>NC_142515.1:9656666-10266458 GCF_057876585.1 Rhinolophus sinicus | reverse complement strand
AAAAGTTTTTAAGTTTAACAAAACTTATCAAGTATAAACAAGGCAACTAATAACAAAGTTCTTTCTATGTGGAAGAAAATGTAACCTGAGGACACTCCTAGCCCTTGAGTGAATATTTACTTAGTCATAATGTAAATATGACTTATTGATTGAACTAAAAATTGTGGTATCAAGAGAACTGAAGAGATCAGGCAGGCAGAGCTGTAGGAGAACGAAATCCTCACCCTAATGGGAAGTCAACAGATAACATAAAAGTGATAAATTAAGCAATAATAAAATTACACATTCAAATGTGTGGCTAAACATCAGAAGAAACAGCTAAATGAATTAAAAGTGATTGACTCTGGCTGGGTAACAGGTCCAGAAATGGGAAGACGTGGGGGAGAAAAACCCTGATTTTTAGTGTTTTAATTACAATCCTGTATTTTAATAAAAGCAAAGTTTTGTTTTAAGGCCAAAGAGTTTGGTGAGTCTTATATCCTCAAAAATGGAAAAATAAATCTACAGAACTTTTTGTCTCAGTATTTCCAAGATTCTAAGGCACAGGAACGAGAAAGCTCAGAGTTGACCGACTGCCTACTGGACCTCTCTCCCCAGATGGTCCATAGATGCCTTAAAGAGACAGACACACACACACCTACCTATCCCCCTCCCACGTCCAGGGCAAAGGCAGTGCCAGCTCCAGTCATCCAAATCAGCAATCGTGACTCTTCATCCTCCCTCCTTCACGCCCAAACTGTGTTTACTCTCGTCCCCCAATATTTCTAAAAGCTGAAACAACCTCTCTCCCAATGCTTTATTTAAGCCTTCATCTCTTGTCTAGACGACTGTAATGACAGCGCCCTAACTAGTCTCCAGGCCTCCATTCCCTCTCCTTTCTAAACTAACTGACACACTAAGACAAATTTTCCCCAGTTGACCGCCTGACTACCCTCTGGTGGCTCCCATTCCTACAGAGGAAAATCCTGCCTGCTAACGCGGCACGCGTGCCCTGGCCTCTACATCCTTCTATCTACCCGCGTTTAATTGTGCCCTCCGTGCATGCCTCACACCCTACGCACCAAAAATAACTTCAACTCTGGGTCCTTAGCACAGGCTTGGCCCCTCTGCAAGGAAGTCTCTGAGTCCTCCTCAATTCTCCTGACAAACTTCTATTCATTTTCATAAAGGTTCGCTTTCCTCTGTGCTACCATATATATAACTTTATTTACCATTTAATCATAATTATCTGTCCATAATCTCCTACACTAAACTGTGTCTCACACCAAAGGCTAAACTATGACCCTGGCGTACAGAAGACAATAAATATTTGTTGAATAAAATACCATTCAGATGTCTAGTCGGCACACCTGCAACAACAAACTACAGATCTCTGCAACTCTGTCTACAAAGGTTAATAGCCAAATGTCCACAACAGTAGGAGAAAAATGAAAGGCAAGTTTGCCCTGCCAAGACATTTTACAAAAGGGTATCAATAATCATTTTTATATAACATGTAACAATTTACAATATGATTCCATATGGTCTACAGCTTAGAGTTACAGTTTAAAGAGGAAGTAGGAGGCATTGATTTTCTGCAGAGACCTGGGCCTGGGCCTGGGCCTTACATAAGCCTTGCAATGGCTTTCTCATACAGTTTCCTCGATGCCACTTTGTGTAATACTGCATGTCAAAAATGGCAAGACAAGATCCCCGGCAGGACTCCAGAATTGAGCCGATCGATCAATATAGTGATGCTCCACTAACCTGCAAAGCAAGAGACCAAACAATCACCACAGACGCTGCAAACGGTGCACATTTTAAGACCTGAATACAATAACTGATTACTTCTAAAACGATCAACCCATCTGAAAACTGGCAGACAGGACCTGATGAAGTAAAGGGTAACTTTATTTAGGATTTAATAAAATCAGTTAATTTCATTCCATTCAAAAGTCAATTTTTAACACATTTTTGAACCACTAATTTAAAAAACAATGAATTCAGTGAGTTCAATGTAAAATACTGTGACGCTTTTGTTCATCTGGAGAAGGGAACTTTTTGAACTGGATTAATAATTCTCCTGAGATCAGGGCCCAGTATCATCAATCAATCAATGCAGATCCCTTCCCCCCTCCATTCATTGCCTTTTATCCTCACACCCTAGTCCCACCTGCGCACACCCCCCACCACTCAGACAGGAAACCGTTCTATTCTGTTTAACATATTTGGAATACGAGCAGATGTGACACATGCTGCATCTGAGCAGAAGCTGTAAAAGCCGCTGTGTTTCTATCCCCTCTTCTCTCTGCCTCTGCCAAGAATGACAGGAGCTAGAAAAGAGCTTCTCTTCAGAATGAGATGACATGTGAAGAGCCACAGCCAACTGTCAGCCACTAACATAACATGAGGAAGAAATGAACCTTTGTTGTACTGTAGGCTCTTGAAATTTGGAGGTTATTATAGAAAACTGACTAACGTAGAATGGAAACTTACACTAAATAATTACACTTCCCAAATTAGATTCTGCCAATGAGATACATTTGAGTGAGATTTGGAAGGCCAAAGTGAGGTCAAGAATCTATTATTGCAGCTGGTGGTTGAGGCAAGGTTAGAGATGTGAGAGTTTGTGGCAGCCACACTCCAAGTTCCAGTGTCTAGTCACCCATTTCAGGGGCGAAGGAGGCAGCGGGGAGGCAGGAGTGGTGGTGGCAGCCACCTGCCCCCTGCAATGCAGTTTTAGTGGAGAGGCCTCACTGACTTCTACACCTCTAACCTTCCCAACAATTTCTAACACACCTAATTCCCAGGATTAAATCTCTTCTTGCTTTGACATCTAGAGTGGTTTCATGCACTAACTGTGACTGATAAAGTATATGGTCCCAGAGCAGTTACAGGACACAGACTCTCAGAAGCTAAGAAGCTGGTTTTGGTTTTCCAATCCCGCTGGGTTGAAAGGCAATGATCCACTGCCACGATTACACAACGTAATACTAATAGCACACAGCACGAAGCAGCAAAGGGTTATTTAAATGATCACCTGTAGGTACCTGGAATAAAGTTTCTTCTTGAAGAAAACACCCTGACAAACTGCTTTGACAGTTATGACGGAAATAAGAAATACAAGGACTGCGAGTGCGCTGATTCTCACAGGTGAAAGCTTTAAGCAAATGATTAGCTCATTGAACACAAGACCAAAGAGCATCCGTGGCTACCATACAGTAAGCTCTTAACTCTTAGGGGCACAGGGCTGAAAGGGCCAATTGCACATATAAAAGGGAAATGCAAAATCAAACTACAATGAGATACCACTATTCACCCTCTAGAAAGACTGCAATTAGAAAGACTGATTATACCCAGAAGGGAAGGCTAGCCAGTAAAAGTATCAGTAAATATGTGGCGCGACCGGAACTCGCACACATTGCTCGTGGGAAGGTACAATGGTACAACCACTTCGGAAGAGGTTAGCAGTTTTCGCTAAAGTTAAACACATAGTAGATAAATTTAACCAAGCAATTCCAACTGTAGGTACGATATGAAAACCTATGTCCACACAAAACCTTCTATATGCTTGTTCTTAGCTGCTTTATTATTATAACAATAACCCAAACTGGAGACAACCCAAACGATTACCAATAGATGAATACATAAACAATCTGTGGTATATCCCCCCAAAATAGTACTCAGCCATAAAAAGTAATAACTGAAACATGCAAGAACAAGGATGAATCTCAAAAAGAAAGGGGAGCGGGGGGGCGGGGGGGAATGGTGAAGGAAAGAAGCCAAGCATGAAATAATACAGATTGTATGATTCAATTTGTCTGAAAACCTCAGTGGATGCCTGGGGCTAGGGGCAGGGCTGCTGACCGCAAAGCAGCCTGTGACATATTCTAGTGATGGGTATGTTCTACCTCTTGGTAGCTGTCGTGGTTACTATTGGAAAGACCATCCTTCTTGGGCCTGTTACTCTCTGTCCTACATGTCTTGAGTGTGCCAAGGCTGCAAGACGCGGATCAATGGCTCTTCAAACTGGGCCACGCTACAGCTGGTAACCTTAAAAGATGAGGTAACGTCTCCCCCCGGACAAAGAGCAGGTCTGCTCACTGCTTTCTATAAAAGCAGTGGATTCCTCAAAGTTTAACATTCCTCAGCAGCAACACAAGCCCACTGAAGGAGCATCCATCTTGGCTGTACTCTGTCACCCCTGACAGACTTAGGGGGAAGGTGAACCGATGCAAATAGGCTGATTCTCATGCTATTTGCTGTGCCATGAATAATGTATTTCTTTCTCTGACCTTGAGATCTCCCAGCTTCTGCTAGGATCCAGTGACAACAGTAATGGGCTAGCTTTTAGTAGCTTGCCCAAATCCCAGACCAAACAGTTACATAGGTCAAAATTCATCAAATTACATGCCTAAAATAGGGACACTTTATTGAATACAAATGGAGAAAAGGTGTACAAGAAAATAGACAAGGTGGAAGATGAGGGGAAGGAGAATGAGGAAGAAGAGGGAGAAGGTCAGGACCCCACAAATTCCTTAGCAGAGAAATGAAACCAGACTTACGACGGCAGGATTGTTAAGAGTGTTTTTATCATATCCAACCCACTCACACAAAGTTGTCTTCTAAGAAGGGCCTTCACCAAGGAATTGAGAAACATATTGGTAAAGGAGGTGCTGATAGCTTGGAAAAGGCTGTGGTGGCTGTCCTTTGTAGTTCTGGGCTGAAGACGGGCAATACCGCCATGAAACGGGGCTCCCTGATTTCAATGGGATAATGGGATTCTCAGAGCGATCAAGGGTAAGTAGAAACATTTAATCCTCAGATATAAAAAGGGCATGATTATAACAGGCAGCAGGGCCAGACTGGTGAACAGAACGGTGTGGATCACTGGTGGCTAACCATGGTGTCCTTAGGAAAAACAGATGGGCACTACACACGAAGATACTACTTGATGTGTATAATGGGACGAAAAAAGAAAAAAACTCTAGGTATATTTACCAGAGACCACAATGGAGAGTGATGGCACCTCACTTAATGCCCAGACTGGGCATGATTACAGACACAGAGCCCCTGGAACAAAGGAGAGGGTGGGTTCCACTGCGGAAAGACCCTATAAAACTGTATCAAGAACACAGTCTTTCTCCTGGCACTTTCCAATAGAATACACAGCTATTTACCAAGAAAACAGTACATTTGGGAAACAGATTCACTCGCATTTTTCAGGAGTTACTCACCCCTGGCTCTAAGCTGATAACAACCCTTAGAGACCAGAACATCACCGTGGTAA
This sequence comes from Rhinolophus sinicus, assembly GCF_057876585.1. Lineage (NCBI taxonomy): Eukaryota > Metazoa > Chordata > Mammalia > Chiroptera > Rhinolophidae > Rhinolophus > Rhinolophus sinicus. The sequence continues at coordinate 10,261,189 of NC_142515.1, read as the reverse complement.
ACCAGTTAGATCAGCTGTGGATGTCATACTGATAAATGGTGTTTTGGCCTCAATCCATCTCCTAATGGGCCCGAGATCCGGGGACCCATCCTGTATTTCCCAGTTCTTGAATGCACAGTCAATGGCTCCCTGAAGCATGGAGTAAGGGCATTCAGTGTAGAAAAGGCCAGGTAAAACCCTCCTAGGTGTGCCCCTTCCTGTCCAAGTAACAAACCCAAAGCACATCCCTGAGGAAACTGCAGAGGAACAACCTCAAGGCTTGAGAGACACAGGGATGGTGATTGCTATGGCATTCCGATTTTACCAGCCTGTGTGGCCAGTGCAGAGGAGAGGTCTTGGAGAATGTGGATTATAGTCAATCAAATCAAGTGGCGACTACAAGTATAGCTGCTGTTCCAGACATGGTCTCTTTACAGGGACAAATCAACACCGTCTCTAGCACCTAGTAGGTATCCATCAAGCTAACAAGTGCTTTTTACAGATCTCTTCCAAAAACAGACCCCCAGAAGCTGTTTTCATTGAACAGCCCACAGCACACTTTTACCATCCTAGCGCAGGGTTATACCAACACTCCAGCTGCCTTTCATTATCTCGTCCAGAGACCTGGGGCATCTCAACACCTTACAGGTCCACTATTAGTCCCACCAGCAAATCCTCTATCCCCTGTCCCCACCCACACTTGGTACTGTCTATTAATAGCGTTCTCATTTTTGCCAACCTAATAAGTGGGAAAAGACATGCATTACTGTTTTAATTTGCATGTCTCTGATTGTTTACTAATTGCAAACATCTCTTTCTGTGCTTGTTAGGATTTCCTATGCTGTAATCTACTTATTAATATCCTTTGCCTATTTTTCTACAGGAGTCGCTGCCCTCTTTTTACGGAGGTATATAGTCCCTTGTCTAGATATGAATCCCTTGTTAATTTTACACACTGCAAATGTTCCCTCATTCTTTCATCTGTCTTTTGCTAAATGAAAATCCTTAAATTTTATATAATCAAAGTCACGAAGTTTTCACTCTTGTAAATTTTTGAAGCTTTAAGAAGTCAGTCCTTCCCTATCCCAAAGGAAAGACCTTCAGCACTGTTTTCTGTTAATTTTATCCTTTTTCCTTTGACGTTCAGGTCTTTCATTTATCCAAAGTCCATCCTGTTCACGGTGTTAGGTTTGTTTGTTCTTCGTATAGTCTCTCTCCCTGACAACATGATTCCTTTTTCCAGTGATTATACCACCTTTACCTTAAGTTCTGAACACATGTAGGTAAGTCTCCACTCTTTAATTTGTTCCCTAATCTATTTTTTGTTCTTGCACTTATACTAGTTTTTACTGCTACAGCCTTGAAATATTATCTTAACTTCTGATAAGGCAAGCCCGGTTAAAGCAAATCTTTAAGACTGATTTAGCTATTCACAAACTTTATCCTGCCTGCCATATAAGTTTTAGACTTAGGTGACGGAGTTTGTCAGACAAACCAACTGGAATTTTGATGGCATTTTAATTAAATTTATACATTAAACTGGAAAAATTTGACATTCTTATAGGTAATCTTATCCCCAGAGCATGAAAAGTTTTTCCATTTATTTAGATCCTCTTCTAGTTCCTTATTAAAGTTTTAAAGTTTTCTCCTTAAGTTTTATGTGTTCTTGGGTTAATTCCTAACACTCTGTAATTTTGTTACTATTATTTTATATAAATATTCACCTTTGATTACCTTTACCAGTTCATTATTGCTAGTGCAGTAAATGCTATTAATTTTTCTAGGTTGATTTTAATCCAGTAACCCTGCTATACTTTCACTAGTTCTAATAGTTTCTCTCGATTCTAATGTTTCTTCTAGGTAAGTGATATTATCTGCAAAAAATGAGTTTTATTGTTTCCTTCCTTATCCTTATCCTTATTTCTTCCCTTTAAAGTATTATCCAGGACCTTTTTTAACCTGTTAAACAGTTAAGTGACTTGGGGGCGGGGGGGGCGGGGGCGGGCGGGAGGGCATCCTTATCTGGTCACTGATCTTAAAGTGATTGTATCTAAAATTTCTCCATTAAGTATTATTATTTACAGTAGGTTTTTGGCAATGACCTTTATAGGAGTTATCTTGTAGTCTGAGTTTGCTAAGAGTTTTTATCGTATATAGGTGGTGCTGGATTTTAGTGAATAATTTTATGGTATCAAGATAATCATTTTTCTCCTTTAGCCTATTAATGAGATAAATTACATTAATAGATAAAAGTTTAACTATGTTTACTGTCTTAAATTCTATGGATCATAATTCTTTTAACACATTTTTGGATGTGATGAGCTAGCATATTGTGTAGGGTTTTCCTATCTTTGTAAGTGAAACAGAGCTATAATTTTCTCATATTATCCTTATCTAGTTTCAGAGTCAAGATTCCATTAACCTCATAAAATGAGCTTGGCATCTTTCTTTTTTTTCCTATTTCCCAGAACAACTTGTAAAAAGGAATTAAGTGTTATTTAAAAGTTCGATGCAACTCACAAGATTATCTGGGTCCATAGTTTTTGAAAGGGGAGGTCTTTAACTACCATTTGTTTATTAAATATTTATTAGTTCAAGCTGTCTATTTCTTCTGATACTAATTTTCACAGTTTATAGTTTTCCAAGAATTTATATATTCTATCTAGGCTTTCAAATGTATTAACCTATAGCAAGTCGTAAAATTTTTTTTTAATCTCATGCTTATAGTTATTTCCCATTTTTCACTTATTTTATTTGCATATTTTTGCCCTTGATCAATCTTATCAGAGGTCTGTCTAGCCTACTCATCTTCAAAGAATAATCTTTTGGTTTGGCAAATCTTTTCCAAATTTCACCAACTTCTGCTCTTTATCAAACTCTTCAAATGAATTCTGTTTAAGCACTAAAGCAAGCTTCCTTCAGCATTTAGATAAGCCACCCTGCCACTCTGTCCAAGGTCTGGTTTCACCACATAGATTTCAACACACAAACTATACAAATAAATATTCTTATGTATGCATAACGCAGAAAAAAATCAAACACAATTCTTACCAACCATACCTACATACATATGAATGCCTTCCACTAAAGCAGTATCATGAAGGCAAGTAAGGTTATGTGCTGTTTCCACCCACACACAAAAAAATGTGTAAGGCTGTGATTATGTATCTGAATCAAGGCAAACATTACTCTGCAACGCTAACTAGATAACTACTGATACAGTTCGATAAAATTGTAACTAGATAAAATTAGTAACTAGAAATGGAATCTCCAGTTGCTTTCAGATGCCATCCAAAACGTGCCGTTATTAACAAGAGAGAAAAATCTGGCTGTGACCGCCAATTTTCACCACTACCCCCCCAAAAAACCCACTCAAAGCAAAAGCCGTTTTTTCTCCCCTAGCTTTTGTAAGCATACTTTCTAGTTGGGGGGCAGTTTCGGATTACAAAACAGATTTTGGTCTTAAATTTTTCTGCCTGCAACTGAGTGTTAAGGCAGCTCACTAACACAAAGTTCAACATTCAACAGAATTATGGATTTGGACACATGCTGAATAGATTATTCTTATGAGTGTAGGCTTGAAAAAAATTTTATACGTTATTAGCTTCCAAACGGATGTCGCAGCTCCCACTGCATGAATTTACTTAAGAGGCAACTCATACATCTGCCTGTCGGGATGCAGAAGGTGTACACTGGAGAAGAGAAAGAACGAGGTATAGCTATAGGTCAACGTGGTAATTCCGGACTTGTTTAACGCACACTGGCTAAAAGCACAAGAAGTTGCCAGATTTCTTTTCTCTCTCCGGCTGCAAAAAAGACTGAAGGCCTCTCTCCCTATTCAAAGTCAGGCTGCCTTATTTTCCCCCTCACGTTTGAGGGGGAAACTTTTAAGGGGATGACGTTGAAGAAAAGAGCTTCCTAATGTTGAGTGACAGCCAGTTCTGATAAGGATCGCGTTCGTGGGAGAACTTGGGGCTGTGTGCGCACCAGGCTGCTTCTCCAGGCCAGGTAATACAAGAAGCCAGGGCCGCTCCGGCGCTGGCCGCAGACACCAAACAGGGGGGAGGGATGCGGGGAGGGGAGGGGAGATCCAGGCCTGAAACAAAGGAAGCGGGGCTGCTCCGAAAGGGGCGGATTCGGCGTCCGGGTGGGGAGGAGGAATGCCAAGGCTGCTGGGGAAAGGCTGCACTCACAGAACTTGGAGGTGGAGGTGTTGATGTTGATGGTGGAGCTGGGGGTGGGGGCGGGGGCGGCCTTGGCCACGGCGGCGGCCGCGTCGCAGCTCTTCAACATCATGATCACCCCATTGGCCTCCGGCGGTGGCGACGGCCCCAACGGGAGCCCCTCCTTGTGGCCTTTCCTGTCCACCGAGACCGCGGGCACCGCCAGCAGCTGTCCCCCCGGAGGCTCTCGGGCAGGGGCTGGGATCGACGAGGGGGGCGGTGGGGGTGGCGGGGGCTGCCGGAAGCCGTCCACAGCGGCCTCCCAGTTGTTATGGTTCTGGTCATCCATCATCGCCTCGTAGCTGCCCCCCTCCTCCTCTTCCATGCTTTCCTCCATCCTGCTGGCCCCCAGCACCCACCCGCCTCACAGGCACCTGCCGCCCGTCTCAACCCCGGCCCAGGGGGCACCGCAGCCTCCTCGAGTTCACATCGCCGGGGGCCGGAACGGGCACGGCGGAGAGGGCAGCTGTGCGCCGGGTCTCTCACTCTCCGCCAGGCCGACTCTTAGAGACAGGATTGACGGCGGTGGGCGCTCCCGGGCTCTGGTCTGGGAGAGGCAACCGTAAAGCGGCAGCGCCCCTCACGGCATTTTACAGCAGCTTCCAACAAGCCGTTGGAAAGGGCAGCTGGGGGCGTGGCCAGGAGGGCACGTGGTGCGAGGAACAAGCAGCGAGAAAGCCGAGCGAAAAGGGGCGGGAGCTGTGAGCCACTCCCACGCAATAGGGAAGAGAGGCAACGGGTCGGGTTGAGCATTCCTCGGCCCCGCCCCCGTCCCGGCCTCACGTGATAAGGGAGTTTGACTGCGCACGCGCGTTTTCAGTCGGTTGCCCGGACGACGGGGAGCCTGGCCGGCTCCTGAAGATCTCAAATCCTGGCCGCCGGTAGTTGTGACACCAACCGCGCTTTCGGTAGTGCTTTTTTTTTGCGCTCATCCTGTTTACCCGTCTTTCGCCCCGCCGAGGGCCTCGCAGCCCGGCCTTGACTTAAGGAGGGAGCTAGGGGTCCACAACGGGCCCCCGGTCGCACATTATAAACGCGTGGGACTGCCTTGGACGGCCATTGATGGGACTGCTCAGTGGGCCTCAGCCCACACCTCCCAAACCCTCTAAACCGGGAGTAGAAACCGAAACATAGCAGGGTGGCTTAAAAAATTAATGCATTTGAAGTATTCATCAATTTTTTTTTAAGTGCCTTAACTCCATACACTGAGGCCATAAATTTTAAACTTAAAAATACCAAGCTTCGTGCACTATTTCACACATCTGACTACAAATTTGGGTTTAGGTGTGAGAGTCTTGAGGGGCAAAGAAGAAAGATTATGTAACTATTACAATGTTTTTCATTGCTCTGCATTCTCAAATTAATTGCAGTAGTATGTGAAAATATATAATTGTTTATTGTGGAGCTTATTCCAGCTATTAATACAAAAGTTGTCTAGAAAAACGATTACATTTAAGCTAGCAGATAATATTTCCGCAGGTATGTAATTAGTGTGAAGAATCACTTCAGCCCCTGAGAAACTTGCTCTGGTGTACTTAAGTGTCCGCATTTGTTTCAGCTTCTTTACATATACCCAATATATTCTGCACTATGGAACGTTTCTACCAATTACTTAGAATGATTTAATTTCAGAGAATGCGCCCTCATATTAATCAAAGACATTGTTTGAATCATATGTTTTTAATTCTCTGGGCCTGAAACATTTTGGGAATACAACAACAAAAAAATGTAAGACAATTGAGTGAAATGCTGAGGGGGCAAAATGTAACCTTACAGTTCTGTGTAAAAGGATGGAAGAAGGAAGAATTAGTCTTTTTCAGACTGACAACAACTGATAGTTTGTCATCAGTGTACTTTCTAGGTAGGTGGATGGGTGTGGGTGACGGAGATAAAAAGACGTCTTTACATCATAAAAGGTTCAATACACAAGGAAGATAAAAGAGTAATAAATGTGTCTCTAATATGGTCACAAAACACATAAAGCAAAAATTGACAAGTACAAGAAGAAAGAGAAACCTACCATCAGAGTAGATGATTTTCACATATCTTTCTAACAGATTGCAATGGGTTGAATAGTAGCCCCCAAAAAGATATATTTGTGTCCTAATCCCTGGAATCTGCGAATGTCATGCTATTTGGAAATAAGGTCTTTGCAGATGTAATTAAGTTAAAGATCTTGAGATCATCCTGGATTATGCAGGTGGACCATAAATCCAATGACAAATGTACTCAGAAAGGCAGAGGGAGATCTGAGGCAGAAGAGGAGACACAGAGAAGAGGCGGTCACAGTGTAGCCACAGAGGCAGAGATTGAAGTGACGGAGCCACACTCCCACCCAAATGCCAATAGCCTTAAAAGCTGAAAGAGACAAAGAATGGATTCTACCCTAGAGACTTCAAAGAGAATTCAACCCTGCTGATGTCTTGATTTCAAACTTCTAGCTTCCAGAATTATCAGAGAATATATTTCTGTTGTTTAAAGCCACCTTTTTATGGTAATTTGTTACAGCAGCCACAAAAAACTAGTACATAGATCAAGGGGACCAAAAAAATCTTTAAGGGACTAGAAGATTTGAATAACAATTACCAAGCTTGATTTGATGAATACATGTAGAACATTACACTCAATAAATGCAGAATATACATTCCTTTCAAGAATATATGAAATGTTTACGAAACTGAACGTACTGGGTCATAAAGCAAGTCTCTCTACATGTCTAAGGATTGTTATCATAGTAACTACGTTCTCTGTTATGTAGTTAAGTTAGAAATCAACAACCAAAAGACAGCGCGTAAACCCCCATATTTCTACTCTTCCAATCAACTCAGGGGTCAGAAAATCATAATGGAAATTAGAAAACCTTTAGAATTTGAGGGATTGGTACTCTCATAACAATATAACTTCCATCCTAGTAAGGCCCTACTCCAGGGGCTTTTACCCAGCATACTGGTGAATACTGAACCCGCACATTCATTTTTGCTATAATTGGTTAAACACACCATTATGGTGTAGGGGTTCAGAATGAGTCAACCCAAGATGTGCTTTTGTGGTATGTAGATTATTTTGAGCTAAAGGCAACTGAAATTCTGCAGGCTCAAGAGAAACTTCTGCCCCCATTAACCTAGAAGAATTTAAATTAGGGGCCTTGCCCATAATAAGAGCATCTAATCAGAAATAACTTTTTATGATCTATCTATAGGGTAGGGAAAATTATTAACTACTGAACATCTGCTTTTATCATCCTGTACATGACCTTCCTCCCCTCTGAAGCCCCAAGGCATCTTACGTCATCCTTAGCTCAGAATGCCGTATACTTTGTTTTAACTTTCTGTTCCTAAACCTCTCATGTATGTGGGGTCTCTGACTCTCTTATGCATATGTATGTAATTAAATTTGTTTATTTTCTCTTATTAATCTGTCTCATGTCTATTTAATTATTAGACCAGCTGAAAGAACATTGAAAAGTACAGGAAAGTTTCTTCCTCCCCTACAATGGAAAAATCTAATGATGATCTGGCCAAAGCAGTCTCTCACAGGGGGCAACTTGCCATAAAGAAGAAGAAAAACGACCTATTGAAGGGGGACCAAATGAACATATTGTTAACTAGCTGATTTTATGGACATTATAAGACTTTATTATATTACACTTAAAAACATAATATATTTTAATAGTTATTACTTAAAATCTTTGATGATTTGTTCTGCTGTGTGGAGATAGGAAATAACATTACCAGCAATCATTTTCTCAACGACACTGGACAGTTATAACACAGGTTATTAATTACTACAACCTTCCATAGTCACAGATACTAAGCTGTTTTGTTTGTTTGTTTGTTTTCCATTTCCCACTAGACTATGAGTTTCATTAAAGCAGGATAGATATGTAAAATATATATGTAAGTTTGTACAGGTAAAGACTAATACAAAATATTCATAGCAGGTTATCTAGGGATGTGATTTTAATGGTTCTTGGTATCTTTCAGTGTTTTCTAAGTTCTCTACAATGAGAATGTATTATTAGTTTTATAATCAGAAAAAAATTCCAAACCTTAAAATTTAAAAGAATATACCCAAACAACACCATTACAGAAGTATAAATTGGGATTCTATACATTAAAATGTTTGTTTTGGCTTCCAGAAACAGCAATCTTAAGTAAAAATTACTTTGAGATCAAGGCTATTCACTGGCTAACAGACTAATAAGGTCTAAGACGGGCAAAGCTGAGGTGTAGTTCAGTCAGGGCTCCAGCTCTGTTCTCTGCCATGTTATTTGTCCTGATCTCCTGTTTTGCACACATTATCCTCAGGCTGCTGGCAAAATGGCTGCCATGCCCAGGCGTCATATACATAGACAACAATGGCAAGAGGAAGAGGGCCCATGACTTCTGGTAGCTCCCTATGATGAGCGAGCAAGTTCTTAACCAAAAGTTCTTAGAAAACTTCCTCTCACTGTCTCATTGGCCCATTCCTGAACCAGTCCACGTCGCATTTAGACCTATGTTCCAGAGCCATTTACTGGAAAGGGTTTGGATTTAATCCTAGAAAATAAGGTCCACCTCTGGAATTCAGAACTCAGAATGGGATCAGCTTCTCCTTAAGTACATTGGCTGAGAGGGAACAAAAACGGGGGTCAAGTTGGGAAGTTTAAATGGGTGCTAAGGAAGGCAACAATGCCTATTACAGGCCCAACTACCTAATCCTCTGGAGCCTACCGTGTTTCCCTGAAAATAAGACCTAACCGGAAAATAGCCCTAGTATGGTCTTTCAGGATGACTTCCCCTGAACATAAGCCATAATGCGTCTTTTGGAGCAAAAATTAATATAAGACCCGGTCTTATTTTCGGGGAAATAGTGTCTTCATCCAACCTCTGCATCAATACCTCCCTGACCAACATACTTATGCAACATTGTGTATTGTACTGGTTAGAATCAAGAAAGACATAACTTGTGTTTATCGAATTACAAAACATATGTGAAGCTAATTGTTTAAAATAGTTAAAATTTGGAGTGGCGATGTAGATGCAGAGACTTTGTCACTAGGAATTAGTCTTTGTATGGTTTTAAAGACCTTAATGTCCCTTTTTCCATGGAATATTTCATGGCAGTTGTTCAATATTTTCAAATGAACACATGCATGACTAACTTAAATCTACATTAAATCTTATTTCATATTAACAGTCCTTTTTATTTTCGTCAACTCTTAAAACATAGCCTGTACTACCATGTTTCCCCAAAAGTAACACCTAGCCAGACCATCAGCTCTCATGCATCTTTTGGAGCAAAAATTAATATAAAACTGAGTCTATAATATAATATAATATCAGGTATAATATAATATAAGACCGGGTCTTATATTAATTTTGGCTCCAAAAGACGCTTGAGAGCTGATGGTCCTGCTAGGTCTTATTTTCAGGGAAACACGGTATGTGATACATTTTTCCCTAAGAAAAAGCAGTTTATTATTGCCATTTTTACATCGTTTCATCTCTCCCACCCTATCCCACATAATTCTTGCATTGTTAGTAAAGGATGAAATTGCTCAGAGGCAAGCAAAAAGAGAAAAGAAGAAAAATTATATGAAAAAAAATCCAGAACTCTACATGCCTCTTCTAACTAATCAAGTAAGAACTAACTGAATCAGAGATAATTGTGATAGACAGCATACAGACATACAAATTGCTATTTCATTTTAAATTTACTATTAATTTCATGAAGGCATTAGCATGGAAAAGTTTAAAACGTAACTTTGATAGAGATTAAACTATATTAGAGTAAAGACGAATGAATACTTTCTTTAATCCCTCGGAGATTATAATGATACCAGTACAGCATTTGACCAAAAAAGAAAAATGACTTGTGAATGCATAACGCAAAGTCTAAATGCAAAGCTATCGGAATGATCTTGATTAGAAGGTAAGAGGATTACAGACGTGTAAATAACTCAAGCCTTGATGTTGAATTGAACACTGAGATTACTGCTTACAGTGAAGATGTGTAGCCACTCGGGGGAGTATTCTCTATTCAGTATTTCTTTCCATGTTGTATTTTGTTCCTTCCTTTTACATCTTAGCATCTGAATCCTAAATTCCATCCTAGCAGGGGAAGAGAGTTAATTATGCAGATTTTCTCCATAAACCTGATGAATTTAGGAGCTGTAGGAAATGACTTCAGGCTGAAGGAGATTGTAGGAAAAAAGCTTTTCCTCCCAGCACCCTGTTGCAGGCCTATCCCTTTCACTCAGACGTTCACAGTTATTTCTGGGTTCAGGCACGGTGCTGGGACTACAAGAGTAAACAGACAAAAAGGGTTCTGCCCCTCATGGAATTTCCATTCCGCTGGGGTGCCAAGTATTAAGCAATTAACCACAGGAGCCAAACCATGACAAGCATTATGACCTAGCACCGAGTGCAAGGAGCTGTGAGAGGGCCTAACGGGGAAAATGATTTTACTTGGATGACCCAGGAGAAACTGTCTGAAAAAGTATATTTCTGCTAAGATGAAAGGAGGGGTAGAAGTTAGTCAGTCAACAAGGTAGAGAGAGAACATTCCAGACAGAAGAAACAATGGGACAGAAGGCATTTGACATCATCTAGGAACTGAAAGAAAGGTAAGGAGACTGGGATGGAGTGAAGGAGAGGGAACGGGACATGGCACATGGAGGAAACGGCCAGGTTATATATACATAGTCCTGTCGAGCCTTTTTGTTTCTGTTTGAATGGAAAAGAAGTAAGGAAGATTTTATAAGGGCAACTAATTGCCCTAAGGGAAGTGACGTGTAGGAAAGGACAGGGTAGAAAGAGAGACCAATTAGAGAGTATGGCAGTACTTCAGTCAAGTGATGACAGTGGCTTGGATGGAGGGATGGTGGTGGGCATAGAAAGTGATAGACAGCAGATTTATTTTGGATTTAGAATGGACAGGTCTTGATGCATTAAATATTGAACGTGAGGGAAAGAAAGGTTTCAAGGGTAGATGATCATATTCGTCCAAAGCTGGGGTTTTATCAGATGCATGCGATAGAAGGAGAGTTGAGTGAAAGAAATAATTCAGCTATGGGCTATGGACTCTAAGCTGTATGAGAAAATACAGACAGATGGGGCTGATGGCTAGAGAGAAGGTAGAATTGTTTATGGGTGAGCAGTCTCCATGAGGTTGAAGAGCTATTACAAGATGGCAGTCCTTAATCAAAAACCCAGCAGAATAGGTCATAACCAAAAGGTAGAATGTTTGCATTGGCAATTCAGTATTGCTTCTCTACACCCCATGTCCACCCAACCAGGGAATGCTTCTGGATGCTATAAAGGTTTCTGGGTGGTGTCTACCATCTACACACAAGACAGTGACATATCAGAGTGCAGAGAAGATTTAAGCAACAGAAGCACTTAACTGAAAGAGAAGACTAATTAACTTCTGAAATCCTTTCCACTTGGCATTAATGCAATAGATTCTTACAAAGCAAAGTCTCATTTCCCAGTTGTGCCAAGTGTCCATTTGCATGCTCTAATTCATGGTCTTGGAGCTACTCTCTGTGTTAAAACAATTTAATTTAATTTAAACAAGACAGATGAAATGCACTTGAAGAGTTAAGTGAAACAACGGAAGATCCTCAGATAAGAGTAAATTGTAGTTTTTAGTGGAAAGTGAAATTAGTTTTATATTTGCACAATCCACAACTGTTGGCATGAACTGTTGCTTACAAATGAAAACCACATAGAGTTAAATTTGTCTAGTCCACTTTTTAAAGCATTGATTTTTTTTTTAAATTTTTAAAGACAATTTTAAAGGAAACTAAAATGTTTACATGACTATGAAGAAGACTCATACAAAATTTCCCCAAACTAATTTCTATAGAGACTATTTTTGGCCGGGATGGATCAAAACGTAAACTGGAGAAAGATTTAACAAATTAAAAACATGCTGCTATTTCAATTTTCTTATTATATCCCAGCATTAAAGAATTTGAAAGGAAAATACTTTAAAATACTTTATGAATCTTGATATTGCTTTTAAGAGAAACTCATGATATTGATGATGGCAATTTATGTAATGAAATAAAATTATTTTATACTATTTTCTGTGACAGTAATTGATCATATACAACCTAACCCCATCAAAATGTTATATATTAAAATAATATATTAAACTCATGATGTATCATGATCATATAAACATGATATATTAAACTCATGGTTCATTTCCAATCTAAGTACTGTTTAAGAATTTAATTGACAATTTCAATTGCTTCAACTTTAGCCAAACATAGTTTCTCCATTTTGAAATTAATGAAAAACAACGTAAGAACCACAATGTCCCCAGAAGTTTCTCTAATTACTCATTACTCTCAAAAGACCACAAATTATGTGAAAGTCTTGATTATAAAAACATAATTAGTAATTTACTTAAATGAATCCAAGAAAATGAACTCTTATGGAATAAATATAACTTATGAATTATGTATGACTTTATTTTATTACTTATCCTAATAATAAACTCATGGAAAGAGCACTCAGACATACACAAAAACAGTTAAATTCAGTCACCTTTGATATTTTAACCATAACGTCACATATTTTTTTTGTCATCCTATAAAGGTATGTTTATCAAGGGAGGGTAAAAGGCTATGTGTCATTTAACAGTTTGTTAACTGGAGCCATAACATTTCAATATTTGGACATGCAAATGAGCCTCCATTTGTACCCTTGCTGCAAATATGAAAACTGGGCCTGGTGAAGAGACCAAGGACATAAGAGTTCCAAGGACTGAAGGGCCATCCACATGGAAACTGAAGTTTCCCTCATGGGAATGAAGGCAGAAGTCACTGTGAAGATAAAGGGAATCCAGAAAGGAAAGTGAGGAGGTGGTAATGACCAGGACATGGAGGAGGTGGTCAGGAAAGTGAGGAGGTGGGGTGGAAAAATCTAAAGGTGTGAGCCACAGTGGAGTGCACAATTGGGAAGGGAAGGAACGGAAATTAACAAGGAGGACACCAACACCACCTTCCTGTCAGAGGAATGGAGGGTCTGAGAAATACGTGTCCCCTTGAGAGGTCTCAGGGAAGCAGTGCTCAGGGGGACAGCTCAGTTTGGGTTAAGGCAGACTTGGAGGGAATAGTTGAAGAAAAAATTCATAGAAGAATGTGCTGATCACAGAGCAAGTGTTCTGGAAGGCACGGCGAAGGAGATTGTGAAAGAAGAAAGGGGCAAAGGATTGTGTCAGGGGAAAAGCCAGAGAAGTTCGGTGATAAGAATTCAGTTTATTAAAAATAATTGTTTGCATTTTGAGTGATGAAACAGCGTTGAAAGATCCAGCACATCCAATCCCAATGAAGGGAACACCTGGGCCTAACACAGCTAAGGCCTGGAAGGGAAGCCCTTCCTGGGACTGAAATTCAGGACTGGCCCTCCGCCATCAGCCAGCACTGGCAGGTGCCATGGGCATATCCGTGGTTGGCAGCAGTGAGCACGAAACACCTGGTTCTTCCTGGCCAGTCAATCCAAGCAATTCTCATCGGCATTGCACGTGGTTGGACCACAACGCTTCACGATCTTGGGGCCATCACTCTCAATGGATTAGCCCTGGGCAGAGGCCAGAGCCTTTTCATGGCCACACCAATCATCTGGTAGGAGTTGATATCTACCTTGTCATATTTAAGAAGGGGCAGAAACCAAATCCATGTCTCACACACAGTCGGCGTTTTCATTCATTATACCCCAAATTGCCTTTCATATTCTAAACACAAATATTTCCAGCTTTGGCACAGGGGGTGCCTCCCACCAGCCAACAGGTCAATTTTGGCAGCTCCCTTTCATTATCTGGTCAACAGTATATGTTTATGAAAATTGCATGTTTTTGCCTTATTGTTTTGTAAAAATGAGTACAGAATGGAAAAACTGGATGAACTGATACCAGTGATTTTAAAAAGCTGTAAATTTAATCCCATTTAGACACAGATGGAAACCATTACAAGCAGAGACTCTAATCTCTATCGGCCAGTTATTCATGTGTTTAATTGCAAAATTAAATTCAAAAGCCAAGGACTGTAAAAAAAAAACCAACAACAACAACAATTGTGATCAAGAATTTTATAATATTTTTAGCTTTCTGAGAATGGAACAGCCTTTTATAACTATGTGGATCCATCGTTCAACTTCCATGCAGTCAGTTGTCCCAATGTTTCGAGGAACATATTTTAGAAGGAAGTAGAGGCTGCCGCCTGTGCAGAGATTCAAAATGGAAACCTCTCTCCTGGAAACAGTATCTCCAAGGTGACAGGAGAGAACATGGGAAGACTGTTGAGCTGGTTGATAATTGGAAGGCCGGGAAGGCAACTAACAGTTGCTGTGATTTACTATGTGCCAGGCTCATACCAGGGGCTCTTTCCATCTTGCATCTGTTGCCTTTCCTCTGGACTCAGAACTGCCCTTAAAACCAATCATGAGAAGGAGTCTGGAAGTCGAGACGGCCACAGCCTTCGCCAGCTTTCCCATGGGCCCCAGAATACCATGAATGATAATAATATTCGCAATAATAAGGCCACTAATAATAGTGATAAAAATAGCATATATTCCATGCCTGTTAACTATATGCTAGACACTGTGCTAAGCGTTTTCTATGGATTATCTTATTTCATCTTCACAAGAACCCTATGGGTTAGAATTTGACAGATGAAAAGTCTGAAGCAAAAAGAGCTTTACAAAATTCCCAAGGTCAGGGTGAGAAGCACTAGGATGTGGGCACAGGAAGTCGGACCCCCAAGTCCACATGTCCTCCACACCCCACTGTCCAGAAGCAGGTCACGCATGGCAGCAGAGGGAAGCAGGAAGCTTGGATGGCTGGCCAGCCGGAAGATGGTCACTTCTGGAGACAGCCTGGTACATCACAACAGTAGAGTTTGGGTCAGATAATATAAAATACCCACTTCAGACTGTTGGGAGTATTACCTGAGACGCTGAGAGCCAGTGCCATTCTCTTTCCAAGGCAGAGCTCTCAATACTTTCCAGAGACAACCGGGGTGGTTTGGCCACTCCCACAGCCTTATGTACTTCTCTCTCATCTTCCAGTCAACTTGCCTCTTTCGTCATATTTCTGAAAGATCCTCTTTTTCATTCTTTTCCCCTTCTTAACTGTGCCTTATCCTGCCAACACTACCTACAAATAATGCCAACGTTTAGCCCTCAGGAACACAGAGATGGCAGCTATTTGATGAAACGTCAAGGAACAATTATTTGCAGCTGGATTCCTTTGGTCATGATATTGCAGACCCGGCTGAGTTCAGCTAGATATGCCGAGGGTGTGTCTCCAGGCACAGACCATTGGTAGCCTAACCAACAGCCACTCCCTGTCCCCACAGCCTCTACTAATTTGCTGGCAGGCATCAGGCAACCATGGGCTTTAGGAGAGACTCTACAGGATGAATATTGATTTTCCCAAGCCAGTGGTGACTCCTTAGGAACAGTGGTTGACTTAGGAATGGCCTGTGCTGCAAGCCTGGCCAAGGAGTCATGGGAAGTCCACTGGCGGCTCCAGGGATGCAAGGAAGGAATGTCCTCTTCTGGGGACAAGGGAAAGCTTGGGGCTGCAGCAACCATCAAGCAACTACTTAGTGACAAGCATGAGGTCAGAAGCCAACATGCTGAAGTTGGTAGAGCAGGAAGATGGAATGAGCCTGGGTCCTCCAGGATGTTTTGAAAGCAAACTAATGAACCCTGGCACTGGCTCACCTCCATATTTCGCACAGTGTCAGACTTGAAGTCCCTTTGAGGCTCCAACTTTTTTCAGTTGTAACTTCTATTACATGCAGCTGAAAGCACCCTGATACAACAGCCCCCAATGGGATGGGTACGAGGTCCAAATCTGCACCACACTAAGGGCAGGGGGAGGACTTTAGCTACTAACACCCCAGATCTGTGGGCAAAATGAAAGTGAATAAGTGGAAAGTTATGTAATGAACTTTCCTTGAGACCGGAAAAAGTGTCAAAGCACTCTACAATCAAACCTAATTGAAAACAACAGCTCTTTAATCTAAATTTACAACATAATCAGCCTTCTGGTTACCTAATTATAATTAAATTAGATTGGCAGTGTATTTCATAGATGCTAATTAAAAGCACCAAAAGAAAAAGCTGCATTTGGAAACGGCTGTATCTGTTCACTCTCTATGAGAGCCAAGTGTGAAAGGCAGCTCCCTGGGCTCTAAATTTGGAGACCTGGTTTTCAGTCCTGCCTCTGCTCAAACTGGCTGTGTGACTTTATGCAAGTCACTTAGCTCCAAGTCTCTCTCTGTCTTCTTGTCTACAGGCATTCAAGCAAACACAAAGTGTCATCGCTCATTTGTTTTGCCTATTCTTGAACGTCATGTAACCACAATCATACACAACACATTTGTGTGTGTGTGTCTCCTAAGAAGCCTACTACAATTTTTAGGGTGCTTTATTGCCAAAGAAATGATGTGCCCTAACTAGCAATGATTTTTCCACTGTTAAGCATTAAACAACCCTTGGGGCCCCAAGATTGCACAAGCAGGAAGTCAGCTTGTGCAAGCCATACAGCCCCTAAGTAGGGCAAACTTCCCAACATTCACTTTAGAGGCAGCCCAGGAGATGATGAAGGATGGTCAAGGAGAAATCTCCCAGAGGGTGGAGGCAGGGTCATAAAGAACCATGGATGAAGGACCTCCCCCCAGAAATCAGAATGGGCCCTCAGGAAGAAACTTTCCACCGCGGTCCCACTTCCTCAGTGCCTATCCAGCAGGAGCTCACAATTGTCGGGGGCCGAGGGCTATTCCGTCTGCCCTTCTTCCCCTTTCTGAAGACAAATTTGTACTGTGGTCCTGCCCTTTCTGCTGTACCTCTGTGAATGGAGTTTGGAGGTCAGGATATTTAGCTAACTTGTCCTTTTAGTTTATATGTCACCAAAGCAAGAGAAGCCACATCCAAACTCGAGAGAGGACTGCATGTCTTTGGCTTTAAGCTGGATGCAGTGACCCTGAGAGGTCTCTGGATTATCTCCCTTGGGGAGGAAGGACATGAGGGGATTCTGGGGAGAAGGGAGGAAGAAAGGTACACACAGATATTTAGCTTGTCACCAAGGATTCATGACCTTCTTTTGGAGTGTGGCGTTGTCACTAGGGAACTGCAGCTGTCCTACCAGCGACCACATTTCTGAGCCCACTTGCATTTTTTTTTAAATTGAGGTGAAATTCATAAAACATAAAATTAACATTTTAAAGTGTAAAATTGGAAGGCATTTAGTACATTCACAGTGGTGTGCAGCCATCCCTCATATCAAGTTCCAAAACATTTTCATCACCCAAAGGAGAACGCTGTGTCTAGTAAGCAATTACTCCCCTCCCCTCTCTCCCTAGCCTCTGGCAACCACCAGCCTGCTTTCTGTCTCTATAGGTTTACCTATTCTGGATGTGTCTTATAATCAAAAGGCCATATGTGGCCTTTTGTGCTTGGCTTCTTCCACTTAGTGTAACGTTTTCCAGGTTCATCCATGTTGTAACACATATCAGTACTTCATTCCTTGTTATGACTGAATAATATTCTGTGGTATGGATGTACCACAGTTTGCTTATCCATTCATCTGTTGATGGACATTTGGGTCGTATCCACTTTTTGGCTCCTGGGAATAATGCTGCTATGAACATTCGTGTACAAGTATTTGAACATTTGTTTTCAATTCTTTTGGGTGCCTAGCTAGGAGTGGAAGTGCCAGGTCATATGGTAATTCTCTACGTTGAACTTTCTGAGGAATGGCCATATTGTTTTCCACAGCATCAGCTCCCTTGCATTTTGGTGACTGACTCGTCCTCACCAATGGCAAGTGACTGTTAGGAATCTTTGTCACGCACGGGCAGGCGTGCTTCCCTACAGTCTCTGCCCGCTTGTGGCTGAGCACAGGGGACTCCAAGGTTGTAGGGGAGGGAGGGACTACAAGATGAAAGGACCTGGGTTCCTGGATGACAGCTGCCTGACCAGGAACACTCACATACCATGGTGTAAACAGCTTATACTGTGTTAAACCACTAAGACTTCAGGATTTATCTGTCACAGCAGCTGGCATTATCTTAACTAATACATCGCTCAAGTTCCATCTTTTAATTTCCAGATTCCTAGTGGAGTTCAACCTATATGATGCACCCGACATCTCAACTGGCCGATATCAAAACACAGATTCATCATTTCTATTCTAGACAGGGATACGATGACCGCAGGAATCAGAAACCATTCAAACTAACTGAAGCAAAAGAAGTGTCTTTTATAAGTCTCCTGAGATCTCATGGACTTTGGAGACAGAAAACAAAGTACATCCAAGCTCGTGCAAATGATCAAAGGCATAGCAAAGGAATGGTGGGGAGTGGTGGGGGGGACACAGGTCCCTGAGTGCCAGTCAATGGGGGCATCACAAAGATGCAGGTGGAGAACTTTTTCAATTTCAGTTTTGCACTGAGTTACTGTTGCAGGTACGTTGAACATGAAACCTCCGGTATTGCTATGTGTTTGATATTTATTTCCAGGCAAACTCTGGTCCCCAGGTACCGACTATCTCCCTCTGCTAGGGTGAGGGTCCAGATTGCCATGAGGAGCGAAGGCAAGTACCATCTCCACCTCCTCATTCAGGGCCCAGGTGGTCTCTGGTCTCTGCCTCTCTCTGGATAATTGTGCCACGCTCTGCACCGCAGACTGCCACCTTCTGTTTGCTTCCCCTCTCCCAGGCATGGCTCCTCACAGGAGGTAGGGGGGTCCAGCCCTTTTCCTTGAATATCCAGACCTCATTGGTTTCTTTGTTGCCTCTGAAATCTTAGATTGCACATGGTCCACCCCCATCTGTCACCTGGAAATATTGACTTGTGTGGCTGGCTCTCTTTTTAGTGAGTGTTTATCTCATCTCTTAAGGGAGAAGGCGGGGCTACAGTTTCATGCCTGGGTCAGGGCCTGGCTGCCCCGCATCATTCTTTGATCTCAAGCAATTGATTTAATATTTGTAAGCCTCGGTTTCCTCATCTACAAAATGGATAGACTAATAGTACCTACCTCAGTGTTCTTGCAAATACTATATATATATATATATTTTTTTTAATCAGATAATGCAAGCAAAGTGCTTAGTAGGGGTCCTGATACACAGTGAAAGTTCTCAGTTCTTCTGGTCCTAACTCCTTCCTCTGCCCATCAGGGGATTGGGGAGCAGCAGATGGAATCAGTGAGTCAGTCTTCTTCTCAGACCTTCAGAGGATCAGGATGTAATGAGGAGCTTTGGGAAAGGGTCCTGGCCCCTCCCCTTTGCAAGTGGATCAGAATCCCAGGGCTGGGCATGGGAACTGAGATTCTAAGAATCCGCTGCCCTTGACACCCCCAGGAAGACTGGCTAGGCCACCTCCCTCCAGTAGAACACAGAGAGAAAATGCCAATCTCAGCCTGAAGCAGTCATCCCCCTGCAGTCACAAGGGTCCCCACCTCTCTCATGTAAGCCCTTGTTCAAGATCCCCTCAACAGGTTGGCAGCTGTCTCCCTCCATCTCCTTCCTGGTCCTTCATAGCCCTTCTCACTACTGGACTCTGAGCTGTGTGCATTTTACATCATCTGTCTCCTCACTCCTGGGTGCACCTGGTAGTGCCTAGCACATAGCAGGTGGTAAGTACATAGGTGGTGAATAAAAGAAGAGCCAGACACTGTCGAATCTCCCTTTCCCATCCCTTAACAAGATCTTGGGCAGATTCCGGAGTTTTGGGATACCCTTCCTTATTTAAACTCAGCCCAGTCTGGTTTAGAACTCTAATCTCTTATCTGATTCCAAGGTCACCCCTTCCCTACCACACTTGGGCTTGGGCTCTGGGGACTTGAGTGGGGACAGGCAGTCTGCTTTGCACCTCCTCCCACCACCTGCACCAAGGGAAGTTCGGTCTGCCTTTGAGAAAACCCTCCCCTTCTCCAGCTTGTCAAGAGTTGGGGGCTGGGAGTGAACAATTCGGGGGAGAGGCCAGAGGTCTCCTGGTATAGCTGGTGCATGGCAGTCATCTCTGGGTTGGTAGGTGCTGCTTCAGTGGCGAATCCTTACTGGATGGGGGTGGTTTCTAGATGCTAGTGCCTTGTGGGTGCAGGCATGAGTGCCCCTGAACCCCAGGGGACCTCCACTCTAGTTCCTTGAGTGAACGATCTGGTTCCACTCCACCACACACCTAAGCTACCCCCCTGGCAATTACACTCACAGCTTCTTGCTGCTGAGGTTCTTCTGCCCAGAGGCAGCCACCTCCCACCTTGTCCCCTGGGCACCTGAGAAAGTCACACATGTGGGTATTCAGGACACAGATGGGTAGACAGGTGCCTGACCTAGCCCTGCCATTTCTCTGCAGCCCTCTTCTCCCCGGCTCAGTGAGGCTCATCTTGAAATCAGCATGTCCAGGGCTTGGGGACCATCTGATTGGGATGGGGTGCCAGGCTCCCCCTCCTGCAGACACCCCAATCCCTCCCTACGAGGTTCTTTTGCAAGCTTTCCCCATCACGGGGCTTGGTGGTACAATGAGCAGCACAAAGCAGCAGCCCCTCCCTCCTACATATGTGCCTGGGGAAGGAAAAGAAATGGCCCCTCTTAGCCCTCCCTCACATGGCACGAAGTGACTCCCTGTCCTCATCAGCCTTGGTGATGCCCCAGAGGGCAAGCCCCACTTTACAGCCTTGGTCCAACAACCAAGCACTTGTTATCTTTTGATCAAAGCTGCCAGGCTTGAAGGCTCAGCCAAGTGCAGTGAGCCCACGGACCTTGGGAAAGTCAAGCTCCTAAGAGAGCAATAAAAGTAAAATTATTAGTTCCTCCCTCCCCACTTGCCTCCTTTACTTCTCCAGTGGCCGAAGGAACATAAACTGACTTCCAGGGAGTGGCCTTTGAAGAAAGGGGCAGGATCTTCCCTGCTCCAAGTGGCTAGACGGCCACCCTGGTGGACATGACGGCTGAAGCTGCCAACCATCTTGGGCTCCACAGGATAAAGGTGCCAGAGCAACAGATCAGAAGGAATCTGGGTTCCTGACAATCACAGAACTGCCTTTCCAACCCTGGCTATTTGCCTCTGGCTCATTTACATGAGAGAGAGACATACCTTATCTTGTACAAGCAATCTTTTCAAGCTTTCTGTCTCTCACAGCCAAACCTCGTGCTGCGACTGTGGCTCTAAGCTGGAGGACTGCTCTTTTACGGAAAAATGATTTTCTTGATATAATCAGAATCGAAAGATGAGTGGAAGGGAAATGACTTTTGCATGATGATTTGATGTTCTCTAAACGTTGTCTGTGCACGACTTAAATGGTCTCTCCTACTGTAGGTGGTGCCTGTCGCATGCTTTAGGGAAATCTCAGAGGTTTCGTAGTCAAACCCAGGTAAGAATTTCGTTCCGAAGATTCACTAGCTGTGTGGCTTTGAGCAAGTTACTCAAGATTTCTGCACTTCAGTGTCCAGTTTTAGTAAATAAGAATAACAATATCTGCCTTGAGGAATTCACCTAACACATTTTTATAGTACATTCTTCTACCTGCATGACTTTATGCTGGAAATATCATGAAGAAAAAGACAGACAAGGCCTCCACCTTCATGGGGCTTGAAGTCCGGTGATGGAGGGATGATAAAGAAAGCAAATTAATAAGCAAACAGAATAATCACAGTAAACAGTTGACTGTAACGGAGAATAACAGTGTGGGAACACTGAGAACCGGGAAACCATCCCCTCTAAGGACTGAAAGAGTAACCCCACATATAGATCTGAGCACACTCACCGCACCAGAAGCAGCCAGACCTGCTCGCCTGGCCCCATGCAGCTTGCGCACCGCTCCTACCAGGGTGATCCAATCTGTTCTTCTTCTAGCCATCTGACGATGGAGGGAAGGGGGCATGGACAGACAGAAAGCCTCACACAGACCGCCAGCACGGAGTTATTGGCTGCAGACCCTGCCTGGCACAGACCCTCCACTGAACTGGCTTTGTCCCTTTACATAATGGGCACCACCTGTGTCCCAGGAAAGGCGATTGGCGTCAATTAGTTCTCATTGAGCCCAAGTTGGCGTAGCAGCCTGGCTCCCCTCCCAGGTAGTGACTTTGGAAGTCGCCAGCTCCTAAGCTGTAGGTCTTTCACTTCCTAATGACCTCGACTGGTGTTCTCCTCCCAAGTAGGCAGGGCCCACCAGGCCCACAGCTGCCACCATCATGAGAAACCAGAGCTAAGTGATCAGACCCCCATCCACCACTGTGTGCCTGGAGGGGCCGGAGGTGGGCACAGAGTTCAAGGTAAGCAAAGGAGGGCCTCTGAAAATTCCACTTCTAGCTTTCATCCTTAGAATTTCATTCAGTATAGAAAGTAGGCTGTGTAGAATTGGTGGTACTGCGTGGCACCTAAGTGGGTATTATGAAGGCAGACACACAGGAGACCAAATCCCTCCTTAGCTGTTTCCAGTTGCCTGGTCTTGGGTAAGTTACTTAACCTCTCTCAGGCTTGGAAACTCCATCTTTAATGGGCATGGTAATCATAGTACCTGTGCAAATCTGGGGAAAGGAATAAATAAAAGAATCCATGTAAACACACTTAGGAAACATTCAACGTGTGTTTGCTATGACCTATCTTCACTCAACAAATGTCTTTGAGCATATAATGTGTGTGAGGCCCTGTTCTCGGCTCTAGACATGCAAAGACAAATAACAAAGCTGGAAGGACTGTTGAAAGTCATCTCATCTGGTGACTATCCATTTTTTAGACTGCAAGCCATCTAAACTGGGTGAAAGACCCTCTGACCTACCTACCGAACTGTGCACGTAGCATTTGCCATGTAACAAACTACCCCGAAACTTAGTGACTTTCAGCGATAAACAATTCTACTTTCTCATGACTGTAGGTTATCTGAGCAATTCTTCTGGTCTGGACCAGCCTGGCCAGAGCTGGTCTTGGGCCTCACCCAGATATCTGTAGCTACTCTCCTTGTGGTCTCTCAACTTCCAGGAGGCTATGGTGGGCTCGTTCACAGGTGCCAGAAGGTCCCACAGTGAGAGAAGGCAAGCTCCAACTCACAGCAGTTTCCAAACCTCTGCCTGTGACGCATTAGCTATCATTCCATTGGCCAAAGCAAGTCCCAAGGCCAAGGCCAGAGTCTGTATGAGAGAGGCCCGCCCAAGGACATGGAACCAGGGAAGCAAGAACAAATGGGGCCATCACTGCCATAATCAACCATGCTGAGCCATTCCCGTTTTCCAGAGGAAAAAGAATTTGACAATAGGAATTAGAGAAGGAAGATATGGGAACCACATATTATGTGCTTCGGTGGTCCCCAAATGTTTTCGATCACATATCCCTGTAGTAGTCAGCTCAGACTGCCATAACAGAATACCACAGACTGGGGGCATCGCCACAGAAATGTATTTCTCACAGGCTGGAGGCTGACAGTCTGAGACAGGGCGCAGTGTGACCAGGATCTAGTGAGAGGTCTCTTCCTGGCTTGCAGATGGCCGTCTTCTCGATGTGGGCTCATGTGGTCTTAGCTCTGTGTGTGCACGGGGGACGGGGTGGGGGGGAGAAAGAGAGAACCCTCTCTTCCTCTTCCTATAAAGCCACCAATCCTATTGGATTAGGACCCCATCCTCATGACCTCATTTAACATTAGTTACTTCCTAAAAGCCCTAGTTCCTTATAGTCACAGTGGGGGTTAGGGCTTCAACATAAACATTTGTTGGGGGTGCAGGGGACACATTTCAGTCCATAGCAATTCCTAATTTTTTTTTTAAATTTTGCATTTCTGATATATGCATATATATGTATACATTACATGCATGTTCCATTAAATAGAAATTTTAAGGAGATGAGTTAAAGCAAAAGTAATATTTTTAAATGTTCATTTTGATGACTCTTTACTATTCATAACTATTCATAATCCCAAGGCACAACATACACACAGAGTGAGTTTCATTGTTAACAACACTGGATGTAAACCCATCTTTCAAGGGACCTTCTTAATCATTTTAATTTGTGGGAGTGAAGGGACTGACTTCTTGTCAGGTCTCATTTTCACCTCACAATGTGCTAATACAGAGTTCATACCAGCCGCATCAGCTCTGCTCATTTCTTGTTGTTTTACTGAGACTTGTACTATTAATGTTGTCTTGAACCCATAGCCTCCCCACAATACTCTATTAAGACCATCTTCTTCCATTTTGTAAGGATTAGTTTCGCTAAAACTAGATTGCATAATTGGTAAATCCATTACCCAAGCACACCTGGACCATCCTACCTCAAATTCCCCTGATTGCTGATGCACAGATGAGGTTACCACCACTGGCCCCCACATGATGGAGCCCTTCAGGCCCCCCACCCCCACCATGTCATGGATGACAGAGGATCCTCGGACGTACCCACTGAGGGAAGCTACTAGTGCTGATCTGAACCTCAAGAGACTAGGAAAGTATAAACATTTTCTTTTTTTTTTTTTGGCCCCAAAGCTCCACTATTTTTTCTCACAACCCAGTAGATTGTGGTAGACAACCCACTTAGCGACCACTGACTGGCTTTATCAAAGATAAATATAAGGTTTTGCACATGATATTAAAATTTAAAACAATCCTTATGGCCAAAGTCAATAACAACTGAATAGCTAATGTAAAGTATCTGGAAGGAGGGCATGGTCTTAACGTAAAATTGGAAATACATGACATCCTGGGCCTTCTCCTCATTAGAAACTAAAAAACGCTTCATATTTGCATCAGTGTGTCGCCCTCCAAAGGGAGGTCCTTCTCAATTCCCTCCCCCAGAACACACACTGGGCTTTCGGACACCAGTTCTATGTTGTATGAGTTTCCTACAGCTGTCATAACAGATTGCCACAGATTTGGTGGCTTAAAACAACAGAAATTTATTCTCTCATGGTTCTAGAGGCTGGAAGTCCAAAATCAAGGTGTCGGCAGGACCATGTTCCATTTGGAGGCTCTAGGGGAGAATCCCTCTTTGACTAGCTTCTGCTGTTGTCAGTATTCCTTGGCTTGTGTCCCTTTGTGACGTGTTCACACTGCCTTTTTCTCCATGCATCTGTCTTCTCTGTGTGTCCTTCATCCAGACATTTGTCATCAGATTTAGGGCCTGCCCAGGTAACTCAGGATAAAGTCCTCATCTCAAAACCCTTAACATAATTACATCTGCAAAGACCCCATTTCCAAACAAGTTCACATTTGCAGGTTTTGAAGGTCACCAGTCTAGCCACTGCACACATCCTCCCCACAATTTCAGTGGATGAAGGGGGGCCCAGAGGAGAGTCAGGGCACAGCGCGGACCAGCTTATCTTTCCTTCTTGTGCCATGTGGTGCTTCTCTGAGCACCATGCTTCATCACAGAAGGCTTCACCCTGCAAAGAAGCACTTGCTCATTGTCTTTCACAATGAACTCGTGTTTTCTGCTGGGAAGGAAGAGCCTGTGATTTAGGAAAGCAATTTCCTGCCCTTTAAGAACCCTAAAGGCACCTTCCTCCTGTCTTCCCACTACCATTTCCACGCATTTCTTCTCCTCTAGGACTCTTCAACGTATTCTCTAGAAAACTAGCAGCCGGCTTTCTGATCTCTGGGGAAGGAAGCAGCCATCTGGGATTTTGTCCGTGGGCACAGTAGCAGAGAAGAGGAGCCAGCCCCAGGGGTAAAGAAAGCTCTTACCTAACAGGGAATGGAAGAGTGGACAAGGGAGATTTCCTCTTGGCCTCAGAGTCAAACCACTTTCAAGTTCTCTGATCACGGTTGTTTGTTGTATTCAGCAAATAAGAATGCAGGATACCCCATTGAATTTGTATTTCAGATAGGCAATGAGTAGTTTTTTAGTGTACATATGTCCCACGCAATATTTTAAAATCTACTTAAAATGCAATACAGTATTTGGAACATACTTCTATTTTTTAAATTATTCATTGTTTATCTGAAATTCAAATTTAACTGAACTGAGTATCTTGCATTTTATCTGTCAATCCTACGAATGACCTTCCCTGCCTCCCTCTCTTCCTTCCTTCCTTCTTTCTTTCCTTCCAGTGAGCCTACTCTCTGCAATGTCCTATATAATAAATAGGCACTAATAAAGCATAATGCTTTCCTTCAAAGTATTCACAGCATAGTGGAGGAGACAACCTGGTAACACATGCCTTTCACACAATGTGATCCATCCCCGTCCTAACGTTCATACAAATTGTTTGAGGGACACAAAGGAAGAAATAATTCTGAACGGGGTAGAGCTGGATAAGATAAGGAGCCGACCCCGACAGACAGGTGTAAAAAGCAACAGAAAGGGGTTCAGGCTGGGGCACAGCAAGTGCAAGGCAGAGCAAGAGGCAGACGGGCTCTGCTATGGGAGCATGGAAATGCCACTGGGACTGGGTTGGTGACAGGAGCTGTGTGTGTCTGTGGGGGTGCTGGCGGATGTCCGGAGAGAAGACCCAAAAGCTTGTTTGGGGTCAAGAATGAAGGGCTCTAACACCTTGCAGAGGAGTTGGAGCTTCCTTTGATGGGCCTCAGGGGACTGAGTCTGCCAATGGACAATGCCAGACCATAGAAGACAGTAGAAATGACCACAACCTCTGCAGCCACCTTCCCAGGAAGCCAAACCACCGCATCTGCAGCAAGTGGGCTAGGAAGGTCAGGACTCGGTCAATGCCTGCAGCTTCCCTATTTTTCGCCCCTGCTTCCCACTCAGACCATGCACATAAAATGCCCCACTTCTAGTTACCGGCCTCCAGCTTCCCCAGGTCAACAACCTCCAACCAGGACACTCCTGAAAGTCCTCCTTTTTCTTCCCATAAACATCGCTACTCCCCTGCCTGCCTTCGAGTTTCTGCTCTGAATAAATAGCTTTTAAGTGACTTTTAGTTATTTCCTCAGTACAGACTGTACACATTGCTTTTTAATAGAGGGTGGGGCAATGGGAGTAGTTGGCCCTGTGGAAACTGATACCTTAATATATGCTGCTAATATAACCACAGATAGCAAAATCTGCTTTTTGAGACCCTTTGCAATCTACACACACACACACACACACACACACACACACACACACACATGCATGCGATTTTTTTAATGTTTATATTCACCTGAATATCCCCAAATTCTTGCATATTGTAAAGAAAGGCTTTGAATCTTTAAAGTACAGTTTAAAAACAAGAATATTATTGTATTGTTAAAGTTACCCTTAAATTTTCATTTGATTTAATATTTCATTTTGCTTTGTAGTAGATTGCACCATTGACTTCAATTTTCCGTCCTTCTCTGTATCCACACCCCCAGCCATTTGACTCTGCAGCACCTCCCACTAAATGGGTGGAGCCCCTTGATGTTGAACCTGGCCATGTGACCTGATTTGGCCAATGAGATATTAGTAGATGTGACTCAGTAGAGATTTGAAACAGGCTTACTCATTGGGACTTGGGCTCTTGCCCTCTTCTGTCTCCCTGTGAAGAACATGCTCCATTTATTCTGCTGGTCATAGGAAGAGGATGAGAGTCAGGTAGAGTTGAGTCACCCCCAGCCAAGTGCAGTTTAGATTAGACAACCTCCAGCTGGCCCACAGACCAAGAGTTAAATGGTTATTTGGTGATGCCTCTGGAATTTTGTGGTTGTTTGTTATAGAGCACTTCTGTACCAATACTTGACTATCACACCCCTTGATTTCAGAATTTCAAGACATTTTTCATTACCATGAATATGTAATTATTAACAGCAAATCCTATTGGTTGCCTACCCAAATCTATGCCCTCTGCCATTCTCTCCTGCTCGTAGAGGCTTGATTATTTTTCAGTAGTTCACCCTTTGCAAAGTCCGGACAAGTGCTCAGGGAACGTGTCCTCTTCAACCTCAGGGGCCAAAATCATGATTGATCCAAGTCAATTGCATTTTGCTGGCAATTCATTTAGGAGAGAGCACATAACACAAACACAGTTATAACCAATTAAATGTGCGAAGTCTGCTGAGGGGCTTTCTAGGAAGGCTTTTCTCCTCTGTAAAAGAAACACATGAGATGATGCTTCCTCTTGGAACCGCTGCCACCAGCTCGGGTCCGTGAGGAGAGTGACCAGAGGACAAACCAACATTCTGAGGAGAACAGATTGAGAAGAGCGTGAGTCCCCGAGGCCCCTGAGGAGCCATCCCACAGCAAGCTCCTGACCGTCACTAACACGGGGCTACTTGTTACGTGTCCTTGTTGTATGGGCCACATTGCCTTCGTTTCTGTTCCTTACAGCTTCATTCTTCCTAACCGATTCTGATGCTTCCCTAGAAGAGGAAAATCCAAGTTAAGGAAGGAAGTATTCATTTCCTTTTCTTCGCTATGTTTTTATCAGGTGGTTCATCATTGGGGCAAGGCCTCTAACAAAATCTTCAAAGGTGGGCTTTAAAATGTGAGCTCCCATGGATGCCTCTGCGATTTGATTCTGAGGGTTTTCACCATGGCTATACTGTGTTCTGAAATGACTTCTGACCTCACCGCTGTGACTCTGTGATGTTTTGCCCAGTGATGTGAGGACCCCTTGAGGACAACTTCAGAACCGGGGCTGATCGGAAAACGCAGGAAGAATTTCAACAAGCATAAGGTTCCTTGGTGAAGGCCCTTCCTTCCAAAGAGAGACTCCCAGGGTCTATTACCCTTATGTGGCCAAGGTGAAATTGGAACTTTTTAAGTAGTGGCAGCTAAATTATAAAAAGTGAAATCAATCCACAAGAATGATCTTTCTCCATCCAGTACAAGGAGCCTATGATACATTTTCTTAGTCAATACACTTCACTTCCATAGGTAACACACTAAAATGTCATTAGATTTTATTTTAAATTATTTTATTTAAAAAATTTTTTCAATTATGCTGATAATTTAGGTAACTTGACTATCTCCCTCTCCTGCCATACTGTGCTCAGTAGAAAACAGCTCAGGCCAAATTATCACTCAATCATTTTGTTAAAACAGAATTTCAGGCTACTCTCTGGACTTGCCAAACTTTCTCCCACCCCTGGGCCACTGCTTTCTCTCTCTCTTTGATTTTTCCTGGAATGTCTCTCTCCACCACTCACTGCCTGGCAAACTCCTCATCATCTGGCAATGCAAGATTTGAGTGTTAATTCCTTTCTGAAGCCTTGCCTGGACCCCCGAGGCAAAGCTGCAGGAGGAGAGGTTGAAGTTAGGCCCACCTGATTTGGGATCCAGTTCTGTCTCTAATTGGCGAGGTGACCTCAGCAGAGGAGCCCAGCTTTTGTCAGGCAAGTCTCAGCTTCCTCCCTCATAAAATACTCATCATAGTTGCTCCTGCCTCAGGCTTATGTGAGAATAAGAGGTGCTCACGTGAGGGGCCCTGGTACAGAGTAAGGTCTCCATATATTTTATCTCTTGTTACTGGATACCTTCCTGCAGAATCATAAAGCTTTATAGCCAAAAGGGGCTTCAGAATAGCTCCTCAACCTTTGCGGTACACACAAATCACCTGGGAATCCTGTCAAAATGCAGGATTCTGGGGTGGCCGGTTAGCTTAGTTGGTTAGAGCATGGTGCTGGTAGCACCAAGGTTGCCGGTTCAATCCCCGCATGGGCCACTGTGATCTGCGCCCTCCTTAAGAAAAACAAAGACAAAAAGATGAAAATGCAGGATTCTGACTCAGTAGTTCTGGGGCAGGGCCTGAGATTTTTGTGTGTTTCTTACAACTTCCATGATGGTGCAGGCGCTGCTGGTCCCAGAACCATGCTTTGAACAGCAAGGGTAGGAGACGCTAAGCTCCTTCTCATTCCAGAGATGAGGAACCTGAGGTCTGAGAGGGGATGTTTCTAGGCCAAGGGGATCCAGAAAGCTGCTGAGAAAGGCCACACAGAACACAGGCCTCCTGATGGAGTTTAATGGGAGATTCACTTTTTTAAAAGCAATCCACATCTGAAACAACCCTGTGAA
Source organism: Rhinolophus sinicus (assembly GCF_057876585.1). Taxonomy (NCBI): domain Eukaryota; kingdom Metazoa; phylum Chordata; class Mammalia; order Chiroptera; family Rhinolophidae; genus Rhinolophus; species Rhinolophus sinicus. The sequence goes on along the minus strand of NC_142515.1, from coordinate 10,231,072 downwards.
GTTTATCTATGCATTGAGAATTGATGTCTCCACCCCAAGAGCCAAGCGCTCCATTCCTTGAGTGAAGTAAACTTGATTCTTGACTCTGAGATGGGAGAAAGAGGGAGTGAGATGGACATTGTCACGAGCAAAGGCGTTGGGGGAGACGCGGAAACACATTACCCTGAGATCTGTGGCCTAAAACATAGCTTAGAAGGAGCAGCCATGGGCTTTTGCTCTTCTCATTATATCCTTAAACAGTCAACGTTTTCAGGAAACTAGGAGAGTGTGCAGGAATAGTAATTGCTTTCCAGGTTTCCGACATTAGGGAAATAGACACAACTCATTCATTCCTCTTGGGGAAGCATCCAGGCTAATGCAACTCCACCGTGTGACAAACTGAAATGGATCCTGCAGCTTCGCTAAGTGCACTCCAGAGTTATAGTAAGACTATGTGTGCGTCACATGACACCTTCTGTGGTGCTACCTGAAGGCCTATCACATTGACCTTCACCGTGTGTGCAACTGTTTTCCTCTCACACCTGACCTTCTCTCTTATTTGACTCACCCATGATCCTCAGCACAGCTAGAAAGGAACCAACTTCAGAAAATACACAGCACCCCTATTCACAGAAAGTGCCAGAATCTACCGGACACCGAACACTGTCTTTTTGAGAAGGCCTGACTCAATCTTAAGAAGCAAGATCTGATACTTAACAATCTTCCCGGCTCCACAAGTCCTGTTGGTGTCAACAAAGGTTTTCCCATCAGCTGCTGGAAGAAATGGAAATGATCTGTCAGGTATCACTGATGCCTAAAAGCCTACAAGTGCCCAGAGGTGCAAGTACCTGGGAAAAATGAATCAATTCTTCTGCATTATAACAACGATTATTCCAGCAATTCTTTTCATTTCCTATCAAAGCATAAGCAGCAAACTCCCACAGGTCTCTATGCTGTTTGCTGGAAGTCAAGACACACATAAGACAAATAGCTCTTGTCCTCAGAAAGTTGATAATCTAGTAGAAGGAGGAAGAAATGATCAGATAACTAGGAAACAAGGTGAAGAGTGGCTCCTTGCAGGAAAATTGCTAAAGGAGGGGAACCTATTCTTAGAAGTAGAGCATTGCCATTCAGGCAATTTTTCATATTAGTTTCATGGTCATGCATTCTCAGCTTTCCTAGGGATGTCTCAAATATGGGACAAGTCGTCCAACTTAAATAATAAGTGAACAGGAAATACTGTATGTACGTAGGTAATCCTCTGCTTTTATAAATACGAAAACATATAGAAGTAGAACAAAAGACAGATTATAAGTTGTTGTTCCATCCCAAACAGCATTCTACAGTTGGGCAGGTTGTGCACTGTACAAAGCACCTGGCCAAGGGGGTAAGTGGAGACTGAAATCAAGCTGTGAACTGTGGGACAGAGTTGAATTTATCCAGGAACAAGGAGTCTCTTTTCCTGATTTGTACAAGACACCATTTTGGCTAGTGGGGACCCTGATGCCGAGAGATTAAAAAACATTTTAATATTCCCATCAAATATTTACAGCATTTTCTTTCATGCCCTTCTTTTCCTTTGGCATTGAGTCCATAGTAGAGCCTCTTAAATTCAATGAGCATGCAACTGAGGCCAAAGATTGGCCACTTCGGGCACGATTTTCATCTTTGAAGCAAGGATATTAAGCATAGAACTATATACAGCGGCCTATCTCTGATCTTAGCACCATCTCTTTTTTTCTTTTTCTGTTTTCCACTCGTCTTTTAAAGCATGGGCAAAATGTAATCAAATTTTAAAACGGTTACCCATGTACTGTTGGACAAAAATGGCAACTGCTAACAGTGAACTGCTGGCTGGCAAGCAGCATCACCAGGGGCGGCTCGAATGATTTTGTCAGTAACTGGTATGTGACAGTCTAAATCTGTTCTAAGAAAGGCAGATTAGAGGTGTCATACACACAATGCCTCTCTGATCGTGCAGTTGAGAACAGCCCCTAACACGTGCACCCCACATTAGGTGGGCAGACTCCTGCTTGATTAGTGCTGAGAATTCCCACAACCTGTTGCCAGGCACAGCCCCTAGCGCTTTATTCCCTTCTGGGCCTGCTGAGGCCTTAGCTCCCGGAAACTCCTGTGTCCATCTACTGTACTTATTACCTCTCCATGCCTCTTTTGCATAGTCCAGATACAGCCAGGAACTACCTCTCAGCTCCGAATGCATAGGAACTGCCCTTGCAGGCTCCACCTCCCAGAGTGACAGGGAGCTCCCAGGTGGTGAGGGGCACTTGCTGACATAGCCTGTTCCCACCAGAAGCAGACCCCTCTCTGTTGTGAGCTGGCGAATGCACTCATTTACTTTCACTGCAGGTTTCCACACATTGTTTTCTTTTCCCCTTCACTTTTCCTAATCGGGTCATAGATGCACCCATTTATTCCATGAACATGTGCTGAGTAAATCCTTACAGAAAGTTGCATGCTGGGCACTGGGCGATGCACAAACTTGGAGCTGATACCCTCAAGGTGGCAAAGGTAGACAACAAGCCAAGCAAACAAATATAGATAAATAAAGACCAACCGGTGGTGTGAAGAGACTAAACAGAGTGTCCTCCAGAAGAGCGGGAGGAGGGGCATGCCTACACAGAATCAGGGAAGGCCCCTCTGAGCAGATGGCCCTTAGGCCAAGACCTGCAGGGTGAGACGGAGTCAGCTGGGAGAGACACAGCATGGGTGAGGGCTTGAGGCCTAACCAGGGACTGGGAGAATGTGCACACGTCTGGAGCATGTGGGGGAGGGGAGAACAGCAGGAGAGGGAGCAGTGAGAGAGGCTGACAGGGGTCACTCACACTGGTACAGCCTTGAGTCATGGTGTCCCCTTATCCCTGCAGCCCCCCAGGAGCTTCTGTGCTCATATCGCCCTCTGATCCTCACCCCATCCACCTTATGTTATAATAGTCCAGTCATGCTGTGTTTGGATAAGTGAACCTCACTCACATCTTTCCACTCAAATTGTAGACATTTCCCAAATGAATATCTCTTCCTCTTTCTATACAGACATTAAGAGAGTCTTGAAATTTAAACTAATCCCACCCAATCAACTTCATTAGATCAGCTTAAAAGGAATGTGTGGGGGTGGCCAGATGGCTCAGTTGGTTAGAGCGCGAGCTCTGAACAACAGGGTTGTGAGTTCGATTCCCACATGGGACAGTGAGCTGTGCCCTCCACAACTAGATTGAAGGACAACGACTTGGAGCTGATGGGCCCTGGAGAAACTCACTATTTCCCAATATTCCCCAGTTAAAAAAAAAAAAAAAGGGAATGTGTGAATTCAGGCAACTTTTGAATTGATTCCATTTTGAGCATCTTTGATGTTCAACAATGAGTTGGCCTGAAAGTGCCGCCTTCCATTTGGTGGCTTGGCAACCCAGAGGCCTGAGTAGAGATGGGACCTGAGGCGGAGCAGGAGGAGAGAGAAGGAGCTGGAAAGACAGCTCGGGACGAAGGGCTGAGACATCTCAGGTACTACCGTGCACCCTCTAGCCTGCTGGTGGGCGAGGACTAGGTGCAGGCTTTCTGGCAATATCTGTTGACAATTGTTTACGCATGTGCCTTTTGACTCAGCAGTTCCACTACCAGACATCCCCCTCTGTACATACTCACAAAGGTATATCGAGACATACACGGGGGTTTCTAACCCCCCAGAGTTGGAAACAACCTAAATGACATTCAGTCGGCCAAATCTGGCTAAATCAATTCCAGTCCACCCACACAATAGACTATTGTGCAGTGACTAAAACTACGGAGGTTAATCAATGTGGACTGAGCGTAAAAGACTTCAAAGATGAAAAGGTACTAGAGATGGTCAGCACAGTCCAGCAACCCATCTACTGAACACCTACTGTGTGCTGACACAATGCCAGGCCTAAGGAAAGAACAGATACAAATGCAATTTTGTCCCTCACCCCCAAGAACAAGACAGACATAAATAATTCTCACAAGTGGAGACAAGAAGGAAGTGCTAAGAGAGGTGGGAGTAACGTGGTTCTAGAGGAACAGAGAGATGCTGTATGGCCAGACGGATTGGGAAGGCTTCCTGGAGGAGGTGCGAATTGCTCTGGGGCTGTCCAGAGGGGCCGTTCCAGGCAAGAGGAACAGCTTGAGCAAAGATTGGGAAGCAAAAGACAAATAGGTTTGTGCAGGGAGAGAGAGAGAGAGAGAGAGAGAGAGAGAGAGAGAGAGAAACGGGGACCTAGAATGGTGGAAGGAGAGGTGGGCAGGAGAGGCTGGAGCCGGGCCTGAGAGTGCTGGGTGCCAGGCAGAGAGCTTTGCAGTTATTTCTGTGGACACTGAAAGTTCTTGAGCCAGGGGCAAAAGGATCAGAGCTGTGTTTGAGACTCACATTGACTGTCAGGTTTGTAAAAAATCTATGTCACCTCCCCCAAAACATCAAAGTGCCTGTGGAGTAAGTACCTGTACAAAGGGCAAGGAAGGGCTTGGTGACAAAGTCCTCAGTGCTGGCTTTACAGAGCATGTGGCAGGACAGCAGGGCTGAGAGCTGAGGAACGTGGTCTGCTGGGGTCTGATGTGGCCTTTGTCTCAGAGAATCAGCTCCCTGCTGACCTGGAGCCAGGATGGGAATTTCCACCTCTTTGCTTGTCCACTCTGACAGCTCTTCTAGGTGACTCGGCTCAGCTGCCCCCAGAGCCCACCCCAGAACCAGCCCCCTGGTCATCCTGTGACATGGAAAAGGCAGCCCAGAAGCTCAGGCAGAAATGTGACCACAGACGCAAAAGAACGTCAGCTTCACTCCTTTAAAAAAACAACACAAAAAGCAGGTTTCCTGTTTGCCTTTCTGAAGAGGAAGTGTTCTGTGACTTCTCCATCTTTCAGGCCCCACTGTTGGCTCTTCGTTCCCTTAAGAACCTCCAGCTCCATTCTCGGGTAAAAGTGTGTCTCTACACCGTCGGCTCCAACCACATCCAACTTTTTAGTAGCTGATTCCAACCAACCTTCTCTCCCTGATTCCAACCCTGAGAGGACTGCAGAGATTAATTAGAGAGAAGCTACTTGCAAGGAGGCAACCACGTTATGTGTCTCCTGAGAGCAAGGGTCCTTCTAATTCAGCCATTCATTCCATAAATACTGAGTGTGCCAGGCATTCTTCCAGGTAATACAGCAGCGTGGGAATGGCACGGGCTCTGGGGCAGGACTGCCTGGGTTCGTCTCTCCGCTCTCCCACCTACAGGTTGTGTGACCTTGGGCAAGTTAATTAACCTCTCTGAACCTTCAGGATAATAATATTACCTACCTCATAGGGTTTCAAGGATTAAATATAGAAATTTCTGAAAACAAGGAATGAGAACATATGTCCACACAAAACTTGTACACAAATGCTCATAACAGCCAAGAAGTAGAAACAACCCAAATATCCATCACCTGATGAATGAATACAATGTGGTACATCCATACAACAGAAGATTATTCAGCAATAAAAAGGAATGAAGTACTGACAAATGCTACAGTAAGGATGAGCCTTGAGAACATTATGCTAGGTCAAAGAAGCTACAAGTTGTACAATTTCATTTATGTGAAATATCCAGAACAGGGAAACCTATAGAGAAAGAAAGTAGATTAGTTGTTATCTGGGGCTGGGGGAGGAGAGAATGGGAGTGCCCGCTAATGGGTACAGGGTTTTCTTTTGGAGTAATGAAAATGGTCTAAAATTGATTCTGGTGATGGTTATAGAACTCTGTGAATATATTAAAAGTCACTGAATTATACACTTCGAATTGGCGAATTACATGGTACGTAAATTATGTCTCAATAAAGCTGTATTTAAGATGTCTTAGGACAATGCCTGGTGTTATTCGGCACCAAGAAAATAGGAATAAGGAAGCTGAGCAGACTCTACGTCAGGAAGCTTTCATTCCAAGGACTGGCTTCTGCATCCCACGCGCTGCCTAGCACAGTGCTGGCACATAGCCGACCCTGGCCACTGTCTCTTAGACTGTCCATTGTGTAAAGCCCAGCATGTTACGCTACGTGAAGGTGGAACTTGTGATGTCTGGCCAGGGCTGTCTGCCCGTGCATTCTCGTCTCCTAACAAAGCTCACCCTCTCACGGCCCACATGGCCGAATCACCAGTTTTGCTTCTGGATTTTCTCCACTGTTGACCCGGCTTTGTTTCGTGCTCTCAGAAGTCCTTGACCCCCTCCTTTTTCCCTCCCACCCTTGGATTTGACAATGCATCTGCTTCTCTGGTTTGGATCTTCAGTTTGGATCTTCAGCTCTCAGGGACAGGCTCTGGGCCCCCCACCCTGGGGATGGGATGGTGCCAGTGAAATGAGGCCATCTCGTTCTCAGGGCATTGCCAAGGCTCCCAGTGCACCAGAGGGACTCTGAGTGTGGAGGCAAATGAAGAGGAGACTTTATCCCCCAGGAGCCACACCCAGGCTCACATGACAGGTGACCGCAAAGCTACATTTCCAGAAAGGCTCAGGGGAGCTGGAGAGGCCGGCGCTGTTCTTCCAGGACCGCAAGGTGCTGCCTCCGGCCCCATCCAGCCCCGCTTTCCAGAGTGTGACCAACTCGTCCCAGCTTGCCAGGGACTTTCTCAGTTTTAAAACTCAAAGTCCCACCTCCTGGGATCCCCCTCAGTCCCAGGCAAACTCTAACAGTCGGTCGCTTTAGTTCCACAGCTCAGTGGAAGGGGAGTTCTCCCACCAGTGTCCCACAGGAATCAAGGCCCCTCCTTGCCCAGTTCCCCTTCCTCTTCCTCGTCCTTTCCTGCCCTGGTAACAGCCAGGGTGGAAACCATAATGACAGCATCAGGATAAAGACAGACGGCACCCAGGTCACCCGAGACTGGGGCGCCTCCCTCACATCCAGGGGGGGCAGCAGGACATCTCCTGGTGCCCGTGCACCACCAGCCCCTGAGTCCTGAGGGGTGAGAGGGCTGGCTTCCAGGAACGAAAGGAATGGAGCCCAGAGTGGCAACTGCCTTCCAAGAGAGGGCCTGGGCCAGGGCGTCCGTCCTCCCCAGAGCCCCTAACCAGCTCCCAGCCTGTCTGCAACTGCCACCTGTGCCTTTGTCGCCCATGGTCTGTGCCTCTGCGTCACACACCTGCCTGGGTGACAGCAGTCATCTGTCTCCCTGCACAGGTGGCCTGAGGTCATTAGGTGGAATGAAGCTGGCAGAACAGAGGTAGGCCAGAACAGAGTGTGGCAGAACAGACTCCCACACTGCGATGTGGGGAATAATGGACCTCACACCGGGAGCCATGCAGCAAAGCCACCCAGGAGTGGCCGTCCTCGTCTCTCCCCGCAGTGTTTCCACCGGCCTTTCCCTCTGGGAGAGCCAAGTCACAGTGTGTGAATTCACATGGGAGAACTACAGGATGGGCACCCAGAAGGCGATCGGGGTTCCAGATGCCAGGGAGCAGAGCGGCCACCTCTGGGGCTCACTTTGTATTAGCCAGTGGGGTCGGAGGAGGGGGCAGGCAGGAAGAAGGGGTGCCTTCTTACCTCCTGAAGGGTTGTGCAGCCTTTGCCACTTCCTCCTCTGTCCCTCTGACCTCACACTAGTCCAGCAGGGGAGGCTGGACACGTTGCGTGTGGCTGGCTGGCACCGTGGACCCCGGGGTTAGACCGTCTCTTACTGGTGTCCCCAACATGGGGTTGGGGTGGGGAGCAAATGCCAGACGTTTGGTCCCAGGCAGGGTGCCAGGGAGAAGATGGGGAATGGTTCTCACTGTGGTTAAGTGAGAGGAAAGAATGAGAACGTGGGCGGTCAAAGCAGGAGTGAGGAGAGTCAAGGACCCAGAAGATCTGAGAGACAGCAGACAAGAGGAGAGGGAGGAGGCAGGAAGGCTCTGATTAGACCACTGGTGTGTATGGCCTCCCCCAGCTCAGTCAACACCACCCCGCCCCCACATCACACACGGAGGGGCTCTTTCAGGTTCTCAGACACTTTTTAAATAAAACAACGAGTCATCCACACTTTCGTACAAAGTCCTACAATCAAGCTACAGGCCCTTTCCTCCTAAGTCCTAGGTGACACCAGCCCAAAGTGAACTTGGAGAGCAGGTCTTTGGGGCTGAGGGACTCTGGATGGTGTGTCTGGGAGAGGAGCTCTGTGCAGCCAGGACCTGTGGTGGGAGAGATGGGTGCTCAGTGGCGCCATCTTCATTTCTTCTCACCGGATCTTTCCTCCCTGCTCCCCACACTGAAATGCCTGTGCCCACCTGTGCCCTCAGGACTACCCAGGCCTGAGACCCTCCCAACAAGCAGCAAGTGTTTCCACAGCCTTACGAATGCCAGCGCCGGGGGCCTAAGGCTGTGTGGCCAGGTTGCAGTGGGAGTCAGAAGCCTGCTTGTAGACCCTTGCGTTGGCCCAGCACGGAGGACAAGCTTCCCCCCTCAGTTTCCCTGCCCAGCACTCCATTGTCCTACAAACCTCGAGCCCCGCTCTGATTCCTCTCTGCTTAGTCGGGGACATAATATTCTGCTTGAGTTCCTCCAGCCCCTTCATAGAGGCTGGAGCTTATTTCCCAGGTTGCCTAGAGCTTGCCATTGGACCTTGGACAGTGGGCCATTCAGTTGGCCTCGCCAGCACCACCCCTCCCCATCCCCCTTGGTCCTAGGGCTTTCTCCCCTTCCGTGAGCCTGTCAACCAACATGGCTACGGCCCCAGTGGGTCTCACACGGAAGCTTGTCTTCCTTCCCTTCTCTTTCTGTGTCCATTCAAGTGGACTGGAAGGGGTATTCCCGTGGCTGAATACATGGCCATGGCCTTACTGAGAAAGGAGAGGAGCCAAAAGGGAGCAGAGGCAAGAAGTGTCCGTGCCCCTCAGGGAGGCAGGAGCCGCTGCTCAGAGGGGCCAGAGCAGGGAGAGGGCTGTGAAGGGCAGCTGGGAAGAGGTCCAAGGCAAATACAAACACAAATATGAAACAAAAAGTATTGCGTGGGGTTTAAATGCTCAAGGTCTTGAGTCAGACTGCCCAGCTTCAAAGAACCTGTGGGATCTTCAGTAAGTTACTTAGTTTTTCTGAGTCTCATCTGAATTTCCTCATCTGAAAAATGGGGATAATGAAACACAAAGGATTGCAATAAGAATCAAATGAGCATATAGATCATGCATGACATACAGTAGATAATTTAGAAATAGAGGCCATTATATTATTGGAAAAATAGATACATCCTGCTTTGGGTCTAGAACCACCACCTCCAGGAAGCCCCCTGTGGTTTCTTTCAAGCTTCTTTCAAATGTACTTTTGGGGAAAAGAGAGGGTAAAGGAGGGTATACTGGGGGGAATATAGGAACAGCAATGAGCATGCATTTCCCCCCTCCCTGGGGCCAGGCCCTTGATAGACCATACCTCACTCTATCCACCCAGCAGCCCAAAAAAGGATATGCTGGTTGACTCAACAAAACAACAACCCAGCCTCAGTCACTGCCGGTGAATTGTGCCTGTGCATTTGATACAGGGACATGCGAGGCCCAGAAGGAAAACTAGATCAGGACTGGCATTCAGCGAACGCTTGAACACCAGGACCCAGGCTCATCAGCATGGAGACGCATCACTCTTTTTTACGGCCGAGGGGTTGTGAGCATCCAAAGGACACTGCTCGTTCTTCCTCCAAAAAGAGGGGTGAAGGGAAGCTATTTCCAGGTACGAAGCAGGAGCATCAGCCAGGGCCCATCAAAGGGGAGGCCAAACACTGCGCTCAGACTCGGGTTAGAGTCTCCGCGTCTTCCTCTTCTAAACGCAGCCCACTCAGTGTGCTGGGTCACGGTAACCGGCGAGGTGGGGTTCTGCAATCATCTGCTTGGCTCTCCACAAATGGCTGTTTGCCATGGCAACAGGCACTGCAGAGACTCTGCGCCTGCTCAGATGGGACTCCGCTATCTGGGGACATTTCAGGCTTTTTCCCCTCATTGTGTGGGAGGAGGCTACTCATGGAATGCATCTTGGGTGGGGGGGCGGGAGTGGAGAGAAGCCCAGAGCTCCCCATTTCCCCTTCTTAGTGGGAGCCCATATCTCTCTGTTGTCTTTCTCCAGGAGATTCAGATCAAGGGGCGATGGATGTGAAGAGGAAAGAAAATACAGCATAGCCTCTCTACAATTGGCCTGCCACAAAGGGTCTTTCTCCATCCCACTCCCACCAGCAGTTACTAAAAAGATAAAAACAGACACAGCCCCACCCCCTAGGAGCTCCCAGAGCCCCTGGGAGGCCAGGGCTGTGGTGTGGCCCCAAAGGGCAGCCCCAGGGACAGATGGAGTCCTGAGAAGTTAAGGGGGTGGAATCCACTGAAGATCCCACCACACCCCAAACTTGCTTCTCTACGGCTCTCCCCATCTCGAAGTGACCAGACCCTCGCTTCTGATGCTTCCGGACAAACCTTGGACCTACATTCCTCTCATTCTCTCACATCTCAGATCCAGCCTGGATTCCAACCGTCAAGATTTAGTCACATCCTACTTCTTCCTACCGTCTCTACTGCTACCAGGGCCTCTTGACTGGACTCTCTCTGGACCCCTCACTGCCTGTTCTCCCTGGAGCAGTGAGAGCGAGTCCTTGATTTTAAATAAAATTGAGTCCTTTTCTGCTCCAAACTCAGTGCTTGCGCTCTCTCTCGGAGGCCAAGCCACCTTCTTGGTTTTCAAAGGCCGCAGAATCCCCGTCCCGGCTCCAACTCAGACTTCTGTCACCACTGGCCCCTCACCCAGCCTGCTCTGGTCATCCTGCCTTCTTATTGTCGCCTCAGATGTCTCCCCCTCAGAAAGGTCTTCCCCAGCCCCCACGGTAGAGGCTCTGAGACTCCTCCTGTCAGAACAAAGGACAGTGCTCAGCAGTGAGCGCCCGCCAGGGACGACTCAGCTGCCTCACCCAAGGTCACGCCTCCTCCCCAACCAAAAGCTTGGGTGCATCAAGGCCTGGCCCTCTCACCCCAAACTGGAACAGCCTTCAAGGGTCACCCCATCTCAGAACTCCCCGCAGGATGGGCTGAGGTCTCTCTTGAGCCTGCATCACAGCTCAGCTGCTCCCTCCGTCCGATCCTGCTTCCTCCCCTCTCCTCCCTCCTGCAGGTGTGGAACAAACCACCTGACAGGACAAGCAGCAGCATCGGGCCCGATGGCACTGTTTTAACATCCCTCCATGTGGGATTCTTCCGCCAAACTGATTAGGTTCAAATCCCAGTGCCAGCCTTCACTAGCCATGTAACTTTGGGCAAATTCAATAACCTTCCAGTGCCTCAGTTTCCCCAGCTGTACAACGGGGTGATCATAGTATCTACCTCAACATTTCTTTATACCCCCTCCCACATCCTAGCCCCAGGCCTCCCAAAGGCCTTACATTCCCAAGGTCACCCCCGTTCTGATCCCTCCCCTGAATTCCTGTGTTTTTCCTGCTCTGCCTTCTGTGGCTGGTTCTTTGCGCTCCTGTGATCCCTGCCCAAGGGTGGGGGCACAGACCCCACCCTGGCCCCAAGAGGGCAGCACTTTACATCCATGATTTGGAAACACGAAGGGTAGATGGACCCACAAAACAGGTTTAAAATTAAATCCCGGATATGCCTGCTCTCAGAAGAACCCAGCCATGCCACCAGCCTGCGTCGTTGCTCCTACCACGCTGCTCCGGCTTCTCTTTCATTACTGGCTCCTTTAAAGCTTCAAAAAGATCCCCCCTCACTTTATTGTGCAGAGTAGCTCAGCTGTCTCCAGCTCCAACCAGCAAACAGCCTAGAACCCCTTTGCGGGTCCACCACGCACATTCTCGTGACAGCATACCCTGTCCCGTGGTTTCACTACCTTCTTCCTTCCCGCAGTAACATACACATTCACTTCCTCACGCAGGTGGGGAGTAGGCCACACGCTCCCCCTAGGAAGGCCGGTGCCCTACAATTGGCTTGGACTTCTTTATAACAATATTTTTTTCTTTATGCAGAGCTGGGTCTGCCCTGTTCTCTCATCTGGACTCGTCCACCTGTTCCTCTAGCCAAACGGGGTTGGGGGTGGGTCTCGAAGGAGGAGATGCTGCTCAGGTGGGAACTACACCTGTTTGTGAACTGGCCTCTCTAGCACGATGCTGGAAACCATCAGGAGACGACAGTCACAGCCCTGACACGTTAAGCCAACCATTTCTCCTGAATGGCCCAGCCTGCGGCTCAGAGGTTACAGAATGAACTGCAGAGTTCCCAGAGGTATGACATTCCCAACCCTTCACTCCAGGAAAAAGGAAGAGCTGGGTCTGCCGGGGCACCTGCAAGTAAGAGGCCACACAGCTGCTGCCTCCCGGACACCCTGGCCCAGGCCTGTGGACGGCGCACACCTACCAACACCCTGCCTTTGTCCTTGGCAATGGATAAGCATCCAGCTGGCAAGTCCCCGGGGACAGTGACAGGGGAGGAACGGGAGGGGAGCTGGCAAGGGGTCAGGAATAAAAGCTGATTGGCCCAAACAAAGACAGGCCACACCTGGCACCCTCCCAATGGCGTGTCAGGGTGTCTTCTGTTTGGCTGGCCTCCCCACACTGCTCTGGGTCCAGGTTTTCCCGGGAGCTTTTCACCCTCCGTTAGCCACCATCTGGCGGTGTCGTTGAGAGCCTGGAGGGTGGCCAGGAGCTGGCACAAGCTAAGCACAGAGATTTCCTGGCCTGTGTGCTGGGCCTGGCTCTGGGGACTTCAGCTCTCTCCTAATTTGATGGTGGGGGAGGGTTCCAGCTGCACCAAGAGTGGCCTCCCAGGGCCCACAGATGGGCACCCCCTGGAGGAAGCCACATGGCAGTGCCCTGCTGTTGTTAAATGTAACTCGTTAGGTTTTATCAGTAAGATGCTACTTGGTTGGCAGGAACACACCCGCCCCAGCAGGATCAGCTGCCAGAAGAGGCAATGGCCCTGGGAAGATTTGGGGTTGGGGACTTGCTCTTGGAGCTTCACATCCTTTCTCGGACCTCAGCAGCCTCCTGCATGCTTGAGGGGCCTCAGGGGAAACATGGAGGGTGTGTTGGCACACTGAACCCGAGGCCGAGAAGCCCAGCATCTCACCCTCCCCAGGACCAAGACCAGGGCAAGGCCAGGTCTCTCCACTAGCAGTCAGCTGCCCCCGAGGCTGGACTCTGAAATAAGACCATCCCAGGGGCCAGCAAACTATGTAAAGGCTTAGAGAGGAAATAGTTTAGGCTCTGCAGGCCAAGAGGCCAGACTGAGGATATTGTATAGGCACTTTTATTTAAAGTTTAAGTACTTAAAAATGTAAAACACCATTCTTAGTTCACAGGCCATACAAGAGTAGGGGGTGGGCCAGATTTGCTGACCCCTGGACTACAGTCCCGTGGGCAAGGAAGCCAGCAGGAGAGGCCTCCGACGGCTCTCCTCCAAGGCAGAGCTCTCAGATATGGAATTCATGCAGGTCTGAGGGCTAGCCGAGCCCGCACATACCCTGTGCACACCTACCCTCTGGGATGACACCTTCCCTTGGGGACCAGACCTGCCCAGGTGTGTCAGTCTCTCCATAGCACTGGCCTGCTACCTGTGACATGCTGACACTGCTCTCCCCTTTAGGACCCCACTTGGTCCCACAGGCCCCCGAGCTGTGTGTGGCCATCCTGACAGCTAATGGTCCTTACTTGCAATGTTGCTCGCAACCCCATAGATTGCTGAGGCCCCAAGCTCTCCTCGGGCTCACAGTGGTGGCCCTCCCCATGTCATGGGCAGAGCTGGGCTGAGACGGTCTCCCCAGCTCTCTCTGCCTTAGGTGACTCTCTCCCAGTAAACTCCTTGGTCCACCAGACAAATACACTTCAGGTGGCCCCAGGGCCCAAGCCTAGCCACATCTGAATCCTCGAACCTCATGCTGGCACCCTCACGTATCACACCATATTACCAACCCCATCCCATCTTACAGGGAAAAACTAGCAGGTGGCAGCCTGTGTGCAACACCTGGCTTGGATGAGACACCTGACCAAGGGACCTTGGAGCTTGTCACTCAGCCGCGCTCTGCCTACCTTCCCATCTGTGAAATTTGGTGAGCTCTGTGCCCAGCTTGGGTGCCCATAAATCAGGCACATGGAGGGGTCCAGCATATGGCACATATGGCATGTACACACGTGTCGTCCTCATAGCTCTGTAATGGACCCGTATGTGAAACTGAAGCCCAGAAATGGGGTGACCTGTGAAGATGGAGGTGGAGAAACCCCCATGGGAAAGTGGACTGCGGCTGCTCTGAGCTGATGAGGGGGGAACACAAGGGAGGCTAGGATGGGAACAACCCCACCTCATTTCTCAGGGCAGTGCCCACTGGTCTGTCGCACAAAGATAGGGGGACCATCTGACCACCTGTCACAAGGGAGACATCAAGACTGAGGACTGCATCCAGTGCCCTTACACCCCCTCCTTGCCTGAGTGGGAGCACACACTTTCGCTTGGCTGCACCTGGCCAAGTTCTTCCCAACGAACTTATCTGTGAACGGGACGGCTTTGGCTGCAAGTGACACTTGAATGAACCTGGCTTAAACAAGACACATTGAGAAGCCTGGAGGTAGGAGGTTCCAGGGTGTGTTCACGGCTCTGTAATGTTCACCCCTATGCCCCACTCATCTCCTCTGAGAGCCTCTTGTGTTGGCCTCCCCTTCCTGGTTGCAGGACCACTGCCACAGGCATCACATCCCCAAACAACTGCATCCCCAAGTCAGGGGGAGGGGACTTCTCATCGAAATCAAGTCCCCAGGAGACTTCCCTCAAGTCCCGTTGGCCAGACTGGGTCACGTGCACATCCCGAAAGTAGCAGTGCCTAGCAAAAGGGAGAGAGCTGGGCTCCAGGAGGACCCCCTCTGAGTACATGGCACCCCATACCTGAGCACAGTTGGGGTGCCACTGGAAGGAAGGTGGTAGGAATGAACATTTGATTGGAAACCCACCGAGCTGCCAGGTCTTGTTGGAATTTTGGGGTTTTTAAGCTTCTGCATTGTTTTTAACAAGAAATATTATACCATCAGAACCAGTGAGTCACCATGCCCTTCTGATGGGAGCCTGGTGGATTATTAGTACTTCCGTCCAAATTCCCAGGGAGACACAGATGCTTGGATGGAATATGGCAAGGAGATGTTAGGCTGCCCTTAGAAGGGTTTGGTGTCACCACACCAGGCCCTGGGACATCGAGTTTATAGAGAGTGGCCCAGCTGGGGACACACGTATAGGGATTTGGTAAGTAACGGCTCTGTTCATTCATTATGTGATAGGCTCTCCACTCAGACATGAGGAAACAGTTCATAGAATGTTAAAGGGAAAAAATGATTTGACTTGTCCAAATAATTGGTCCCTGCTGGTTACTGAAATGGTTCAGAAAGCCATGGGAACCCCAGGCCAGGGGACAGGTTACTGGCATTCTGACCCTAGATGAGCCAATAGCTCTGCCTCCGTTTCCTCATTTGTAAAATCAACATTTGGCATCAAAGGTCAAGCTCCTTGCCACTCTGATCCAATGTGATTTCAACCTTGAGCAACAAGTGACAAACAAGACCCAGAGGCCTGAAACCAGCAGCCCCCTGGAACCTGGTAGTTTCCTATAGACGGATAGAGATAATGCAGGGGCAATAATGATGATGATGGCAAGAATGACGACGATGATGGCGCTGGTGCTGACGGTGACACACAGCACGCTGAGTACTTGCTCTGTGCCATGCATTGTCCTCATGTATCACCTCATTTAATTCCCACAAAATCTCTATCGAATAGTTCCTTTTATTCTCCCCCTGTAACAGAGGGGGAAACTGACGCTTCGGGAGGCTCTGGCCCATGTTCACCGATTATAGACAGAACCGTCTCTCTCCAAGATTCCCATGCTGAAGCCCTAACCCCCAGTGTGAGTACATCTGGAGTCACTAAGGTTCAATGAGATCATAAAGAGTTGGGTCCTAACCAAACAGGACTGATGTCCCCGTAAGAAAAGTAAGAGACATCAGAGATGCACTTACACAGAAGAGAAAAGGCCATGTGAGGACACTGTGAGAAGGTGGCCGTCTGCAAGCCAAGGAGAGAGGCCTCACGAGAATGCAAACCTCAGACACCTTGATCTTGGACGTACAGCCTCTAGAACTGTGAGAGGATACATTTCTGATGTTTAAGCCCGAGCTCAATAACGTATCACCCAATGGAAAAGACAACATTGGAACCAGGCGATCTGACTTCAGAGCCACGTTCCTCTACAATTCACCCCTTTAATGGGAGGGGCAGGTAGTAGTGTCCTTATGGTTGGGTCTGTGTGTACAAAGTATACAGAGGGTCAGGTCTACTCCCTTCACTCCTTACTCTACACAACAAAAGACCACTCAGGACTAGCCAAGATCCATGTTTTGGATGGAAATGGTCCCAGGGAAATATGGGCCAGAGTTCAGTGGTGGCTAGACCCATCTGGGTAATGTGGCTAGAACCTTCTTGGTCATGCCTAAAATGACTATAGGTACCAAAGAGATTTCCGTCAGAGATATTAAATGGTATCACCATCTGCTTCCCAGGGAATGGACTTGGATGCTGCCCAAATCATACAGACCTGGATTTATATTCTGCCTTCCCCAGGGCTGGGACCTTGGGCAAGCCACTCCATCCTTTTTTGCCTAAGTTTCTCCATATGTAACATGGAGATAACCATTCTGACTCTGCAGCAGTGCTGCGAGGGTGAAGAAGTTAACACGTGGGAAACTGCTTCACAGATGGTCTTAATTCAGTAACACCTAACCCAAGGGACCACCTGAAATCCCCCTAGCTTCATCAAAGCAAAACCCGCAGTTACAAATCTCCTGGCAGGCAGCTGTCAGTCCTTTCTGGAAGGAGCTGGGTATAAATTATAGATCATAGCCTATCATTGGATTAGCTGCTGTTCTGGTTCTTGTCTCCCTGTGGGCAGGGGTCCAGGCCAGCTTCCTCAGAGCTGCAGTGACCACCTCTTGCCACCAGCTTGCCTTCCTTCTAAATCCAAATGAAATGCTCCTTGGGCTGGGGTTGAGAGGACCCAGAAGGACTCCCAGACAGCTGTCCTCCCCTCGGCCACTAAGGCTTGGCACTGGCCACCGCCTGAGCACACCCACTCCATCCAGCATCCCGTGGGAAAGTCTCCATCTCAGAAAACCCCAGAAGAGAAGCAGAGTGCCCTGGGAGGATTTTGTGTTTTAAGACTGGGAGGCTGCAAGGGGCCAAAACAAAAGCAGCCCTGTTTTCATCAGTGGGATTTGCCCACCTGACAGGACGAAGATTCCTGGCTTCCTTCCTGTGGCTGCCCCCCCCCCACCCATCTCCATCACCACTCACACATCCCACCCACATTCCCAGGCCACTCACAGCACTGGGCTGTCTCTCCCCATCCCCTCTCCAAGGAACTCCCAGCCAGGGCAGAGTGAGCAAGCAGCCTCTGATGGCAGGTGATGTCCAGGGAAATCGGGGGTTCTGCTAGAAGAGTGTAGGCCCTGGAGCCTGATGGCCAGGACTCCAGCCAAGCAAGCTCTTCCTGGTGACTTTGGACAAGTCACTCTCTCTCTAAGCTTCACCGTCCTCATCAGTGAAAATGGCGACACCAATAATACTCACATCACTGGGGTTGTTGTGGGGCTTAAACGAGATAATGCATAAAAATGAGTAGCACAGGGTGGGCAGGGAGTAAGCTCAAAATAGAGGTTAGTGAGCGCTGGTCCAGGGCCTGGGCTGGAGTGAAACAAGCAAGGGCACAAAACGCAGGGGTCTGAGAGGGAGGGCTCCTTAAAGTCTGTGGCCTGGCACCTTGCTTCCCTCACTGACGATACAGGCAGGTAAAACAGAAACATACAAAAAGCCCTAAACACCCAACATTGGCATCAGTCTTCACGAAGGATGCAAAGACGCAAGGTCCAGCCCGAGGAGGGCACGGTTCCTGGTTTGGCTCTACTTCCTCATTTCATTCTCACTTCTCATCAGAAACACTGAGGCTCCTCAGTGGGTCCCTCCATGCTATCCCCGCCACAGAGCTGTGCGGGGACCAGATGAGATAAGGAAGTGAAGGTGCTTTATAAACAGTGGACTGGACCACTCACAGGACGATGCTCACCATCAGGGTCGTATGATTAAGTCCCGTACATCTCTCCCCACTCTTCCCACCCCAGCTCACCCCCCGGCACCCTCCCAACAAGCTGAAAATTTCTCCAGGTATTTAAAGTCTCCATTAAACATATTCAGTTGCCACTTGATTCTCTGGCTGCATATGTTTTTATTTGAGGAAAAGAAAGCAAAATTATCCAAAACATGAGTTGGTAGTTAAGTACTCTGTAGCAAGACCCATTTATTTCACCTCTGCTTTAATTTTTTAAAACAAAACCACAAATCACCAACCACCACCTTCACTGAATTAAATTGTAAGGAAAATTAGGAAACAGCTCAGATTTTAATCAATATTTGCCTTGGCCATGAGAAAAGAGGTTCCTTCTTTGGCCTGTGTCTAATCAAGAGTGTTAATTATCTTGGTTACATGCTAGCAAATTAATTATGAACTAATGAAGTTAAAGGAGGTCATTTGTTAAGGAAAACTGATTACATATTGTTAGCTCCAGGGGATTAAATGGAAAACCACTGTCATGAAAACAGCTTTAAAAATTAGACTTGATATTTGATTTGTGAGGTTGCCCAGCCGAAACGATGAATAACAAAGGCGCCTACAGCACCCCATGGGGGGCCTGCGGGACTCGCTGGAGGCCTCCACAGAGCTCAGGTCTTACAAAAATCAGAAGGCAGAATGCTGGGGCTTGGTCAAGAGTTGGTTATGAAAGTCAGGGCAGACTTCCTGTATCCTCCCATATTCGAGCCAGGCCTGCCATGCAGGAAAAAGGAACAGAATAAGCTCACTGGTGTGAAAGTTCATTCAAGGCCTTGACTGCCATGCTACGTGAAGCAGAAACTGCTTGCTAGTCACCTACCCAACATCCATTCCTCCTTTCTTCCTTAGAAACAGAACCCTTGTTTTATTCAAGGTAGCAATGCACCCAGCTAGAAAACTACATTTCCCAGCCTCCCCTGTGCCTGCATGACTTAATTTTGGTAAATGAAAAGAGAGCAGAGGTTGCAGGGTATGATTTCTGAGGAGAACAGAAAGCTAGAGAGCACATTTTTGCTCTTCCCTCTTCCTCTTTTTCCTGCCTGGAATGCAGATGTGATGACTGGAGCTTCCACAATCATCTGGGAGCAGAGGCAGCCTTGAGGATAAAAGCCACTCACTCGCAATGGTGAAGCAGAAAAGCAGAAGGAGCCTGGGTCCCTGATCCCTGGAGAGCCCCACTAGCCCTGTAACACCTTCTCTGGACTTCTGCGTAACAGGAAAAACAAAACCCCTGAGGTGATGTGTTTGACCCATAGTTTTTATTGGGGGACGTGAGGAGGCTCTTTGCTCAGAATTTAAAAGCATGTGTAACTCATGCAGTCAGTTATGGTTGCCTCAGTATTAACAGTGGGTAGCCCCAAAGATTTGATTCTCTCCAAGTTTGTCAGGCTGGAAGAAGAAAAAACTATTTACAAGTGGGGACCCCCTGTGGAAGGGGGTGGTCATGGAGGAAATCTGGCTATGGTGACTCCTAACTCACTCTGGCTATGGTGACTCCTAACTCACTCTGGCTATGGTGACTCCTAACTCACTCTAGGCACACCGACCTTGCTTTCCCTCTTATCACTGGCTTTGAACACTAGTTCCTCTGAGGTTCAAGCCCACTTACTTCTGTACTCAGGTCAACAGGACGCACAGAGCCTTGGGGCTTGGGTGGGAATTTAACTACCAGGACCCTCACTTCCTGAAGTCCAGCTATGCTTGGCAGTCCTCCCTCTGAGGCCACTGACCAGTGAGGTGGCCTCTTTCTAAGTCCCAGAAGTCTGTCCATCTGCTCTTACAGACTCAGGCCAGGAACAGCTGCTGTCAGGGGCACCCTAGGTCCACCATGATAATGGAAGGCTGGGAGGCACCAAGTCTCCCTCTCTCAGAAAATAGCCACACTTCACAGGGAAGGTGGAGGCTAGGAGCTCAGGTCTTGAGCCCTTTTGGGCCTCATACCAACACCACCGCCACTCGCTGGGACTCCCGAGCAGATTTTCTAATCCTTCAGAACCTCAGTTTACCCTCTCTAAAATGAGGATATTCATGCCCCGTAGCATTGCTGTGGGACTTGAACAGGCTCCTTGTGACTCCGTTTCCTCCTTTCCAAACGGGATAAGAATGTCTCTCCTCATAGGTTTGTAGTGAGGATAAAATTAGCTAACACTCAGGCTTGCAACTGCAGCTTATAACATCTCTCATGGTTCCAGGAGTCCACGAGGCTCAGCAGGGCAGTTCTCATCTGGGGTCTCATGTCCCCACAGTCAGAGATCAGCTAGAGCTGCCGCCATCTGAAGGCTTGGCTGAGCTGGGTGTCTGAAATGGCTGACAGTGGGGGCAACTCCTAGTAGGGGTCAGGGCTGCCTTGGACAGGTAGTCAGGGAGGGCTTTTCTAAGGAGGTGACATTTTAGCTGAGGCCTGAATGGTGAGGAGACAGCCATGCAAATGCCTGTCTCCAGCTGAGGAAACAGCAATTATGAAGGCTACAATTCCAGAAGGACCTTTGCTGGAAGATGTACGTCCCATGGGCAGGGGAATCAAGCTAGCCATTGAACATGGCAGCTGCTGCTCTCTGCCTTGGGAGTGAATTCTGCAGAAGGACAAGAAAATGCAATAAAGAGGTGGGTGTGCAGAAAGCCTGCCTAGCACGAGGCTTGGGAAAATGAAATTGGGCCAGGATCCTCCTTCATCTGGAAAGCTGCCTCACTGGTTTCGTCAGGGCCTTCTAACTGAATTAGGATATTTCCCCATTCTTCAGGTTTTATTACTGCCACCAGCGACAAGTCAGTGACAGCTTACCCCAGCAGAAACGGCGCTACCGGAGACAGAATGCAAACAAGCCGCCTTTTATGAAGCAAGCCCAGCAGGCGCCCAAAACACCCTTCGCTCTGTTCCTTTCTCTTTGACATGAACAGCTGCACTAATGTGAATTTACCCATCAGATTAAAAATAATTTGCTGCATATCACAGTGATTTCTAAGTGGCGTCAGTTACTGTAATAAGACGCAGGGCTGGGTTATCAGTGAGGTGCATCTAGACAGCAAAAGCAGGGATTTGAAACAAAACTCCTGGTAAATTAGATACGTATTCATATCTCAATTAGGTGGACGGTACCCTGCATTACTTATCTATTTGTCCACAATTCTCTGCTTTATGTCAATATACATATATGACTGGAGGTTGGAAAGGACTGCCATGCAGTTAAATTTTATTTCTTTTCAATAAAAACTGGTGATGAGCTAAGCTCAGCTGGGCGCTGAGCTGGGTTCTGCAGGGAAATCAGAAAGTTTAATTAAGATCCAGTCCCTGCCCTCAGGTGGCTCACAGCCTGATGAGAAGGGAAATACACACGTATGGACAACTGATTCTTAACAAAAAGTAGAATGAAATGAGAGCTAATAGAGGGAGACTCGATAAGGAAATGTACACAGAGGAAGAACTAATTAATTCTGCTGGGAGGAGAGGCGATGTGGCTAGGCTTATAGAAGATGCACTTATTGCACTGGGTCTTCACCTGAAGGCTCGTGTTTGTTTTTAATAAAAAGTCAGAGGAAGTATGTACAAAGGTGTGGTGTCCTAAAGGTCCAAACCTGAGAGTCAGGGTCATGCATCCACCTGAGGAGAAATTTCGACTCAAGCATTCGAGTTGGTTCTCCACCTGGATGCATCCCCTGGGGAGCTTTCGAACCACTACACTCTGCAGAGATCCTGACCTAGTTGGTCTGGGTGATGCCCATAACAGAGCTTGAACTGCTGCCCAGGTAATTCCAGTGTGCAGCCAGGCTGCCTTCTCTTCATTTCTGGGGAGAAACAAAGCTACACTAAGCCAATGGTTCTCAAAGTGAAGTGGCCAGACCAGAGTCACCGGGGAACTAGTTAGATTCTCTGGGCCCACCCTGGACCTGCTGAACCAGAAACTCTGGAGGTGCAGCCCAGGAACCTGCATTTTAACAGGCCCTCCAGGGGACCCTGATGCCGTGGGAAAGAGGCCTAACTTCTTTTGTCATACTGTGTTTCCCCGAAAATAAAACTGGGTCTTATATTAAGTTGTGCTCCAAAAGAAGCATTAGGGCTTATGTTCAGGGGATGTCATCCTGAAAAATCATGCTAGGGCTTATTTTCCGGTTAGGTCTTACTTTCACGGAAACACGGTAGGTGTATCTGGACATTTTCCTCTAATCCTACGATAATAAACATTACCATTTATTGTATGCTTTCTGTGTACAGAGTGAATTAACCAGAGTTCTCCAGAGGAACAGAACCAATAAGACATATATACATGTGGAGGAATTGTGGGGAATTGGCTCATGTGCTATGGAAACTGAGAAGTCCCACTATCTGCTGTCTGCAAGGAAAGCCAAAGGTGTAATTCAGTGTGAGACCAAAGGCCTAAGAACCAGGGGAGCCAATGGTGAATATCCCAGTCCACAGGCTGGATAAGATGCATGTCCCAGCTCAGCAATCAAGCAGAAGAAAGAGCGAATTTTCCCGTCTTCTGCCTTTTCAGGCCCCCAATGGATTCAGTCCCCCAATGGATTAGATGGGCATCTGCTTTCTGAGTCTACCAATTCAAATGCTAATTTCATCCAGACACACCCAGAAATAATGGTTAGCCAACTATCTGGGCACCCCCTGACCCAGTCAAGTTGACACATAAAATTAACTACTACATCGGGCCCATACATTAACACACTTTATCGAAACTCTTTCAGGTGGGTCTTATTAGTACCCTATTGTCTAGATAAAGAATTTGAGGCTCAAAACTTCTAAACTTGCTGAAATCGGCACAGCTAATACAGAGTTCAGCTCCAGATCCGAAGCCAGGTCTCTCTGACTTCACATCTGTGCTAGTTCATTTTCCCTTGGCACCTAGCTGTGGCACAGTTCATAAATATTGGGCAGGTGCACGTACTGGTTAGAGGAGTCTGGGAACTCCATGCTGCCTAGAGAGGGGCTGCAGAGTCAGGAGAAAAATTCCACTTATGCCTGGAGCACTATCTTTACAGAAAGAGCATAATTGGCTGGGAAGAGGATGCTGGCCTAGAACTCGGTTAAGCCTGTCCCAGCATTTTTCGACCTTAGGAACCTCTCCTGGGGTCAATTGGTGTGAGTTGCAAGGTAAAGACCTCAAAGGAAATAGATAAGAAATAAACCGCCCCTTTAACAGCCCTGCTTTCTCCTCCTCTGTGCTTTTGGTCCACTGAGATCATCAGCTCAGAGGTCCCTGTCCTACTGACAAGGAATCCGGAAGCTTTTTCAGAAATGGTCTCCTCCAAATGCAGAGACAAAGGCTCAGAAGCTGAGTGTGGAGGTAATCTGTCCAGCTGTTTAATGCCCTGCCTCTGGTGTGGCTGGGCTGGAGGGCTGGGGAGTGGGGCTGGCAAAGCTGCGTGGCCCCCGCACACCTGAGCCCGTCCTGCAGGAAAGGCAGCACAGTCAGTGCTCCTCACAGTACCTGCTTCTCTTCCCTCCCCTCCCCCAGAGGCCCTCCTGGTTCCTTCTCCCAGAGTTCAGCCCACTGGCCTCCAGCCAGGTCAGCACCTGGCAGGTGAATGAAGGCAGTGTGAGTCACAGCTTCCTGGAAAACCGTGGTCTAGACAAACTCCCAGAGGGCAGAGGCCAGTCCAACTGGCTTCTCCAGGAGCCTTGTCCAGGGTGGGCTGTGCAGGCACATGATGTGCCATTAGAAGAGAGGTGGGGACCTACAGGCTCATCCTGGGGTTGGGACCTGGTCTCTGCCTGTGCCTCCTCTCGGTGCAGCTCTGTTCTGTGCTTCCAGGGAGCCAGGCCTGGGCTCGGGAGACCAAGGCCTAGGAACTGTTTTCTAACATAATGCATATCAAGCTGTAATGCACACAAAAGTCAGCTGAGATCTTGATGACGTACAGGTTCTGAGTCAGCAGGTCTGGGATGGGACCAAGCCTCTGCATTGCTAACAAGTCCCTGGAGAGGCTGATGATTCTGGCCCTTGGCCCACACTCTGAGTGGCAAGGGCGCTCTAACCTGGTCTCCTGCACTTCCAGGGTGCACTTTGGTTTGAAGAGGAGACACCCCAGCAGGGGCTGGTCAATGCATAAGGAGAGCAGCATCAAGTAATGAAGATATACGAGCTCAGGGGTCAGGCAAACAATCACTTTACCTATCTGACCCTCAGTTTCCTTACTATAAAATGAAAATAACTATTTCATTGGAGTTTCTGAGGAATCAAATGTCCTAAAATTTATAAAGTCTGAAATTACTACTTTGGCCCAATCAGAATATCAGCGATCAATACATTTGTTTACAGAAGCACATTCAACCAAGACTGACTAATGGTTTTTGATACCACTGGACCTCAAGTAATAACAAACAGTGATCCTGAGATACAGGAAATAAACAAGATAGGACTTATGATTGCCCTAGCTTGCTACTTTCAGAAAGTTTCCAAACATGGTGCAGGAAAGGGAAACCTAAGAGGAAGCCAGTGGACTCTCTGAGTTGAAGAGAAGGAACTGAGAGCTGGGGGAAGACACATGAGGCTACCGGTTGAAGAACAGAGTGCTGGAAAAGAGAGATGTGCACAGAGAGAACTCCCGAGACCTGCAGATGCTCGCCTCTGAGGATTTAGCAGAGACTGACAGCACATACATGTGAGGTAACGACCCATGGTCATGGAAGAACCTCCCAAAAGGAGAGCCAGGAACAGTGTCTCTCCCCACCAGCCAGACAGGAAAACTTCATGCCCATCAAGCATTCAGAAAGGTCTTGCCTGGGTAGTGGAGAATAAGTAACCCCATACAGCACTGCTCTGGTCCTGCCTACAAAGTCTTAAAAGCAAGACTCAAAAGAATCAAACTGTAATTTAACTGCATCCCAGAAAAAAGTTCAAGAATTCAGAAATATCCAGCACCCAACAAGGTAAAGGCACAATATCTGACATCTAATCACAGATTAGTAGACATGCAACAAAGCAGAAAAACATGACTATAGTGAGGGGGAAAAAATCAATCAATTGAAATCAACCCAGAAATGACACGGATGTTAGAATTAGCAAACAAGGACAAGTATTATAATTGTATCCCACATGTTTAAAAGTTACACAGAAACATGGAAGATAGTTTTTAAAAGATCAAAATTAAACTTCTAGAGATAAACGCTACAATGTCTCAAATAAAAAGCAATACTGGATGGGATTCACAGGAGATTAGACATCGCAAAAGAAAGGATTGGTGAACTCGAAGACATAACAATAGAAATTATCCAAGATAAAACAGAGAGGGGAAAAAAAGATTATTAAAAAAAACAATTAAAGAACATCAGTAAGCTGAGACAACTTCCAGGAGCCTAATATACGTGTAATTCGAGTCCCAGAAGGAAGTGGTTCAGATGATGACCCAGGTCTGAAAACATTCTCCAGCCAATTTCTATGGCTCCTCCCAGCCATATTGAAATATACATGGGGCTTCTGTCATTGGATTCTTAGGGGGCAGCCACCTTATGAGACAGATCATGTTAATATACCCATTTCACAAATTAGGAAACTGGCCAACTAAGAACAGCTAATTCATGGCTCATTTCACTTGGCCTTAGTTCCAACCAGAACCCAAATTGTCTCAAACCTGTGTTTCATACCTGTTCATCTCAAACTAATGCACAGATGGGCAGTTTTTCTGTAAAGGGCCTGGTAGTAAACATCTTAGGCTCCGTGTTTCACACAGCCTGTGTTTTAGTGGCTTAATTCTGCCACAGCAGCACAAAGCAGCCTGAGACATCATGTAAATGAGCAAACATGGCTGTGCTCCGATAAAACTTTATTTATAAACACTGAAATTTGAATTTCATGTTTTATGTCACAAAATATCTTTCTTCTTTTGATTATTTTTTCCAACCATTTAAAAATACTAAAAACCATTCTTAGTTCACAGGCCGTACAAAAACAAGCATCGCATTAGATTTGGCCCAAAAGCCATCGTTTGCTGACCCCTGCACTAATCCATTCACTTATCAAGCAAGCAACTCTCCACAGCAATGAGCCGGGGCATTTGGGCCCTGTGGCAGTTTTGGTTTCAGATCTATCACTTCACTACCTCCCACCCCACATCTCCTGTTTGCTTATCCTTGGCCCTGCCCGGACTGATTTCTTTGATTCTCAGATTTGCACTCACTCCTTGAACCTGAACAGTCAGCACGATGCATTCCACCACCCCTACCTTAACGAGCCTAGCCCAGGACCCCACTGACCACTGCACTTGCCAGAGACCAGACACGTCATTGGCACACCACTTGGAAATTCAAGGTAGGGACACATATGTATTTCCAAAGAAAATCATATCGTCCCAGCTAGTTTGCAACCCACAGCCTCAGGTGGGGAGGCATCCCCAGCTCTGGGTAAGACTATTGTCCGAATTGAATGGGGCAGAAGTCACATTGGTTCAATGCTTTTCACAAACAGCCCCTTCTGCATTTTATGCTGAAGTTCTTATGCCACTACATTCTTTTTTAGTGGATTATTTTAGCTACTAGCCAGTTCTGTAATCTCTCTCCCCTGGGGTCAAGTTCAAAGAGAATTCCAATGTGATTAAGTAAACATATGCAAGTAGTATATTTATGTGCTACTGTGCTATTCTTTGTGATGTTGGCATTGGGGGTAGAGAATTATAACAGCTCCTGTGTGCTCAGTTTATTTCCTAAGAATTAACCCATCAGTCCCCACTGTGGATGAAAGCACTTCTTGGGATATTTGAAATTCAAAGTGAATCACATTTCAGGGCTCTATCAGTTGAAGAGGAGGAGGAGGAGAATGATCAGGAGGAGATGATTAGCAAGAAAGGGCCAGTGAAGAGCAAGCTGATGAATCTCTGTGGAGGCATGTGGTTCGAGGAGAGGCACGGAGGTGCGTCTCAGGCATTTCAGTCCCTCATGACTGAGAAATTGAACTGTAAACAGTACCTGCAGCAGTGGGCTGCAACTGCCCCACACAGGGAGTTAATGGAAACGTGGAGAGCTTTTCGCTTTTAACAAAGTCCTTGAGCGATTATCTCGGCACACCCACTGTGCAGGGGGACAGGCAGGCTGCTGCGTTACCGGGCAGTTAGAGGCGAAATAAATTCCCTGACAGCCGTGGCCAGCAGAGATGCTCTGGTCCTGATTTGCCACCAGTGACAAATGCTGCTCGGAACCCAAGACACCCCGTCTGCACCCCAGGATGCAGAGGCCCATTAGGAGAATGATTGGTTATCAGATTCAATTCACAGCACTGCCCATACATAGGACCCATTTTAATCCTCACCATCACCCTGTGGAGAGGTTTCTTCAGCACCCCACCTCACACAGATGAGAATCACATTTGACATTGAGGCCCACGGAGGTTATCAAGGCAGAGCGAAGTCTGGAAATCAAGTCAGCTAACGGAATACTCTGCTCTTTTCATGATTCCATGGTGATAAGATCCTCGGCATCCTGAAATACTCTCATGCATCAGCCCTCATGCATCAAACCCAAGCAAACTTTCAGGTCAAGTCTCACTGGGGATGGGGAAGTGGATGGCCCTGGCCTTGAACAAGAAAAAGTAGAAAATGGGGAAGGGGCCAATGTGAAAGAAACTGGAGCCCCACTCAGATCTGAGTGAGAACAGACCTGCATGGACACGTCTGGGAAACCCATCTGGAGGTTCCACTAGACCTCTATTTGCACAATAGTCAAGTTGCATCTTGAGAGAGCCCATTCCATGAGAAAGGGAGCCCAAGCGGGAGCTTAGTGGACAGATTTGTCGGAGGGGAAAGACACTCTGATTTCAGTGTGGGATTTGTTGTTTGCACGGGTTGGTCCCTCCGCCAGCCCCATGGATTCCTGATGGAATGCTACAGGGGGCAGCGCTGGTATGAGACAGGCAGATGGGTGTGTGCTCGTGTAGAGTCAGGTTCTGAGGCCAGGCAGCCTGCACCGAGTTCTGACGCCCCCTCTCAGCACCCATGTGACCTGTATAAGTTGCGTGACCTACCTGGGCATAGTGTGGGAAAAAGAAAATGAATGATTTTGTGATTTTCTAATTCTGTCATTCTCGTACCCTTCGCCTGGGAGAAAGGAAACACATACGTAAGCTAGAAGAAATCCGGTAAAAAGCCTATGATTGAGTTTGAATAGGGCATATCAGTCAGTATTCTTAATGTAGCTTGTCTTTAACAAAAGAAAAGAACTGGTTCTGAGATTTAGTTACTACAAAGGCCTAGAAACTGTCACCAACCCAAGGGAAATAAACATATCTCAAACCCAGATAATGCTTTTGAAATACAATTTCCTACTGAAAAGAACCAGGGCTACTTGGAGAAATGATCGGTTCCCGGACTGGTGCAGGAAATACACACGATGAGACTAGCCAGGACCATATCAAAGGTCACATCATGGTCATGACAAAGGACTCAGGGGCCAGTGGGGAAGAAGCTTCCACTGGCCAAAGTCGGGAAATTCTGAGCATCAATAGGGGTCACAACTGCCATGGATCGAGACACACCAAAGATATTTAAATCCATGAAGTGTATAATGGTACTAAAACTAACTGGTTACCATTGGAGGATGCTAGACGATCCATTTATGATTTTGAAAATGGATAAAATTAAAACAAAGCAATCAAACATTTAACCTATCTCTCCTGAAAGAACTGTGCCGCTGAAGAACCAGCGTTGACAGAGGGAAGTTTCTCATAGAAGCATCCCAGCTAAGAAAGAACAATGATAGAATTCGCATGGCATCATTTTGTAATCCCTAATAAATTAATGGACCTAAGCATTGATCCTCAATGACTGCTAACATCACAAAGAGAGAGAGATAGAGACGGAGATACAGATAGAGCGATAGAGATAGAGAAACAGAGAACAAGACACTATGTGCCTTCTGATAGAAGAAACAATGCCTATGAAATAGTCTTGACCCCTCCAAAAAATGTACTTGAATCTGATCAAGTTTCTAGATTCAATCCCAATTTATAGGAAATGCAGCAGAGGAGCATGTTAAAAGACACCAAGGGGATGCAATCAGCAAAACCCAGACTAGAGAAGCCCCGTAGGGCAAACAGCCTGATTTCTTTCATGATTAAATTGTAAGCAGGAAAAAGGAGATGGAGGGGGAAACTATAGAATAAAAGAAACTTAAGAGACAAGTCCACCAGTCACAATGTGTGGACTTTTTGTGGCTCCTGATTCAAACAAACAAACTGCCTAAAAAGTATGACATCTGTGAGACAACAGGAAATTTGAACACTGACTTGCTATTTGATGATATTAAGGAATCACTATTAGTTTCTTTTAGGGGTGATAATTCTATTATGGATATGTTTTTTTACAAAGACTCATCTCATAAATCCTTATCTCAGAGGCATACTTACATATTTACGGCTCTGCAGTTGAA
The DNA here is from genome assembly GCF_057876585.1 of Rhinolophus sinicus. Classification (NCBI taxonomy): domain Eukaryota; kingdom Metazoa; phylum Chordata; class Mammalia; order Chiroptera; family Rhinolophidae; genus Rhinolophus; species Rhinolophus sinicus. The sequence goes on along the minus strand of NC_142515.1, from coordinate 10,201,614 downwards.
CTCTGGAGAGTGTTGGCCACAGGAAGACCTCAGCACCTGGGCTTCAGTGGGGGTGATGGTTTCTGGCCAACACTAGGGTACCCAGGAGATGCCTGGTCACAGATGGCAGAGGCCTCACAGAACTCTGGGTAGCCCATGGTGCCACCTGGTGGAAGAGGACTCGATCCTTAGTGTGTTTAAGTGACTTCACGGGAACTTCCCAAATTGCTTGGCAGGAGTCTTAACGGGGCTAGAGATCCTGTATGAACAGCTAGGATCCAATCAGGTTACTTGGGATTATTACTTGTAACATGACTCTCCTATCTGCTCAGGCTGCTGAGGTCTACAGAAAGTCAGGTGACTCACTACTCACAAAAAGGTAACAATTTCTCGCACCAATCTGGAAGGACTTGTTCTAGATATTCAAGTTCCTCGGCAATTTCCCACGGGAAGAGAGAAACCAATGGCTTCTTCTATTCAAGATCATTTAAACCCTAGAATATTCAGGTTTAAATATACAGCCCCTTGTATATACATTCACCTTGGCAAATTTTTCCCAAAACAGTAGTGCTCGAACTTTAGAAAGCGCTAGACTCACTCGTTAAAAATACAGATTCTGGGATCATCTACGACCCCGCACTTTCGTGGGTGGGTCTAGGAGAAGCAGGGCCCTTGACACATGGTCAGACCTCCAGGAAGGGCTGTTTTCTCCTCAAAACAAGGAGAGAGAGAGAGAGAGAGAGAGAGAGAGAGAGAGAGAGAGACAGACAGACAGACAGACAGACAGACAGACGGACAGACCTCTCCCCGCCCTTCCCATTGTTTCCAACTCAGGACAGTCAAGGCCGATGTGCTTTTGTCCTATAAGGCAGATGCTTACTCTGTGTCTTGATGGTACTGAAACCTCACAGAGTGGGCCCAGATGACAGGCCCATGGCCAAGGCCAGCTGATGGTCAAAACCCTTTCCTACTGTCCTAACCAGCTGATTCCAGGATTTCCAACTGCCCAGCTGCTGATCTTCCTGTGGACTCAAGAAGAGTGGGATGAGGAGGTTCCTGGCAAAAAGGTGACTTGGGGTGGGGATGACGTATCATTGAGGATGGAGCAGGCCCCTTCTGTGTGCTTCAGACCTTGTGCAGGAAACACCAATGCTAGAGAAGACCTGGCCCTGCCCCAAAGGGACTCACAGTCTAACCAGCTCCACTCATATCCTCTCCTACACCCACCCTCCACTCCAGCTTCACCTGACATTCCCACCTCCCCCAGACCATCCCAATAATCTCCACTCCACCATCACCCCCACTGAAGACCAGGCCCTAAGGTCTTCCAGTGGTCAAAACTATTCAGGGTTCTACAGAGTTGCAAATAATTCAGTACGCATCTGAGATAAGGATGCATCAGATAAAAACTCTCTGTAGGGCCAGCCGGTGGCTCAGGCGGTTGGAGCTCCGTGCTCCTGACTCCGAAGGCTGCCGGTTCGATTCCCACAAGAGCCAGTGGGCTCTCAACCACAAGGTTGCCAGTTCAATTCCTCGAGTCCCGCAAAGGATGGTGGGCTCCGCCCCCTTCAACTAAGATTGAACACGGCACTTTGAGCTGAGCTGCCACTGAGCTGCCACTGAACACCTGGATGGCTCAGTTGGTTGGAGCATGTCCTTTCTACCCCAAGGTTGCCGGTTCGACTCCCACAAAGGATGGTGGGCTGCGCCCCCTGCAACTAACAACAGCAACTGGACCTGGAGCTGAGCTGCGCCCTCCACAACTAAGATTGAAAGGACAACAACTTGACTTGGAAAAAGACCTGGAAGTACACACTGTTCCCCAATAAAGTCCTGTTCCCTTTCCCCAATAAAATCTTTAAAAAGAAAGAAAACTTTGCAAAAAAGAAAAACATATCCATAATACAATTATCACCCCTAAAAGATACTCATACCCTTAGTCATTGGAGAAATGCAAATTAAAATCACAATGAAATATCACTTCACACCCACTGGGATGGCTATCATCAGGAGAACAGACAAGTGTTGATGAGATATGGAAAACTGGAACCCTTGTACATTGCTGCTGGGAATGTAAAATGGTGCTGCCACTTTGGCAAATAGTCTGGCAGTTTCTCAAGAAGTTAAATATAGAAATACCATATAACTCAGCAATTCTAGTCCTAGATGTATACACAAGAGACCTGCAAACATGTTCACACAAAAATGTGTGCACAAACCTTCAGAGCAGCATTATTCATAACAGTCAAAAAGCAGAAACAACACAAACATCCATCAACCGATAAATGGAAAAATAAAATGTGGTATATCCATAAAGTGAAATATTATTCAAGCATAAAAGAAACGAAGTATTGATTCATGCTATAATACGGATGAACCTTGAAAACATTATGCTGAGTAATAGAAGACAAACACAAAAAGCCACATAGTGTATGACTCCATTTATATGAAATGCCCAGAATAGTCAAATCCACAGAGACAGAAAATAGATCAGTGGTTGCCTGGGGCTGGGGGAGGGGGAATGGAAAGTGATTGCTAATGGGTGCGGAGTGCCTTTTAGGAGTGTAAAAATGTTCTGGATTCGATAGTGGTGATGGTGGCAAAACCTGCGAACATAATCAAAACCACTGAATTATGTACTTTAAAAAGATGTATGTGAATTACATCTAAAAAAAACCAGCTGTTAAAAGGCCAACCCAACCAAGGAGCCTCTCATGCCCTGCTCTGACACCACTCATCATATCCATCCCAGCCTAACACAACCAGAGTCCCTCATAAGGGAAACTTTGCCACCCATGTCTGCTGCTGAGGGAGCCCCTGCCGTTTTTTCACCAGGTGACTCTGGGAATGAGGCAGCACACTTACAGACAACTGGATCAACTCGTCCCCTGGAACACCCACAGACTAGCCAGGAACCTGGCTCAAGAGGATGACCTAGGTCAGTCAGTCAGATCTCTCTCTCTCTCTCTCTCTCTCTCTCTCTCTCTCTCTCTCTCTCTCTGGAACTGGGGAATGGGGACTGGAGAGTTCAGCCATGAGAGATGAGCAGAGAGGATATGAGAGAGACCTCCAGGCAGAGCAGCCCTTGAGCTGGTATGTGGGTGGAGATCAGGAGGAAACAGCAATGATACAAAAGGCAAGGAGGACAGAGGAGAGCAGGAGGGGTGGACGGAAGAGAGGCCATTGTCTTTCCTTCTCAATAGCTCTGCCAGCTCCAGGAGCTGTACTCAAAGTGGGGCTCTCGAATTCCCTTGGGTCCCCCTGGCATCTTGACAGTAACCACCTGCCTGCCCTTCACCTGAGCTTATTTGAGTGAGGTCTGTTCTTTGCACTGAAAAGAACCTGATGACAGCACCCAGCAGGAATTTGTAGACCTGGGTTGGGTAGACCAGCTCCCCAGCTTCATGGCCTTAGGGATGGGCGTCCCTTTAGTGGGCGTCCCTTACAAAGAAAACAGCAGATCTCCAAAGGGCACAAGGCCATCTGCCTGAAATTCCCCCAGACTCATTAGATACTGGCCTCAGAAGCCCTTAGACCTGCCCAGCAAAGAGAAATTCATGCTCATGTGGCAATATGTGAGGTACACGTTTCCACAGCACAGACCAGTTACCATCTTGGTGCCTTTCTTTACCTCCCTTTGCCTTCTGACTTATTTCATATGATTTAGCCTCTACAATCCCCTCGAGTTAGCTCAATTTATATAGGATAAAAATTGGTGTGGAATAATCAAGGTAGTCAGACCAGATATCTTATCAGGAGTGACCTTGAACTTATCAGTATTCTTCAAAGTAAGGAAAAGACATTTCACATCTCACTTTTAATGAGGGGAGAAAAAACTGTTACTGGAAATATTTACCTTTCATCTACTGTGCTGAGAGACGGAGGAGATTTGTCAGCTTTGATCTCCACTTGTTTAATTACCAGGAAATGTGTGCTCGAACCAGCGGGATCATGAAGTTTCACTCTTGCTGCAAAAGATGGCCGCAGGGGACCCAGCAGCCAGGACTTTCATTTTCCCAGATCAAAGCTGAACCAGTACCAAGATGGAAGAAGTACCCAGAGGAGATGCACCTGAAGAAGAGCCAGGCGGTGGGGTCCTGAGCAAAGGTCACTAGACCAGCATCTTCCACGGGGTCTCCCTTTCTTTCCTCCCACCCAAAGGGAAGGGCAGGCTGTAGGGTGGGGCCCTGCGTGTCCTGCCTAAGCCAAGTGTCTGCCCACGCACTGCACACCGGGCCCCGACTCACAGCGAGCCCCGCACACCTGCACACCCACGGCCTTAGTTCTGCCCACTCTCCTCAGGGTACTGCTCGCACCTGATTCCACCTGCTTTGGACCTTCCAGCCACAACCTCAGGCTGGTTCTTCTCTCAGCCTCCCCTGCACAGCCCAGGTAGGTGGATACCACCCCAAGGATAGACTGGGAGACGGAAAATGAGACAAAAGCTGCCCTCAACACAGAAGTGATCCGGATTTGGCCTCTGGGTATGCATGGCACTGGCAGTACCCAGGGAAATGAGGGTGGGCAACATCTGGGGATGGCACTGTCAGTTGCGACAGATTGCATCCAACCCTCCTGAATACAGGGCTAGTAACTCCATGATAATCATCTCTGAAATGAGGGAGTTGAATTAAACATTCTTTAAGGGCCCTTCCCATTTTACCATCATCTGTCTTTATCATGCTATTTATGGAGCCTCTTTTATAGGCAGATCTGTGCCAGCTACTGAAGACATGTGGGATGATGGCGACGATGATGATGATGATGATGATGGCCACAGACATTTATTGAGCCCCCACTATGTGCCAGATGCTGTACAGAGATTAATTCATTTATCTTACCACAACTATCTATGGGGCAATACCATTATTATCCTGATTTGATAGATGAGGAAACTGAGGCCAGAAAGATTAAGGAACTTATTCAAGTTCATACAGCTGTAACATGACAGAGCATGATGTCAGGATATTTAAACTTCCCTTACATTCTAATCAAGGAGACAAAACTAATCCATATGAAACAATATAAAAGGAAAATATGAGGTAGAATTACATTGTGCAGTACAATGTTAAACTCTAGAGCAGGAGGCAGAAAATTTGGCAAATAAAGTTTTATTGGAACACAGCCACACCCACTTGGAACATATTGCTTATGGCTGCTTTCATGCTGCAATGACAGAGCCAAGTAGTTGTGATCGAGACCATGTGATCCACAAAGCCTAAAATATTCACCATCTGACCCTTTAAAGCTTGCCAAACGCCTCTTTTATGGTGACCAAATGGCTGGGTTTGCCTGGCACTGAGGGAGTTTCTGAGATGAGGGACTTTGTTTTAAAACCGGTAAAATCCCGGGCAAACTGGGACAAGTTGGTCACCCTACCTGCTCTAGAGAAGCTCAGAGAAAAGCAGGATTGATGGGAGTCACTGAGGTGACAAAGGCAGGCCTTGAAAATGTGCAGGATTTGGATCTAGGGTTGGTGGGACACTGGTAGGGTAGAGGGAGGAAGAATATTTGAGATAGGAAAGTGCAGCAGGAGCCTGGAAGAAGACAGCATGAGATGTCCGTGGGAAAGTGAGGAGGGAGGCGGGTTCCCTTGAACAGAGTGCCTATTGGGAAACAGAAGTGAGGTCTATTAATCAGAAACTCCGCAAAAGATAAGCAATGTCAACTGGTTTTTTCTACCCGACAGTTTATAAATACGTATCAAAAGGTTCAATGTGCAAGTTTTGATTGTCTATGGGAGAGTGATTACATTAATAACTCCAAAGCTATACCCACCCTGTATCCAAGCTTTTGAAACATGACTTTGTAGCTCTTCTCATCTTTACCTCTTATGCTTGAGGTCAGCCCTGTGACTCGCTTTGGCCAATGGAAGTTAGTAGACTTGACTCAAGTGAAACTTGAAAAAGCCCTTGCATATTTCTGCTTTGTCTCTTGTTCTTTTGCTTTTGCCCTAGAACACGTCTAGGCCACGGAGCAAATCCAAGCTACCCCCTGTTCCAGCAGAGGTCGTCTGAGATCATGCAACGCACAGTTGACCCACAGACTCGTGAGTGAACTTGGCCAAGCGCAGAGCAGCCCAGTCCAAGCCACGCCTAAATTGCCAACCTGCAGGCTCATGAGCGAAATAAATGTGTATTGTTTTAAGCAATCGAGTTTGGGGTTGTTTGTCATCCAGTATTATTGGGCAAATAGATAACTGACACTGCCTAATACCATTCTAGGAACCTATCCTAGGGAGCTAATCAGAAAAACATACAGATGTGCAAATAAGGCTATCCCTTACAGTACTGTTTACAATAGATTAAAAAAACTCTTTCAAAATGATCTGAATGCTCAACAATGGGGGATTAGTTTTTAAAAAATTAAGTCCATATAATGGAATATCATTCGTCATTAGAAAAGGTAATGCATATCAATATTTATTGACATGAAAAGATGTCCACTTCACATTAGATGAAGAAAATAGAAAAACAGCTTTTAAGGTATAATCCATTGTTTTTGTCAAATTTGACAGAGAGAGAGAGAGAGAGAGGAGAGATACATACATCAAAATTAAAATATTAACAGTGATTATCTTGGAATGGTTGGGTATTTTACTTGCTTATCATATTCTGGATTGTACGAATTTGTAAAATTACAATGTATTATCTTTACATATAGAAAAAAGTGGAAATGCACCAAGAGAAACTTTCTCTCTATATAAAAACACGGCCTTCCAGTCCTTGGAAAACCACTGCCCTCTTCCCCAGCTCCCGACTTCTAGAATGGAATCTGATTAACCTTCAGGTTGCCCTTCCCACTGGCCCAGGAGACCAGAATCTATGTTGGTCGGGGGGTGTTGTGGGGGGGCACCAAGCCCCAGGAGGCCTTCTGTGGAGATGTCAAGAAAAACGTTTCCCTTCCCAACCATCTGCAATTGGAATAAAGAAATTACCTGTGGAACCAACTCCAACCATGTTTTTACAAACTCTTTCCATCCAAGTCATAATATTTTTAGAGTGAGATTTACTTTACAATATTTTAATAACTGCAGCATTGCGACTGGAAGTCCTTTGTAGCTGGTCTCAGGGGCCTTCCTGGGACATTGCACTTAATGAGGTTTATAATTCAATATAACTACATCTGCATCTTTAATTATGCCTAACATTTAATCTTCATTGAGCCACTTGAATCAAAAGAGCTAAAATTCAGCCTGCTGTAGTTTAATCTGATATAAACATCCATGACATTTAGAGCAAAAAAAATGTACTCATTTCATTAGAGTGGCCAACACGTTTACCATTTGCCTGAACTGAACAAACACTCTCAACAGTCTTTCCAACTGTAACAGAGAACATTGTTTTAAACAATCCCCCTGGAATTCTAGAGCTGAAGACCCTGGAGGTTAAGTCATCCAATATCACTATTTTTCAAGGGAGGGCTCTGAAGCCAGAGAGGTTAAGTCATTTGTTCAAAGTCACACAGCCAGTTAACAGGTAGAGAATATTGCAAGAAACAAGCCCTGGATTCCTGAATTCCTACCAGTGGTCTACTTTTCCTTCCTCTATTGCCACCCTCACACATGTGGCTGAAGTAAGACATCATTTTTTATTGGGGATGCATCCCTCTGGGCAACTACCACCCCCCTTTTTTCATGGAATCTAAACAAGATGTCATTCAAGTACCTATATTAAGCCTCACACCCCAGCTCCAAACTCAAAGCAATAACAAATAAAATATAAAAAGAAAATGTTAAAGACATGGGAATCGTGGAATCCCATCTCCCTTCTTCAGTGGTTGGAGAAAGAGGCCAGGTCTAGGCTGATCCGCACGTGCCACTCCCCTGAGACACGATAAGACGTCTGCTAGGGGCTTCTAGGAAATGCTTCCCTACTTTTTTTTTTAATTAAAGTTTATTGGGATGGCAATTGTTAGTAAAATTACATAGATTTCAGGTGTACAATTCTGTATTACATCATCTATAAATCCCATTGTGTGTTCACCACCCAGAGCCAGTTCTCCTTCCATCACCATATATTTGATCCCCCTTACCTTCATCTCCCACCCCCCACTCTCCACCCCCCTTACCCGCTGGTAACCACTAAACTATTGTCTGTGTCTATGAGTTTTTGTTTCTCATTCGTTTGTCTTGCTCTTTTGTTGTTTTTGGTTCATATATCATATATCAGAGAAATCATATGGTTCTCTGCTTTTTCTGTCTGACTTATTTCACTTAGCATTATACTCTCAAGATCCATCCATGTTGTCACAAATGGTCCTATTTCATCTTTTCTTACCGCCAAATAGTATTCCATTGTGTATATATACCACAACTTCTTTATCCATTCATCTATCAAAGGACATTTTGGTTGTTTCCATGTCTTGGCCACCGTAAACAAAGCTGCAATGAACATTGGAGCACACGTGTCTTTATGTATAAATGTTTTCAGATTTTTTGGGTAGATACCCAGGAGACGGATTGCTGGGTCATATGGTAATTCTATTCGTAATTTTTTGAGGAACCTCCACACTGCCTTCCATAGCGGCTGCACCAGTCTGCATTCCCACCAACAGTGTATGAGGGTTCCTTTTTCTCCACAGCCTCTCCAACACTTGTTACTATTTGTCTTGTTGATGGTAGCCATTCTGACTGGGGTGAGGTGATATCTCATTGTAGTTTTTATTTGCATTTCTCTGATGATTAGTGATGTTGAGCATTTTTTCATATGTCTATTTGCCATTTGTATGTCCTCTTTGAAGAAATGTCTCTTCAGGTCCTCTGCCCGTTTTTCAATTGGGTTGTTTGTTTTTCTGTTGTTGAGTTTCATGAGTTCCTTGTATATTTTGGATATTAGCCCCTTATCGGATGGAGGCACTGTTTGCAAAAATCTTCTCCCAGTCAGTTGGTTGTCTCTTTATTTTGTCGATGGTTTCTTTTGCTGTGCAGAAGCTTTTAAGTTTGATATAGTCCCATTCACTTATTTTAGCTTTTACTTCCCTTGCCTTTGGAGTCAAATTTGCTTCCCTACTTTTAAGAGCATGACTAGGAAGTTTCTCCCTCTTCCTAAAATAAATGAAGAAGAAGGAAGCCTAATTTGCTGCTGGTAGCAAACTTGGAAAGATGGGAACCAGCCCTAAAAACGAAGTTGACACTGGATGGCAGGAGAGAGAGGTAGGAAGGACCAGGCATCTGTGATGACCGCATCAAGTGCAGTGCCACACAACCCTGAAGCCACATTCAGTTGGCTCATCTGTTCATTGCAGTCAAAACACCCCTACTGGATGCAGGCCCCCTGTCCCCTGAGGCAGCCAGGCAGCAGGGAGCCCAACAGTCTGAGTGCCCCATTGAACTGCAAGGTCATCATGAGACCTGCCTCACCAGCCCCCACAATCCCCCACTGTCCTCAAATGGCTGTTGGCTGACTTTATTGCATCGCATCTCTTGAGCTTTATGAATTTCACAGGGACAGCTGCTCTCCCTCACTCACAGTCATCCTTCCAAGAAGCAGCCCTACAGCTGAGGCAAGATGAAGATTAGTCTGTTCCCAGTACCCACCGCCCCTCTCTCCTCCCTCGCAAAGGACAGCTTTCCTCAGAATCCGTGCACATGCAATTTCCAGTTTCAATCCTGTTGCCTGCTGCTTCTAGTTATTCACTTGTAATCAGAGCTGCTGGGAAGTCAAAATTAGCCTCATTCTACCAGCATGGAAAAGAAATGCAGAAGCACTGCTTCAGCTTCACAGCGGCAAGAATCTGAGATTTTTCTCCCCTTCCTGTGAAGACGGGGCTCAGGGTTACATGATTACATAGTCATTTGGAAATTCTGTGAGTGGGAAACAGGAGTGTCATCGACTCCCTATACAGAAGAGGCAGCAGGAGAAGTCTTCCAGTGAAGGGACATAGGGGCAGCCATCTGGCTGGAAGTCACCACATTGACAAGTTGTCTCTTCACCTGCAGGAGCAAGGAGCTAGCTGTAGGGAGAGGCTGTATGTGACCCTGCGCCATGCATGACACCATGTTTTAATCAAATTTTTTATTTTCTGCATTTTGGTGTTTTGACATCTTGGGGTCTTTCTGATCCTGGAGAGACTGGCCCTCCCGGGGCTAATTCCTACAGATAGCACGCAGCCTCGGAGAAAGCGACCATAGGCAAACCGACCAAGCCAAAGCCCATAAGCCCAGCCACCACGTCTATCTGACTCTCACACACCAGTCAATTTCTCCCCCTGCCCTACATCACCCCAGGGCAGGATACCAGACAGCTAGAGACCTCCCTTATGGCCTAGAGCCCACTAACATTATTTAAACTACCCAACCCTAAATTCGCTCACACTTGCCTATGCTGCCTCAGCCATTCCTTCCCGTGGAAACCACAATCAAGGCTCTGGCCGGGCTCTCCCCTTGCTCCTTCTGCCTTCTGACCCACCGGGCGCTTCTCCATCTGGCCCTGCATAATGTGGCGTGCGCCCCCTCTTGGGAAATGTGAGTACTACACTCTTTTCTCAAGGCAGTTGTCTCCATGTCTGTGCATAGTTGACTACAGCAGATTAGATAGGAAGAGGGACATTGCACTGTCTCAGGTGCTGTCACCACACCATTCCTGCAAAGCGGGACTGGTGAGCTCCGTTGTACACGTGAGGAAAGGGAAGCTCAGGGGATGAGTAACTTGCTGATGTGTGTGGACAGGGAGTACGGATCACGAGGTAAGGGTGCTGCAGGAGGACGTCTTTTTATAGAGATATAAGAAATTTTAAAGAGATATAAGGAATTTTGTTGGTATGTGGTAGGAGAGATGGGTACTAGTCATCAAAATTAAAATGATGACTTTTTCTTTTAGGAAGGAAATGTATTAGGCTTAGTTCGTGGAAAGGAAATGTTAAGTGAATCTGTTCAGAGGAGAGATTGGGGAAAACTGATGAAATAACTAGGGGGAAGCAGCCGGCATTACTGCATCAACTCTCTTGAGCTTTTTATATACAGTTTTACAACCTCGAGAGGAGGTGAGCCAAGTTAGAATGCAGCCAGGGACACAGAGCCCATCTGAGATTCAGCTCAGCAGCCCCTCTCCAGGGGATCCCAGTTACAAAGCATGGCACCCCCATCACATTAGTGATATCATGAGGAAAGCCACATGCAAGAAGGAAACAGTAATTACGGGAAGAGCAACATGTGGCCTTACCCCCTGCTGCTCCAAGTCTGGTCTGCGGATCGCAGCTTGGCATCGCCCAGGAACTTGTTAGAAATGCAGAGTCTAACCCCATCCAGACTCACAGAATCAGAATCTGCATATTAACAAGATCCCTGGATGACTCACATGCACGTCACAGTCTGGAAAGCTCTGGTCTGTGAGTGGGAAGCAGCAGGAAGTGAGGAAGTGATACAGATGTGGGTAAAGGATGAAGTCAGACAGAGATGGAATTAAGGTTTGTACTGAGCCTGCATGCTTAGTACCTCTTGGGTACCACAGAGCTGATATAGCTCCCATTGCTTTGGTCATAGTTAGTTATCAGGTTTTTGCCAATTCAGCCTAAGTGGGAAGTCCCACCATTAAATAAGCTGGTCCAAAGGAGAAAATGGGTAGTGAGAGCAAGTCTCAAACAAGGCAGATGTTTCTTTCATTTGTAACAGGGGGTGTGGATGGATGGTTAGCCAAGATCCTTCCAGATTGGACATTCTGTGACTCTAAGGCTATGGAACCACCCCTCCTCCCCAGGGGACACTCGTTAACCAAACCATTCCCAGTACTGGGGTTCTCTTCAAATTATTTGCTGGAACCTAAATAAAACTGGGCCTCTTTCAGGCCTGTTTCAGCACAGGGCTGCATCCAAAGAAATCTAAATCCAACTCCTTACAGCTTTGAAAAGAAACATAGGTCTATACAGAAAGACTCTTAAGGAAGTAGAAAAATGGAAGTTATATTACATGACACATAGCAAGGATGCCTAAAAATAATTTACGTTCTCTCCCCCCAAACCCTCTCTTCGACACATCTCCTAGCCTCCCTCTGCCACAGCCCACCCGGCCTCAGCACTAGTTATCTTTGCTTCCTGTCCCCTCCCCAACTAGCCTGTGTTCTTAGAGCCTCTGGCTTGCTCCCAACTTCTGGGATTCTCCTCTCCACTGTCTGCCGTGAATAGCCTCACAAAACCCCAGCAGCCCATTCTATCCTCTAGAAACAAGTTTGGCTGCATGAATTAGTAAAGGAAAACTATCAGTGGCCGGGTTGGCTCAGTGATTAGAGCTCAGTGCTCATAACACCAAGGTCACGGGTTAGATCCCTACATGGGCCAGTGAGCTGTGCCCTCCACAACTAGATTGAAAACAACGACTTGACTTGGAGCTGATGGGTCCTGGAAAAACACACTGTTCCCCAATATTCCCCAATAAAAATAAAATAAAAATTAAAACATGAAAAGGAAAACTATCAGTGGCTTAAACACTCAAGATGTTAGTTTCCCATATGAAAATGTGGGCAGTCAGCAGGCCAGGACTAGATAGCAATTCCCTCATAGCTTCCTTTCTGCCCAGTGCCCCAGCTGGGGGTGGTCTCTGTTGCCAGGTCTAAGAGTGTGTCACAATGTGTGTTCCCAGCCCCAAAAAGGAGAAAAGGGGATGAGAAGGGCACATGGCCACCCTTGAAGGACACTTTCCAGTATTGCTGCTGTTCAGATATAGAAGGATGTAAAAGACTTGATCCCACTGGAACAACAAGAAAAACTTGGACAAAAATTAAAACCATACTTTTCTATGGGTCTAGCCAAGAGCGAAGAATGCAAGGAAGCCTTGAGGAACAGAATTCCAGAAAGAAAAGAGCCCTGCATAGGTGAGCAGAGGGTCAAGGCAGCTTCCATACCTGAGAAAAAATAGGGAAGGGTCCATATGGCATGTCCTGAGGGGAGAGATTTTCCAGGAATGAGGAGGAGCCAGCCCAGCCTTAGCTGACTGTACGGCAGTCACAATGAGTCAGAGAAACAGAACTACTGCCCTTGGTACAAATCAGGGATTTATCTCCTGGCTTTGTTTGACCTTAGGCAATATGGGAAGCTGGTGGAACCGTCCCCACAAGCTGTTTCCTCTGTAACTAATATTAAACCTGAAATTACAAGAGGTCAGCCAGACTGGTCATCAGAAAAGAGAAGTGAATGTGGATGAAGGCAAGCACAGCCTGGAACCGTAGGATGAACTGGGACCTACGACAAATTAGAATCCTTGTCTGTCACTCACACTTTCCTAACTTCATGCTGTGAATACCCTGCAGGAAAAGCTAACACCCTTCCTCTCAGAGATGCACAGGCAGTTGACCCACAGCTCAGAAGCTACAGGAGACCTCATGAGAGGAGATCTCAGGAGCCGGAGGTCAGGCACCCCACATCAGAAAGGCAGGGGAGCCTTCCCAGGGCCCTTGCAGACCTCCAGAGTGTAAAAGTACAGCTGCGGCTTCACTTCTATCTTCTAGGTCTTGTAAAAAATGTCTCTTGTGGTCAAAAGTAACCCAGAAGCGCAGGGAAAGAATCTTGGAAACATAGCTCCATTTCAGCCAAATTGACGAAGTATAGAGCTCTCGCAGACTGTGTGGGCTGGCAGGACAGGGTGGAATCCGGGAGAGCCTCAAATGCAAAAAATAATTGTGCAGCCCAATAATGCTTGCCCCTATCAAAACGTTGCCAAGAAAGGAATCCTGAAGAAAGGGCAGGTAAGCAGAGACAAATCACTTAATCCCACTCAGCTTTGTGGTGATCATGGAATTGAATGTAAAGAGACCCCAAAATAATTGAAACTGGAATGCAACCTCCTCCTAATTCAAATACCGACCAGGTTTAAAAAACAAAAAAGGTGGCAGGCAGGATAGACGAATAACAGGTAAACTTGATCTAGTTAAGCCTGCAGTCCCAACCAGACTCGAGCATTCTAACCGATTTCGCCTCTCATCCTATTTGCAAGACAGAGGAGTGGGTTTGCATGCTCCAGAAAACAAACAAAACAAACAAAACAAAAATATTATAGTTTAGTCTTGGCAGCAAAAAATTATGAAACATGCAAAGAAGAAGGAACATATAACCAAAAGTGAGGAAAATCACAGTTAATAGGAACAGATCCACAGACAAACTAATTGTTGGATAACAGACAAAAAATTTAAATCAACCGTTATAAATATGTTTAATAAGTTATAGGAAAAGATAATGGCTGAATATATGGGTTATTTCAAGACAAAATTTAAAAAATTAAAATTGACAAAAGAACCAAATAGAAACTCAAGAACTAAAAAATAATAACAATACATTGTAGGATTTATAGTGTATGTAAAACTAAAATATAACAATAGCACAAAAGATGGGAGGGGAATAAAGGTTCTTACATTATTCATGAATTCAAGGTAGACCATGATAAATTAAGACACATATTTAATCTCCCTATAGATTATACGGTAAAAAAAAAAAATTACCAGAGATAAAGGAAGAATTCATAATGATAAAAGGGTCAATTTTTTAAAAAGACATAACAATCTTTAATTCAGTTATACCTATTAATATAACTTCAAAATGCATGTGGCAAAAATTGACAGAAAAGGAAGACATAGGCAAATCCATAATCGTAAAAGAATATTTTAAATTCTCAGGAATTCATATCAGTAGGAATATAGAAAATATGAATAATATCATCAAACAACTTAAGCTAATAGACATTTATAAAATATAAACCATGATACAAGTCTAAAAAAAATTAAAATGATCAAAATAATTCAGAGTATGACTTTGATCAAATGTATTTAAATAGAAGTCAGTATTTAAAAAATCTGGAAAATCCCTAAATAGCTGAAAATTAAGCAACACTCTTCTAAGCAGTCCATGGGTCATAAAGAAATCACAAATTAGAAAATATTTCCAATTGAATGATAATGAAAACATAACTTATCAAAATTTATGGAATGTGGCTGATGGAGTACTTAGAGGGAAATTTATATCCTTAAATGCTTACATTAGAGAAGATTTAAAATCAATAATCTAAGCCTCCACTTTAAGAAACTAAAGACTGAAAAATGCAAAATTAGTAGAAGAAAATAATAAAGCATAGAAATCAGTGAAATAAAGAACATACAAACAACAGAAATATCAGTAAGACCAAAAGGTGATTCTTTGAATAGATTAATAGTATAAATAGATTAATAATAAACTCTAGCAAAGCTAATCAAGAAAAGAGAAAAAATATTATCAATATTGGGAATAAAAAAGGAGCATCACTACAGAGCATATGTACATTAAAAGGATAATAGGAGATATGAATAACCTTATGCCAATAAAGTTGACTTTTTGGATAAATTTCTTGTAAGACACGACTTCCCAAAATTGACATAAAAAAAAGAAAAGAAATCTGAAGAGCCTATACCTGTCAAAAAATAAAGAAAGAAAATTATAATTAAAAACCTTCCCACAAAACTCCAGACCCAAATGGCTTCCCTGTAACTTCTATCTAGTGAAGAAATAATATTAATCTTATAAAAACTTTTGCAAGAAATAGAAGAGGAACATTTGCTAAATTGTTTCGGATGAGGCCTGTATAACTTTGTTATTGAAACAGACAAAGATATCACAAGACAATTACAATCTAATATCCTCCATCAGTATAGACACAGAAATCCTCAACAAAATTTTAGCAATATATAAAAGGGATAACACATCAAGATTAAGAGGGATTTATTTAAAGAATTCAAGATTATTTCAACACACAAAAAAATCAATCAATGCAATTTATCATATTAATTAAATAAAAGAAATAAATCAGATAATCATCACAGTAGTTGTAGATAAAGCATGTGGTAAAATGCAACGTTCATTATTTAAAACAACAACGAAAACAAACAAAAAATACCTCCCAGCAAAATAGAAATAGAAGGGAACTTCCTCAATCTTATAAAGCATAGTTATGAAAATCTTATAGCTAGCATCATATTTAATGATGACATATTGAATGCTTTCTTTTTGAGATAAGAAATGAGGTAAAAATATCTCACCATTTTTATTCACCATTGTACTGGAGGTCACAGACAATGTAATAATGCAAGAAATTAACAGTATAAGGTTTGGAAAGAAAGAAGTAAAATTATTTGCAGATGACATGATTGTTTACATAAAAACACCTAAGAAATTTCTAAAAAGCTATTAAAACTAGTAAGGGGATTTTTGCAACATCACAGGATACAGAGATAACATATAAAAATCAGTTATATTTCTGTATACCAGCTGCAAATAATTGCAAAATGAAATTTGAAAAAGAGTAATACCTACAATAGCATTTAAAAATTTTCTTAGGGGCAAATTTATTGAAAGATGTGTAACTTCTACACTGAAAATTATAAACATTGCTGAGAGAAATTAAAGGGGACTTTAAAAAGTGAAATGATATACCATGTTCATGGATTATGAAGATTTAATATTGTTTGAATGTCAATTTTCCCCAAATTCAAAAAAATCCCATTTTTGTAGAAATTGAAACACTGACTCTAAAATTTGTAGAGAAATAAATGCAAAGGAACTAGACTAGCCAAAGCAATTTTGGAAAGTTCACACTACTTGATGCCAAAGCTTACAAAGCCACTGTAATCAAGTTAGTGTGGCATTAGCATAAAGACGAAAATATAAATGGAATATAGAGTCCAGAACTAGATCCAAATGTATGCTGACAGCTTATTTTTAAAGAAACACTAAGGCAATTCAATGTGTGTGGGGGTCAGCGGGGGTGGTGAAGGGGATTTTTTCAACAAATTATGCTGGTACAACGAGACATCCATGAGGGTTTAAAAAAAAAAAAATGAACCTCAAACCCTACCTTATCCCATACACAAAATTCAATTTGAGATGGATCACAGACTCTTATGTAAAAGCTAACATTACAAAGCTTCCAAGAGACATCATTTGGGAATAGTTTCATAAATTTGAGGTAGACAGAGGTATCAAAGAGCACACAAAAAAGTGTATACCATTAAAAAGGATACTGATCACTTCCATTTCATCAAAATAAAAATGCCTTCTCTTTTGAAAAGCACTGGTAAGCAAGCCAATGACTAAAAAAAATACATGAAAAATATACATATCTGATAAAGGACTTGGATCCATAAATAACTCTTCCAACTCAATAGGAAGAGAACCCAATTTCAAAAGGGAAGGGCAAGATTTAAACAGCTGTTTCACAAAATAAGATGCATGGATGGCAAAGAAACACATGAAAATACGCTCAACATTATTAGTCACAGGAAAATGCAAATTAAAGCTACAATTAGATGCCACTACACACCCACTAAAGTAGCTAAAAATTAAAGCAATTAACAATACCAAGAGTTTGCAGGAACGTGGAGCAATAGACCTCTCCTAGATTGGTGGTGGAAATAGAAAACGGTACAATTACTTTGAAAAATAATATGGTAGTTTCTTATAGAGTTAGGCATACAACCTAGTAATTCAAGTCTTAGTTTTTATACAAGAGACATGAAAACATATACCCACATAAAGACTTGTACACAAATATTCACAGAATCTTTATCATAATAGCCCAAAACTGAGAAGCAACCCACCAGTTGATGTACCATTCTCCAACTAGTGAATGTATAAACAAACTGCAGCATGTCCATACAATAGAACATTACCCAGCTATAAAAAGAAAAATATATTGATGCATGCAATTAC
Organism: Rhinolophus sinicus; assembly: GCF_057876585.1. Lineage (NCBI taxonomy): Eukaryota > Metazoa > Chordata > Mammalia > Chiroptera > Rhinolophidae > Rhinolophus > Rhinolophus sinicus. Next base: position 10,183,974 of record NC_142515.1, on the reverse strand, counting down.
ATAGATAAAACTCAAAAACAATATACTGAGAAAAAAAAATTAGACACAAAAGAGTAAAAAATATGAAGTCATTCATTTGAAATTTTACAAAAGGGAAAACTAACCTATAAAGGCAAAAGCTCATCAGTGGCGGCCTAGGCCTGGGAGTGGGAAAAGAAGATGAAGACTAACTGCAGAGGCATTTAGAGAACTTTGTGAGATGATGGACATGTTGTATAGCTTGCTTATGGTGGTGGTTATACAGGTAAATGCATGTGTGAAAATTCTTTGAATTATGCAGTAGAAATGGACGCATCTTACTGAATGTAAATTATATCTCAATAAGTTTTTTTATAAAATACAAGCAGTACAATCTTTAAATTGGCAAAACACTTAAATAGATATCTCACAAAAGAATATGTATGAATATGCAATGAGCATGTGAAAGGGTACTCAACATCATCAGTCAACAGGGAAATGCAAATGAAAACCACAATGAGATGGCAAGGTACACCCATCAGAATGGCTGAAATTAAAAAGGCTGATAACTCTGTCAGTGAGAACATGAAGCAACTGGAACTCTCATATATTGCCGGTGGAATATAAAATAGGATGACCACTTGGAAAACTCTTTGGCAATTTCTTACAGAGTTAAACATACCCCTACCCGCTGACCCAGCAATCCTATTTCTGAGACAAATGGAAACATGTCCACAAAAAGACTTGTTCAAGAATGTTCATAACAGCCTTAGTCTAATAGTCCAAAACCGGAAACCTCCCCATCAACAGACCAGATAAGTAAAATGTGATACATCTATAGAATAGAACACTACTCAGCAATAAAAAGAAATGAACAATTGATACAAGTGACAACATGAGCGAATCTCACATTGTGTGAGTGAAAGAAGCCAAATACAAAAGGATACATACTATATATAACTTCATTCATATGAAGTTCAAGAATAGACAAGCTATATGCTGGAAATCAGGACAGTGGTTGGCTCAGGGTGGGGAGGACGACAGGATTGAGGCATAGAGACAGGATTAAACGGAAAAGGGGAGGTAGGAAACTTTCATAGGTATTGAAAATGTTCCTTATCTTGATTGGAGAGCATACATTTGTCAAACTTCATTGAACAGTATAGGTAAGGTCTGTATGTAAATTATACCTCAAAGGTTTTTTTCTTTTTTTTACTAAGGAAAGAGAAAAAAGGAAGCTAAACACACCTCTTCTGCCTGGATCTCAATGACAAAAATTTAGTCACGTGGCCACCCCAAACTGTAAGGGAAACTAGGAAATGCAGTCTTTATTCTAAGTAATTTTGTGATCAGTTAAAATTGAGAGTACTTTTACTGTAGAAAAAAGCAGACGCTCGATTTAGAAGGATAACTAACGGTCTCTGCCATTGGCCAAGCAAGCAAATAAATGATTCTCCTTTTGGGGAGGGGAGGTGGTGTGGGGGGGGCGGTTCAAGGAAGATTTCAAATAGGTATAATCGTTCTAATTTACACTGTCATGGTACTGTCTGCAATTTCTTAGTGTTTCCTTTTCCTTACTGTTATCAAGCAAAGCTACTCTTTCTACAGTGACCATAACCTTGAGAACCTGCCAAGGGCACACTGGTGACAAATGAAAAGGGGACAAAGGAAGGAGGGTAGCAGGGCTGGGAAAGAAAATGAAACAGCCTTGAAAGTGTGAATGAAAACCTGCACAGCAGACAGGGCAAGTGTGACATTTGCCACCTTCCGGTTAGAATAAACCACCTCCTTTGTGAGTAAAACTTGGCTTGCCTTCCGCTTGGGGCCACCCAGGATTTCGCTGGTTTTAGCCTATGAGAAACACAACGACAATAACATTCGCAGACCCTGGAGGTCTGCAGTCCTTCCTGGGCATCGTTGGCGATGGCCACCACAAACACAGGCGGTCATCCTCTCCATAGAGAGTCCAATGTTGACACTGCCAACTGGCTAGAATGTTCCTACCACGAATCTCATTCCATAGGCAAGAACTGGGAGAACGCGACTTTATTTCCCAGAGGAACCACGCATGACTGATTTCCTTGCTGCCTGTAATCTTACACCAGTGCTTTCTCGATTAGATAATAAACACTTATTGAGCGCCTACTTCGCGTGGCTCTGGGCTCAAAGCTGAGAAGACAGAGAAAACACAGAACTGTCACCTGGGCTGGGAGTCAATCTCCTCTTCCCCGTCCACCCTCTGGATTGAGCCCCATTAACACTGATGCCTGCCAGAAACACGCCTAAGATCCCCAGTACCAAGCAGTCTGGGGACAAGCCCTGCTCTATGTCCCCAGTCACCTCCCTATCCCATCCCCCCTCCACTCCACCCCCCATGCTACCAGGATTTCAGCCTGTTCCTGCTTGAGCCAGACACAACCTCTTTCCCAACATAGCAGATGAGAGATGAGCAGGGTCTGCTTGATGAAATTGGTTCATGGGCTGCCTCCAAGATCTGGCTGCAAGGAAAATGAACTGGAAATTGCACGGTCATTATCTTTGCAGACAACCCTCTCCTCCCCATCTCTTCAACATAATGAATTGCACAGAGAGCTCAGCTGTCATGAAAGCTTTTGAATTCCAGCCCTACCATCGTTCAGAACATCCTTCGAGGTTATCTCAGCAAGGCAGGTGGGAGAGAAAAGAGAAAAGCTTAACCCTATAAGAATAATTATGATGTATTATTAGCAACTGATGGCAATCTAATGCAGGATTTTCAGTATAGACACTGCCGGCTGTAATTTCTCTCTGTCATACACACATACAAAAAAAAGGCTACATTTAATGACTCCGAGTTCAGAGCAGTTTCTCAAACCAAATTTAGTTCCTTAGAAGCAGTGTCTTAATAACAGTGTGTTTTAATAACATAGAGACACAGTTTGAATGTGGGAGATACTTTTCAGGGTAGATGAAAATGCTATGATTAGAATGTTTATATGGTAAGACCACTAGCTGGCATTAGAGTTGAGTTTATAGGGCTGTGCTGACAGCACGATGTTCAGAAGTCAGAGTGGCACTCAAAACGGCAGAACCCCATTTGCCATAGGATCTAATCACAGTGTGATTAGATAGTCTAATTAGTTTCCCTATCATCTACCCCTCGCACGATGCTGGCCACAAACAGAGGTTTGCTAAATGACTGTTGGCTGGACAAATGGATGGGTGGATGGATGGATAGACAACTTTAGCAGTTTATTTTAATGTGTTAGGACACCAATCTTGTTACGAAGAGGCTGAGAGCCTGGGCATATAAATTCAGAACAGTGATGTGATTGCCTGGAATATGTTTGACTTGGTTAAAAAGTATCAATACCCATGTCTGTAAATTAGTCTTTTTTGCCTCTCTATCCTAGTCAGATGTGAAATGCAAGTAACTAAATAAACTATAATAGGTATTTGTTGGCCTTAGCTTGAGCCAAAGCGGACCCTGGAACAAGGGTTGAGGGGCAGGTGGTTTCTTAGGAGGTGATCTCAGGAAGTGCAAGTGAGGAAGTGGGGAAAGAGACAGGATAGAGAGAGAAATCAATAAGGGATATAACAAGGAGTGGGTTGCCACTGTGGCCAAGTGGGGCTCAGACTCACTGGGGACCCTCTGAGAAATCGTGTGGAGCATGTCCTGGAATTTTCCCACCCAGACAGAAAGCTGGCCACTCACCAGCCGAATCCCATTCCCCATTGGCTGGAAGCTGCCCCATTAACACCTTTACCCCTCCCACCGCCCCTACCTTTAGCAGAATGAAAGTGGGAAGCCTTCAGTCAGAGAACAAGGTTGGCTCAGGCACTTCAGGAGGGAAGCTAGGAACTGTGTCCACAGCTGGAGGTGAACCCAGTGGTAGGGGGTGGGGCATCAACAGCATCCCATAGCGGAAGGGATTTCGTAGCGGGAATTACATACATTACAGGAAGGGCTAGAGGAACCGTTCTCAGCTGGCCTCCAGGAATAACTCCCAGACAAACAGAACTGACCCACCAGGGGACCTTTGCCCTGGGAGGTCCCTACTGCTGCCGCTGCTGCTGTTGCTGCTGCTGCCATCACGACTCTCTCTCCAGAGCCAGGAGGCTCCAGCATGGGCTTTGCAGCATGGCTGCAGAAATCCTCACACTTCTATGACCTTGTTTATCATCAGAAAACAGCCTAAAGCGGCAGGAGGGAGGCCTCTGCCACATTTCCCCTAAGTCTTGTACGCCTGTGTCTAATTGACAGGACCCGCTTCACATCCAGAAAGCTAGCTGTCAGGGAATCTGGGAAATGCGATGTTCAGCTTTCTATCCTCCTGAACTGGAAAAAGGGTGCAAACAAGCTTGGGGAAGCCAATTCATGTATGTACCATACACTAATGACTCACCCTTAACCTGTGCTTTTATCATTATCTGGAGCCCCTCCCGGAGGGGGAGCACACCTGTGGCCCCTGCTCCACCTACCTACGGAAGCTGGTTCCAAGGAAGACACAAGGCTGCCTGTTCTGCACTCCAGCCACACCAGCCTTCTCTCTGTTTCTCAAAAGTGCCAAGTTTGCACCAGCCATAGGGCCGTTGCACACGCTATTTCCTCTGCTACAATGGGCTCCCCATCTCTCTCACCACCCTCTTCTTCTAGTTCATGTTACCCTTTGAATTGCAGCTGAAACACCTCCTCCAGGGAGCCTTCCCTGACTCCCTAGACTAGATCAAGTTCCCCAATTAGAGCTTCACTTAGCACTATAGCACCTGCAGATTATTAGCTGATATTGGGCTTCCCTGGTCAGCCACACCCTGTGACTGTGTGCCTGGGAATCTCTTTTTCACCTCAGCTTGTAGGTCTAGACTGACTCCGGTTCAGGCTGGTCCTCAGACTGTCTCAGCCCCACAGCCATAGCCCCAGTCCTTGTTCTCAAAGAGGCTCCAAAGCTCACAATGATCTTCATGGCACTTCCTTCAACTACACATTGAAATACCCTAACATCACAGTGTTTGCTTCTATAAAACAAGGTAGACCAAAATGCCAATCCCGGCTCTGACACTAGTCATATCACCTGAAGGAAGTTACTTCCCGCTCTGAGCCTCAGTTTTCTCATCTTTACCCAGGGATAATAAATACCAACCTTGGAGAGCTGTTATAAGAACAAAGCAAAGCAAATGAGAGAGCAAGGCACTGCCAGCGCTGAAGTGCATGTCATCTCTAACCTTTTGGGGACACTGAGGGCCTTTGTTACGTAGTGCGTAATGCCAGGGGTTTTTGCTCAAGATGTCATTTCTAAGTCTTCCCCGGGAAGATGGGGACGAGTTGTGAAAAGAGAGAGCTGGGAATCCTCACAGACCATTTTCTGCACACATGGCTCTAAGAGGCTGCATCGTGCCCGCTGGGTTGGCACAGTACATGGACGCACCCTTTCGGAAAGCAATGTAAAGATATTTACCAGAAACCAGAGGACAGCTTCACACTCTGGCCCAATCATTCTACTCCTGGACTATATGCTAAGGGAGGATTCTATCAAAGCAGAAGTTTTCCCTGTGAGGATGTCCGTTACGGTGGCCCCAGATTGGAAACCCTCTCGATTACCAACAAGTAGGGGGCAGGTCAGCAAATCAGCACACTGAGATTTTGCAGCCATTAAAAGAATTGCTGTGACGTTGCTATAGAAACATGGAAAATCATTTCTGATAGAATGTGAAGAGGAAAAGCCATGTTTCACACAGGGTCAGCCTGACATCTCTCACACACTCACAAACACACACACACACACACACACACACACACACACACAATCTTAAGAGTTGCCTTGAGAAGGGGGAAGGTTAAGGGAATTTTTTTAAATGTCCTTTAATGTTCATTTTAATGCTAAGCTGTTTCCAGGTTTAAATGACCAGCCAAGTGGGCATCCTGCACCAATGACTGGAGAAAACCCCTTCCGTCCCAACTACCGGAAATGAAGGGCTCCTTTGTCACTAGAACAGTGTTGATGCTGGAGTCCATGCCTCAGACAAGACTTTTTGGGTGGGACAGACAAGGCAAATAATATTGGGGAGACTAACCTGTTAGTGGGGGAAATTAGTCTTCTTCCCACCTGGAACGAGGGGGAACGTGGAAAGGGTCATAACTCATGGTGCAAACAAGCGAGGTCTTCCCCTTCTGATGCACCAGAGGTGAAGGAGGCCGGCTTTGGACACCGTGGAGAGAAGGCAGACACAGCCGGAAACGTGCCACCCACACCTTTCAGCGCTGAGGCTCCGAAAACTACTATCTGCTACTTAACGGCATGACGCGTACAGTCGACTTCCTGTGTTTAATTCAAGTATTTCTCCCCCGGTCCTTGACTAAGAAGCTGACTCAGGGCTGTGCGTGCAAACACCCAGAAACAAGCATTGCCCATGACATTCACAAACACTGAAACGTTCTCCAACTTAGAACGCGGGAACTTGCAGATGTTCAAAGGAACGGAGGCGCTTCAGTGAACCAGAATTCTAAGACACCTACCCTGGACTTTTAAGATAAGGAGGCCTTTGAACACAGTGAAATCTAAATGCAGGCATATCCAGTTGAGGCCAGGGCACATGTATCCCCGTCTCCTGATGCTTCGTTCCTGAAATCTACAATAAACAGTAAAAGTCAGCATTCAGAACGGTGCTCCTTGAGCTGTGCAGCCTCCTCAGCGTTGCATCTGGAAGATGCAGCGACAGGGAAGACGGCGAGCACCGACAGCTGCCTCGGGAATAGGCAAGACAAAGCCTGAGCACAGAGTCATTCTCAGGAAAGTCCAGGAACAGGAAGTCGGCCCACAGTGATGTGGAGGGTGGGAGCCTCAGTTCTGAAGCAAGGGGGGTATGAGGAGAAGAAGGGGCCTAAGAAACAAAGCCTGGCATCATCTCACGGAACGTAGGTGTGATGATGGCAGGGCTACCGCACTGCAGGGCAATGGTGGGGCCAAGGGGCCCAGCTGCCGAGGCAATGGGTGGGGGGATGGCAGGTATGGATCATCAGAGAATTATTTCTGTTCTTCTCAGGGCTGAGAAGGCCCCTCACAATATGTGCCTGGGATTCTAGACCATGGTCTCCAGTCCTGATTTCCAACAGGCCCCACTGTCAGGCCATGGCTCCTGTGTAGTCTGGAACAGATAGTCATTATCTCAGCTGGGCTCCCCCAGAAGCAGACCCTGAGATAAGGCTATGGAGTACATTTGGGAGGTAAAGGACTGTAGAGTGGGGGTGGGGGGCAGAGAAGGGAGGCATCCCTAACCCTAACCCAGTAAATGGTGCTTTATCAAACAAGCTACCACTGAAGGCAACTGAAGCTTAATCCCCTGGGGAAACTTTGGGAGCCAGTGTAGACACAAACCCCAGTTAGCCCACTGGAAGGGTGAGAGAGCCGGGGAATGTGTACCAACCAGTCACTGGTTGAGGGCACAGGGGTCGAAGGCATTAATTCCCCAGCGTTACCAGCAAGAAACAGCATGGGCAAGCAAAAATGATGTCAGCACCATAAAAACGCCCTCAAGTGCTAATGTCTGGAAGTCAGGTGTTCCCGCACTCACGTGGTAAGGATGAGAGGACATAGGTGGGTCATAGTGTCAGCAAATTTAAAGGCGGTGTGATTCAGTGATGCCAATTGGTAAGTAGCCCAAGAGTTCGGCCAGCTCCAGCAATGGTTCCCCTAGTAATTAATCAGGGACTCATTACCTACCTCCCAAGGCAGCCCAGCATTTCTATTCCTTGGGAGCTTTTTGGGGTAGGAAGGTGACTCCCCAGGGAACTGAGTTAGGAACCCCGCAGCTCCCACCTGTGGTACATGCAGAGCCACAGGAAGCCTTCTCCCTCTAGGACTTCAGTTCTATTCATGGTGGTATTCTTAACTCAGGCAGGACAGCAAAGCAAGCAAATACTTTAGAAAGAATCCTACAAAGGGCGGTTCAAACCAGGGAAAGAGTTTAGTTAATTACTTGAACCGAAGTTCGAGTAATCAGACGCGTCTGCTCCCAGCCCTTCTGGTGAATGAAACATCCACTGCAGGGGCAGTCGTTATTACCAGGTGGGCCAAGGGCTGCATGCATTTATCATAAAATATGAGGTTAAATTCAATATCAAGATGAAAGTCAAACGAAGGCTCCCTGGGAGACAAGGGGCTCAGCTTTCACAAATCTAGAGTGGAGAATATTGCCTTTAGCAAACAGGGTTGCTAATTTGATCCTGCACAGATTCCTGCAAAGAGGAAAGCAACAATATGTCAGGCGAATGCGGTGTGTGTACACTTGTCTATGTATTTTTTATCGTGGCCACATTCTTCAGCATCTCAGTCATCAATTATTTGTGACAGGCAGTCAATTGCTTATCTTTCAAGAACATTACCACTTACTTCCCTTTATACATCTTCCCTGTATTATTGTGGGGACAGGATCATCCATTTTTCTCCTCCCTTCCAAGTCCCTCCGTCACTTACTGCCCAGCGTCCCAGTGTAATGTCCTGGAATGATGGGCTTTGTGAGGCTGGAAAAGAAATGACTTTGTGCTCCCCCATCATGAAGGGATGCACATCAGGGCACCCAAACAGGCATTTAATTCAGCCAAATGTCAGGGCCCTGCTCGTGGAAATTCACCTCAGTGTGTTAGAACAGGTGTTCCTAGGAGATGCCCAGAGAAAGGGGAACCGCGAGAAGCAAAAACATTTCCCCATCCCTGTTCAGAACAAGAGAAGCAAGTTTCTGCAATGAAAACCATTTTGGCTTAAAACACCAGCCTGAAATAATTGCATATTTGTTAGCAATTGACAGTTGAGTTTTTTCAAGAATTGTGCTCTCTTTTGACAGTAGCAAATAAGTAGGTAGAAAAATGCACTCTCTTGGTGCTTTTAACGACAAAAAAAGAAAAAACAACAAAACCACAGTAGGAAAATTGCACCAAAGAGCACAACAATATTTCCATACTTTGCTGAACTTACGGGGAGAAAATGGTCATTAAAGGTAACAGGGCTGTTATAAAAACAGTGGTTGTATTTCCAGGTCTTTCACTTGCCCAAAGCCTGGGTGTGCAGTCATTGAACGTGGGAAAATGCCAAACCTGCACTTCTAGAACGTGCCTTGCAAACAATTGGATTTATTTTTAATGGAGCCTTGCTACATTTTTACATTATGCAGCATGTAATTAGCTAGTAAATGACTTTGGAATAAACGACTCAGATTTGTTGGGCCTGATGCCTGATGAATGATTTCATGCTGTTCTTTTAAATCAGTGCTGGTGGGTTGACTGTAATTTAGTGGTGGGTTTGAGGGTTTTGGGGCGGGGAGGGAGAGGGGCTAAAAGTCTCCTAGTTTGGGAAATCTGAAATGACAATGCAACATTAACTTAATTATAAACCTTTTAACCAACCCAGTCTGCAAGACAGTTCTGGGCAGCACAAGTTGAATTCAATCTCTGTAAATAGCGCTTCAGACTCTCTCAGGTCTTCTGCTCACCAAAACAAAACAGAACACACACACACACAAGGCACCCTTTTTCTATAATGTTAGGGGATTTGAGGGGTGGCAGGGAGCCTGAACTGTCAATCAACTGGCATGAACTTATGAAACTCCTACCACTATGTCCAGAATGGCTGATTCTGGGGTGCAAGGTCATTTATTGAAACCTTAAGCTGTATTTTGTTCTTGCTGCACTTTTTTCATACCCCATCTCGCCCTCCAAGAAGGTAGACAGGCCCTGAATACCTCCTTGGCTCAAAGGCAGTTTGTGTACCCACGGCCTAAAATAGAAGCTGCTGGCAGAAACTGTCCTGGCTTCAAACAGAGACAAAGGGTCAGCACATTGAGTGGCTGGTGCTAAATGACCCACGAGGTGAGAAGAGAGACGTGAATCTCTTTGAAGAAGGGGGACAGGGACAGCAGAAAATTGGGGGAGGAGAAATTGTCCAAGCTGGGAAGGAAGGTAACGGTCTGCAGGTTCTGGACGGAAACCCAGAGCAGCCTAGATCTCTGGAGGGAATGACTGTGAATATTACCCAGGGAGTAGCTCTGGGGGCGCTGGTTGAGGCGTGGAGATCCCCAAGACCAAGCAATGCAGTGGAAAAGACTTCAGGAGCCTTTGCTCAGCACGAGACCCCTGGTCAGGGGGAGGAGACCCAATCAGGACAGAAGTCTTCACCAGCCCAGCAGGGTGAGGGTGAGGAGGCATTTCTTATACACCCAAGTTTTTGGGAGAACAGGCACACCCACCACAGTTGTTGGTCCTGACTGGTGGCCAGGGGGCCTTCGCCTTCTCCTGTCATCCTACCACGGATTAAGGCTGGAACTACAATGGCCATGACTGGGGTGACTCCAGGCCACCAGCCGAAACGGCTTAGAATGACAACCTACAAGCCCCCCAGAGCCAGGAGCTGGGGCAGAGCCATTCCTGGGTCAAGCCCCACCATCCCCTCCTCCCCTCTCCCATGACTGTAGGTCAGTCCTGGGCCTGCGTGTCCTCTCTCAGACCTCCCTGGTTTCCTCGCTGCTTCCAAAGCAGGCCCCACCCCAAACCTCCAGGGCCTTCGACCAGGACCCCGGCTTCATGCTCAGAGCCACAGACAGAGATCCTGCCCTCAACACAGGCCCATTAATCCCCACCTGAAGCCACATCACCACCGGCTGCCCTGGCAACCCCAATGGTCATCTCTGTGCCCTTGCCCTGCCAACCCCACACTGCCGTGGGTCCCATAATGCCTTGCAACACAAAACCTGGCAATGGGACAGAACGAGCTTGGCTGCCATCTTGAAATGGGATGGGAATGATAGTAATTGCAGGGAGAACAAACCTAAGTTAATATCTCCATAAACCATTGTAGCACATAACAATTACAGAGAAGTGCAGTGCCAAGCAGCATAGGGCACACTTAAGGCAAGAGAAAGCCCTCTGGGCTGGCAGTGGAGGAGTGAGCTGAGTGCGAGTGGGTAGGTGGAGGATCCATAAACGCAGACAAGAGGTCCTCCATGGTTTTCATCTTCTAAGACCTGTGCTATGAATGTGGCACATATGCAAGAAGACAGGAAAAAACAACCAGCTGTTGCTCAGGCATTGCTGATGGGAGTGAAAGGGGCACAATCTTTTCAAAAGCAATTTGTCAAAACATTTCAAGAGCCATAAAAACCTTCTAACATTTGATCCAGTAATCTTTCTTCTAGGAATACATCTGTAAAGAGTGATTCAAAAACACAATAAGAAGGAAAATAAATTATAGTAAGGCCCTACTGTACACCAGATGCTATTCTAAGTACCTAATTCATGTGTTTTCTCACTTCATCCTCACAACCCCATAAGATGGATGCTATTTTATGCCCATTTTACAGATGATAAAACTGAGGCACTAAGAATTGACAACTTTCTATACAGCAATAGCCAGGATCCAAATCTAGCGCCAGTCTTTTTAATTACTACTCGACACTGCCTCCCAAAGATCAAGCAAACTGTGCAGTATTACCTATAATGGTGGAACAAAGGAAACATATTTTATGCCCAGTAACATGTGACAGTGAACTGTAGGGATGCCAGCCAATAGAATCCTATGCAGGTGCAGGCAAGGAACTGATTATAATGGAGATTACGTAGCAACATTGGGGAATGTGGAAGGCAGCAAGGAAAGGCTGTCTGGGCTGAATCCAGAGGAATCAGTAAAAATAATCCAGTGTGGTTAGAGAAATACTCAGCTCTAAGCAGAGGAACTCGGGCAGAGGAAGAAGCCTGGCACAGACAGGGAACCAGGAGGCCTTGGAATGGCTGAGCCGTAGAGACCAAAGGGAAGCAGTCAGAGATGTGGCTGAAGCAGAGAACAGAGGTCTGTAGCCCAGAAACAGCAAGGAGGCGGCTGTGTCTCCGAGCAAGGGCTGGTGGAAGGATCCCAAAACCACTGGGGCAGCTTGCTGGTGAATTACATGTGCAAGTAAGTGACAGAAAACTCTGGGTTTCTTTGTGAATTGTTGGGCTGTTCACAGAGACAGCTACTATGGGAGGGGGAGAAAAGAAGCCTCCTTGAAGATAACCTAAGCATCTTGGAAGAACTGGCTTGTGTGACTACAGATATTCACGTGTTTGTTTAAATCTTGTGTATTTTCCTTTTGTGTATATGTGTGTATATACGTATATTTGTATGTGTGAATATACGACAATTAAACTTTGCCAATGGCAAACGATTGAGCTAATACTGTTGAAGAGAGCCTAGATGGGGTGTAAAATAAGAAAGGTTGAAATATGGCCCAAGCATGAGTTAAAGGAGAAAAATAGATCCTAAGATTGCTGGAAAACATACGTGGGTCATTGCATGTGACCAGATTCAATGTATAAATGGCAGATCATTTGAGCCATTCAGCAATTCTAGGGACAATCGTTTATGACACCACAGGGACGACCTGCCCTCCCCCAACTCTTGCAGAACAGTTCGCAGTTAACCCAGAAATTCCAAGTAACCAAAGCCCTTCTAAGGGCCATGGTGGATACTTACCGTGTTTCCCTGAAAAGAAGACCGGGTCTTATATTAAGTTTTGCTCCAAAAGACGCATTAGGGCTTATGGTCAGGGGATATCATCCTGAAAAATCATGGCTGGGGCTTATTTTCCGGTTAGGTCTTATTTTCAGGGAAACAGTATCTGCCCATTAATGTCCATTACAGCCCAGCTCCTCTCCCCAGAAGTGCCCCTTGCTACAGGACCATCAATAGTGGCATTTGAGATGGTGACTTCACTGTGTCATGTCCCAGGTGGAGCTGGGATGTCACTGGCCTCAAGGCCATCAAGGTCCAGTTGATGGCTTGGTCGTGCCCCCACACAGAAGCCCTCATTCCTTGGGCAGCTGGGCTACTCCAAAGACCAGGCCTGCTCTTCCCTTTCCTTCCAGATTCCTGTGCCTGAGACCCAGGCCGCTCCAGACTCTATTGCTGAGAAGTCTTTGGGAAGAAAATGGACACTCTCCGCCTTCCTCAGATGGTCAGGATGAGGAGCCAGTACCACAGCCTGTGCTCCCTCGGCGCTGGGCTTCGTTAGAGTCCCCTAAGCTTCCGCAAGATGTTGGAGCCAGATGGGGCCAGGGGGACCAGCTGGCCCAACGCTCTCCTTTTACCGAAGGGGAATCTGAAGAGAAGGGACTCGATCAGCACACGATAGGAACTGGAACCCGACGTTCCTGACACCTAACCTACTGCTGAAGGATATTTCTCACCTCCAGAACTTCCCTTGGCTACTCCAAAAGTTCTGGTAAGCATGGCTTCCCTTAATTTCCCAAAATGACTATGAAACATCCAGGGCGGTGTGGACTCTTTGTTTCAAGACCCAGCCATCTTGCCTCCAATTACACTGACTTATTTAAACATATCTTTACTGAGCATCTACTGCACACCAGGCCTGTTCCGGACCCTAGATATATAGAGACAAAGACTCCATGGCCCTGACTTGAAGAACCATGTTCTTCTTAGATACCATTTCTTCTTAGATACAGCTCTGCTGTTCCCGTTAATTCAGTCAACCAAACACCAGTTAGTAAGCACCTACTGTGTGCCAGGTACTGTGCCCAAGAGCTATGTAACCAGGGGTCCGTGGAACAACAAAGGGACTAAGCCTGATCCACTCCCTCCACTGGGTGCTTCTGAGCCCTCCCCTTCCTCCTCTGGGCCTCAGTTTCCCCATCTTGAGGACTGACATGTGATCTTTCTAAGAAGCTGCATCAGAATGTTGCCCAGCAGCTCTTGCAGATTCCTCTCTTTTCCTTGATCTTTCTGCCCCTGGGATTTCAACCCAGACGAATACGATGGGCCTTGATGAAAGGGGCACCAACCTGGTGTCCACTTACCAGGTCAGATGGAAATGACTGATGAAATGTAGCCTTTGCATCTGGTGGAGGGAGAAGCCCTTTCTCTTCCACCCCATCACCACAGAGCACCAGACACAAAGGAGTCAGAACATAAGAACAGTCACATGAATAATCCTTTCTTTCTGGTTGGAGGGGAGCCCCAAACAGGGGACTGCCCACACAAGTCCAGGGGGCGCCAACACTGACCCCCAGAGTGGGGCCTGCATGGCTGCACGGCTGGTCGGGTGCTGCCCTGCCCCTAAAATCATACGGCATGCCCCAGAGGTTTTGACTTTGGGGAAACCAGGAGGCGGACAGGCCAATGGTGCAGGCAACTGGTGGATGTAACAGGAGCTGGCGTTTCAGGGTGGAGAGCACACAATTTGGAGCCAGCCATTTGAGCCCTGTCCAGGCTGTCTCAGCCACTAATGAAGACAATGCTGGGAAGAGGGTTTGCAGAACTGGCTGAGGATGAAGGGGAAAAATCAGGTCAGACAGCTCGCTTTTGATTTAATTGTTCCATTTTGCAAATCCATCTGGCTGCTGGGAGGTTGGACTGTGTGTCTGGGCCCAGCCCAGGCTGGGGGAGGCAGTGCTCCCCCAATTAAATGATGGCATCTCCAGGAGCTCAGGGCAGCAGCTCTGAGCTGGGGAGGCGGTGGGGGTGGGGATGGATGACAGTTCCCAAGTCCCGCATGTCCTCTGCGTCACTGCCTCCCAGCCCACACGGAAAATCTTCACAGTTCATTTAATGACAATCTGCAGCCCAGAGACCCACGGTAGGAATGTGGCTGAGTGTCTGACTCGCCACCAATTTCAATTAACCAGAGTTGGAGAAGGGGGCAGGACACAACAGGAGACAGAAGGCCTAGCATGGGGGTGGGGGCCTCTCTGAAGGCCTCAGCCAGGTTGTGGTCCCTTCCTGGTGACCCACCAAGAACTCCACTAAACAAGGCCTTTCTCACCATAGAGGGCAAAAAAGCAGTGTCCCTCTGCTTTTCACTGAGAGTCGTCGTGCGACTTCACTGTGTTGCTTTATAGGAAGCTGGAGACAGAGGACAAAAACGCTTGAAGAAGGAAAAGAAATGGGTGGCTGCAATTGCCCTCGCATCTTCAGAAAATAGTAGCACACCAGGGGAGTGTGAGGAGACCAGTGAAAGACCCAAAAAGCAGAAAAGCAAAAGCTCCAGGAGGCTCCTCAGGAAAATGGAATGGAAGACCCAGCTGTCTCTTTATCCAAACGCAAGAAAAAGAAATCTGTTTCCAAGGAGGAGCTGGTTAGTAGTGGTCTTAGGAAACAGGTGGCAGGAGAAGTCTTCCCAAGAGGAAGAAATCTTTCCCCAAAGAGGAACCAGTTATTGACCCCGAAGAGGCAGGAAACAGGAGTGTCCCCAAGAAAAAAAGGAAATTCTCTTCCAAAGAGGAGCTACTCAGCCGTGGACCTGAAGATGCTGCTGGCACCAAGGGCAGCAGCTCCAAGAAAAAGAAAAAGTTCCGAAAGCTGTCCGGGAAGATTAGAATGGACAGTAGTACCCTGGTGGTATAGAACCACCCACAATGACATTTCCCAACCCATTCCCTATATCCCAATAAAAACAAGTTCACAAGAAAAAAGAAAAAATGAATCTGTGTAGCTTTAAACCTCTAAGTTTGTGGCAATTCATTATAGTAGCAGCAGAAAACTAATATACAGCCCTCTCCCTCATCTGCACTTTCGCTTTCCATGGTTTAAGTTACCCTCAGTCAACCACAGTTTGAAAATATTACATGCAAAATTCCAGAAATAAACAATTCATACGTTTCCAATTGCATGCCATTCTGAGTACCTCAGTTCATCTCGTCACATAAGCACTGTATCATCTCACATCCTCACAAGAAGGGTGAATGCAGTACAATAAGCTATTTTGCGAGAGAGACCACATTCCATAACTTTCATTACAGTATACTGTTATTGTCCCATTTTATCACTTGTTAATCTCTTACTGTGCCTAATTATACATTTTCTCATAGGTATGTATGTATAGGAAAAAACGCGGTATATGTATACAGTGTTCAGTACGGTCTCGGGTTCCAGGCATCCACTGGACAGCCCCGAGGATAAGGGGGGGCCGCTGTATTCACATCCTATAATTCTCTGGGGAGAGAAATGAATGGAGAGGATTTCCCTCATTCCTTCATCTTTAGCCCCTCTCCTCTCCCTCTGGACAATCAATAGGACATTTGGCATCAGAACCCTTCTCATCAGAGCTGCCCCATCCCTCCCCAGGAGTGGCCAGTGCAGACAACTCCTGCTGCAAGCTATGCCCAGGAGGAGCCAAGGGCAGCTCAGCTCCTGGCGGGCAGGTTGACAGGTCAGCAGGTGGGCAGGTCATTGTCTCAGGAAGGAAACCTTCCCTCCTGGTCCTCCCCAGGCCCTGAGACACAAGAACTCTAACCCCTCCCCCTAGAGTTTAGTCCTCATTTAAGCAAGGCCACCTTCTGACAATCAGGTAAGCAAAGAACACACCTGTCACTGCTATTCTTCTGGCCTTTGCACAGGATCTGCATTTTCTACATGGCTATCTCCCCAGCAACTAGCACAGCTGCTGGCACACAGACGGAGGGAGGAGGGAGACTGCAGCTCTCACACACCACTCCACCAGGCTCGAAGCTCCGACCTCAACAAAGGAGGGAGGCACCTCCATGCTGACAGTGAAGCTGTTTCGGGTACACAATATGCACTTTGGAAATCCTGCTTGGGGACTACTCTAGCATTTGGGGCTGATGTCTAAGGACCTATTCCATATGCCGTCGTCCAGGCCCTCATTGTCAGCCTGCTTTGCCCGTAAAGCCATCTTTGCCCAATTCAGCCCCGCTACAGTCGGGCAGGATTAGGCTGGTGAATAACTGGGTACACAGAACTACTGCAAACCTGCCACAGACGCCTCCTAATCACACCCAGATGATACCTGCTATTTGCCAGTGAAAGGCGTTTTACAGTGAATCATTAAAATTGGGAGAAGGCTTAAGAGGCCCCGTTCTTGATTAATGACTTTCTCCGCCTGAGAGATATAATCCTATCCTATAACCCCAAATAACTAGAAATAAAATTAAATTTCTACCGAGACATCATTCAGGGCACACATTGCACCAGGCCCCTACGTCTTATTTTCTTTACAGATTTTATTCAGCTTAAAGGCAGAGGATATTCTGATCCCAAAACCAGACCTGTTCTGCTATACATAGCAGCAGTGATAGGAAGGAAATTCCTAGGCTTTTCTCAGACACTAAGAAAAAAGTTTATACTTTTAAAAGAACAACCATTTTCCTTTAGGTAAAGACGTGCATGGGTGTGTATATACAATGCAAAAATATCTAAATATCATCTGTCTCCTCAGATCCTTTTAGGAAAATAGGCGTCAATACATCAAAACCAAAAGCTGCTTCACTGGCTTCATTGATTTCCTTCTCTGCATCTCGATTCTCATGAAAAGGCCGAGGATCATGGACTATTCAAACCAGGAGCGACCTTCAAGACCCTTTCGTCAAACCCCATAACCTGACATGAACAAAGTGATGCCCAGATAGACAAACGGACTTACTCAGAATTAGTGTCTGGTGAGGGCCCACTTCCTGGTTCATAAACAACCACCTTCTCTCTGGGTCCTCACATGGCACAAGGGGCGAGGGAGCCTCTGGGGTCTCTTGTAAGGACACTGATCCCATTCAGGAGACTCCACCCTCACGACCTAGTTGTCTCCCAAAGGCACCATCTCCAGACACCATCACATTATGGCTTAGGATTTCACATAGGAATTTTGGGGGGACACAAACATTCAGTCTATAACACACACACATTGGAACCAACATTTACCAAGCATCTTCTCTACTGTGTGACGCATTGAGGGGAATCCAAACAGAGAACATGCTCTTTCAACATCGGTTCCAGCCCTCAGCCCCTTTCTACTGCACAGAGGCTGGAAAGCTTGCATCCTGTCTGTCGTAAACTCCCTTCCAGCTAAAATTCTAGGTGTGATTTAGGCCCCATAGTTGCTTGTACTTGCATAAGACTCTGAAAACTAAGCTGATGGAGAGAGGAGTGCTGGCATGAGACTTTGAGTTGGGAAGGAATTACATGGGGAGAAAAAGGTACAATGCATCCATTTTGCTGACAGATCCTAGCAGGGAAGGTACCATTCCAGAGCCAGGAGCAGGGGCAGGTGGCATCCTCATTGAGCAATTTCCTGACCCTGGAGAGGCAGCAGCTCCCTTGATGGCTCCGTTTGACATTGTGCCTTTGGGAGTTATTCCTGGAGTACAACCTCCAGTCTGTCTCTCCAGCCATCCGACCCTTCTGTGGGCTAGCTGGATTTCCTAATACGTCATTCCTACTGAAACCACCAGAATGCATTTTGTTTGTCTATAGTTAAAACCATCAGTAACATGGACACTGGACTTATTTAAAATATAAATCAGGAATCAGGTGTTTTGCTAATCCAGACTGCCCTTCCCACAAGTAGTTCAAATTAGACATGATTGATCATATACACGGGAATTGTATGAAATG
Organism: Rhinolophus sinicus; assembly: GCF_057876585.1. NCBI lineage: Eukaryota > Metazoa > Chordata > Mammalia > Chiroptera > Rhinolophidae > Rhinolophus > Rhinolophus sinicus. Next base: position 10,165,657 of record NC_142515.1, on the reverse strand, counting down.
TATACCCAGAGATTCAATACCTACATCCAAAGAAGCAGACAGGTGCTAATTTGTGTTAATGTAAGATGGGTCATGTGATCACATTCATTTCAATATGATTTCTAGGAGTTTCAAAATGGTTAGAATCATACCGGAGCTGAAGCAAGGTAAGTAAGTGAAATTTAATTATCTAGAATTAGATGCAGCGTTCAGAGAGACATCAATTCAAAATGAGTCATCATGTAGATGCTTGACCACTGCGCTGTACACCTGAAGCTGAAGCTGAATAATATTGTATGTCAACTGTAATTTAATGTATATAGTCACAGGATATGCAGTACAGCGTAGGGAATAGAGTCAATGGAATTGTAATAGATATATCCGATGTCAGAGGGGCACTAGATTGGGGGAGGGGGGTTATCATTTTGTGAGGGGTGAAATGTCTAACTAGTGCATTGTTTTGTACACCTGAAACTAATAAAATTTTTAAAATTAAAAAATAAAACGAGTCACCAGTATGCGTAGCCATTTCCTAGATGCAGGAAGGAGTAGGCCCCAGTGCTAGAGGATAAGATTGTTTATCTGATGTTCAAGCTTTCCACTCTACTCTTTTCTCCTATTTACCTCTACACCCGGGACCTGGGGCCCCTCACAATATCCCATTCTCCTGGGTGGGTTTGTCCAGAGGAGGCCATGATCCCCTGGCTGAGCCAATGTCTCCCCCAAAGACTTACCAATTTGAAGCTGAAGGTCCCGGTGCTGAGAGAACACAGAGGTGAGTCTGGCAGTGGCCGCTGGCCCTGAAACATGGAGAAAAAGGCCTGCTTTCAGTTGGAGACAATACACCAAGCACGAGAAAAGATGGGGACATAGAGGGGAGAAAGCACGTTGCAGCTGTTTGAAGTGTAATTTCAGCCCAGAACCTGATTGCTGTAGTTCTTACCACCCCACAAGCTGTCACGGGGCCCTTCCCAGCAAAGTGAGCCATAAACCCCTTCTTGCTTAGACCATTTAGAGCTGGATTTCCTTAACCCAGAGAATCCCCAAAGCTAGCACCATCAAGGCACTGTTTTCCCCAGAAGCTGGAAAGAAGGAAAGGGGTGCATTCAGCCTACAGCAGCTGCGCCTCGAAGACAAGCAGGCCTCTCTGCTTCTCTGAGAGCCACACTTGCCTCAGCAACATCCTGGCACCAGGAACCCTATTCCAAGTTCATGCATTGCCATGAAAGCACCCGCTCGTCCACAGCTCCCATACCCATGTGCCAAATGCTAGGCCCTGTCAACACCTTCGAAGATGAGTCAGCACCCCACTGTGACAGACCTTTCCATCCCTTACATAGCCGAGGTGAGGGGTAGTTTGAAGGATGTTATTTATCACCCCCTTTGCTTTGTAACCACCCAGGAGGGCGAGTCCTGTAACTGGAGGACTCTCTTTTACTGAGTTTAGTTCTACACACCAGAAGAGGTGGCTGGGGCAAAGTGACTTGCTTTGAATAACACAAGCATGAGAAGTATGAACCTCCAAGGAAACTAAGAAGGAAGGCTGGAGACCGGGTATGGGAAGGGACAGAGTGGGAATTGGTGGGGGTGGGGTTGTCTATAGAGAAGAGATTACGGTTAATGAGGATTGTTCAAGGCAAGGGCTCTGTGCTGTGCAGTGTGATCCCTTCCTAGGCCCACAGATCTTCACTAACAGAAGGCCAAAAAGTGTTTGGTTGGCTTGTATTTCTCATGGAAACCAGTGAAGGTGCTAAAGTATACTAACGGGAGAAGCCAGGCTGGGGCCAAAGCCGTCAGGTCCCCTGAACAAGGAGACCCTAATAGCAGGTTACATTTCTACAGGTTTGAATCCAATGAATCTTAATACAACTAGTAAGTTATGGTACTCCTACTTAACAGGCTGTTACAGGTACTTAAAAGGATGAAGCTAAATACAGGGGGAAATGTGCAAGGTAGTATGTTTAAAGAAAAGAACGTGGATTTGTACGTTCATCGTGACTATAGCTCTGAAAATACAGACACAAACACTGAAAGGTGGAGAATAAAAATAAGATGAATTGTGCAGGGTAGGGTTATTGTGGTGGCTTTCTACTCTTTCCCCAAAATTTCTTCTAATGTTATTTGAAAATCCAGACCACTAAAAGAAACTTGAAAATTTTGATGTGGGCATTTGGTGAGCACCTAATATGTGCTAGTCTCTGTGAGGTGCACTTTCAAGGAGTTTGCAGGCTCGTAAGGAGACAGCAGTTCACAGCTAATTACAAGGAAGAAAAGTGATACATACAAAAACTAGGAGAGAAAAAGAAGCCCTATGGGGGCGTGGAAGAGAAATCTATCCAACTGGCAGGTTGCAGAAGGCATTATGGAGGAAGGAACTCGAAAACTTTGAACACCACTTCTGAGGACAATGGGAGTCACTGGAAGTATATGAGAATACATGTGCCATGAGAAGAACTGTGCTTTCTAGAAACCCCAGGGCACGATGTGTAGAACAGAGGGCCTAGAAAGAAAAAGGCTATCACAGACCAGGATGGAGAAGGCTTGGCCCAGGAAGAGTGCTGGGGTTAAAAAGAGAAGGAGAGGAAGAAATACATTAGAGTTCAGGTTATAGAATAGCTTGAAGGGGAGAAAAACCCCAAGAGGGCCGCCTGAGTAGGAAGATGTGGGGGCGGCGGGGATGCACCACAAATGTTTGCATAAAGATGGAAGGTCGGTTGGTCTGCTCAGGTCGGTTGGTCTGCTTGGGCTGCCGTAACAAAATACCAGAGACTAGGTGGCTTAAACAACAGAAAGTTATTTTCTCACAGTTCTAGAGTCTGGAAAGTCCAAGATCAAGGTCCAGCAGGGTTTGGTCTCTGGTGAGAGCTATTCCTGGCTTTCAGGTGGCCATCTTTTCAGTATGTCCTCATGCAGCCTTTCCTTAGTGTGTGCATATGGAAACAGAGAGCTTTTCTCATATGGACATTACTCCCATCATGGGGTCCCACTCTCATCTAAACTCAACTAACTCCCAAAGGCCCCACCTCCAAATACCATCACATTAGGGGTTAGGGCTTCAATACTATATGAGTTGGGGGAGAGAAAAAAGAGTACAATTCAGTTCATTGCAGTTGGGCAATACTGCCATTCCTTGGTTGATGGGTGAGAGGGTGAAGAAAAAACACATTATGAGTGTGTGTGCCAGATAGTATTGGTCAGAAAAGAAATTTACTGCATTAGAGGACGAAAGTCAATCAATATTAGTGATTAAAATATATAATGTATTAAGTCTCAGAATTCAGGGGAAAGCATGGCAGTCATCAAAACACTGTGGGAAAGCAGATTAGAAAAGAAGAGGCAGAAAGCAAAATGCTCTAATTCTTGCATCTACGACAGTGAGTTTAAACCAGAATGTAGGTGGCATCTGAGCACATAAAACAGGTTAGACTTCTCCTTCCAGCCAGGTGGAAAAAGAGTGGCCAGATTTACCCTCCTGTCTGAAACAACTAAAAAAAACTGGACAGAATGTTGGAAACAACAGTTTTCAAGAGACTGAACACTAAGCAATGAAAGACAGAGGTCCCAGAGAGTCAAGAAAAAGAGCAGGTGACCCCACAGTGGTCCAGCTTGCTGCCTTGGGAGCGTTTTCAGGCTGCAGCACTGAGAGGGGGAATCCGGGCAGCACCCGGGAGAAGCCCTGAGTGGAGAACACAGAACAGAGAGTCCAAGGGAGATGGAGCTGCAAGGGTTCACAGGACAAAGAACCAGAGAGAAGAAGCTTCACAGAGAGGAAGTTCTAGGGACCCACAGAAGATTCATAAGGAGCATTCAGCAAAGTACTAGTAATTGGCACCGTGTGTGAGGAAACTACCCACGACTGCAGAATGGACAATCTGACAGCAGAGGGAATAACAGTACACAGCACTCTACCAGACCAGGAAGAGCGCCTGTCCCATTAGACTGGAAAACCCCCATTCACAGGCCCAGTGTCTTGCTTCCGTAATGGGGAATAATTACCTCAAACTACACACAACAGTAGTCCTGCCTAGCAAATCTTAAAAACAAGATTCAAAAGGACCAAATGTTTCCAACCCATAACAATGCTTAATAAGATTTATAGGAAAACAAAACATCCAGCCCACAAAAAGTAAAAGTCAAATGTCTGGAACACAGGCATGCAAAGAAGTGGAAAAGTAACAGCCGTGATGAGAGAAAAAGCCAATCAGATTTCACTAGAACTGACACAGATATTATTAGACTTAGCAAATGAGAACATGAAGACAGTATTAAACGTATTTCATGTGTTTGAAAAGTTAAGCAGAGACTTATGGAAGACATATTAAAAAAAAAAGTGATATATATGGAAGATATATATAAAAAAAGGACCCAAATCAAAAAATTGAAACTATGAAAAAAAAAGAAATTAAAACTATGATGTTTAAGGTTAAACATATGCTCAATAGGATTAATGGCAAACTAAACATCACAGAACAAAAGATGTGTAAACTTGAAGACATAACAATAAAAAACCATCCAAATGAAAAATAGAAAAAAAGAATTTTTAAAAATGAACAAAGCATCCATGAGCTGTGGGACAACATAGAACAACCTAATATATGGGTGATTGAGCCCCCAAGGAGAACAGAAAGCACTACAGAAGAGAATATTTAGAAAGCACTACAGAAAGTGCTACAGAAAAAAATATTTAAAGAAAGCACGGCTGAAATTTTTCCAAATTTAATGAAAACTATAAACCCATGGATGCAAGATGCTCAATGCACCTAAACATAAGACATGAAAAAAATGATCCCAAGACACATTGTAGTCAAGTTATTCAAAAATCAATTATAAAGGAAAAAAATCTTAAAGGTGGCTAGAGCTTTAAAAAGATACATTACATACACAGGAAAGAAAGAGATGGATGACAGCAGATTTCTCTTCAGAAACAATGCAAGCTAGAGTGGGATTACATTTTAAAGCACAGAGAGAAAAATCTTCAGCCTAGAAATCTATACTGCGTTTCCCCCAAAAATAAGACCTAACCGAAAATAAGCCCTAGCATGATTTTTCAGGATGACATCCCCTGAAGGTAAGCCCTCATGCACCTTTTGGAGCAAACCTTAATGTAAGACCCGGTCTTGTTTTCGGGGAAACACGGTACCTTCTGTATTGGTTTCCTATTGCAACATAACTAGTTATCACAACTTGGAGTCTTAAAACAGTTTTATTATTTCAGTTTCCATGGATCAGCTTGGCTATCTTCACATCAGACAAAGTACATCAGACAAAGAATATTACCAGGAATGAGGACCATCATTTCATAAGGATAAATTATATCAATTCATCAGGTGATATAACAATCCTAAATGTTTATGCCCTAATAACAAAGTTTCAAAATACATGAAGAAAGGGGTGGCAGGTTATCTCAGTTGGTTAGAACGTGGTGCTGATAACACCAAGGTTGACAGTTCAATCCCTGCATGGGCCACTGTGAGCTGTGCCCTCCTTAAAAAAATTAAATAAATAAAAAATACATGAAGAAAAAAAAAAAAGATAGAACTTAAAGGCGAAATAGGGAAATCTACAAATATTATTCCAATACCCCTAGATATTTCAATACCCTTCTCTCAATAATAGATAGAACAAGTACACAGAAAATCAGTAAGGATATAGGAAAGTGAACACAATCAATTAACTAGACCTAACTGATATTTATATAAGATTTCACAACAGCAGAATACACATTCTTTTCATATGTACACAGAACATTTACCTAGATTCTGATCCATAAAACAAGTCTCAATTTAAAATTCAAGTCATACAATATATATTCTTCTTCTACAACAGAACTTAATTAGTAATCACTAACAGAAAGATCTCTGGAAAGTCTTCAAATGTTTGGAGACTAAATGACACATTTCTAAATAACTCATAGGTCAAAGAAAATATCGTAAAGAAATAGAAAGTACTCTGAAGTGAATTAAAATGAAATACAGCATGTAAACCTATGTTAGGTACCACTAAAGCAGTACATAGGGAAGAATTTATAACACTAAACACCGATTTTTAAAAAGAAAAAAAGTCTCAAGTCAATGACCTCACCTTCCACCTTAAGAAACTAGATAAGAGCAAATTAAACCTAGAAAACAGACAAAGGAAAATAAGATCCCAAGTCAATGAAAGAGTCAACAGAAAAAAATCGAAGAAACCCAAAGCTGATTCTTAAAGAACATTAATGAAGCGGACAAATCTGAGCCAGACAGATCATGGAAAAAACAAACAAACAAACACCTGCTATAGCAGCTACAGAAGGCAAATGACCTATCCCATATCCATTTGACACTAAAACAGCATTGTTTTCAGCCCTATATTTGGGCTGTAGAATGGGTTTTGCACTTTTCTGACAGCCTTCTCACTCATCGCTGAAAATCAAGACTATGCACATCCTGGGGAGGGATTTCCCAGAACACAGGCTTTCAGTACTAAAACTGGGACTGTCCCAGACAAACGTGCACGGTTGGTTGGTCACCCTAAATTTGCCACCTCATCCTGACACAGCTGCAAGGCAAACACACTGGAAGCCATGCTAAGTCCAGCATGGCCCCCATTCCCAAGTCATCGCCCCAGGGTGACAGGGAGCTTCATTCAACACATCCCAGCTGAGGCTACTTAATATTAACTCCTTCAGAGCCTTCACTGAGTGAGGTCCAACCCTTTCCTGCAAAGGTATGGGAGTTAGATACCAGGCAAATAATTTGCAGCAATTTATAATTAATTTATGCAGCTTGAAATGTCCCAGTAAGTCAGTATCGTTCTTCACCCAGTTAATGGAAGGATTGATTTTATAGACACCTTTGATCATGAAAAACATGATTAAGATTTCCTCTCTATTACCCTTCTCGAAGAATGAGCAATGAGTCGTCCTGCAGCAAACTGCCTTGGTTCTCCCAACAAATGCACTTGCTGCAATCTTGTGTTGAATTAGTCTCGCGCTTCGGATGAAAGAACTGCTGTCTCTGCTCTGGATTTCATTCATAAGATCACTTCCTTTGCATATGGCAGGCTCTCTACTGACGCGCTCATTTAGTGCAGAGCCATATGTACACACAGAGCAAAGCAACGATGTGTTCGGCTGAAACCCAGCAGGAGCAGGGGAAAGCCAACAGTCTGACGTCAGTCAAGCCGCCAGCTGACATTTAATTGACTGCCTACTATGTGCCACCAGGTTGGAAAGTTCAGAGGTGAGCAAGAGGCACAGACACTACCCTTAAGGCATTTTCTCAACCTCAGCACTATTGACCTTCAAGGCCAGATCATTCTTAGTTGTGGGGCTGTCCTGTGCATTGTAGGCTGCTTAGCAGTATCTAGGACCTCTACCCACTAGACACCAGTAGCACTGTTCCCCCACTCCCAGTGTGACAACCAAACAGAGCTCCAAACATTCCCAAGGAGGCAGAGATGCCCCAGGTTGAAAACCTTAAGGTGTCTTCAATATAGAAGAGCAACCAAGACAAGTATACAAATACTAGTGATGAAGAACACCATGGGACAGTAATGGCAGAAACATGCTGGTCGTGCACTTCCGTGCCCGTGGGATGGGCCAGGGATGAGCATGCCAGGAAGGCGGTGGGGACGAGAGGACAACCCCGCCCCAACGCAGCAGCCACTGCTTAGCTCCAGCCACGGGTTACAAGACAGTCTGACGTGGATTCTAAAATCAGGACTTCCATGTGAAATTTCTCAATTTTTTTGAATGTTCTCAATAGTTTTAAAATATTTTCAATATCACGTGTACCCAGAATGTAAATAAATAAAAAGATTAAGGGTCTAATTCAGCCAGTTGCCCTTCTGTGGTAGAAAACTGGGCAGCCCTGAGGAGTCCTGCATAGCCTGTAGCGCCCTTCCCGCCCTGGCCTTCGGGGTCCATCTCTGGAAAGTGGAAGGTGGCCGTGGGCTCGAGGCGATATGGAGGTTCTTGGCCCTGGATGCTCATTCAAATTACCTAGAGATATTTAAAAGCCCATCAATGCACGGATCCCACCCCAGATCAACTAAACCAGAATCTCAGAGGGTGCGGTCCAGATATCTCTGTTCATAAAACCCTCTCCACGTGATCTAACATCCAGCCAGGTTGGAGAACCACTGGTGCAGAAGGAAACCAATATGTGTCAGGCCCACCATCTTAACCAGGCAGTGTGCTGGTTAAGATCCGGGACTGCAGACTCGGATCATCTGGGTTCAAATCCTGCTCCAGCACAGGCAACTATGGGGTCTGGGAGAAAATTAACCTGGGCCTCGGGGTCTCTATCCACTAAGCAGGAATCATAACACTACCTATCTTATCAAGTTGGTGTAAACAGTCAGAATCTCTAGAGGTGGGGCCCAGGCATTAGTGTTTTTTGTTTTTCCAGATGTTTCTAAATAGCAACTGGGGTCGAGATGCAATAATTAGGTTTTGCCAGCTCCAACATTCTGGGAATTTCCCTTTGTGTGACTAGGAAATGAGTACTAGGCAGCCACTAGGTCTGGGACTGAGATGCCCCACTGGGATCCCTCAAGAAAGATTGGACATAAAGAGCCATCTGGCTGAACGCAACATAAACTCCAAAGGATCACAACATACCCTCCTACACACAGTCATTAGCTGCTAGGAAGAAGTACCTTGAATATCATTCTGAAAGGACTTGGCTTGTGAAGGCTGCCTCCTGCTAATAGGAAGGCTCTTCCACCACAAAAAACAAAAAGTCTCCAAGAGCCGTAACATCCAAATACTGAGTATTTTGAAGCACGTGATCCAGTGTCATGCTGGTAATATTTCCATTATACACTTGAACCTTCTATAACGAGTTGGCTAACTACGAGACTTCCACGTGGACACACACATTTATCATTTGATTAGGAAAGATTACCTATTTTTAGATAAAACATATATCCCCTAACAGGGATGGACAGTTATAAATAACTTGGGAAACTCTAGCCGACGCCCAAAACATCATGATTTAGGTTGAAAGAAAAAGCCTTTCTGATCACTGTCCTTTCGTGTTCCCCAGCACATTTTTCATGTTTACTTGCCGTCACACCCAGATAAGTGATCACCTTGGCTGTATCCCATTTCTTCACAAGCTAAGGTGGGAGGGAGAATTGTCACAATCAAACAGGAAGGATCAAGGCTCCAGGAAGGAGAGGCCGGGGTCTGGGCCTTAGCCCTGCAATCAGCCCACCTTCAATTTACGTCGGACAGCTATTGGAGGAGCCACAGAAATGGCATCTACTCAAGCTGTCAGATGGGAAAACAACTTAAAAGAAGCCAAGCCTGTCTTCCCACACTGAAACGGAGGCTTAGCCCTTTCCTGAGGAGCCTTCCTTCCCGGGCCATTGAAGCAGCTCATGTGGGTTCTGATGCAAAGAGGAAAGACACTCCCAGTGATGATACCTGGACATGTTTGAGCAAAAAAAGAGAAACCAAGTTGTATTGGATTAGAACCTACATATAAAATATATTACCATAAGTCCAGAAGAATTTCCACTTCCAGGAATTTGAAATAGAACCACTTTTCCCAAATGATTCCACTATGTACAACTAAAACCCCTAGATATTATATGTAAAACACACATAAGTGGACTGACAGGTAAAGGGAAGAAGATAGACTAGCCAGGGACCTTAGTGTCCAAGAAACAACATAATGAGTTCCCTGGGTTTTCTTTTTGCTTCATATATCCCACACATGGAGTGGAAGAAGCCAACAACCCAGAAATGCCAACACACACAGACAGGGGGCAAAAAAAAAAAAAAAAAGAAAAGAAAAGAAAAGAAAAGCTTGTTCTCTCTAGCCAAAGTGTCAGGAAACAGCTAGCCTAGCAAAGCAGAACACTTTTAGCCAATATAACCATTCGACTCCAGTCAACACCAGTAAAACCTGTGGTACCACCTCTACCTATGCCAAGTGGGAAGCCTAGATTTCCACCCTCTCCAGGTTGTAACAAGGTGTTCCAACACCCCTACCCAGATGGTATCAGAGAAGACCAAGTAGGGAGCCAGGACTTGTATCCCATCACTGCTTGGTGGTAACGAGCCCCCTCCCCACCTATGTAGTACCAGTGAAGACCACATGGGAGCCAGAACTCCTAACCAGCAGTAACAAGGAGCCCTCCACCTCCGATATTAACAAATACCAACTAGGAAACCTGGACTTCTACCTCCACCTGCCAGTAATAAGACAGAGCTACAACTTTCCCTACTGAAGTGGTATCAGAGAAATCCAGTTAAAACAAAAGGTTTAAACAAGGTACAGTATCTCATAACATAATATAAAAATGCCCAGGTTTCAGTCAAAAATCACTGATCATACCAAGATCCAGAAAGAGCTCAACCTAAATGAAAAAAGACAATCAACCAATGTCAACACCAAGATGACAGGAATGTCAGAATTACGTGACAAAGATTTCAAAGCAGCCAAGATAAAAATGCCTCAACAAGCAATTGCAAATGCACCTGAAGCAAATGAAAAGATAGAAAGCCTCAGCAAAGAAATGGAATAACCAGAAGTTTTGAAACTGAAAAATATAATAACTGAAATAAAAGTTCACTGGATGGGCTCAATATACAAATGGGAGACAAAGGAAAGAATCAGTGAACTGGATGACAGAACAAGAGAAATTACCCAATCTGAACAGCAGAAAGGAAGTGATTTTTTTTTGTCTTTAATCAATATATCTGTTCATTTCTCTTTGTCCATGACACAGCACTAATCTGGAACAGTGCTGCTGATAAAAAATTTTTTAAAATGGCAGGAGGAAATAGAGCCTCCGGGACCTACAGTACTACATTAAGAGATCTAACATTTATGTCATCAGTGTTCTACAGGAGAGAAGAAAGAGGATGAGGCTGAAAAGGTACTCAAAGAAATAATGGCTGAAACCTTCCCAAATTTAGCAAGAGATATAAACCTACCAATTTGAGAAGATGCGTAAACCCCACATAGGATAAACCCAAAGAAATCCACATGAAGACATATCATAATAAAATTCTTAAAAGCATCCAGAAGAATATGACACCTTGCCTTTAGGGGAAAACAATTAGAATAACAGTAAATTTCTCATGAAACCATGACACCAGCAGGAAGTGGCACAATATTTTTCAGGTGGTAAAAGAAAGAATTGTTAACCTAGAATCCCATAACCAGCAAAAATATCCTTCAGGGATAAAGGAAACACTTCTAAATAAGTCATAGGTAAAGGAGGAAGTCTCAAGAGAAATCAAAAAACAGATTGAACTGAATGAAAACACACTATCAAAAATTTGGGGACAGAGCTAAAACAGTTTTAAGAGGGAAATGTATTGTACTAAATGCATATATGAGAAGAGGAAAAGTCTAAAATAAACCCAGAAAGAAGGAAATAATAAAGCTAGGAGTAGAAATAAATGAAATTGAAAAAGAAAAGCAATAGAGGAAATCAACAAAACAAAGAGCTGTTTCTTTGAAAGAGCAATAGAACTGACAAGCAACTAGTAATATTGACAAAGAAAAAAAACAGAAAAGACACAAATTATCAATATCAGGAATGAAAGAGAAGATATTACTCAGACCCTACAGACATCAAAAGGATGAAAAGGGAATACTGCAAACACCTCTATACACAGAAATTTGACCACCTAGATGAAATGGGCTATTTGCTTGAAAAACATTGTCTACCACAACTCATCAAAACATAAACGAGATCATTTCAATTGCCCTCTAACTATTAAGGAAATTTCACTTATAATTTAAACTCCCCTAAAAAATAGAAACAAACAAACAAAGAAAACCAGAGCGATCTCTAGATCCAGATGGTTTCACTGGTGAATTCTATAAAATGTTTAAAGAAATATTAGCATCGATTATTTACAATCTCTCCAAGAAACTAGAAGAGGAGGGAACAACTCCCAGTTCATCTTATTACCTCAACACCAAAACCAGATAAAGGTAATACAAAAAGAGAAAACTACAGCTCAATAGCCCTCATGAATACAGACACAAAAATTCTTAACAAAATACTAACAAATAGAATTCAGCAATATATAATAAGAATTCCACTCTAAGACAAAGGTAGGTTTATTACACGGATGCAAGGCTGATTCAACATTGAAAAACAATAATCAGTATAAGCGACCCTATTAACAGGCTGAAAAAAGAACAATCACAGGATCATCTCAATTGATGCAAAAAATCATTTTACAAAATTCAAAACGCATTCCTGTTAAAAATTCTCACAACATAAGGGTAGGAAGAAAGTCCTCAACTTCATAAAAAGCATCCACAAAAACTACAGCTAACCTTACATTTAACAGTGAAAGACTGATGCTTTCGCTCTAAAACTGGGAATGAGGCAAGGATATCCACCGCTACCACTCTTATTCAACATAGTGCTAAATATACTGGCCAGGATAATAAAGCAAGAAAAGGCAACAAAATTCACACAGATAGGAAAGGAAGAGATAAAACAGTCTCTGTTCTCAGATGACATGATTATTGACATAGAAAATCTAAAGGAATCTACAAAATCTACTAGAACTGGCAATTTTAGCAAGGTTATAGGATATGAGCTAAACATACAAAGACCAATTGTATTTCTATGTACTACTACCAATGAACATGGAGATACTGGAATAAAAAATGCAGTTATCATTTTAAATGGCTTCAAAAAATTGAAATAGGCATAAACCTAACAAAATATGGACAGGGTTTACATGTTAAAAACTACAAAAAGCTGATGAAAGAAATTAATGAATTTCTAAATAAAAAGAGAGATGTACCATGTTCAGCCTGGAAGACTCAACACAATAAAGATGTCATTTCTCCCCAAATTGATATACAGATTTAATGAAATTTCTTTCAAAACCCCAGCAAGAATTTGTATAGATATAGACAAGGTTATTCTAAAATTTGAAAAAGAAAAAAGAAAGAAAAAAAACAAAGAATAAAATTCGTATGGAAAAGCAAAGGTAATACAAGAACTAAAACAATTCTAGGGGAAAAAAGAATAAAGCTACTGTAACCAAGACTGTGTGGTATTGGTGGAGGGATAGACACACAAATCAATAAACAAAATAGAAAACACAGAAATATACTCACACAAATATGTCCAACTGATTTTTGACAAAGGTGCAAAAGCAATTTGATGAAGGGAGAATAGTCTTTTAAACAAATTTTGCTAAGCAATTGTATATCTATTGGCCAAAAATAGGACATCTAGTTAAGTCTCATACCTTATATGAAAACTAACTCAAAATGCATTGTGGACTTAAGTGTAAAACAAAACTGTAAAACTTACAGAAAAAAAAATATGAGAAAATCTTTAGGATCTAGGGCTAGGCAAACAGTTCCTAGACTTGACATCAAAAGCATGATTCATAAAAGAAAAAATTGACAAATAGGAGTGCATCAAAATTAAAAACTTTTGCTCTGTAGAGAACCCTGTTAAGAAGATAAAAGCACAAGCTTTAGAGTAGGAGAAAATATTTGCAAAACGCAGGACTAAGTATCTAGAATATACAATGGGCCAAGGGTGGAAAAAAAAAAATCTAATTTTTAAATAAGAAAAAACATGAACAGACATTTCACCAAAGAGAACATGCAATGGTAAATAGACACATGGAAAGATGTTCAACATCATTAGTCATTACAGAAATGCAAATTAAAATCACAATGAGATATTACTACAAACCTATCAAATAACTAAAATAAAAAATGGTGACAACACCAAATGCTGGCAAGGATACAGAGAAACTGGATCACTCATACACTGCTGTTGAAAATGTAAAATGGTAGAGAGTCACTCTGGAAAAGACTTTTACAGTTGTTTAAAAATCTCAACATGCGACTACAACATGACCCAACAATTGCACTCCTAGGCATTTATCCCAGAGACCTGTGCATGAATGTTTACAGCAGCTTTATTCATGATAGCCAAGAGATAGAAACAACCGAGATATCCTGTAATTGGTGTACGGTTAAACAAACTACAGTACATGCTATAGAATACCAGTTAGTAATAAAAAGGAACAAACTATTAACACAAACAACACGGATGAATCTTCAAAGAATTATTCTGAATAAAAAAAAAAAAAGGCCAGTATCCAAAGTTTAAATACCATAATGGATCCATTTATATAACATTCGTAAAATGACAAAACTATAGAAATATAGAACAGATTAGTGGTTGCTAGGGGTCAAGGAGGAGGTGGGGTTGGAGGGAAGTGGATGTAACCATAAAAGAGCACCATGAGGGATCCTTGTGGCAATAGAAACATTTGGTGTCTTGCTGGTATCAGTGTTAATATTCTGGTTGGAACATTGTACTATAATTTTGTAAGATGTTACCAGTAGGGGAAACTGCACAAAGGGTAGGGAAGATCACTCTGTACTAGTTCTTAAAACTGCATGTCAATCTACATTGATCTCAAAATTAAAAATTTAATTAAAAAAGCAGAGCCACAGGAGGTCTTTGAACTTTCCAAACAGGCTCAGAAAATAGGAATCTTCATTTGATACTGTCCTGTGCAAATAACAAGGAGTTGGCTCTGCTACAAGATGTACTTTCAATATATGATGAAGGGAAAGGGTAATTTCTGCACTCTCTGCTTCAAAATATTGGAATAGATGATGATTCTGGAATGGATGAGAACATTTGACAGAGGCATTGCTTTAGTTTTTAGATTTTCTTCCAAATCACAAAGCAGCTTAACAATTTCCTGGGCATATTGCTTCACCGAGGTCTTTTATCCAACAATGCATCAGGCCGGATGACTCAACCCAACACTCTTGTTAGGGAAATCCAATTCTGGTAAAGTTCCAACTTTTTTCCAATTGAGCCTTTACTCAGGAGAAAAGAGGCAAACCATGTCATGTATCTTCAGGACATAAAGGACGGCTTCAGCTTTGTTGGCTACCTACTTCTATAGATAAGAATCTTCCCACAGGAGATATATTATGGCTTTTGCGTTACGTCATGTTGGATGCTACAAGTAAAATGCAAGATATATAAAAGTTGTTACACATGCTTTTTGTGATGTTTCCCAGCATAAGCTGGAATCAAGGTATAAATATGCAGATGACCATAACCACAGTGCCACCTCACATTCTCAATTCATATCAGAGAAAACAATTTTGAATATCACAACATGTGAATGACGACAGTTATAAAATACCAACTATTCATTGCTTTACATGCTACCTTGTATTTATTTAGTATGAAAAAATATTTTAACAAAAATATAATTGGTATGGAAAGACATCCCAGACTTATTACTGTTAAGATGTCAGTATCTACATATTCAACACCTTTTCTATCAAATTCCCAGCTGGTTTCTTTGCAGAAATTGACAAGCTTATCCTAAAACTCATACGGAAATTCATGAGACTCAGAAGAACCAAAAAAGTCTTTAAAAATAAGAACACCATTGAGGGATTCACACTTCCTGATTTCAAAAACTTTCTATAAGTCTACAGTAATCAAGATAGTGTGATACTGATGTAAGGACAGACATTTAGATCAATGGAATGAATTGAGAGTTGAGAAATAAAGCCTTTTGCTTACAGTCAATTGATTTTTGACAATGGTGCCAAGACCATTCAATGGGGAAAGAATAATATCTTCAATAAATGGTGCTGGGACAACTGGATATCCATACACAAAAGAATGGAATTGGACTCCTACCTCATACTATATCCAAAAATTATCTCAATGTGGATCAAAGAGCTAAACTATAACATAAGAGCTAAAACTGTAAAACTCTTAGAAGGAAACATAGGCATAAGTCTTTACGACCTTGGATTAGTAATGGTTTTATGAGTATGATATCAAAAGCACAAGCAACAAAAGGAAAAACAAATAAACTAAACTTCATCAAAGTTAAAAATGCTGTGCTTCAAAGCATAACATCAAGAAAATTACAAAACAATCCGCAGAATGGGAAAAGATATTTGCAAATCATATATCTGACAAGGATCTTATGTCTAGAATATATATTTTTAAAAAACTTTTACAACTCAACAATAAAATGATGATTGGCCCAATTTATAATTTATGAAAAGATCAGAATAGATATTTCTCTAAAGACATACAAATGGCCAATAAGCACATGAAAATAGGCTCAAAACATCATTAGACATCAGAGAAATATAAATCATAACCACAATAAGATACCACTTCACATTCACTACTCAGCAGTTCTGCTCCTAGTTATACATTTAAGAGAAATTAAAAACATACGTCCACACAAAAAATTGTACGTGAGTATTTACAGCAGCATTATTCATAATAGTCCCAAAGTGGCAACAACACAAAAATCCATCAACTAATGAATGGATAAAATAAAATGTGGTCTCTCCACATGGTAAAAAATACCATTGGCAAATGAAAAGACATGAAGTACTGATACAAGCTACAATATGGATGAAACTTGAAAACATCATGCTAAGTGAAAGAAGCTTATCACAAAAGAACACATATTGTATAATCCCATTAACGTGAAATGTCCAGAATAAGCAAATCTGCGGACACAGAAAGTAGGTTACTGGTTGCCTAAGGCTAGGGGAATTAGGAAGAAATGGAGAGTAATTGCTAACAGGTATGGGTCCCTTTTTGTGATGATGCAAGTGTTCTAAAATTGATTATGGCTATGGTTGCAGAACTCTGGATGTACTAAAAACCATTGAGCTGTATAATTTAAATGGGTGAATTGTGTGGTATGTGTCAATAGAGCTGTTATAAATATATATGTATAATTTGAACAAAAGAAATCCTTGAGTCCATATTGAGATAAATAAATGATTGGACAAATAAACAAATATATAAATGGGGAAAAACAGACACATCTTCGGGACACAATAATTCCAAATAATTTATGTAAATACTTTGCCCTCAGGGAGAGTGTTTCAACAATCAATTGACCAACATCATCACAAAAGTAAAGACCAAGATAATTTTTTTAAACCTGTATTTTTTCTCAATCCTGGAGAAAGTTAGGTGAGTCAGCTTTCAGGAAAGTCATTTGGCATTGTATGTCAAGAAACTTTCAAATGTCAGCCAACGCGAACCAGTAATTCCACTTCTAGGAATTAAGCCTGAGGAAATCATCCAAAATAAGGTCAAAGCTCAGGAAATGTTCTTTATTGTTAATAACGAAAAATTGCTAACAATTTCAATACCCATCAGGGGAATGACTAAGTAAATTATGGTACGTATAATTACAGCCATATTATAGAATCACATGTCATTGTTAAAAATATTCCTGAAGAATTCTTAATGACACGAGAAAATATAGTGAAAAAGCAGGCTATGAGATCAAAGTTAAGATATGACCTCAAAATTGGTGGGGGGAGTTTATACATAGTACTAATAATGTTTATCTCTAGGAAAAGGGATTAGTGCTCATTAATAGCCCTTCTCTTTTTGAAAATTGTCAACATTTTTCAGATTTTTATCAATGTGCATGTATGGAATTTTTAATTAAAAATAAAACAAAGAAACAAAAAAGAGTCTCTTGTCCATAGTAAGGGATGTTGTAGCAGATTGCTAGTTACCCCCCAGTATACTCCCAGTGCCTTCTTCTTCCTTCTTAAGTGAGCCCTAATTTTTAGCTAGGCACAAGGACACCCAGCGTCATGCGGGGTCTCTGGTCCTGCTCCCCGCATAAGAACGCAGGACATGGTGAGGCCAAAAAGGAACACCCATGGAGCCATAGATAGGGGGTTCATACCACTATAGTCTCACTGGCGGCTGGGTTGGAGACACAGGAAGCAGGAGCCGCAATCTGCCATCTGCTTCTCTGCCAACCGACCCCACTTGCTAACTGCAATCCGCGCTTGCTAGCTCAGCCACGGCAGTTATATCAGTGGCTAATGGCTAACCAGTAACAGCTGATGGCCAACTAGTCACAGCCAAGGGCCATCTACTACCCGAGCCAGCACCTTTCCATGTGAGGCCGAGAGCCTGGAAACTGCTCTCTGGGACTGTGTCCCCACATCCAGGTAAAAGAATCATTTCCCTGGCTCCCTTGCACCTAGCAGAGTCATGTGACTGAATTGCCAAGAGATGTGAGCAGAGCAGCTGTAAAGATGACTTATAGGTAGAGTCTAAGGCTTAAAGTCTGATGACTTTTGCCTGGGTCCTCGAGTCTGGGTGGGAGGGGATTTACTGGGCAGAGTCAGCTGGTGGGGTTTAGTGACAGAGACATAAGGAGACTAAGCAACAGGTCAAGGAACAGGCAACCATCAGCCCAGGGCTCCAGGGAGCCCAGTCTGTGCTCAAGCACTTCAGGAGGTGCTGCTGGAAGCTAAAGACTGGATTTGGCCCATGAACACCTGGAAGCAGAGAGAAGTGAGAGCCTGCTTGGGGTAGCCGAACCCCTGTCCTGGCTCTGCCCAACCCCTCCTATTCAGGCAGTTGGTGGGTGGCCTGCAGGAATCTCTCACCAGTTGCCTTAAATGTGCCATTTCTCAGGTTCAATGTGATGCCTTTCCTTCCACACCCAAAACTCTTTGATCAGCCCATCATTTCATAATCAAAATCACAGGACTGTGCAACCAAACAGTTCTATCCAGGATTAGAACCCTCCTAAAACCTACAAGAGTGTCTAGCATTCGATGGGGAACTATGTTCATTAAAAATCATGGTGTGTTTTCCCAGTGCTGTATTTCATGCAATGCTAGTTCCAAAAAAGAGATACGGTGGCGGTGGGGAGGAGGCTTACCTATGGCACAATATATTTGGAAAATACTCCATACTCTATCCTCATTTAGAAAATTCATACTATATATTAACATATTAAAGGCTCTGAAAAGTCCTGCAGTAAAGAAAACTTTTACACTTGACTATTTTTCCAAATTACTTAACCAAGAATGCTTTTTTCATAGAGCACCTATTAACTTCTTTTACAACACACACAACTGGCAATGCTATACTAGATGCTCAAAAAATACTTTATTTTGCTCCCCAGTTGTGGAAACTTCACATCTGTTTGGATAACCATTGATGTTTGTCATTATTACTACTTCTGGAATTACTACTACTTGAATTGGAGTGAATTCCCTTTTGACTGAAAAATGCATAGTTTATCGCATTGCAGGGCCAAGGAGAACTTTCTTGGAACATTCTTTTCTGATTTTGTCAGTGTGGTTTGGAGACTATTATTTGCATCTGAACTATTTCTCCTATTTCTGCTGGAAGTGATATAAAGTTCAAACAACAAGTTCATTCATCATTTATTCACCATACACTTAAGCCTCTACTACAAGCCCTTTACACACGTATTCCAAGTTCTCACAACACTGAAAGGAACTGTTTTTATACCCATTTCATAGGTGTGAAACTGAGGCTAGCTAAGACTGAGTTATTTACCCAAGACCACACAGGGATCAGAGCAGGGGCTGCATGGCTTGCCTGACCTGAGAGCCTATATTCTCCCTCCCTGTCTTGTGTCACAGGGCTCTCAATTATCACCTGACCTGCACTTTTGATGCTGCATAGGTTTCAATTTGGTATCCCTAATTAGAATCAAATACTTCTGACTCTGGAAATAAATACTGTTAACCAGTGGCTCGTGCATAGAATAAACGTAGTGAAGAGGCATCGAGAAGGAGACGGGAGAGCAGGAAGCAGATTCCAGCCCCACAGAGGTCCTTTGACTGCTCCACCTGAACTAAAGCAGGACTTGGGCAGGTCGAGAACTGAGCGGGGCACCCCAGGGCCTGGAGAGGATATGCCTGGGGAAAGGGTCAGCTACCTATCCACCCCAGCCTATTGCAGGCCCATTGGGGCCAGCTGGTTGTTCAAGAGAAGGCAGAGGTCTCTGTATTTTGTGAAATCTAAGTGTTCATCATTGGCAACTGTAGTGTGTTGGGTGGTGTCCCCCAAAACTTTGTGTCCACCTGGAAACTCAGAATGTGACCTTATCTGGAAATAGAGTCTTTGTAGATGTAACTAAGGTAAGAATTGAAATGAGATCAGACAAAGTTGGGGTAGCCCCCAAATCCAGTGAGAGTGTCCTTGTAAAAGATTATTTTTTTCTAGTGCTAACGAATCTCATTTAATACATGGCCACTTCCAAGATCAGCTAAGAATCCCTCTCCTCCAAGAAGGCTTCCCGGACTGCCTGGGTGAAATTCATCTCTTCCTCCCCTCCACGTTACCAGAGCACTTTGTTTCTGCCTCTGTTCTGGCACTTGGCCCTGTCTGCTCATTGTAGAGTGCTAACCATGCTTCATTCTCTCCCACTGGCCACGGTCAGTCCCTGGAGGACTGGCCATCATCTGGCTTTGGGTCGCCTCGAACACCTGACCCAGGGCAGAGCATACTGAATTGCCACTTATTGAACTGAATGTGCGTTGGGTTTTCTTAGCTCCACCAACCTGAATCTGATACAGTGGTCTAGTGATGCATCTTCTGCCCGCCACCAGATTTCTGCGAGCTATGTCGTGTGGGTAGAAGTTACGACAATGAGGTTGCTTGCCCTTGGCCAGGACCACAGTTCACAGAACCCACCCTTTCAGCCCAGATTGGACATCATACCCCACAGGTAAGCTCAAGTTCTTCCTCTGGCCCCACTCCAAAAAAATGATTAGGGACTAGCTCCAAAACAACCGGGGCTAGTTTTCTCCTCCCCCAGAAATGGAGGTCCAAACCCTTCTTCAGTGGAAAAATCCCCAGAAGCTCTCCCCTCATGGAATGGCTGTGCCAAGTGGGTGTTTGGTCATTTCCAAGTGGGTGACTTTTTTGAACTTGACTTTGCTGGTGCCTCCAGAAAATTAGAGCCACAATTCCACTGCGTCTTAACAGTATTAGTCGTGCACACACATGATGTGCCCACACTTCTCATTCCCCTGCAAATGGAGCACAGCCTGAAGATGATGGGGAAGGGCAAAGAATTCCCTCCCATCCCCTTGGACCTTTTGGGCGTAAGATCACAGAGTGAATACGGGACGCCCAGTTCGATTTAAGTTTCAAATAAGCAACAAATAATTTCAGCATAAGTATATCCCATGTAATTTTGGGGACAATGCTTATGCCAAAAAAATATTTCAATGTAACTGGGGATTGTGTATTTTTATTGATAAATATGGTGATATTATTCAGGCAGGATCTAGAGCCCAGGATCCCTGAAGTGCTTCCAGGGAGAGTTCTTGTAAGTGACAGAAGGAAGATCAGAGAAGCCATAATATGGAATCATCTCGGCTATCTGGAGTTCACAAATGCAAGTCCAAATATATGGCATAAAAAGCCTTGTCAGACACTCAGTGCAATTTACACAAAATATTTTTCAAGGGTATAATTGCTTGGCTAAAACCCATCAGCATTAATTCTGTACTTGGCATAATAACACATCCGCTCCCCTTACTCGTTCTTTTCAGGGGAAATACTTGACCACTTCCGTCAACTCACTTGCTTGAATGCCCCAGTTTTCCAACTGTGCGACAGTTATTGATTTTTGATGAATGACATAGCTCTCTCTTCTGGGCTATTACCACTTTGTTTTCAAACCTTACTTAATTGTTCGATGATTTCTGATATTTTTTTTCCTTTCCAGAGAAATAAATGCAAAGTGTTTATTCTCCAAAGGCTGTAAACAGAGCTTGCAGGTCTGGTTTCTATGACAACCCCACTTGATACAGCAAACCTAGATTATCTCTAATGACAGACATGAAGTTTAAATTGCACATTTTGAACAAACAGTGCTCTGCTGACCTTTTATTGAAAACTGGAATACAGGGTGATTAGCATAATGAGTTATATAAAAGGGGAAACCGTGTATCGGGGGCATTATGCACCGGCAATTAGCCGCACCGCTAGTCTTTTAAAAACTGCTTGCCAGGATGGATAGCTTGGGAAATTAAGATTTGCCATCTATCATTTTCAAATTCAGTAAAGTCTGCAGCAGTAATTGTACTAAACAGTTTTCAAATAACACATGCTGCTGTTTCTCTTATTCAATTGAGTCTTTTAGCAGGGGAGTAAGCACGGAGAGGAAAATTTTACCCATTGTACCAAAAAAATAATAATAATAATAATTGTTGGCTCCAATAGCTATTCTGAAACAATGTCTACCTGTTAATCCCCTCAAGTAATTCCTGGAGGCAGCCTGGCAGCAACCGCCTGGAGACTGCTCGTTAGTGCTGAGGTGCAGCGGGGTCCTGGGTTGGTTAACCAGAGGTGGGGTCTAACCGCCCACTGATCCCTGGGACTAAGTTCTACGCCCAAACCAATGGCCAGATAAAAGGCTGGAGAGTCTGGGCTCTGGAGCACACCACCTGTCTCAAATGCTGGCTTTGCCTCTCACCTCCCTATGACTTTGGGTAAGTTACCTCGCTGTCCCAGACTCGGTTTCCTTTCTACACTATGGGAATTACATCCACTGCGAATCAGATTCTAGTCATGGGCCCCACTTCATAGGATCATTGTGAGGATTAAAGGAAATGGTACACACTCGCTGGCAGGACCAGCCCTCGATGACGGATAGCTGCCTTCATGGCGTAGGGTGCAGGTTCCGTCTTCTGTTCCCATGGGAGCGTGCTCATAACAAAACTTCCTACGCTGCTCTCACAAGACACTGTGGACTAATGGAGACAGAATTCACTACTCCTTTGACCACATTTACTGCGTGTTGGCCGTGTAGGACATAACACGGAATCAAACAGAAGCTGGCACCCATGCTCCCAGCTGTGTGACACTGTGCGTGGCAGTCATTCTCTAAGAACAAATGATATTTGTGTCATTTGATCCTTGCAGCAACCCTGGGTGAAGAAGCTCATTCTCATCACCCCCATATCACAAACGTGGGAGCTGAGGCTCAGAGTGATGAAGAGGCAGCTGAGCGGGCCGCACTTTGAGTTGTCAGAATGCCTTTCCTGGGTGTTGTCACTGACCCTCAGTCTTAAGAGGCAGGTATTATAGTGACTCAAGTGTCCTTGGCCACCCCTGTAGGTGGGTGCTCTCTGTGGGCCCCGTGGCCAATGAGCCTACGTCTCACCAGACCACAGCCATCACCCCCCGGATCTCAGCCTCATTGAACCTTGCTCCTGGGGCTCCTGGGGGCCTTAGGAACAATCTGTCACCTCACTCCACACCCACCATCTTACTTAGTGTTGCTCACAAGCCACTCAGGGGCTACGTCTCTCACCCTGCCCCTTGCGCTGGTGTTCATACACCATCTCCCAGAGCCTAAAACCTTCCAGGTGCCAGCCACCCATGTTCCCTTAGCCCTCACTATATTCCAGGCTCAAATGGCACAGGGGCCTTCCCGGTCAGGTCTTCACATTGTCCCAGATCCCCAAGCAGCCCTGCTTGAGCCCCAAGTCTCACAAAGTTTCCCTAAAGTAGCTATTTCTATTTTTCGCTTCATGAGGCGCTCAAACTCAGTCCTCGAGCCAAGGATGGAGGGAATCCAACAGTATACGCCCATCCTAGTACCCCTCTCGGCCCCAGGCACACGGTGCCCAAATCTTCTT
This sequence comes from Rhinolophus sinicus, assembly GCF_057876585.1. Classification (NCBI taxonomy): domain Eukaryota; kingdom Metazoa; phylum Chordata; class Mammalia; order Chiroptera; family Rhinolophidae; genus Rhinolophus; species Rhinolophus sinicus. The sequence goes on along the minus strand of NC_142515.1, from coordinate 10,142,216 downwards.
CTCCTCCTTGGGCCAAGTAGAAATATCCTTTATGCATATATATTTTTTAAATTTCCTTCCTGCCTCATGACCTCAAAGCAGAGCAGTCCCTGAGGTACAAGACTAGAGGCTATACTCTTACTGTCCCTATTTCTCAGAGGAGACACGAGGCTCAGAAGGCCAGGTGGCTTGCCCCAGGTCCCACCAAGCTAACAAAGGGGACAGCCAAGGCCTGAGCCTCACGGGGCTGACATCAAAACCAAATCCAACGTCTTCTCAGCCTGTCCCTCAATGCCAGTAAGAGCTAACGTGCCTGAATCCTGTAAGACCACAGGAATTGTACAAACCTCCGATTTTTCCAGGTCATCAACCACAATTATTTTTATAGGCACAGGGTTTTACTTGCTCCAACCATTGACTATCTTTCGGAACGTAACTGCAAACAGGACCAAAATGAGTGAAACTGCAAAAATGTCTCACTTCCAGAGAGCAGCCGCAGGTCAGCAGGTACCCTGGCAAATGGGCCATCACAAATAGCCTCTTTGGTTGGTGCAGGGTTGGTCTTGCAGGCCTTGATCCCCCCCACCCCTGCTCTGCTAGCCTTCCACGCAGGTCACCAGGAGCCCACTACCTCCAGGTTTCAGTAGAGACATCCGTCTCCTCTCAGCAAGTGAGAGGCCACCACTGCCGTCCTTGGTAACTCAGTTATTCTAGGCTTCTGCGAGCAAACTCTCCTCCCTTTCCTGGAGGAAACCCTCTTCTTCCTGAGAAAACACAGCTTTGTCCACGAAGCCGGGGTGAACCACATCTGGCTTTGGCCTGTTTTCCAATTAGAATCCAGATGTGAGCAACCAGAGCCCCAAACCGGCTGCAACTGAAACACAACAGTTCTAGAAAATAGCAGACAAGATGACCTTGAGATTCAGAACCCTCCAGATGAAGCCACCACCGTCCTTCCCAGAGAGTGATGGAGAACACAGAACCAATGTCTGCCCCAGCAGTTACATAGCAGCAGACCTAAGTGGAGGCCTGGCCTGGGAGGACAAAGAGAGAGAGTGTTTGCTCTCCCTTGCTGGATAAAACTCATCAAAAATCCCTGCGTTCCCAGTGGATTATGGGAAGGGGAAGATATTAACTTTACAATAGAGAAACCTGACGGGCAACAGCTAAACCAAGTAAGTGACCACTGCTGATAAGTCATGTTGGTCTCCCAGACCCTGATCTATAAAGCACTAAGGAGACTTCACTTCTTAGTCGTCTTCCCAAATCCATAACCTCAGTCTACCTGTGAGAAAACATCAGGTCAACCCCAATGGAGGGACATTTTATAAGATACCTGACTGCAGGTAAGAAAAGGCAGGGAAAGATGGAGAAAACTGTCACACATTGGAGGAGACACATGATGCCTAAAAATAGGATGACACATGAAGACTATAAGAACACATGACAACTAAAAGCCATGTAGGATCCTGGATTCAATCCCAGAACAGAAACAGACATCAGTGGGGAAAACGGGGAAATCTGAATAAAGCCTGTAGTTTAGTTCATAGTGACACAGCAGTGTTAATTTTTCAGTTTTGATAAATCACTGTGGGTATGTAAGGTGTTAACATGAAACTGGATAAGGGCATACAGGAAAGTTGTATTATCTTTCCAACTCTTAGGTAACCCTAAAAATATTTCAAAATAAAGAGTTTTAAAACAAACCCCACAAAACCTTTTTTTTTTTTAAATCCTTGTCTTCTCATAACAGTGCTCCAGGGACTGGCATCTCACAGCCGGAGCCCCAAAAGGGAGCGATCGAAATGGTCTTTCCTCTCCCTCTGCCCGTGGCTCTTTGCCTTCCTCTCTCAGTTGTTCTGTTTGCTTTTGTCCCTCCTCCAACGCACTTGCCCGTCCTCATCTGTTGATTTCACTTCCCTGGCCTTTCTTCCCCAGGGAACAGCCCATCTTTTGGGGTAGAGACAATGCCCCCAATCTTAGGAGGCTGAGCCCATTCCCCAGGGCGGGGCCCAGGGCCAGGTAACTCACACCCTCCACCTGGACGTCGGGATCGGTTCAGATATTGGTCCTTTCCCCAGGTTTTACTCCATGAGAGTCGGGGCTGGGACTCTTTCTAAAATCACTGGAGGAGAGGCAGAGTTTTCCTATTGCAGTTGCCGAGCTGGTAGAATAGAAACCTGGGGCCGGAGCAGGGGGCACCACCACTCCCTTCCAGAATGAAGCCCATAACTAGGAAAGTAGATGAGGGGTGCAGCCCCTGGACCCAGCTGTGCCTCAAGCTAGTGCCACTGTCAGGACTTTCCAGTTCCAAAAGCCAATATTCCCCCTTCTGGGTTAAACGAGTCAGAGCCCAGCTTCTATTGCTCACAACCTCCAGTACTGAGCCCTCAGTAGTGGCAGGCTCTGCAAGTCTCCCCGCCCTTCTCAGCCCTGGGACCAACTGTGCTTGAGCAGGAGGGACTGGACGGGCTCCAACAATCCCTCCCGGACAATGACCTAACTCTGAACTTGGGTTTCCCCGGAAGCAGACCTGAGACAAGGATGTGAGTGCCAGGAGTTGCTTTGGGCGGTGATCCCAGGAAGCATAGGCTGGGGAGTGGGGAAATGAGACAGGGAAGGGTGTTCATGAGCAGGTTATCGCCATGGGCTACTGGGGCTCCATCCTAACAGGGACCCCTGGGAGAGGGCGTAGACCACTGCTCAGTTGCCCACCTGAGGGCCAAGGGAGCGGGAGGTTCAAACACCAAGTTTCATCCATCCTGGGTTGAGGGCTGCTCCTGGAGACATTCGTTAATCAATTAGCATTTCTGGCCTGCCCCACACACAAGGTGGCACATGGCCAGGCACAGTAACAGGTGCCTCCAGGATGGCCCCATCAGCCTGCCTGGAAAGGTGAGTGCCCAGGGAGGTGGGCAGGGCACAACAGCAGATGCTCCATGCGGGACCCCATCAGGCAACGGGGCTCCTGGGCTCCTGCTTGGTTTTCCAGCCCCTAGGGAATCCCCCTGGCTTCTCTCCCCAACCCCCAGGCCTTCTGCTCTACTTTCTTGTCAACACCCCAGATCTCCAGTGATAACCACTTGGGACCACACTCTATGGACATGGGTACACTCTGTCCATCCAGCGGTACCTATTCCAGCAGTTCTGGCTGCACCCCAGCCAGAAGCTCTAGTTTTGGGGTGGCCCCTCCAGGGGTGTCTCATCCTGCAGGAGTTAACTTGGCGTCGCCTGGCCCTCTGACCCCATAACACCTGCCTCTTCTCCTCAACCGGATCCTGCTGTTCCCTGCTCCCGTCCCTTCTTCCCGAGGCTTCTTCCTCACCAGAGTACCTCAGCCCCACATTCCTGCAGCTCCTAAAATCCCTCCTCCTCCATACAACTTCCCAGCTTTATCCTCCCTGGATAAAAGCTTGTGCGTGGTAATTCAATGGGGAAGGACAGTCTATTTAACGAATGGTGCCAGCCCAAGTGGTTATCTTTCTGGGAGAAAATACATTAAACCCTTACCTCAAAAACTATTTGCAAAAATAAGTTCTAGGTGAAATCAATGCTTACATGTAAAAAATAAAACAATAAAAATCACATAATTTAAAAGACAAGAAAATATGAGTTAGGCACTGGGGAATTTTTTTTTAACAGAGATCGGAAATTGAAAATTGATAAAAGAAAGACATTTTCACCAAAAATAGCAAACATTCTCGAATAGTAAAAGATATGTGAAGTAAAAAGACAGACTGACGAACAGGAAACATACTCACGTTTGAGAAATAAAGAGTTACTATCTGTCCTGCAGAAAGAGTTGTCACAGATTGATAATAGGAAGACAATAGAAAAGTGACCAAAGCAAATGGACATAAATTCACTATAAACCAAATCTAAATGCCCGATAAATATATGAAGACACAAAAAAAATAAAAGTGAGTTAGTGGAAAATGCGTCTGAACAGGACGAGGACTTGGTCAGGAGCAGACTGTCCATTTCCACCTAAGCTGCACGGCACAGAACAAGAAAGCCAGGCCACCACGCAGGCACATGGACCAGTTTAAACTCCAGCTCACCACGGACTAGCTGTGAACATGCACTTAACCTGCTTGACTACGAAACAGGGATAATAACAGAACCAGCTGTCAAGACTGCCGTGAGGTTCAGTGACGTGCTGTTCGTAAGGCGCTCGGCTCCGTGACTGGCAACAGAAAACCCTCCATATTTACTAGCCATGGCATATAACATCACCGCCAGGTCTTGCAAGGTGGAGAAAGCACCTTTCTGGATGGTTACAGTTAACTCCCAACCCAGAATCCCCCTGTCAAGGATGGGCTTCTGTTAGGAGTTGAAGTATGTGCCCCATATGTGGAAGTCTAACCCCCACTACTCAAAACGTGCCCTTATCTGGAAATAGGGCCATTGCAGGTGTAATTAGTTAAGAGGAGGTCCTACTGGAGTAGGGTGGGCCCCATATCCAGTACAGCTGGTATCTTTATGAGAAGAGACGTAGAGACAGGCATACAGAGGGAAGGTGGTCACGGGAGAGCAGAGGCAGAGATGGGAGTGGTGCTGGATGAGCCACGACACACCACGCATTGCCAGCACCCACCGGAAGCTAGAAGAGGCAAGGAAGCGTCCTCCCCTACAGGCATCAGAGGGAGCCTGGTCCTGTCCACACCTTGATTTCAGGCTTCTGCCCTCCAGAACTGGGAGACAATAAATGTCTTTTGTTGTAAGCCACCCAGCCCTTGGAAATGAATACAGGTTTTAACTGATTTTCCATTCTTAAGTTTCAAAAAGTCAATTCAATCACAATTAATGTGAACTGTGGGTTAGTCACTTGGGGGGAAGGGTCCCAAAGTATGTTCTCGAACTAAAGGATGTTGATGGGTGTAACATGTAAAAAGATTATGTGGAAAGGGGTTCCCTGGTCAAGTAGTCAGGGAAACACTGGCCTCAACAGAATTACAAGGGCTTCTTTATTGCAGGACTTCTCAGGGCCTTTAACACTAGTATGCATTACGAACACCCAGGAGGGGATACAGGAGTGGCCGAGTCCACATTCATGGGACCACAGAACCCTCTTCTCAGAGCCCCTGGTGGGACTTGTTTCTGCAGAGCAGAGTTTGGAAAACTCCACAAGAGGGAATATGGAGGTAAAGGAGGAAAGGACCCCACCTTCCTGGAGTTTATAGCCCCTCCCCCATGGGAGACACATTTGCCTCCCTCACCCCACCCCCACCAATTCCCTCTTTCTTTCTTTCTCTCTCTCTCTCTCTCTCTCTCTCCTCTCTCTCTCTCTCTCTCTCTCTCTCTCTCTCTCTCTCTCTCTCTCTCTCTCTCTCACACACACACACACACACACACACACACACATTTTATTTGCTGTCCTCCATGGCAAATGGTCTCTTGGTTTCATCTGGGCAATTTTCTTGCTATCCAGTACCACCCCCAACCCCACCTGTCAGTTGGCATTTAACTTTGCCTAATATCTTTAGTTTGATGGGGGAATGAGCTGGCTCTTTAAAAAAGAAGTCAGATTTCCAAATGCTGAGTCATTCCCAGGAGGGAGCAGTGCCCGAGGCAGAAGTAGGTCAGCCTGGGGCAGAGCCCCACCCCCCTCACTTCCCCCCAGGATGAAAAGCACCCACCAGATAAGGACAGCTCACAGGTGGCCCAGGCTCTTCTGAGTGCTGTGTGTGGGTTCACTCATTTAAGCCTCGCAACCAACCCTACAAGAATAAACCATGGTTCTATCTTCCAAATGAGAAAATGAGGCATAGGGAGGAGAGGAGGGCTAGAAACACACTCTTAACCAGAAACGTCAGGTTGATAATCTCAGACATCGCAGCAAGTGGCGTGTTTGCCATTCATTCATTCATCAAACATTTAGTGAGCAGTGGGGGAGGAGATCGGCAGGTACCAATAGAGCCCTGTTTCTAACAGTGGGTAGTCAACATTCGGCTGGGAGCAAGCCCAGTAGCACCAGGAGAGGCACCCCATCTGGACTTTGGGGTGGTCAGGGAGAGCTTCCTGCAGGAAGTGGTCACCGAGCCAGGTTCTGAGAACAACTGGGAGTAAGCCAGGTAGAAGGGCATTCCAGACCAAGGAAGCACATATGTGGCAGCTTAGAGGCCAGAAAACAGCAAAGGTGTTTGGAGGACCTTGGGGACAAGGAGGAAGAGCAAGAGACGAAGGCCAGTTACAACCAAGGAAGCTCCCTGACCCACAGCCACACTTCAAGTCAGAAAGTCTAGATTTGAATCCTGACTCCACCTATTTCTAGCTATGTCACCTTGAGCAAGTTAAACAACCACTCTGGGCCTCAGCTTCCACATCTAGAAGAGGCAGAAAGGACAGTACGTTTCACACAGGGCTGTAGTGAGGGGGAAATGAGCTACTGCGTATCAAGCCCTTGACCTGTACATAGGAAGTACTAAGTGGCATCATCACTGTCCTCGGGCAGGACCAGAGCTCACAGCTACCCTCAGCCCTGCAGACGGGGCCCAGCGGAGCACAGCAGCAGGCCTGGGGCCTCCACAAAGGAAAGAAGGAGTCTTCAAGCCAGTGAGATGCCAGGAAAATCTACCCTCCCATCACTGATCCAAACCTCCAGGTTGCCTCCTCCTTCCCCAGATAAGTGTCTGCCAAGAAATACCACTGAAATTCCAAGAAAGTTCATTTTGTTTCTCCCAGGTCTAAATAGAAACCGCACAAGGGAAAACCTGGAGCTTATTTATTTTCTCCCCGTGATGAAACCAGCCTGACATAGAAAAACACCACAATGCCTGCCTCTCCATCAGGCCCGGTCCTGCCCTGGGCACGTGGAGTACCCCCCAGCTGTGGGGACACGGTCTTGCACTGGGAGTAGGCCGAGGGCAGAGGGAGCTGTGACAAGGGGGATCGTCTCCCCAAGCCTTGGCGATTTGGAAGGGATGCAGGTGGTTTAGCGCATACAAACATCCAGGCAGACCCACGAGCGGGGGCCACGAGCAGCTAGATCATGTCCATGAGGGTTCATGGAAATCCTCGCAGGGATTTTTCAGGCGGACATTGGACCATCCCAGGCTGGTGCCTGGATCCTTTAAAGCGGGATCCCAGAGGTGACCACCTGCCACCCCGGTTTCGTCCTGAGCCGCAGCTGGTGCCTAGACCCTTGATCTCTGTGTTCTCTCAGCCTCTCAGACCCAGTCACTCAAGGCTCTCAGAAAAGTGCCAGCCACCTCGGGAAGAAAGCATGTATTATTCTGATGTACAGGCCACCCTGCTGCTTCAGCTTCCGAGTACCCATCCTTTAAAATGACCCTGATTACAATACATCATACGGAAGAAACAGTACTTTGCCGAGAAAAATTTTAGTTTCATTTATTTAAAAAAATGACTCACCAACTCATGGATGCCACCAGCTACTCTTACAGCACCACGTGGTGGAGTCAGGCCTTGCCTGTCAGAAGAGAAAGGTGAAAGGTGAGAAACGTCCCGCGAGGGACACGAGGACTTGGCCCCCAAGCCCCTTCACTCTGGCTTGTTCCTGTCTCGCGGCATCAGTCCCGTTCTGTAACTGAGACAGCTACCTGGATGCTCGTCTCTTTTGCCGGCCAGACCGTGCCTCGAGTCTCACAGGTGCCCCCTCCTGTCTGCAACAGGGCCCCCCCACTCAGGCCCCAGCACCCCCTCACCTGGGCTAGCACGGCAGCCTCTTCTCTAATCCATCGTATCATTGAAATTAAGTCCTGTGAAGTGAGGGACACTCGCCTCACACTGGCATCCCAGGCCATCTGCTCTAGGGACCCAACACCCTTCCTGGCACTCCCCTGGCACGCCCCTGTCTTCTAATTTTTATTGGACCATTACCAGGTTGCAAGGTGCCAAGGCCTTTAGATAAATTACCTAATTTTATCCTCAAAGCTACCTAAGGAAGCAGATACTACTATTATTCTTATTTTCTTGATGGTGAAATAGAGACTGAAAGGGGTTATTTCATGAGTACAAGGTTATACAACTAATAAAGGTCAAGGCAGCACAGCCCAGGATTCCGTGGCCTGAAGCCCGCGGTTGTCTCCAGCGTTTTCCCTCAGCTCACTGAGCGCCTCCTGCTCGCTCTAGATTCCTCCTCCCTTTCCTTTTCACCTCATCCCATCTCGATCCCTTCAGGTCCCACCATCCTCAGCTGGTCATATGTTACGCACTGGATTGTGTGTGACCCCCACACACACTCCGCCAAAACCCTGATGTTGAAGTTCTAACCCCCAATGTAACTGTATTTGGATACAGGGCTTTTAAAGAGATAATTAAGGTTAAATGAGATCATAAGGCCCTAATCTAATAGGACTGGTGTCCTTAAAGAAGAAGAGACATTTGACACCTCTGTCTCTCTCTGTCTCCCTCTCTCCCTCTCTCAGTGCACTGAGGAAAGCCCAGGTGAGGACACAGAGAGGAGTTGTCTGCCTACAAGTTAGGAAGAGAGGTCTCACCAGAAACCAACTCTGACTTCAATCTTAGACTTCCGGCCTCCGGAACTGTGAGAAAGTAAATGTCTGTTGTTTAAGCCATCCCGTCTGTGGTATTGTGTTCTGGCAGCTGGAGCCGACTAACACAGCATACAAACCAGGTACCCGAGGACGCCCTGCTCCCCAGCTTACTGCTGTCCCCACCCCAGGAAGACAGGACAGTGCCAATCAATAAGGAATAAAAGAGTGTATTCATGAACAGTACAGCCCTGAAAAAACAAAGGGCTAGAAGCTTCTTGGAAGTGGTGGCCCTTAAAAAAAAAAAAAAGGGCAGCAGAAGGGGAATATGACAAGCACATTCTTTTACATAGAGCTGTCCCCTTGTTCCACTTAGTGAGCAAGAGCCTGGGTCCTGGTCTCAGAAACACCTGTGTTTGATTCCCTAGCCTCCTTATGCCTCAGTTTCCTCATCTGCAAAATGGGGATATTAATATTGACCACACCAAGTTGCGTTGTCAGGATTATTAAGAATATATGTGAAAATTTAAAAAGTATTAAATTATAAGTTTTTGCAGTCATCACTCTCCGCATCCTATCCGCCAAAGAATTATTTCTTTACCCAGCCTGGTGATGCCAAAACAGCAATAAAATGAGAAAGACACAGGAGCAGAAAGGAAATCTGCATCCTATTTAATCGGGAGGGGGGAGGGGAAAGAAGAGCCGTGCAGACTTTCAGGGAGAATCTGGTATTGAGTGGAGTGTGAGGGAGAGTTTTGGGGAAAGCAACCCTGTCAAAGGCAATGGAAAGCAGAAATGAGGAGAAAAGCGTTTCTAAAGAAGGTCACACACCACACTGTGAATATTGTCCCTGCCTTTGCTGTCCCTCAAGAGATGGAGTCAGTTTTGAACTGCCTTTAATTACCTCTGAGGTGCGGCACTATATTCTTTGAAAGCAGCTCCCCACAGAGACTGGGACACCTGGGCCCCAGTAGCAACCAGGTTCCATGTCAGAGGCACCTCGAGCTCAGTAGCTGACAGAGTCAGTGCTAAACAAATGATCTTCCTTTTGGCTGTTACTGTGACTCCTAATCTACTCAGGCTGTTAGATCTGAGGCGGGACATCCTCAGGTATCAGCCTCAAAGCCCTGAGTCCCTAATCTCCTTCCCCACATAGAAACCCAACGTAGCCTGTGCGACACTTTTCCTTGAGTTCAGATGCCCCCTGAGAAAGGGGCCTCCTGGCCAGACCACAGCATCCTGGTACAAGCCCTGGGCAGCAGGGGACAGTTCTGGAACGCTGATGGATGGACCCCAACTCTCATCCGTCGGCAGTCCAGGTGCAGCCTCCAACCATGTGATTCGCCCCTGGACACAGAAGTGACTTAGAGTGATCGCCGCCTGGCTTCCTCCCAATAACCTGCAGACCCAGGAGCAGATGGAGACAGTTCAGAGAAAGGCTGCCTTTCTCCTCCATGGGGCTGATGGAGAATTCCGAAGAAGTGGAACCACTTAGTATGCGGCTTGAGACACTGTTGGAGTGAGGGACCTGTGTACCTGAGACTTGCCATGCGTGTGTCTGTCTCAGGAACTGTGAAGACGGATTGGTATTTGGGACCACCTCCTTTAAGCGAGTCTTTGAGATTAACTGGGTTTTGTTCTGGGGACTTTTATTGAGCTTATTTTTCCCTCCAAAAAATATCTTCGTAGTTCCTAGGGCAGTGAGCAAACAAGGTGACCCCACCCACCCCAGTTATGAAGGGCAAGACCTTTCCCCCACCCCCCCATACACAGAGCCCTCCAGCGCAAACCCTGGACATACTGGAAGCCAGACCCAGTTCTCTGCTTTCAGGAACCAGTGACCCCCAAGGGGAATGGGGCCTTGGCTTAAGGCCTGACTCAACAAAACTGTTAGTGCCTGCCCCTAATCAGGTCACTTTCAGGGAGGTACTCCTATTATCCCCACTTTACAGGTAAAGAAACTGAGGTCCAGAGAAGTAGAGCCAGTCACCCAAGGCCACAGAAATATGAGATGGAGTAGGGATTCAATCCACACACTAGGTCCAGAACCCACACTCTCAACATCCCCCCAATACCACAGGAAACAGGAACCAAGCTGCTCCAGGTAGCTCAGGACTGTGGCCTGCGGCCAGTGTGCACTGACGCCGCATGGGGACACTCAGCAGTACACAGCCGGGGCCTCAGGAAACACCTGCCAGATAGGACTCGAAGCCTCGGCTGCTCAGAGCCTCTCAGTCTGCTTCCCCCTGGCCACCTGCAGCTGCATAGTCCTCAGGACAGGAGGCTGTGTGGGAGGAGGCTCTGCAGCTCTTTTGAGGTCTCTCTTAGCCCCCCAATATCCACCCATGTAGGGCTCTGGCTCTTTCATGCTGGCTCCAGTCCCGAAGAAACGCCAGAATCAAATGGAAGCAGCGACTGCCCTGGGCCTCTCCCAGGGACAGTTGTAATTCAGAAGGCCTATAGCACATACCTGGACCGTGCTGCATTGTGAAACCTTGCCCATCCTACTCAGCAGCTTAGAAAGAGTCCACACACTCTGGCTGACGTAATCCTCCCAACAACCCTCAACAATGAGTGAGGCTGTCAGACCATCTCTGTGTTACAGGTAAATCTGAAGAGACTCTGAGAGGGCTTTCCCCACCATCTTAAGCTTTAGTGGAAGAGCTGGCTCTGTACCATGTGCTCTGCTCACAGACTGCCAGCTCCTGACTGCTTTCTTCAATGTTCCCAAAGATCTGAGCACTTGCCTTGAAACACTAAGCCATAAACCAGTACCCCGGACAGGGCAGCCATGTACAGTCACGCAGGTTGCACACTGCACAACTCCAGGGGGCGCCATCCAGTTCAACGTCTGGAGCTCTGTCCTGAGCCTAGAACCCACACAGGCCTGATCCAGCCTCTTCCCCAATTACACAGAGTCCTATGTCCCCTGACCTTATGTTCAGGGCTCCTTCCATTGGGCGTGGCCACATCAACCTGGACAGACCACCGCACTCAAGAGCCTGTCCCACTCTGTTCTCATCCTATACCAAGTCCTGCCTGAGGCCAGGGCATCACCCATGAGCACTGGCTCAAGAAGCCTGACGGGCTCTAGAGCCTGATGTCAGGTTAGTGGGAAATCCACCCCCCACAGCTGCACCTCGCCTGCCCGCCTGTCGGCTCTACCTTCCAATGGGCCCCTCAGGGCCGTTATTCAGGGTCTGCTGCATAAACATCTGCACCGAATAAATAGAGCCTGAGTCACCGGGAAGAGGACTTGAGAGCACAGTGCAGCTACGGCAGCCCCCACACTGGGCCGGGACCAGGCTCTTGCCAGTGTTTCATCCTGCTCAGTTAATTCTCCAGCATCGCTGATCCAACAAGAAGAGGCTTGTAACATGAGGCTTGTGAGCAAGAAGGGGGTAAACACTCGTCCTGCAGACCCACCATTTAGAAAAGGAGTGAGAAATTCAGCTTCAAGCCACAGAACTATTTTATATTCCTTTGTAGCCCCCAAAACGTCTGACCATCATTGAGTGCTTAGTATGTGTCAGGTCCTTTTTGAAATTCCTTCCATGCACCACCTCCCATAGACTCCCAATCAGTGAGTAAGGCACTGTTATTGCACCCATTTTAAAGATGGGAAACTGGAGGCAGAGGAAGGCAGGCTTGAAGATCATGCCTAAGATCACTGCAGAGACCAGCTCTTGAGCGCCACGGTTGTGCCGCTTCCATCACGTGTATGCATTTGTCCCTCTAGTGCTTCCTCTGTGCTGCCATTCTGCCAGGTGCCAGGGATAATGGTGAGCAGACTCCATCACAGGCCTGCCCTTTGTAGAGGTTGGTGGGCAAGACAGGCCTTAATCAACCGCCTGTAAAATGCACCTGTGGTAGGTGTCCAAGGGAGGATGCAAAGTGTGTTAAATGGAGGTTCTTCTGGTCTGGGGGGTCAGGGAAGGCTTCCCCGAAGAACTGATGAAGGTTGATGGATGTGAACAGGGGGTGAGGAGGAATATAGAAAGAGCAAGTTCAGACCCCATGGCAGGAGGCCTGTGGGAGTTCCAAGAAACTGAAGAAAGGCCAGTGTGCAAATCACAAAGAACACTTACTGGAAGATTCCATTTACATAAAATTCTAGAAGATGCAAACTATATTGACAGTGGTTGCCCAGGCTGGGAGATGGGGCGGGGGGAGAGATCACCACGGGTGACTGATCTGTTCATTATCTTGATAGTGGTGATAGTTGCATGGGTGTATACATATGTCAAAACTCATCAAATTGCACGTTTTACATGCAGCTGATTGTACATCCATCATACCCCAATGGAGCTGTGAAGAAATGAGTATGTAGAAGGTCAGGGTGGCTGGAGAGCAAGGAGGGGAGAGGAAGGGATGGGAGGGAGGCCCAGGAGGGCCGGCTCAGCCAGGCTTTATGAACCTCTGAGGACTGGCCCTCTACCCACAGGCAGTCTTAGATGCCATCACAGAGTGCCACACACTGGGGGCCTTAAACAGCAGAATGTATTGTCTCACAGTTCTGAAAGCTGCCAAGTCCAAGACCAAAGTATCAGCAGGTTTGCTTCCTCCTGAGGGTGTGAATCTATTCCACGCCCCTCTCCTAGCTTCTGGTGGTTGCTGGCAATCCGTGGCATTTCTTGGCTTGTGGAAGCATCACCCCAATCTGCGTCCATCTTTATGTGGCCTTCACCCCGGGTGTGTGTCTGTGTCCAAATGTCCGCCTTTTATAAGGACACCCGTCGTGCTGTATTAGGGGGCCCACCCTACTCCAGCATGACCTCATTTTCACGCATTGCATCTGCAATGACCCTATTTCCAAATAAGGTCATATTCTGAGGTACTGGTGATTAGGACTTACTTGAACATCTAAACTTGTGGGGGCCACAATTCAACCCGTAACAGGCAGTGTGAGGAATAAAGAATAACTGAGCGAGACGGGGGAGAGAGGAGGAGAGGCAGGCCAGCAAGCCTGAGTTAGAACTCTGTTCTGTCCCTTCCCCTGGAAGCCCGGCAGTCACATAACCTCTCAGAGCCTCTATTTTCTCCCCTGTAAAACAGAGATTATAACCCATGCTTCCTCTTGCCACCAGGATTATCCAAGATCAAAGAAAAAGATCAGTGGAAGGTCCTGTCTGCCACTGCTGGACCTCTGGACAAGCTCTCCATCCCACCCAACAACTTAGAAAGTTGCCCCTGACGCCAGCCCTATATGCTCACTCGCCATGCCTAGACACTGGTGACTCAGAGGGAAGAAGGTGAGTTCCCTGCCCACACTTCCCCAGTTAGGGGGACCTGCGCTTGAGCACGGCCTCACAGGTATGACAAAGTACAGCTGGGACCATAGGAGCGCAGACTACAGAGCAGCGGCCTCTGACTGGTGCAATCAGGGAGGGCTCCTAAGAGGAGGTACCCACTAGCACCTGAACCCAGCCCCCAAAGGGAAACTGTCCTGGCTTAAGCCCCAAGCCTCAGAGTGGGGTGGGTGGTAGGCAGAATAATGGCCCCCAAAGATGTCCACACCCTTGTCCCCCTGAGGCTGTGAATGTATCACTTCCATGGTCACAGGACTTACAGAAATGAATGAAGTTAGGAACCTTGAGATGAGGAGATTATCCTGGATTATCCAGATGGACCCAATCTAATCACAAGTCCTTACAAGTGGAACAGGAGGCAGAGTGGGTCAGAGATGTGATAAAGGAAGAAGAGGCAGGAGAGGTACAATGCGTGAAGAGAGACTCAACCCACTGCCTTTGAAAATGGAGGAAGGGCCACGAGCCAAAGCAGGCAGGCAGCCTCTAGGAGCTGGAAAAGGCAAGGAAACCGATCCTCCCCTAGAACTTCCAGAAGGAAAGGAGGGCTGCCCACACCTGGATTTTAGCCCATTGAGTTTCGTGTCACACTGCTGACCCACAGAACCGTAAGATAATAAATGTGTGTTGCTTTTAAGCCACTAGGTTTGTGATGATTTGCACAGCAGCACCAGAAAACGAGTACAGTAGGGTTGTACCCTTCAGTCCCCTGGAAGGGGACAGGCTCAGGCAGGGCTCTAAGGAAGTGGGAGGTTTGAAATAAGTGGGAGGTTTACTGCTGACCTTGGTCCCCACCCTCCAACTAAGGTCAAAGTCCTCATCGTGTCTCCTCAGGTGAGAGGGGAGCCCGTCTGACCACACTGCAGGAGGTCATGAGGGACAAGGCCTCAGGCGCTGAGCTTTGGTGACTTGTCTGGGGCTGGGACATGAGCAAAGGGACCCCACAACTGGGCTGTCAGAGCCAGGAGGGACCTCATGTCACTCCTCGACGCATGGCTTTGCTGATGAGAAACCTCAAGGAGAAGAAAGGACACTTGCCTGGGGTCCCACAGGAAGTCACAGGCGGGAGCCAGGATGAGAGCCCAGGTCTCCTAACATGCAGACCGAAGTCCGGGATCTGCTTGGGAATGCTGCAGCCCTGGCAGGAGGGTCCCCCCTTCACAGCGTGGCTTTCTGAATGAGGGTTTTTGCCTAAGCACGGATCTCGGACGCCACGAGTCTGAGATCCTGTACCCGTACCCTCTGCAGGCCTGGCTCAGGGCCATCTCACGACCCTGCCGGACGGCCCCCGGTGGGCCACCCCCATCCCAAAGAAGCCTCCTGCAGCTGCCACACAACAGTTAGACAACTACCAGGGCTGTCACCTAAGCTATCACCCATTCCCAGGTCAGGTTCCAGAAGCTTGTCCTGCACAAGGATTCGTTTCCCCCTCCAGCCAGGAGGAAAGGAGGAGATCCAGCTGGGGCCATGAATATCAGGCGTCTGGACAGGCAACCAGCTCCGCTCCGAGGTGGGCTGTGTGCGGGGGTTGGAGGGAAAGAATGAACATCACTAAGAACCCAGAAAGCCAGTTTCCTAGTTAAAGGAATCTTTCAGGTCTCAGAAAACTCACTGAACATTCCAAATGCGTCCACTGGCAGGTCCTCCCCACTCGGTAGGCTGAGGCGCCACGGCTCTCAGCACTTGTGTTGTCATCCTTGGAAGGCTGTAAAAATGAGGGTCAGCTATTAGTCATTATGTTACTCAATGGAGGAAGGTGCGCTCTGCACAAACAGTAAAGGGTTTTCAAACGCAGCATTACTTCCAGCATCAGAGGGGCCAAACCAGTGGGGATTTGGCACCATGGGTATCCATCACCTTGGCCATTTCGTAAGACGACGTCGGAGAACCCGAAGACTCGCTCCAGGCAGTTTCTCCTTTCTTTTCTCCGAGCATCTGAGATATTTTATGTCATCAAGTGAAGGTCCATTAGCAACGGTCCCAGAAAATGGCTCTTTCAAGGTCAGGGAAGTGCGAGCAAAGGAGCAGAGGGAGCAATTACTCCAAATGTGGGGCTGCTTGGATGCTTTAGGTCTAAGAAAGGGGAGGCATCCAACCGGAAAGAAAGCCACACACCAAGTACTGGGACTGGCACATTCTCTGATTAAACAGGAGCAGTATGACGGCGCAGGCTGGGATCCACAGAAGCCCCACGGCTGGATGTCTTCCTCAGCCTCCCGCCCCCCACACCTGTGGCTTAGCTTCTGGTTGGGCTCCCCCATTGGAAGGCCCCAGCAAGAGGTTGGCGGGGGAGAGGAGAAGGCGATGCGGGAATTAAATCAGGCACCGATGAGCAGAGCCAAGTTCATCGCCCTCTGGCCAACAGCCCTAGGCCCAGTGGTCTACTCCCCTTCTGGTTCTGACACCCCTCCCTGCCCTTCACTTTTCCGGTCTGGTAAGCAACCCATTCCAGGGGGGGCTTCTTTCAGCCCCACCTCCCCTTTGTGAGCAGTCCCTGAGCTCTCTCTCTTCAGGGACCCCACTTGGGTGTCCCCTCTATTCCCTGCCAGGACCTAAATGATCTTCCGACCTTCTCCAGAAATTTTCCTGGACGACGCCAGCCTCCTTCCTAGAGCTGCCATAAACGCCATTGTTCTCTGGATGCTAGTCCGGTTTGCCAAGCCAGTTTCAGACCTCAGAGCAGGGACCAGACAAACATACCGTTCATATCCACGCGGTGCCTACTAAGCAGCTGTCTGGTTGAGCTGGTCACACCTTCAGCAAAAGGCCCCCTTTTCCCTGCCAAGTTCATGGAACAGTGGTCAAGAAGACAAGTGGAGCCGGCGTGAGCCTGGGAAAGAGAAACCAAGCATGAGTGACCAGAGCAAGGCCAAGGAGTGGCATCCAAGGGTGCTCCTCCCCTCTGCCCACCTCTTCTCGCCCCCTTCGGCCAACAGCCTGCGCTGAGCCAAGAGGCAGGGCTCTCCTCAAGCTCTGGCTTCTTGCTTCCTGGAAGAAAGCACATCCACTCAGCAAACATGTACTGAAAGGTTATCTAGGCCACACTGAAATCAGGCGCCGGAGTCGTAAACAAATAGGACCTAGACCCCAGCTAGGCTTCTCACCTCAACCCTACAAGCTTCCACAGACCCACCGCCACGAATATGGGGAGGGTGTTCAGAGGCAGCCTGACCTGGTCAAATCCCGCTTTACCACTTAGTAAGTGGGGATTCCCCCAAATCAGACCATGATGCACGGACGGGGTGCAGGTCGTTTATCTGGGACATGACCCCAGGAAGCACTGGCTCCTGGAAGTGGAGAGGTGTGCCAGGGAGGGAGGAAACCAACAAAAGGTGCATTAATAAGCACCGACCACTGTGGGTGTCTGGGACACTGGGCAGAGCCACCTGGGGTTGTCCCATGGAGGGTGTGGAAGCTGGGCACTTATCTACCACTCTCCTTCCCCCTATTGCTTGGGAATTTGAGGAATTCTCCAGGCTGTCGACTCCCTGGCACATCAGACTAGCCACGCACATGGCCCAGCACCCTCTCCAAGCCAGAGAACACGCTCAGGAAGAAAGGCAGGAAGTCACCAGTGTGGAGGAACTGTCCAGGGGAGCAGGCTAAAGAGCACACTTAGCCTCTCTGGGCCCCACTGTGAAATGGGCACCAGAGTGCTGGGATAGCTGAGCAACAGAAAGTATCAGGTGCACACTTGGCACCTGGCACTCAGTGAGGGCTCTGTCCAGACAGCCATCAGTCTAGACTTACAGCAGTGCCATGTGCCCAACGTGCCACAGAGCTTGGAGGCCCCACAGAAGTTTTCTGACTTAAATCCAGGAAGACTTCCCAGAGGAGGAGGCATTTGAAGAATGGGTAGTATTTGATCAGCAGATAAAGGATCCGATTTGATAACCCAACACTTCTTTCATGGAATCACTGACACTTTATACCTCTGAAATGGACCTCAGAGGGAATCCAGTGATCTGTTCAGAGGAATCTCAGGGCCCAGAGAGGCAAGGGGACCCCTGGTGTGAGGCTTATGGCTCCTCTCTCAGCCTCAAAGCTTCACCTCCTCCAAATGGCCTTCCTCCCGCAGGCGGCTACGGAGGTCAAGGCAAACATTAGTACACATACCAGTTCTTGAAGGACCAGCTGCTCGGGGCTGCCATCCAACTCTCTTTGACATGCAAGAGCCACAAAAAATACCCACTTGTAACTGTGATGAAGACAAGTGTCAAAACCCAGCAGAGGAAATGTCAAAGTGATCCCTGACCCGCAGTCCCTGAAATCTGCCATGGGAGTCTTAGTCTTCTGATTTAAATCTCTTTCATTCTGTTAACATTTATTGAGGCTCTTAGGAACCAGTCCAGAGGGCAGACAAACCCAGGTCAGTGACAATCATACCCTAGAAGAGTGAAGGAGAAGAGTTCAGTGCTGTGGGAGTGCAGATAAGGGAGCAATTACGTGTGCCTGGGGGACAGAGAAGCTGATAGATGATTGGTTCTTAAAGGATGCAGAGGAGTCTGCCAGGCAAAAGAAAATAAGTTTGCGGAAGGACACTCCAAGTAGAAGAAACAGCACTATCAAAGGAGGCAGGCTCATGCCCAGGTGAAGAATCTCCAGGGCAAGGCTGAAGTGGTGGAGAGAACAGCTGCAGGCGTCCCCATGGCAGCTCCAGTGGTTTCCAGCCAGCTTCTGTCCTGATTGGTCAGTGCCTGTGTTTGTATCAGTTGTTGAATAATTTGACTCTCAAGGCTGCTTGGACAAGGGCTGGACCACCAAACTATCAGAGGATTGATAGGATCTGACCGGGTTTTATAGAAACATCCCTTTTTGAGCATAAGCAGGGCAGGCCTGCTGCCACGGAGGCACGCAGGCCAGAGCCAGCCCTCAGCTTCTAGGGCCTGTGTGCTTTGCCACCACACTGCTTGGGTGTCTGGTGAATCCACACACAGCTATCCTATGAATCCAAGTCCCACACTGCTCAGTAAATTAGAGTCTCAGAACTTGAGCTCTGGAAGGGCCCTCAGAGGCCCCGCCCAGTGCACGTCCCTTGTTTGGCAGATGAGTTACCAGAGATGAAACTGGAACTAATAACCCCCTCGATCATCCGGCCAATACTGGATGCCCCTTCTGTGCCAGGCACTGTACGAGGCCTTAAGGACAGAGCGGAGAATAACAGCCACGGCCCCGCCCTCGCGGCCTTCACACACTAGTAGAGGAAACAAAGTATGAAATAATTGAGATTGTGCGAGGCTTTATGAGGGAAATAAACAGAGTGCTGTAATGCAGCGGTTGGCAATGTATGGCCCGCCGGCGAAATCCCACCTCAGCCTCTTTTTGTATACCAGCAAGCTAAGAACTCTTTCACACTTGTAAAGGGTTGTGAAAAACAGAAAAAGAATATGCAACAAAGACCCTGCAGCCCCCGAGGCCTACGATGTTTGCTGTCTGGCCCGTAACAGAAGAAGTCTGCCAACCCCTGTAGAGACGTAGTGGGCGGGAGGCTCTCTAAACTAGCAAGGTCTGCGTTCCTGCCTTGTAATATGGCCTCCTTCTGCTCCCCCAGAGCTGCCTCCACCTTAAGGAGGATAAAACATTGAAATGGGTCGTCAAAAGTTCACCGGAGTTGGCAACCTGCCTGTAGCCAAGAGTCCGGGTTTCTGGATGCCTCCTTCCCCACCTGCTGTCTGGGGTCTCACTCGAGTAACCTGGTTCTCAACTTGGCCACAGCTGTGCCTGCCCCTCCCCAACTAGCAGACAAGAGCCACACAGACAACAGCTCCTCCCATGGCCCCCTAACCCCTCCACTCACCTCCAAGTCCTGCCTGAACTACTTGGTCAAAAATAGAACCACGTGATGTCAACTGTAATTGACAAAAAATTTTTTTTTAATTTAAAAAAAGTAAAACCGTGTGGATGCCTATTTGAAGACACCTCCCTGGAAATCTAACACCAGAAGCTTTGACTTCTTTTATTTCGGTCAAATACGTTTCTCAATCCACAGCTCAAGAGTTCAACCTTACAAATCCTGGCATTTATGTTCAAACAAAATCAAATGTACAACTTTAGCTCCCAGGGAAAGAAAGTCCACAGAACACATTCCAGCAGCAATTGTGAATGGAAACCCACACGAAGCAAGAAGTATGACATAAATCCACAAACTCGCCACGTAGCAGCATCTGTGATACAGTCCATCACATTTCTGTGCAAAATGGGAACCAAGTTGTCTCTTAAGAAAAAGTTTGTCCAACACAGAGCTGTTCCTCTCACACAGCCCATCACCCTGGAAGGTTCCAAAAGACCATTTTGTTCACAATGAAATCTGTGCCTCGTGGAAAATATATTTCACCTGAACAGTTCACTTTAAAATGGTTAACGAGTCATTCCATAAAGTTAAAATAACTCACATGTCCACACAAAGTGATACCATAAATTCTTACTAAGGTGATGGTGAAAAATGATGGATTGAATACATTCACCCGGTTCCTCCCCGAATCCCATTAAAACCATAGTAAGCGATTCTTTAAAGGAATAAACCCACAAGAACAAAAGGGATGAGACACAGCAGGAACTAAATTTTGGAAGATGGAAAGCAGGTGGATAAATTGTAAGTGATGAAGCAGAACCCAGAAAGCCGAGCGGAGAAAGCAGAGACTCAACCTGATTTACACTCAAGAATCCCACACCAGGGATGGGCAGGGCCAGGAACCCTGGCAGTGGGGGTGAAGGTGGGCTTGAAAACTTGATGGTTGGCTGAGAGTCTACCTAAGGAACAGTTAGACCTGATTACGTCCCCCCTCCTCATAGTTGGCAAAACATCCCTTCTGCCCCAGCAGAAGTCTAGAAACTGATTTTGTGGAGGAAGGAAAACAGAATCTCTATATTGGGGAGGAGCCGTGGGGAGGAAGGAACTGTGCTGAAACAGGAAATTAAATCAAAGCTTACATATTGGATACATGTCGTCTTCTTCCTCCACTCAGATCTCAGAATGCTGGCAAAAAAGCAGGAGATTGGAAAATTCTTCATTTGGGCATCTGACCAATCAGAGGAGTTCCAGGTGCCAACATACTTGTTTTGTGTCCTCAAAGGACAAATGGTAGATAAAAATGTTTTCCCTGCTGGCTGGCCCGATGGCTCAGGTGGTTAGAGCTCTGTGCTCCTAACTCCGAAGGCTGCCGGTTCGATTCCCACATGGGCCAGTGGGCTGTCAACCACAGGATGCCAGTTCAATTCCTCGAGTCCCGTAAGGGATGGTGGGCTCTGCCCCCTGCAACTAAGATTGAACATGGCACCTTGAGCCAAGCTGCCTTCCAGATGGCTCAGTTGTTGGTTGGAGCGCGTCCTCTCAACCACAAGGTTGCCAGTTGGATTCCTCGACTCCCGCAAGGGATGGTGCAACTAGCAATGGCAACTGGACCTGGAGCTGAGATGCACCCTCCACAACTAAGACTGAAAGGACAACAACTTGAAGCGGAACTGCACCCTCCACAACTAAGATTGAAAGGACAACAACTTGACTTGGAAAAAAGTCCTGGAAATACATACTGTTCCCCAGTAAAGTCCTGTTCCCCTTCCCTAATAAAATCTTTTTTAAAAAAAATCTTTTTTTTTCCCTGCTTTTCTTTCAGGAATACGTAATTTGGAATTGACTTCTGTCAGAGAAAACACAATTTCCTGCTTTATTTCCCCCCATTTGTGTTTTAGATGGGGGAAATAGTATACTGTGTTTGACATGAATGATTACAAGTTTACAGATTCTACTCATGTTGCTGTTGTTACTAGTTTCTCGAGACAGCTGAACTAAATCATCCTACAACAGGGCTCTCAACTTTACCTGCAATTAGAATTACCTGGGGAGCTTTGCAAACATACCAAGCCCAGAGCCCCACCCTTCAGGGATTCTGATTTAATTAATCGGGGAGGGGTCAGGCATCATAGTTATAAGAGCTCCCAGGGTGATTCTAATGTGCAGCAAAAGTTAAAAAATCACTGAAATGAAAAACACTGAAAAAGGAAGCCTGAAGTTGACAAGCCTATTCATTCTGTCAGAGTGACAAATCAACATTTTAGTGTCTATTTTTAAATATGACTAGACAGGCAAGAGTCACCAGATACCTGAGGAAAACTTCTAACATGAAAGACAGACCAAAACAATCAAGTATATACAAGCAAGTGTGAGGAAACAGACTATACAGGAAGAGAAAAATCTTTGGGAGAAAGGGGGAAATCATTAATTTCTCAGATCTTAGATGATCAAAAAATAAAATAGGAAAAAAATTAAATCCATGAAATCAGAACAAGATACTATTTTAAAAAGGAAACACTCAGACTTCAAGAGGCCCAACATCAAAATAGGCATCCCAAGAAGAGAAAGGAAACAGAGGGGAGAAAACATCAAAAGAAATAATTCAAGATGAAGGACCTGAGTTTCCAGGTTGAAAGGCTGACCAAGTACCAACATAATGGATAAAACAAAAACCTCCAAGAAAGCATGTGATGATTACATTTCTGAGAGATCGGGATCAAATATATGGTGATGGAAGGAGAACTGACCTTGGGTGGTGAGCACATAATGTGAGATACAGATGATGTATTACAGAATTGTACACCTGAAATCTATGTAACTTTACCAACAATTGTTACCCCAATAAACTTTAATTTAAAAAAAAAAGATGTTTCATAATGGAAGGAATAAAAAAGAGCAACTTCAGTGCAAAATAAAAAATTTTCAGAGAGATGATTCTACAAGTTTCCACAGTGAAGAGGGAAAAATATCTACATACAAAGTATCAAAAATTATGATGGTATTGAGTTTCTCTCTATTCGATGCTAGAAGACAGTGGAACAACTGAAAATTCTGAAGAAAAGTATTTTAAATCTAAAACCCTGTTATTTGTAATAGCTAAACTGTCAATTAACTGGAAGAACAGAATAGACATTTTCAGACTTGCAAGAATTTACACGGCTCTCTTGTGTACCCTTTTTCAGAACGTTACCGAGGATACGTACCACCAAAATGTGAAAGAGGAAGACATGGAATCCAGGAAGCAAGGCGTCCATCACAGGAGAAGAGCAAAGAAAAAAATCCAGAAAGATGTGGAAGGGAGATCTGAGGATGGCTGCTGTGCAGCAGATCTAGAGAGCAACTAATCCAGGAGAATTTAGAGTGTTCTCTGTCTCCCTTGCAGCTAGGTGTGAACATGTGACCTTGGCCCCACCAATCAGTGAATCCACATGAGATTTCATTTCTGGAGAAAGAAAACAATGTAAAGAAGCAGGTGTCGATGAGAAACACCTGCTTTTCAGGAGGTAAAGGGGAGGCATTTAACCTTCAAAGACAGCAGCAGTGAAAAACTGACCTCCCTGACATCCAACCAGGTGGTCTGAGCACTGTCTCTGGCTGTGATGTCCCCAGGCCTGACTGACCCCCCTCCCGCCTGGGGATACTGGAGCTAGTCAACATCCTATAATGAATTCATCTTCTAGCTGGAGGGTGTTCTGTTTTTTGCAACTAAGCATATGATGGATAGACTGTGACCAAATAGCTAAGGCTGAATTCATAAGTATACAGAAAATTAAGCAAACAAAAAAGACCATTATTAATTCCAAGGAAAACAACAAAAAATTGTATAAGAAAAATACATAATCATGGTACACTATATGGATTAGCTGGGAACAATATTTAACATTAATGTAAACATTGAAGCCTCATATAAAGTTATAAATATATCAGATGGAGAAGGGGCAGGGCAAGTGTGTGTCTCAGGGTGGAAGGTGTAGTTTTCTGTGGCTGCTGTAACAAATGACCACCAACATCGTGGCTTAAAACAATACAGCCTTACTTTCCTGCCATTCTGGGTGGAAGGGGTCTCCCTGGGTGAAAATCAAGGTGTCAGCAGGGCTGTATTCCTTCTGGAAGCTCTAGGAGAGAATCCATTGCTTTGCTCATTCAGGCTGTGGGCAGAGGGTAGCACTGAGGTCTCTGTTTCCTTGCTGTCAGCAGAGGCCTGTTCCTACTTCTGGAGGCTGCACACTCCTTGACTCAGGCCCCTTTTCTCCATCTTCAAATCCAGCAACAGAGGCTGCAACTCTCTCCTGCCTCTTCTTCCTTTGTCACATCTCTGACCCACTGTACCGCGAGTCACTTTTAAGGACTCAGGGGACTAGAGTGAGCCCACCCAAATATTCCAGGATCATCTCCCCATTTTAAGGTTCTTAATGTGAATCACATCTGCAAAGTCTCCCTGGCCACATAAAGTACCATATTCACAGGTTGGGGGAATTAGGGCCTGGCAGACCAGGGCAGGGGAGAAATCCCCATCTTCCAGAGTAGGACGTCATCAATGTCGGAAACGGAAAAATCAAGAAAGAGCACCATACACATTGGAATATGGAAGTAGAAACCAGAAGACACTTGTAGAAAAGCAGAGAACGGAGAGCAAGAGTTGGCAGTTTTTTAATGCATTTGGAATGAAGGAGGGGATGGAAGGAAGATTACACGAAGGTGGGAGAAAGCAAGGCGGACACTGGATTACAGGACAGTTAGCTAAATTATGTACGCTCTTGCGGGTGGTTACACCTTCCAGGGGTCTGGAAGAAAGGATTACTTCTAACATTTCAAAGGCGTGTTACATAGATTGCATGAGAACAACCCACAGGGCTGGCTTAAAGAGCTCTCACAAAAGAAGTTACAGGCGGGGGGCATGACTACCCACCATGACCTGCCCAGTTGGGAATTATTCATGATCAGATCACCCTGTGAGGTTACTTGCAGTTAGATGTATTGCAGCACCCCTTTTTCATCCACAACAAACTTTCCAGAAGACTTGAAGCTACAGGAAGTGAATCCTGGAGCTGCTGCAGCCACCTTATGACTCTGAGGTTAGGGCCTCAAACAGGAGCCACGGGGAAGGACCACAGGAAAAAGGAAAGAGAGAGACATCCCCGTGATGTCACTGCAGCTGCTGCTGTTCCCTCTACAGTGTCTATGGCCTCTGGGATTTCTGGCGCTAATGATAATTACCCTGAGGCATTGGTTCTCAGCCCTGGCTGCCTATTAGAATCAGCTGGGACACCGCAAAAGAAACCCCACAACACCCAGGCCTGGTCTCATCCCCAACGATTCTGATTCACTTGGCCTGGGGTGGAGCAGCCCTAGAAAAACGGGGAGCAGAGAAGGGAAAGGGCAGGAGGAGAAAAATAGCATTTCTGCCAGATCTCCTTCTGATAAGGTTGGTTTGCTAAAGCTGGGCTTCAAGCTATTCATGCAAAACAAACCCCAGATAAATTTCCTTTCCTGTCTCCTCCCCATTCACCTGAGGAAATGGGAACTCCTTGACATTTTGGTGGAAAGCAGGAGCAGGGACTGTAACGAAAGAGACGGAAGAAGGGGGGAAAAACATTTCAGGTTTTTGTGTTTTTTAAGTGGAAACCATGGAAAGTAAAACAAAATCTTCTAGAAAGTAATTGGGAGACTACTTTCATGACCTTGGGGTAGGCAAAGATTCTGTAAACAGGACACAGAAAGTATATGCTCCAGGGGCTTGAACAGGAACCACGGCTGTCATTTACCATTTGCTCCTGTGCATATTAGATCCTGGTACATAAGGAAAGCGGGAGGGTGGTCCATCAGAACTGGCTCAGCACAGGAAGTCCTATTTTACATTGCAGGGTGAAACTCCATCTGGAAAAGAGAATATAAACTCAGGAGAGGAGGAGCCCATCACCGCGTCCTTCCCACACAAGGCCCAGTGTGGGAAGGGCCTGGGGTGATGGACACCAGGGGGCGCCCTTCAGACAGTGCGTCCAGGCGCCCCCCCCCCCCCCCCCTCCCCGCCAGCAGCTTTGGCTGGAGTCAATCAGGCCCGTTCGTTTCACTGCTGTCCCCATCCCAGCTTGTCTGACAGTGGGGTGACAAAGGACCAGCATTTCCTGGAAAGGTCAGCACTAGGAGGAAAGGCTGAGGAGCCACTGCGCCCCCTACAACACTCCATGGTTTACCGAATGCCTTCCTCTGCAGTCTCACCATATCCTCACACCAGCCTGCTGGGGACCACCTACTCTGTATTATGGATAAGGCCACGGCTTCAGCAAAAGGAAAACTCCGCCTGAGGCCTCTCAGCATGTGAACAGCAAAGCCCAGCTCCTAAGCCTGGTGCCCAGGAGACCCCTCCTGCTCCCTCACTGCACCGTCGCCTTCTCTAGGGCAATTTGATTCCAGCTGCCAGGACATCATTGACAGAAGTGTGGGCAAATATGTGGACCTGTGGTGAGGCGTGGGTAGTGAAGTGGACCGGAATATTCCACCCCAAAATAGGCCCCTTTGGCCTATTTTGGCATGTGGCTTTGAGCTGAAGACAGTTGAACAGCAGACACAGCGCTCTCCCCCGTTAGCCTAAAAGCAGGACATAAATTTCCCTTTGTGACAGTGTCCCCCTCCCCACTCCCATACAAGGAGAACAACCCTTATTATCACTGCAGACGGAAAGTCAGCACTGAGATGGGTCTAGGCAAACCTTTCTAAAATAACCCTTACTTCATTAGTTTCCCCCCATATATTGACCTTCCCACAATTTATCACCCCTAGAAACCCAAATGGTTCTAAATGAAGTTAAATGGTATATAAATCCCCAGGTCTGTTTCTTTGGGTCTTCATGTCTCTCTCTCTCTCTTTTGTTTTTGTTTTAAATAAGAGTTTATTTGAGCCAACCTGATGACATACTGGGGTCAGACAATTAAATTTGTGAACTTTCCACCATGTAAGTACACAGTGGAAACTTCGTGAACTTAATTGTCTGACCAAACGTATGCTGGGGAGCAAGCTCTCAAATGCTCCCTTCACTTCTTTTCTATGAAGACCTCCATGCACAGAAAAATTAAAATATTAACATCAAATAACATTTGTATGCCTTTTCTCCCATCATTTGTCAGTTTAATCTGTCATTTGTCAGTTTAATTTGCAGGCCTCAGAGGCAGAACCTAAGAGTAAAATTTATTTCCTCCCCTACATCAATGATATACTCTGGAAGAGAGACATCAACAGGGCATGGTTCAGCTGATTGGGGGCCCCGGATAAAGGCTGAACAGCAGACAGCTAGCTGGCCAGGGTTGAGGAGAGCAGAAGCTCAGCCATTGTCACTATGTAACTTTGAGGATATGTGGCCAAGAAGGCCTCCCCAGGAACCTTTGGAGCCTCTTGTCTTCTCTGCAGCTGAAGTTCCCGCCTCTTTTCAGGACTATACCAAGGTGCCCAGTTAGTGCCCTGAAGGGGGAGAGTAAAGGCCTAGAGTCTTGGGAGGGACAAGCCCAGGCCAGAGAGTGGATCTGGGGCTGCTTCCCCTATATACAGCCTCACTCCTGGAGTGCCCAGTGTATGACAAGGGAAGGCACAAACTCCTGGTGATGACACTGAAGCATTCTTACATCTCTTTGGAGGAAATAGGGGCCACGCTCAGAAACAAGGCCTTGGCAAAGGATGTGTTGAGGAAACAGCAGTGATTCTGGTGTTCCCAACCCAGTGAGCTCCCAGGCGAGGGTCAGTGAGCTGCTGTTGTAGGCCTGCCCACCTGGTCCAGGGATCAGCCTGGGAAAACTCGGGCTGAGAGACGGGGCCCTACACAAACCTATCCATGAATAGAAACACCTGCGGGGGGGGGCACTGCACCTGCACTCAGGCAGACCTGGGTTCAAATCCCGGCACCACCACTTACCAGCTGAGACCTTGGGCGTGTTGTTTCCCTTCTCTGAGCCACGGCTTCCCCTAAAACAAGAAGGGGATAACAACCCAACTACGCATAGATGAAATGGGATGGTTCACACAGCGCTCGGCCAGGGTTAACTGCTACAACAGACCTAGTTCTCAGATCTACAGCGGAACTGATTTTGTGTTGCACTTAATTTCTGTTGCATGCCCCTTTTTTTACTGAATGGTAGAAACTTAATCAATTGAGGAGGTCCCCATCCCTTCAGTTCTTCCTTATTGGCTTCTAAATTCCTCCCAGTGCAAGGCCTGTAGGGAGTGAGCAGAGGTGGGCCCCAGCTGGCAGCTCCAGAGCGAGCTTCATTCTGCCTGGTCATTGCGTCACACAGTTTTCTGCTATATCCTTTGGAGGTGCCCACACACCAAGGCTCTTCACCTCGGTGCTCACCCTGGAGCAGGGTCTCTCACCTTGTCACTGATGACATTTTAGGCCAGATCAACCTTTGTTGTGGGGGCTGTTCTGTTCATTGGGGATGTTTAGCAGCACTCCTGGCCTCTATCTATCCACTAGACACAAGAAGCATCCTAGCCAGTTGTGACAACTAAAAATGTCCCCCACCATTGCCAAATGTCCCCCGTGGGGCAAAATTGCCCTGATGGAGAGCCACAGTACTGGACCACTTGGGACCGCCTGCTCCTCTATACCTGGGAGCAGGGGTTCTGGTGTGGTCTCTCGGTCACATTAGCCCTGACCCCCACTGGCCAGCTCTTCTGCTCTGACCACTCCCGGACCTCGCCCCATTCCGTGAGCAGCCCTGTGACCCAGGGCTCTGTGAGGACCCTGGACGCCAGGTGCAGGATGAAGGTAGCTGACGAATGAGAGGTGGCGTCTCCAAAGGGGCACCCAAATAATGCAGCCACATACATTGCACATGGTGGAGAAGGTGGAGGAAGGGCCTACCATTGGCCTCCCCACCACTGATTTGCAGCCCAGCTGCTCTGGTGGAAGCACCCTGCTCTGTGGACCCCGCCGGGTGATCTCAGGTGCCTTTAGCCCTTCCCTCTGTGGCACCCGTGGGGCTCATGCCCTGGCATTTGTCCTCAGCAGCTCACGGTGGTTCAGGTTGGCCTCCCTCCACTGCCTGTTTCCATGATAGGTGAACACTGACGAGGTCACTGACAGTCCTTGGATTCCTTTCCTCACTGAGTCCTGGAGGGGACATGCTCACCTGAACCAGACCCAGCCACTGCCCCACTATGTAAGGGCCAGCTGTCACTCGTCTTTATCCAAGGACACCGGCTCCAACACAGTGCCTGATAGGGCAAGATGCTTCACACTCGGGATCCTACTGTGTGCGGCGTCCCTGAAGGTGATTCTCTGTAGACCAGGAATGATGGCTGCATCACACTGCGTTTCCAAAATTAAACAGGGAAGATGAACTCCTAGGAAGTGGAGGCCAAGCGATGGTATTCAATCACCAGAGACAAGGCTGGCGTGGTTTCCGGGATGAGCAACAGAACCAAGTACTCCTGGCCTGACAAGAAGGGGTCCTTGGTCCTGGCTCACGATCACGGTGTCCTTAGAACTGAAAGAGATGGACATTGTGCTACTGACTTCATTTGCATAAACAGGAAAGTACTAGGTCTGGTGAGCAAAGGTTTGTTTGAGCACAGTAGTCAAAGGCCCTCTACCCTTCGCAGAGGCCAGTTCAGAGGCCCAGAGCCCCTGGAAGCAATGCTGTGTACCAAACCACCCCAGAACTACAGCTTAAAACATGTATTCTGCTCCGAAAGCTGCATTTGGGGCAGAACTCACTGGGAATAGCTCATCTCTGTCCTACTTGGTGTCAGCTGGGCAACGCAAAGGCTGGGCCTAGAAACATCTGAAGGCTCATCCAGGTGTCTGGTCGTTAAAGAACTCAAACAGCTGGTGCTGGAACAGCCAGGAGGGCCCCTCAGCCATCTCTCTCCATCTTTATGTGGCCTCTCCCCAGGATGGCAGCCTCAGGGTAACCAGACTTTTCTATGTTGGCTCAGGATTCCCAAGGCACACGTTGAAAGAGAGAGAGAGAGAGAGAGAGAGAGAGAGAGAGAGAGAGAGAGAGAGAGAGAGAAATGGACAGTCATGTACCAGATGGAAACTGGATCGTTTTTTATAGCCTAGCCTCAGATGCCAAGCCCCATCACTGCTGCGATTATATTAGTCAAAGTTCTCCAGAGAAACAGAACCAATTGGATATATATGGATAGATATGAGATTTATTATAGGAACTGTCTCACACAGTCATGGAGGCCAAGAAGTCCCACAATCTGCATCTACCATCTGGGGAACCAGGCCAGCCAGTGGTGTAGTGAAGGCCTGAGAATCGGGGCTGGGTGGCGTTGGGAGCAGGGGAGCTGATGGCGTAAGACCTGACAAGAGTCCGAAAGCCCAAGGACCAGGAGTGCTGATGTCTGAGGGCAGGAGGAGATGGCTGTCTCAGCTCAGAGAGAGTGAGTTAGCCCTTCCTCTGCCTTTCCATTCTCTTCAGGCCCTCCGTGGACTGGATGAGACCCACCCTCACAGGGGAGGGCCATCTGCTTTACTCAGTCCACCAATTCAGATGCCAATCTCTCCTGGAGACACCGTCACAGACACACCCAGAAATAATGTTTTACCAGCTATCACGTTGTTCCTTAGCCCAGTCACACTGGCACGAAACAGTAACCATCACAGCCATGCTGTGTTTTAGAACTAAGACAGCCCTTATTCACGGGGAGAGGTCAGAGACTCTACCGCGCAGGGGAGGAGTCGCAAAATGGCATCACAAGAACACGTGAGCTGGGCTACAAGCAATACAGCCAAGGCTGGAAATACAACCGGCCACAGTCCCCTGGAGGAGCTCTGCTGGCCCAGCACAGCCTTCCACCAGCTTCCCGGGTTCCTGTCCACTGAGAAGAAATGACTCGACTTTTTAGGAATTACTGGACACTGGCTCTGAACCTACACCAAACAAAGTGGCCATGGCACTTTGATGAATGGAGGTCACACATGAGCTCAGCAACACGGACTTCCCCTCCTCAAGACTCATCTCACTACAGATATGTCACCATTTCCCAAGGGGACCAGCCAGTGATCCAGTGGCAAACTGATTACTTTGGATCACTTCTATCAGGAAAGGGAGGGCGCTTTCTTCTCACTGGAATAGAATCTCTAAATATGGATCTGCCTTCCCACCCTTCTGCTAAGGTCACCACCCATGCACTTACCAAATACCTGTCACAATCACCATATTAATAAGTGCTAGTGTAAGGAGGAGAGGGTGACTTCCCCAAATCAAAACAAAATATGGGCAAATGATAAAATTAATATTTTATCTTCATCAACTTCAGACATATCAGGGGTTCTTTCTGGCCATATGAGACCAGCAGATGTTATGTTTCAGGGAAGAATTATTTAAAGGAATCCTGCCCCACCACACCACAGTCAAATTTATTATGAAAGATCAGCTGAAGGAACAAGGAAAACACTTTCTAATTTATTATAGGAAAACATTTCTTCCACTGTCTGCCAAGCTTTGTACAAGTTGCAGACCGGGAAGCATGGTGATCATCTGATTCCTTTTTTTTTTTTTAAATCCATCACTTTTATTCCTGTAGCCACGCTGCAAACAGTACCTATGCCCCAGGGTTGCGACTCAGGAATTAAATCTGAACTTTTTCACCAGGAGCTGAAGCTGTACATGGTCAGTATTCCTGGCAGGAAGTCACTTTTCCATCCATCCCAATGGACCTCTGTCCCCGACCACGGCCCCCGTGTCACACAGGGACCTGCCTCTGACCTCCTGGCCAGCTCCTGGCTGCTATCTAAGGGGCCAACACACACACACTCTGATGTCAGCTCTTTCCCTCGTAAGTTCCAGAACTATGGCTTTGGGCTCTCCATTCCTCCAGATAGTTCTGTCTGTTCTCTCAAGTCAGAACCAGATCATCGAGGCTCTGCCCAAACCCAGCCTCATTCCTGAAGTAGGAATGTTGGCCAGTGGGGCCAGATGTTGTTTGTTTTCTTAAAGTCTCCTTGAGAGGTAAGTTAGACCCGGCTTATCCTTGCATAGAAGTATTAGCAGCTGCAGAAAGGGTCTCAAGGTGCCCATATGCACCCATCCCTCCCCCATTCGCTCCATCACCCTTCACTAAATTTAATGACCTATGGTCTCAGAGCTGTGGGCTGAGGACAGTAGCAAGTGGCGACAATGTAGCACAGAAGGAAAAATATGAGTTACGAGCATGGTGGGGGCACTGGTGGAAGCCATGGACGTTGTTCTGGTCAGTTCTCCCTCAGATGCAAGGAACAGAACCCCATATCAAACCAGCTCAAACAAAAGGGAGATTTACTGGCTCACCTAACTGGGAAGTCCAGGAGAATCTGCTTCAGGGACAGCTGGATGCAGAAGCTGTGCGATGATGTCATTTGGGCTCTGCCTGTATGTGGTTTTCTTCTGCACGGAGGTGCTCTTCCTATGTAGGCAAGATGGCCACTAGCAGCTGCAAACTCAAAGCATCCCAAGTGAGCAGTGACAATGAAAAGAGCACTTCCCTTTTGCAGTATTCTCACATCCATCTCAGGGAAGAGTCTGACTGGTCCTGTTTGAGTCACATGCCCATCCCTGTACTAATCTCTGTGGCTGTGGGAGTTAGATCATCTGATTGGTCAGCCTGTGTCATATGCCCACCCCTGCAGTAGGGGAAGAGCTGTGATTGACAGCCCTACCAGGACCACATGGCTTAAGACAGTTCTCCAGAGAAACCCGAAGAAGGAGTGTGGGAAAGCACGCTGGGCAGATGAAACTCACCTCTCCAGTCAACTGCCGAAGGCTTCGCTGAGGAGGCCTCATACATAGGCTGGACTTGATGGCAGAGCAGGATTTACTGGGAAGAAAGAGGAGAGCAGAGGGAAAAGGTGTGGGGCAGGAGTGACCCCAGAGAGTGGCTGAGAAGGAGAATGCTGTAGATTGAATGTTTGTGTCCCCCACAAATTCCTATGTTGAAACCTAATCCCTAATGTGATGGTATTTAGAGGTAGGATTTGGGAGGTGGTTAGGTCATGAGGGTGGAGCCCCCATGAATTGGATTAGTGCCCCTTATAAAAGAGGCCATGTGAGGACACAGGGAGAAGACACTCATCTGTGAACCAGGAAGCAGGCCCCCATCAAAATACCAAATTAAACAGTGCTTTGATCTTGGACTTCCAGCCTCCAGAACTTGAAGAAATAAATTTCTGCTGTTTACACGTCACTCAGTCTACGGTGTCCTGTCATAGCAGGCTGAGTTAGGACAGAGAGGAAAGGAGACGCCACAGAGCTCCACGCACCTGCCTCACCCTACTCCAATTGTCACCTCTTCAGGACTATCATGAGGTATGAACCTAGGGGGGGGGGGCAATGTGTGCCACGGTGAGAAGGGAAAAAATCTACAGGATCCAGACTTCCACTTGGCTGTTTTGAAAATGGAGTTTGTTTGGCACCACCAAATCCCAGCTGAAAGCACACTCGGGTGTGCCACGCGGGGAACCCACCAGGAGGAAGGAGGCAGAATGGGCAAATACAGTTTCCAAGAGCTTTCTGGCAGATGGACGTGGTCCTTGTGGTGAGCTGGCTACAGTCCCCAGGGACAAGAGAGGACAGTCACTGTTAGGCTTTAATAGCAGAAGAAACAGCATGGACGAGCCAAGAGAACAGTACTTGGAATCTAACATTCTGGGTTTGAATTTTTTGCATTTTAAAAAAATAAGGATATTACTGCAAAAAAGTCACCCAGAAACCCAGCACCTGGAGATGACCACTGTTAGCGATTTTATGTATATTCTTCTAAACTTTTACATACTTTTACATATTTCTATATTTTTTTTACACAAAATAAAGGCAATTACACCTTCCAAATTTTCCTTTAACAAAAGGGGGAAGGTCATACTGTTCAGTGACCTTGTAAAGCGTGATATGTAGTAACATTACTCCATGTACCCTTTTATTTAACGATGAGGAATCTGAGGTCTGGAGGAGGGAAACAGCTCGTAAGATGCTGGTGGGTCAGAAAGCCCCCCCAGCTCCATCTCACTCAGGGCCCTTCCCAGCCCATGACGCTGCTGTATGGTGAGTTCTCTTCTGAAGGTGACACTTGTGTTCAACCATGGGGGCCTGAAGCAGCAGCTAGGGAAGGGGAGGTGGTGTGATCGAGTCTTGGACTCCCCCAGCAGATCCGGGGCTCACACACCGTCAACCTCAGAGCAACCCGCCGTGCAGCCACCCTGCCTTCCTGGCCAGGACCCTGGACCCTGCCTCCCAGGAACTGCGACCTCTTGTCCCCCAGCTGGGCCCCATCACTATGCAGAGAGATGGCCCTAGATTTTACCTCTGGCTGAGAGATAAGGTGTGGCCAGTTCAACCCAAGTCCGTGGGTACACCCTGAGCATATCCAGACAGTCAGGATTCATTTTGGGGCTGTCAGGGGACATGTGGTGTGTGTTCCTGTGGCTAGAAGATAAATGCTCTTTGGTTCCAGGAAGCAAGCTATTCATTAGCAAATGTCACAGTAGTGGACATCAGGGGCCCTGACAATGCATCCAGCCTCCTGGGAGGCAACTCTGTCACCTTGAACCTTCCCAGGGAGCTGGGAGAAGCGAAGAGATTAAAGGACAGCAGGAGACACACCCAACAGGGCTGCAGTCTGTTGAGGCAAGAGAGGAAAATCACCTCAGAGGAGGGCTGATGGGTTAAGAGCGTTGGCTTTGGAGTCTATTAACCTGGGTTCAAAGTCCCTTCGCGCTCTTGCTAGCTTTGCGACCTTGTGTTGCACTCCAACCCCACACCCGAGCCTCACCCTTCACATCTATAAAACGGGATTACCCATAATACCCACCTCCCTGGGTTGTTGGAGATTAAATGAGGTAATGGGGTAGAACTCTTAGCCAGTGCTGGACACATTACCCACCACTATTATCTGCCTGTTGGTTTTGAGAAAGGAGAAATCTCACATAAAGTGAACGTAGGTACCCGACAGACACTCCAAACACCAAACTATGTGTTAATCATTTTCTAAACCGCACTATGCATTTCCTGCCTCGTTCAGAACAGAGAAACTGAAATTTAATATTTTCCCAACAATTCAGAATTAACATTACCAAATGATCGTGTCCTGCCATCATACAGTAATATCTACAGAGGTGACTGGATGCAAGTTGGGTTTTTTGTCCAAATGCTAAATGGCTCTGTGCTAATAGAGCTGTTTTACAGTTTGCTGGCCTCCTCCCTCAGCGTCAGGGTCTCAGTTACCGCTTCTCACTGCTTTCAGCAGGCCTTGCTCAACCCATCACCTCAACCTCCTATACCACCACCACCACCTTATGGTTTGAGCTGAGAAACCAGATAAAGGAGCCTGTTACAAACGTATGTAAAGTAAGAGTTATTAGGTCTCTAGAGAGGAGCTGACTCTTCTGCACAGTTAAAAAGAAAAAAATGTTTCAGTAGAACTCTAAGATAGTTAGCCAAGGCCTTTCACTCACTTCCCACTTCTCAGCCTCACCTCAGGTAGCTGAGATTTTAGGGGTCAGAACAAACCAGGGGAGGTGCTCATCAAAAAGTGACCAATATTATGCTCATCTGACATGACTTCCAACCTAGAGAGTGCTCCGAGAGGCTTTGTTGTTTAGATACATGTAAAATATCATAATAATATATAATATTATAAATAATATAATTAAAATATCACTGAAATGATTGCCATCCTTCTTTAGTATTTTTCTAGAAAATACAGAGATTTCAGCTGAGTTGAATTAAAGTCTCTGATGCTCCGGGTTTCTGGCTCCAGCCTGTAAGGACCATTCTGAAGATGATGAGGGAATCATCTGAGGAGAGTCAGTGCTGAGTGGCCTCTTTATGACAGCCCGTATTTCCTCCTCACATGATTTCTCAGCTCGTTCTCCCCTGTGTAGCCTCACTCAGTTCACCTGCTGTTTCAAAGTGTCTTTATTCTGCAGTCACTGAGCTTCCCTCCCCCAGCAGATATCTGCAAAGTCCCATGACATGCCAGGCACGAGGAGGGCACCAAGGTTCCTTGCCTCCAGAAGCCCCCCATCTGGTGAGGGGAGCAGACAGGTAGCAGCCCTACCTGGTGACCAGGATGGAGCAGGTATCAAGTCCCTAGTCACTCAGAGAAGAAAGTGACCAGCTCTTCCCAGGTGGGAAAGGGGGAAGCGCCACCAAAGAGGGGACATTTGACTGAGCCTTGAATACCTGAAAGAATCAGGGAAGGGTATTCCTGGCAGAGAAAACAGCTTATGCAAAGGCATGAAAACGTGAACACTCAGCACGCTTGGAGCTGAGGGAGGGCTGGGGCAGAGGCCGAGGCCAGAGCGTTAGATGTCCCATCAGCATCCAACCACCATCATAGAGACAGCCTGAGCAGGACCAGGAAAAGACCCAGGACCCCCTGGTATCCAGTACCCATTGGCTGGAGCCAACTCCAGGAGACCCCCCCGTCCTGCTTGAAGAATCAGGAACTCAAGGTACCATATCTGCTTCTGAGCCAGGGCCAGCACAGGCCCAGGCATATCTTCAAGAGCTGTGAACGCCTGCTGAAAGCAACACGTGCCCACAAGCCTCAGGCCCAAAGTGTACGTTTCCATAGAGCAGCTGATCCCCTGGCCAGAAAGGCTAAAAATAATCTCGGGTAGATGTGCAGACCAGACTCTGACACATTCAAACCAAAAAGACTCAAAGATTTGCACAGTTGATGGAAACTGAAATATCAGCCGGCTCCTCCAGCCTGCGGACCACTTTGCCCAGTGATTCAGCAAAGACATTTGTTTGCTGAGCACCTGCCAGACACAGGAGGAGAGAAGGGAGTTCAATACCAACCCTTAAATAAACCATGGTTCATCTTCATAGCTGCTGAAAGAAGAAGGCTCTATATACACTGACCTGGAAAGCTCCAAAGGTGTGTTAAATGAAAAAAGCAAATTGCAGAACAGTACATAGCATCTCAGATGTACTAAGCTTGAAGGAAAGTGTGCATGTGCCCGTGTAAATGCATGGCCAAAGACCTGGCATACCTCACAGAGACCCCATGCCAGTCATAGTATTAGCCCCATTTTGCAGATAAAATTATTAAGGTTCTGTGACGTTAGGTAACTTGATCATGTGGCTGCTAAACTACGGAACGGGGGTATAATAATAACCACTAAGATTTACATAGCAAAAATTTTTAAAGAACTGCAATAATACACACTAAACTCACTCATTGACTCATTCATTCAACAAATATGAATAGAATGTCTACACCACTCCAACCTCTGGAGAGAAAATGATGAAAAGTACAAATGAAGTCCCTGTACTCACGGCACTCACATTCAGGGGTCACCTCTGGAAAGGGAATGATAGAGGGTGGGGGTTGGAGACATGAAAGAAAATATTAGCCTTGTCTAAATTGTTATAGAATTTTTCAGAATAGGAATGAACTATTTGATCAACCCACTATTTGAGTACTTAAGATTTATTTGTAATATTGCCATTGAAAAGAGATCTTTGGGCTTTGGGGGTAGGAATTTCATCTTCAAGCCGATTGCCCAACTGCTAAGAGTGTATTTCCAATATACTTTTGTTTTAATTACTGTAACAGTAATGTGCATTCAGATAAGCAAAATGCAGAGAGCTAACACTTGAGGGGACCTTGCTGTGCACCAGTCACTATGCTAAAGCTTGTGTCTGATCCTCGTAACCACTCTATGAGGTAAGAAATATACCCATTCGATAAATCAGTCCTCAACCAGGGGTGACTTTGCCCCCAAGGGACACATGACCAAGTCTGAAGTCATTTTGGGTTGTAACATTGTGGGAAAGGGGGAGGTTTCTACTGTCATCTAATAGACAGAAGCCAAAGACGCTGCTCAATATCCTGCAATGTATAGGACAGCCCCGGAACAAAGAGTTCTCTTTCTTTATGTCAATAAATGTCAGTAGTGCTGAGGTTAAGAAACCCTGTAATAAATGAAGAAACTGAGGTTCAAGAGAATAACCTGCCCAAGGTCACATAGCTAGTGTGGTCGGCAGAACAGTGGCCACACACACCTGTGAGTATGTCACTGGACATGGCAAAGGGAAACTCAAGGTGGAGATGGCATTAAGGTTGCCGATCAGCTGCTTTTAAAAAAGGGAGGTGATCCTGAATTGTGTGCACCACGTTATCACAAGGGTCTCTGAAAGTAGAAGAGGGAGACAGAAGAAAAAAACAGAGAGATGGCAACATAAGAAGGTAAGAAGGACTAACCGGCTGTTGCTGGCTTTGAAGAAGGATGGGGGGCCGTGAGCCAAAGGAATGCAGGCGGCCTCTCGAAACTGGAAGAGGCGAGGAGCCTCCAGAAAGGAAGGCAGCCCTGCAGACAGCTGACTTTAGCCCAGGGGGACCCACTGCTGACCTTCAGGACAGCAAGAAAATAAGTGTGTGTTGTTTTAAGCCGCTGCATTGGTGGTAATTTGTTACAGCAGCCATAGAAAACCAATATGCCTCCCACCAAAGCATCGTCACCTGTTTGCTTGTCTGCCCAATTAGAGTGTAAGCTCGTGGGGCTCAGGAGAAGGGCAGTCTTAGTCCCAGGCTTTGAGGGTGAACAAATAAACTGTAGAACTGGAAAGAGCCAAGAAAACATGTCGGCCATCCAATTACTTTCAATGAGAGGAATCTGAGGTGCAGAGAAGGGAAATGTTCAAGGCTGCTCAATGTATTCCAGCCTCGGCCACCACCTGCCTTCTTTCTGGTCACTAAGCCACACGAGCCCCAGGACAGGCACTGCTGCCAACTCAAAACCATCAGGGTCAGGCTCCGTCAGGGTACAAGACATCCCTAGGGAACTCAGGACCGCTAGGAACACGTAAGACCAGGAGATGTCTACAATGAGGAGCGCTCTTGAAAATGTTCATCCCAACGGAGCAGCTGATCCACCCGTCATTGCTGTACCCAGCCCCTGCCTGAGCAGCTCAATTAGGAAGACATCCGCACTCAAAGCTTTAGGAAGGCCCGTGGGCACCTGGCTAATGGCAAACTTGAGGCCTGCTTTCAAGAAGCTTAGCATTTCACACCTCTGGCCAGAGCCACAGCTGCAGGCATTCTGGGAAAAGGCACTTCATCCATCAGACATCTTTTCCCGTCTGTCAGAAAGTTGCCATAATATACTAACTTCATTAGAAAAAGACACTCCAGATCTGCCAGAAAACTATCATAGATTCACTTGCGTATGTATTACCAGATCTATGAAGTTAAAGGCTTCTGCCTTCAGATGCGAAGCCCTTGTGCAGTGCACAACCTGCAGAACTGTACACAGCAGCCCTGCTTGGCAGTCGGGTCTCACCCCCTTCACTGACCTCATCTTCTCCCCTCCCCGAAACCAGCCCTCAGGCCCACTGGAGAACAACCTTGACCTCATAGTTCACCATTTTATGTGTAACAGCCCCACTAGGGGCCCCTGCTTTTATTCCTCTCCCCTTGCAGACAGCAGGAGTTGAAGATGAGTAAGAGAAGGCTGATGGTCCCATTCAGCAAAGCACGTGAGGAGGTGGGAGGCAGAACCCAGTGAATTCTCACGGAATGAATGTCCACGGGCCAGGAGATGGCCAAGGAAGTATGGTGGCTCACAGCACAGGCCTTGGAGAAACCCCACCCACTCACTAGCCAGGAGATGTTGGGTATACTCTTTTTGCCTCCCCAAATTTCACTTCTTTTTTGTGAAATGGGTATCATTGTAGGACTGCTGGAAGAATCTAAGAAATAATATGAGTTCTTGCCGAGTATCTTGTACGAGCTCCAAACCTGAGAGTTACTGTTGTTGTCATTATTATTATTATTTATTATTATTATTATTATTATTATTATTATCAGCACCATCAGCCTGGGGACATCTGCCCTTCAGGCTGTCAGCTTCCAGGCATTTCAACGAAATGGGGACAATCCAGATTTCTAAAAGCAAACCACACTCCTGGGGGGAGGGAGGGTACGTTATAGAGAGAAAGGGTTACTCATGTACCAAAGTGCCCACTCCTGGATAAATAGAAAAATCCAGACTGCTTTGACATGGCATTGGTTTTGTTTAGGGGGCAATCAGACACAGGGTGCAATGCACCCAGTTTTGTCCCAGGTAGCTCCCTGTGCTCTCTCCTCCTGCCCCTGCCCCCTGTGCTTCCACTGGCCCCGCCCATGTGTCCCCAGAAGCCCCATGGCCAGAGGCTGACCAGGGGCATCCAGTAGGCACTGGCCCAGCTTTGCAGTGAAAGGACCCAGGTTTCAATCTGAGCCCTGCTGCGTGTGAGCTGCACGGCCTTCCCCCATGTGTAACACGAGGCAATCACGGTACCTGCCCCACGTGGCCGCCGCGCTAGCGAGCTCTAAAGCACCTGGTCTGACGATGTGGTGTCACTGGCATTACTATCACCTGGGAGGCTTCAGCACAAGGTGGGGGGGTGGGGGGAGGGGCGGTGAGAGGAGGGGCCTGACAAAACCTGTTCTCAGTTCTCTGACTTGCTTCCTGCTCTGTCCACACACACACACAATTCTGACCTGGTTGTCACCTCCATCTGGCCAGAATATTGTATCCAACCCTTTTGACAGAATTACCAAATGCATTTTTTTCTTATTACTACGTTTCAGTTAGAATAAATTCAGCTGCAAGTAAAAGAATACCCAACTCCCAGTGGCTGAAACAACAAAGACGTTTACTTACCTTGTGTAACAGGTCACCGGGTCAGCAACAAAAATATTGCTTTTTTTTAATCACTTTTCTGGTCAGCCATCACCAGTGTGTCAGCTTTTTGTCCTTAAGATTTGGCCCTCAGCGTGGCCTCAGCTCCAGAACCTGCCGGTGTCCAGAAGAAGTGAGGCCCTTTTTCAATAGACAGCAAACTCCCTCCCAGAGTCCTCTTCACAGAAGTCCCCTTATATTGCAGGGACCAGAAGAGGGTCCTCTGCTAACCCAATCTTGCCCGGGGGAAATGGGATGTTTCTGCTGGCTTCCACCTGTCACAGCTCATCCCTGAGGCCGAGAGAACAAGAATAAGTAAGCAAGAACGGAAAAGTGGCCGTCACTTCACACGATGAGCCCCTCACTGATCACAGGAAGGAGCTGGGGCCCAGAGTGGTTACGTCTGTCGTCCAAGGCCACAAACGACTTTGCAGAAGGGCCAGGAAGAAAACCGGCCACCGGCCTGGCAAGCTCTTACCACGTCACCTCCTTGTGCCTGTCAACCAACCATGGCTGACTGTAAGCCCTCAGAGGGCAGGAGACTGTCCTCAGGACTCTCGGAGCTTGGCCAGAGGCATGATAATGACCAAGTCAACACTGTTACAGAAGAGAGCCCCCAATGTGCCCAGCTACGCTTCACCCGCCTCCAAGCTCCACGGCTGGGGAGCCAAAGCACTTCCTGCCCCTCGAAAGAGCTTGGCAGGCGAGTCAGCGGGAACCCAGAGCCTGACAAACAGCATCTCTGTAGCTGCCTGGACACCTGCCAAGCCGCCTCATTCCCCAGGGCTGACCTCATGTTTCTGAAGAGCCTCAAGACGCCTGAGGTCTGTGTGTTGCCTCTCCTGGTTCAGTTCTGCTGCCAGTAAAGGAAATGGCCCAGGCTGGGGGCCACGCGAAGAGGTGGGGACAAAGAGCCCAGCAGCCCTCCCCAGCACCCACCCTGCCAGAGCCTTCTGCCTGTGCCACGCAGGCCCATTCCAGGAGAAACTGAGCAACACCCTCTCACCTCTGAGATGACGCCCGTCCTGATCTGTCTTCCTGCCTCCACCAATCCAAAGGTGTCCCTTGAAGACACTTTCACACTCAGGCTATTTCTGTTGCATTCC
The DNA here is from genome assembly GCF_057876585.1 of Rhinolophus sinicus. Classification (NCBI taxonomy): domain Eukaryota; kingdom Metazoa; phylum Chordata; class Mammalia; order Chiroptera; family Rhinolophidae; genus Rhinolophus; species Rhinolophus sinicus. The sequence continues at coordinate 10,100,925 of NC_142515.1, read as the reverse complement.
AGACTTCTGGAAAGGAACAAAAGGCACTTCAACTTCCTTGGAGGTGCTAAGAACATCTCTGAAGTCAGTTCCACCTCAACGAGAGCCAGAGAGCTCACCGCCAGGCTGAGGCTTGTGCTTGGCGACAAAAGTAACTATAGTTAACCCAGAGCTGAACCAGGCACCCACCCCGGCCTTCCTGTGGTCACCCAGTGCACTGAGGTGAGCACGTGACAAAGGCCTTCATGCACTTTTGGCTCCACTTCCAAATATTCTTTCTGGGTCAAACACCTACTGGCATTAGACAGTGGGCAAGGTCAACAGCCTGTGGAAACAGAACGCAGCCAGACCCCCAGGACCCACGAGCTCCCTTCCACCACTTTCCAGGGCATCTTCTAGCAATTGTCGGTACCCACCCACCCAGCCTGCAGCTCCAAATCAAGGCGTTTGTTCTTACTCACATTCACTTAAAAGTTTTTATTCCCCTTATAAAACCACACACACAATCACGTAGGAGAGGAGAGAGGCCTCACTCTTTTGCCATCCTCTCTTTGGCCTGACCAAGCGGGATCAGACACAACAGCAGGCGATTTTAAACTTTCCTTGCAGAAGTTTTTCTCAGAACGGTAGCTCCCACTCCTCAGAACTTGAACTGTCTGCATACCTTGAAAGCATGCAGGCTGCAGGGCTGCGCGAACAGAGAGGAATTTTCCATTTATAGAATAATAAGCTTCCTACCAGTCTGGGGGCCTCGTTCTCATGGTAAGAGCTCAGAGTTGTGTCAGCAAACCTGCCACGCTTCGGCAAGAGCCCCAAGCCACTCGGGCTCTTTTATTTATTTTTGGTGGGAGAAGGGGAGGAAATAAAGGAATGACTTTTTCACTTGAGCGCCAACACAAACTTGAAAAAGGAACTGGGTTGGCAAGTGCAGAATATTACTGCCTGGTTTCAGGACCTAAATCAACCATTAGGGAGGAGGTGAGGAAGAGACTGGAAAAACACATCTACAACCCTTCCCACGGACAGGTGGCCGGAAGAGGCATCACATTACTGCCTCTTGTGCTTCCCTGCGCCTGCCGCCTGGACCCTGCACTGCACCTGAGGGTGCGGGCCTAAGCAAAGGCATGGCCCCAACTCACTTCTCTTCTTCCAGTGTCCTCTGTGTTCTACACTTGATTTTTGCTGCTGCACACACAGACTCATAGTCTGAAATCCCTTTGGGGTCCGTGGTATAGCAGGAAGGCCACCAAAGCAGGCATGCTGGGGCCCAGGTCCTAGTTCTGGCTGGTACATATTCACCATGTGACCTTAAAGAAGTCCCTCTCTGAGTCTCATTTTCTTCTTCCTGTAAAGTAAGATTAGATTGACTGATCCCTGATCCCAGAGATCCCTTCCACTGCTGACATTCTGATTCTCTCGTTCAATCTAACATTAACCAATGCCAGCACTAGTTTCTGGTCATCCTCTGCGGGGCCATTCTAAACCTGTGGGGCACAGCCAGACCTGTGAGCATGGCCTCACACCTATTGAGGACCTCCAGCACCAGCCACCTGGCTTCCGGTTTCAATAGGAGGGGGGGAAGACCCGCCACCTGAAGAGCCATGTTCGAAGTCCCACAGTACCCTACAAAGACCCTATCTAGTACCTAAAACTTACCTACTTCCCATGAAAACAAACGAAAATGTTGCCCCTTCTCCTAAGAAGGGCATGACCAACTTGCCTCTTTCTAATCAAAAATCTTCTGATTTTTTCCCATTATTTTTACAAAACTATTGTACCTATTTCAAAGTATTAAATTATGATGCTGAATATGCTTTGGTTTTTCAAACTGCACATACACCCCAGATTGTGATAGCTGAAGGAGGAGAGCTTCACGCACAGACACACGCACACACCCCAGTCCTAGGGCTGGAAGGTTTTCTGGTCCAATCCCCATTCCCACCTAAGTCAGCAGCTTACATCCACCCAGTCTCTGAACACCTGTTGGGAGGCCGCTGTGTACTGTGGGAAAGTGCTGCGTCCTTCCACTACTTAGTAAGGCGAGAACCACAACCTCTGTGAACCTCAGAGGTTTGTGCGAGGATTTCATCCAGTGGAAATCTCTCCAAAGCGCTGTACAAACAGAAGTTACCTGATTACTGAGCGGCTCTGACTTTAAAACAGCATCCTTAGATCGGGCCCAGTCCTACCTACTTCCCCACAGTTTTTCTTGCTGACGCTGGTGAGAAGGCAGGAGGCGAGAAGGGGCTTTGGGGCCGGGGAATTAAAGGTTGGGAGGTGCGTGCGTGAACCTTGGGGCCTTCCCTAATCGCCATGCATACCCCCCTCCTTGGTTAAGTCTCACCACCAGGCCAAAGGAGCCCCAGGTCACCTGTTCAAACCCAGGGCACAGAGCTCAGGCAAAGGCCGGCCCCAGCGCCTGCCCCACCCCGGCTCTCCCATCCTTTACTTTCCCCTCCCCGCCCAGCTGCGCTGACAGGGCACGCCCCCTACCTCCGCTGCACCAATCAGCGTCCGGAGCGGCGCCCATGGCGCAGGGGGCACTGGTTGGCAGCCAATTAGCGCCGGGGCCCGTGGCGGCGCCTCGCTCGCCCCCTCCCAGAATGAAAGCCTCCCGGCTGCTGGCTAGGCTGGCGCAGCGCGCGGGGCGCAGGAGCTGCGCGGGCTCGAGTGGAGAGCGCGCATTGCTCGCCCGCCCGCCTCTGCTCCGCCTCCGTCCGGGGCACGGGTGAGGTGGCCCGGGCGAGGAAGCACAGGGGGCAGGGCTGCAGCAGCGAGGCCGGGGGGCGGGGAGGATCGGGGCCCGATAAAAGGCGGCGAGGCGGCCCCACCCCGCGGCAGGCCGGCGGACAGGCTCGGCGCGTCCCTTCCGTCCGGCCCGCGCCGGCGGCGGCGGGGAGGCGGCGCGCGCGGTCTGCAGCCCGCCCATGGAGGCTTTCCACTGGGCTCCCCACTCGCCCCGCCGCGGCCGCGCCCCCGCGCCCATGGCGCTCGTGCCCAACGCCCGCTACGTGAGCGCCCAGGGCCCGGCGCACCCGCAGCCCTTCAGCTCGTGGAATGACTACCTGGGGCTCGCCACGCTCATCACCAAGGCGGTGGACAGCGAGCAGCGCTTCGGCTGCGCCAGCGGCGGAGACGGCGGCTCCCCACCGTCTTCGTCTTCCTCGTCTTGTTGCTCTCCCCACTCGGGGACCGGGCCCGGGGCGCTAGGGCCGGCGCTGGGGCCGCCGGACTACGACGAGGACGAAGACGACGACAGCGATGAGCCGGGGACTGGGGCCCGCTACCTGGGGGGCGCGCTGGACTTGCGCGCGCTGGAGCTCTGCGCGGGCCCCACTGAGGCTGGGCTGCTGGAGGAGCGCTTCGCAGAGCTGAGCCCGTTCGCTGGCCGCGCCGCAGCCGTGCTGCTGGGCTGCGCGCCCGCCGCTACCGCCACGGCCGAGTTGGCGCCGCGCGAGGAGCGGGCCCCGGCGTGGGCGGCCGAGCCCCGGCTGCACGCCGCCTCCGGGGCTGCAGCCGCCCGGTTGCTCAAGCCGGAGCTGCAGGTGTGCGTGTTCTGCCGGAACAACAAGGAGGCTGTGGCGCTCTACACCACCCACATCCTGAAGGGACCCGACGGGCGAGTCCTGTGTCCCGTGCTGCGTCGCTATACGTGTCCCCTGTGTGGCGCCAGCGGTGACAACGCGCACACCATCAAGTACTGCCCGCTCTCCAAAGTGCCGCCGCCGCCCGCCGCGCGGCCTCCCCCACGCAGCGCCAGGGACGGCCTTCAGGGCAAGAAGCTGCGCTGAGCTCGGCCTGCTGCCACCTGACGCCACCGGGGTCACCGCCTGCCCACGCTCCTTTTTGGTCTGCACACCATCTCTTCCTCGCTGTTGGGGAGGCGTGGAGCTCGGCCGTTGGTCCAACTTGGGATGTATTGGTTTTTTCAAAGCAAGCCGGCCGTTCCAAGTACTTTGTCAAAGGGCGGTCGAGACTAGACGCTAAAATCTTGATTTGTTTAGTTTCTAGGGTGTGCACACCCAAACGGTGAAGGCTGTGTGTTTTCCAACTGAAATATGGCAACTTTGAGACGCTGTTTATTTACTGTAAACGTCGACCTACTTTAGGTGCACATCATCAGTATGAAATTGTCTCAATCTAATCTTGTATGTTTAATTTTATGAACAGAGGCACTTTACTAGGTCTAGAATATTTTTTTAAAAGCCTCTTAATTGAACTTAGAACTGGCGATTTTACGGAATGTCGGCGGCAAAATGACTATTTTATTGTTTGAAACAATATTTCTTAGTTGTCCTTAACCAGTTATCTAATTCCAGGTGAAGCGAGCCCCTGGTGGCATCACTGTGTTGGGAAGTGGAGGTTTAGTAACCTTTCCAGTGTTAATTTGGGTGGGTATTCCCTCCCTGTGGCTTGTTCGTCCTAGCTGGAGGTGGAAAATGCACAATCTGTAGCAGGTAGAGTACGGCTCCTTATCCTTTTATGTACCAGATCTTTTATTACTAAAGTAGCAACTAGCGTTTTCCACCTTTAAAAATTGTGCCAAGTTATAATCATATTGTGTATACACTTGGAAATGGTGCTGTTTAAAAAACTTGTGTATTTATACAGTAACAGTATATGAATTCATTAATCTTGCCTATAACTTTGCTACTTAGCCTTTTGTCTATGTACCCACCCCACCCCCATTTCCAGTTCTTTAAAAACACTTATCTTAATGTCAGGAGGCAGCAGCATTGACCCTGAATTGTTCAATTTCAGAGTTCCTAAATTGTGAAAGCTCATTCCAGCTGTTGCCTCTCTAAATGGAAGATGGAATGTTTTGCGCTCTAGGTTAATAATAATAACCTGTGTTCAAGAAGGTTCCACTCTGGGCTGTCGGGCTTTAGGCACAGGCACTGCTCAAACCAAAATAAATACTAATTGTGGAGCAGGGACTGGGACACAAGGACCACCACTCCCTCATATTCCCTTTCCCACAGGAAGGCCCCAGTCTGTTTCTGGAACCCCACCAGTTATCATAAACCAGATGAAACCTGATCCTTAGGCAAAGGTTCTTAACTCCTACTTTATCTCCTCCCCCCCGCCCCCCCTTATTTTTAAATTCACCAGGCTGAATGCCACACCATGGCATGTAGCTAGATCAAGACCAGAGGCAAGGGGCGGCCGGATGGCTCAGAGCACGAGCTCTGAACAGGGTTGGCAGTTCGATTCCCACATGGGCCATCGAGCTGTGCCCTCCACAACCAGATTGAATGACAACTTGGAACTGATGGGCCCTGGAGAAACACACTATTCTCCAATAAAATTTAAAAAAAAAAAAAAAAAAAAGAGGCAAAACTGGAGATTAAGATGAACTCACCTAAAACAAAATGCATCATTGTCTGAAAATACTAGCAAGAGATTTAGTCTAAGTATATAAAGATTCCAGTAGATTAGGTTATGAGAGGTTAGACTGCTCTCATGTTAAACAGCTAACTTCCTCCACAGCAGAATGGTGTGAACACTCCTTTGAAGGTGTGAGAGGCTGGTGTAAATAACATTGGATGGCTTGTGAGCCTTTTTGTTCAAGAAAGGGGCATGGAAACGAGGAGGGGGACAGGCACAGGGTTTCTAGGCAAGGAAAAAAGAATCCACTCCTCTACTTTAGTGCCAGGCCATACAAGTGCAGATTTGACGGGGCCTAAACTCAAGTAGCTTAATAAAGCCATGTACTTATTCTGTTGTTTTTGCTAGAAAACATACCAGCCTTAAATTAGTTGCTTTTTGCGTAGCATTCAGGACAGTATGAATTTACCTCTTCTACCGCTGTTCTACCTTTTCAAGGGTCCCTATAAAACAGATTAATGCATTCATTCGTCAGACCAGGACTAGGCAGGCGGCTACTTTGTATTTTTAAAAAGAGCCCAATTATAGACCCTTTCCAGGTCTCAGGCAAGTGGCTTTAATGTATCTTCAATATGAGAATGCCTTGGTGGTATGTACCTAAACATGGAGTTAACTTAAGTCTGGAAGTCAGGAGAGTGTTGGGAAAGGTATCCAGAAGACCTCACAACTAGTCAGGTAACCACTATATTAATCTATTCAAAATGCACCCCATGTCACACCCTCCACATTTGCCTGCTTTCCAGCTAACATTAAAATACTGGAAGTTAAAGCATGAACAGAGACTATTACTGCTGTTAATTAATTTTCCAGAGATCTGTTACGAAAAGTATACTAGTCACTCATACATTTAAAAGCAACCTTCCAATTGTTCAAAGTTTATAAAATCAGTGTGAAAACATTCTTATTAAGAACATGCAGTGTATTTGGCTACAAACAAAATGACGTACTCGTATGGATACACGACTTGAGCTGCGACTGCCTTGACCGGCTGGTCCTTTTCTGTAGACATTTCCAGCGGCTTTTAATGTCTTTGAATTTTGATTTTCCTTGTGAAGTCCTTTTTGGAAGCTGCAGAATTACTTTGATTACAACTTTTGGCACAGATTTATTATAAGCCAAAATTACATGTTTTAAAATACCACAAATACATGTATACTTGAAGGGAAAGAAAACGAAAGTTTCAGTGTTAGCGTAACTTTCCAGTCTGCTCTTGGACACCTGAGAAACAGTCCTTCCGTAGTGTCCCAAATGTCAATTAGCCTTGTGAAATGATAAATCAAAGTGTCTTTGGTAATAAAAAACAGGTAGTCCTTGGCGTAAAAATATGCCACACATACAGAGGCCAACCTTCTCCTGGCCACTGTCTCCACCCCCACATCCACCTGTATTAACAGAAATGGTATTCTAGTTTAAAAATGAAGTAGTTGGGCTGGCCCGGTGGCTCAGACGGTTAGAGCGCCATGCTCCTACCTCCGAAAGCTGCAGGTTCGATTCCCACATGGGCCAGTGGGCTCTCAACCACAAGGTTGCCAGTTCAATTCCTCGAGTCCTGCAAGGGATGGTGGGCTCAGCCCCCTGCAACTAAGATTGAACACGGCACCTTGAGCTGAGCTGCCGCTGAGCTCCCAGATGGCTCAGTTGGTTGGAGCGTGGGCTCTCAACCACCAGGTTGCCGGTTCGACTCCCGCAAGGGATGGTGGGCTGCGCCCCTACAACTAGCGACAGGCAACCGGACCTGGAGCTGAGCTGCACCCTCCACAACTAAGACTGAAAGGACAACAACTTGGAAAAAAGGCCTGGAAGTACACACTGTTCCCCAACAAAGTCCTGTTCCCTTTCCCCAATAAAATCTTTAAAAAAAAAAAAAGAAAAATGAAGTAGTCACTGGGAACATGAAGACTTCTGCGCGTGAGTAGGTTGGTCAGCTTTCCCTTGACACCTGTGAATAAATGGGGGGTCAGGAGTGGGGGACGTGGCTAAGCCCTGAGAATGGAAACCTAAGATCAGGCCCACCAAGCAGCAGCAGACCCTTCTTCTTATCTTGTGCGCTGCACTTGGCCTACCAAGGGGTCCTGACAGGAAGGGTGGGCTTGCAGACGAGCCTGGGAACCTGATCAGCAGACATGCATCTAAACGAACCCTCTTACATGAACTGTCCACTGGAGCCTGTGATGTCACAGGACAGTCCCCCTCTAGTAACTTAAGACTCAGAGCAGTTTACAAAAGAAAAGGCCCTCCACAAAAGACCTTTTAAAGACGTTCACTTGTTTGGAAAGAAAGCTAAATGTTTAAAACTGTGGTTTCCATCATGGTAACATCAATACTCCCTCTTCTGGCCTTACAGCTGTACCAACAGGAATTTTCACCGCTACTCAACATCGGAAATAATTTAAGTGTCTACAGCCACTATAACTAACATTCTCTGAACTATGATTTTTCTCATTTCAAAGGAAAGCCCAAGATGGTACACACCCCCCCACACACACACACACACACACACGCATACAGGCTCAGACAACAGCATTACAAGGAAACGAAGGGGTCCTCGTTAATAAAGGAGGACGTCGTAGGAGAGACATCCTAGCCACATTTGCTTTATGTTACGTTCAGGTTATTCTCTTGGATCTAGACACTGAGACACTTAATGGCACTAGTAAAACTCAAGTAAAATGAACTCAACTGAATATGCAAATTCACCACTATAAAAAACCACTTTGACTATAACCACAAATCAACACTAAAACAAATTCTGTAAGTATTTTATTTATCATTAAAGAAATACCACAGCAGCAAGTTCTGTGTTGGCTTCAATGAGACCAAATAGTTAATCTTTAACGTAGCTACTTCACTCCAAAATTGAAGTCAACACAGTCGTTACTACAAATTACTTATTGAAAGAATCTATGCTGAAGAGAAAGGAAATTAAGAAAAAGAATTTTAAACAATTCCTCCAAACCACACATTTATAAATATTGTCATATTTAAAATGCTTGAAACGCATGAGTTCTCCATTAATGGAAGAGCAGGTTGCTACTGGCACCAGAAAAAAGCTCAGCAATAGTTTACCAAATGCTTTAAAATTTAAATCCTCTGTTTTGGATTCACACTTGGGTGGTATTCTTGTCATTACAACAATGTCTGAGAATTGCTTTATACTCACCTCTCAAGTAAAATCTACAGAAAATCCCACTGTATCCAATGCTGGTAATGTTTACTGCACTTAAAGTGAACCTAAAAACTTTCTAAATTTAGGTAATACCTCAAAATACCTAGAGGTATAGAGGTATGTCTCAGCTGCTAATGATGTGAAAACTGTGTCAGCTCCCTGCTTTAAAGAGTCATGAAATACATTTTCTATAACAGAACCTTACCTCATTCCAAATTAATATATTTCAAAATAAAAAAAAAAAAAAAAAAAAAAAAGGATCAGCTCTATACCAAGATATAGGTGTTACTCAATACCTGAAGGGTTCACATTTTAAATTTATTTTTTAGTTTTTCTTTTTTGTAAACAAGTGATTGATGAAATAATGCAACACCTTAAATTCCAGAAAATGGCATGGTTTTCCAACCTCCTGTGGATACGGTGCATGATCAATCTATTATATAGGATTAATACAAGTTCATGCTTTTTGTGTTATGGTGAGACAACATTAAAGAATCCAATTTAGACAGGTTGAAGCACAAGTATAATAATCCTTGAATGTAATCAAACCTATGTAAGACATGAGTTTGAATCCATTATCTTGAGACTTAACGTCGTACTGTAGTCCACCCGTCTTCATCAGTCTCATTTTTAGTACGACGAAGAGATTCCCTATCTTTCTCAGCTCTCCACGAGGCCTTCTCTTTTTCACCTTCTCTTTCTCTGTCTCGGTCTCTTTCCCGATCTCTTGAAAGAGCTGGGGGAGGAACACGACGAGGGGCATCCCGCTCTTCTGCCCGGTCATCTTTCCTGTCATCAGCACGTCTCCAAGAACTTGCTAAAAGTTTAATTGAAAGAAAAATAAAGTTTGTACTATATTCTATTGGCTCAGACTAAACAACTTCAGAAAAAGGAATGCCTCAAGTTACTCAGAAATCCTGTACTGAAGATAATACAGAATCGCCATGAAAAACCAATAAAAGGGGGCTGCCATGGCAGGCTTGCTGAAGACCACTGGTCTTGTGGGATTGGGTGTATGAGAATCCACATGAGAGGCTATGAATACTGTACACAAAGATTCTTGATGTTCTTGAGCAAATCCCTAAAAATGCAGCATACAGAAAGTATACCAAAAAAAATCACAAATGAGAAGCTGGATATGGTTAAAGCAGAACCAGATGTTAAGAAATTAGAAGACCAATTTCAGGGTGGCCAAATAAAAGAGGTGATTCTTCAGGCTGAAAGTGAACTGAGTTTGGCGAGAGAAATAATACAATGGAAACTATGTGAGCCTTTAGTGGAAGAGCCTCCACTATAATATGGCCAATATAATCATCAGAAGACTTGTGTTGACAGGAAACTGATATAATTAAACATTGTTATACATTAAAAAAAAAAAACAATAAAAGCTAAATACATTTTAATCATTTTGATACTATTTCTCACAAAATCTTTAAAACATACACACTAAGATATAATTCACATTTGCAAACAAGAAGAAATCATTGGCTTGGCAAGTGTGGTAATTGCTTTAACAACAAAAGCAAAAACTAAGACAAAGTGACAAAAATCTGGCTGAATGAAAAATTTTAAAATTAAAAGGACTTTTGGCTCTTGAAGACATTTTAACAGCTAATTAGCCATAAGAAAATTTTTAATTACAATTATAATAGAAGAAATATCTTTATAATCCAGTGGTACTAATACTAAAAGATTGTTGAGACAACTACTTAAATGCAATGATCATTTTAAACATTAAAAGTTTTTACTGGGGGCGGCCGGATGGCTCAGTTGGTTACAGTGCGAGCTCTGAACAAGAGGGTTGCCAGTTCGATTCCCGCATGGGATAGTGGGCTGAGCCCCCTGCAACTAAAGACTGAAAATGGCGACCGGACTTGGAGCTGAGCTGCGCCCTCCACAACTAGATTGAAGGACGACGACTTGGAGGTGATGGGCCCTGGAGAAACACACTGTTCCCCAATGTTCCCCCCCCCCCAAAAAAAAGACGAGTTTGAGACCATCAGACTGTTAGATGATAAGGAATTACTAATTTTTAAAAAAATTTTACTAAAGTTTTAATTGTTACAATTTCAGAGAATGTTTTACACTTTGTACTAATCTGACTTAAATTAAATAACTGATAAATTATTTCATTTACATAAACTTTTCACCTGTATGAGGTGTGATATCAAAACATAGTGAATGTTTAAACAAAAAAAAATTATTATAGTTAAAGACACATTGCCATTAATCCCCCTCAAATTACTCCCCCCACCTCTGCCGGCTTCCAACAATACTTATCCCATCGTTCTTGCCACTTTCTGAAGCGGTTCTGGAAATCCTCTTTCGTGTCTTTAGTTGTGCTGTCGCAGCTGCCTCGATGTCCCCAATCACTTGGACTTTGGGAAAGAGCCAGAAGTTGCATGGTGCCAGATCCGGTGAATGTCAATGAGGACACACCGACGTGTTCATTTGACACAAGTTGCCGTGTACCAGAAGCAATGTGTGACACAGGATGATTTACAGCACACTTTTAAACACACCTTCTCTCAACCGTAGCTGCACCGAACAAGTTGAAATTTGTCACACACTATAACTAAGGTTCGGCGCACCGCTTCCCGTACTGAAGATTCCTGCCTTTCCGTTGGATGGCACTCAGCAGCAGAGTTCACTGTATTTTGTGTCACACATCGTTTCTGGTACAACATTCTCTGTCAAAAACATTACAGTGTGTCCTCATCCACCTTATTCACAGGATCTGGCATCGTGCAACTTCTGGTTCTTCCCCCCAAAGTCAAAATGACCATGAAAGGAAAACGTTTTGAACCAACTCAGGACATCGAGGCAGCCGCAACAGCACAACTAAAGACACTCATGAAAGAGGACTTCCAGAACCGCTTCAGAAAGTGGCAAGAACGATGGGATGTGTTCAAAGTGAGGGGTAGTATTTTGAGGGGGATCGATGACAGTGTCTTTTACTGTAGTAAATTGTTTTTATTTAAACATTCACCGTATTTTTTAATCACAACTTGTATATATTTTTTGCTTACTCTCTAATTTAGTTTACTATTGTGTTTCCCCAAAAATAAGGCCAGGTCTTATATTAATTTTTGCTCCAAAAGATGCATTAGGGCTTATGTTCAGAGGATGTCAACCTGAAAAATTATGCTAGGGCTTATGTTCTGGTTAGGGCTTATTTTTGGGGAAACAGTATTATACTTTGAATTTAGAGATGAGCTAACTTCATAAAGCAACCAATGAGTAAATTTATGAAATCCATGACTTCTCAACTGAATAAGTATCCACCACCTACCTTAATTTTGGTGTTCATACAAATTTACAATTAAATAAAATCCAAAATTCCCCCAGAAATTATGGTTCTCCAATAGTTCAGACCACTCATACCTTCTTCACGCTCTGCTCTGAGAGGAGGTCCTCTGCGGTCTCTGTCATCTCGTCTTTCTCTCAGATCACGGCGATCATCTCTGTCACGACGACGGTCATCTCTATCCCTATCATCACGACGACTTGAATCTCTCCAGCTTGAAACTTCCTCAGCTGGGCCTCTTCTCCAGTCACCTTCATCCCTGTAGCCATTCAAAACGACATATTCTAAGTTCTGTTGTTAAGACGACATAGGTAATCATGTCGAAGTTGGTGCTCAGAGAGTTTACGACTATAACAGAGATGAAGTTTAAACTCACCACTTGACCTCAATCTGGGCAAGTGAGAACATCTGGAGCTGTGCTGTCCAACGCAGCAGCCACTACCCACATGTGGCTACTTAAATTTAAGTTAACTAAAATAAAATCAAGACTTTCCCTCAGTAGCACTAACCATATTCCAAATGGTCAACAGCCCCTTGTGACGGCTGGCTACCATAACAGACACTACAGATATAGGACATTTTCATTCCTGCAGAAAATTTAACAGTGACGATCTAGATTTATCAATACAAAGCCACTTTGGCTTAAGGAAACAGGCTAGAACTTTTACAACTCCTATTAGGTTGGTGCAAAAGTAATTGAGGTTTCTGCAACTATGTTTTAACCTTTTAAACCGCAATTACTTTTGCACCAACCTAATAAAAGGGCTTTTAATAATTTAAAGGCAACAAAACTGATGACCTAAACCACAGGGAGAAAGCAATGGACTGGCAAAGATAACTGGACCAAGAGTTATACAACCTGCAGATAGCCACAAAGCTCACGCCTCCACTTTCTCACTTTGTTAAGAGGGAATGTTCAATTAGATGACCTCTAAAATTCTTTTTTTTTTAAAAAAAAGCTACAATATAATTCTAATAGATAAATTTGGGCAGAGGGAGGAACAAGGAGCACCATTTCTCAAAACCGGCTGGGAGTACAAGGAGAGTGTGTGAGAGGATCCTGACTGTAAACCACAAACGTGCTATCAGAACACCTAACCTTGGACGTCTGAAGCGCTCCTCTCGATCCCCATCTCTCTCTCTGTCCCTTTCTCTCTCGGGGTCCTTGTCGTTCTCGTCACGATCTGGACCATCTCTCTCTCTCTCTTTTTCTCTATCCCATTCACGTTCTTCTGATGGTCTTGACTCTCGAGGTGGACCCCAACTCTCTTCTCTGGCTTTTTCTTTCTCTCTCCATCCACCTATTTTTTTAAAGAAGCGAAAAATTTTTTCCACTCAAGAAACAGATTAGCAATTATGAATAGAGATCTTAATGTTAACATTAATCCATCATCATTCTAAATACTAATTTAAGACACCACACCTCATGACGAAAAAAACAAAAACTAAAGCCATTCACCTCATTTCACAGAATCACCAGCTATTTATGTCTACCTATCATGTTTTTCAAACATATAGGAACATATAAGAAACTTACAAAGCCTGGGTTGAGTATCCCGTATGTAGAGATTCTGGATATAAAGAAAATCTGTTTTGATGGTAAACAACTAATTTAAGCAGAAAACATAAAGGGTGAGGGTTAAGACCTAGATCTCTGAGAGACAGAGCCCCAATTATGAGTTCATTTATATCTTGTAACATTTTCAAAACCTTTGTAACCAAAAACTCTTTTCATATCCCTGCCCTCCACCATTTACCACCCACGCAGTCATGAAACAAGGATAAATCCTTTGACCCTGCCCAACACTTCACATTTATCCATGTGGTATCCCAATCAAGAAACATTTTATTTATACATATCTGCACAAAGAGGCCAAAGGGAACAGAGATTTCAATGAAAATGTATTATAGCTCTAAGGCTAATAATTATTATGGCCGTTAGCATTTATAGTACGTGCCACAGCACTATTCTTAACTCTGCATATATTAACATATTCAATCCTATCCACAGCTGAGCCAAGGTTTCATAGTTGATAATCTGCCTACATGATAAAATTTATTTGTACCTTCTAAAGTAATACTCGAGAACTTTTACATTCACTCGCAGATACATGCAAAGTAACAAAATGTGAGTCGCCTGACAAGCACATTCTAGGCTAAGGTCAAACAAGGTGACGACGCTCTGCCATCTTGCTGCAGCTCTCATACTTTAAATATGTGTCCTTTTGGAGGTCTAGTTACTGTCACATTTTTACATTTTAGTGCTTTTGGTTGGTGATTTCATTGTATAAATGGCCCAAGCATTGTGCTAAAGTGTTAGCTAGTGTTCCCAAGTACAAGAAGGTGATGGATGGGATAGAGTGCATGTATTAGATAGGCTTCACTAAGGAACAAGTTGCAATGCTGCTGGCCGTGAGTTCAACATTAACGAATCAACAATATATATTAAATAAGGTATGTTTAAATGGAAATGTAATAAACAAGGTTATGTACTGTCTGGTTGACAAAAATGTTGGGAATAGCAGCTCACAGGAACCTAACCTTTTTGTATTTCTCCTAGGAGCAAATGGTTCAGTATTCACAGACTTTATAAAACACAACTAATGCAAATTAATGAGAACTACACTGTTATCCCAATTTTATTGGAGGCACACATAAGTTAAGCAGCTTGCCCAGAGTCACACAGCTAGACAGCAGAATGAAGTGGGCCCTGATCATTACCTAACCGGCACCTGGGACCCCGGGCATCATCCATGCTTCGTCTGGGACCCCAATCATCAGCATTACACCAGAAGAGAGTGAAGTATGCACCAGAACCACTAAGGCTAAAGGCAAGAAAACTGCTCACTTAAATTTGCATTTAAATCAGATTACACTGAGCCAGCAGAGACCGGTAACAAGAGTTCAAAGAAAGAATGATGGTGGCCCAGACCCAAGTACATGCATGGGGAATAGGGAAGTGGGTGGGCTTAAGGAACACTGGACAGGCAGAACTGAACTAAATGGGAGATTTAACCTAAAGGATGAAAGAGAGGGCGAACAAATCCCAGATTTCCAGCTGACACAACTGTGGACAGTGGTGTCCCTGAAGGGAAGTATTTGTATATATGTGTGTAGGAGGTGTGTGTGTGTGTGTGTGTGTGTGAATTCAGTTTTGATAGGTTGAGCCTAAAGGGTCAGTGTGACACTTCCAGGCAGATATTTTGTTGGAAACACGTCTAAAGGTAAGGAAAGAAGTCATCTGGGAAAGATGGTAAAAGTCACAGACTTACATACAATTGCTCAAGAATAATGAAGTATGAAAAGATGAGCAGGCCAAAGACTGAAAAATAAGGAAATGAGCTCTTCCCATGAACATAATCCCATGGGTGGCACGAGTACAGACCAATGTTTAGTAAGAGTGTTCTTTTCTTCATTATTTATTATGGGATTGGTCCAGGACAGAACCTGAAGAACACGCATACTTAACGTATGAACACAGGAAGAGGAGCCCTTAAAGCAGCAGTCAACAAGGCAAAAGGAAAACAAAGCACGTGACATCACTAAAGCAGAAAAAAGGTGAAGTCATTTAATTTGTTTTGGTGTGTGGGATACTGAAGGCAAGCTTTTGACATAAAAGTCACTGCAGAGATACTCTAGGAAAGATAAAAGACCAGTTTATCTAGAAACAGTAATATAGCCCAATCTGTCATATATCCATTAATATTTCATTTTTTCAGTTGAAGAATAACTTTCTTATTAAAAAATCAAAATGTAATTAGCCCTTTTAGATATTCCTTGTTTGAAATAACCTGCTACCATCTAAGAAACAGTGGAGATTAACTTGTGCAAAATTTTTACTTTCTATTGGTTAATACATCAAATGGATTCTATAAAGCACTCAATCTGGTTTTCTAAATCCCAGAATTTTACCTGGCTTGACAAATGGTCTCCAAAGACCAGGTCTCGAGTCTTCGCCCCTTCTGCTGGGAATCCGATCATCATCCACCCGTCTTGAGACCCGGTCATCATCCATATTTCTCCAAGGCCCCCTGTCATCATCTGCACCACGCCTGGAAATTCTATCATCATCGGCATTCCTCCAAGGTCCCCGGTCATCATCCATCCCGCGCCTAGGACCTCGGTCATCATCCATGCTGCGTCTGGGGCCCCGGTCATCATCTATCCCGCGTCTGGGGCCCCGGTCATCATCTATCCCGCGTCTGGGGCCTCGGTCATCATCTATCCCGCGTCGGGGGCCCCGGTCATCATCTATCCCGCGCCTGGGGCCCCGGTCATCATCTATCCCGCGCCTGGGGCCCCGGTCATCATCTATCCCGCGCCTGGGGACCCGGTCATCATCAGCATTACGCCAGGATGACCGCTCTTCATCAGCACCTCCTCGCCGCGGCCCCCGCTCCTCATCCATCCCACGTCTTGGTCCTCTGTCCTCCTCAGCTGTCCGCCAGTTTCCTCTATCCTCATCCAGCCCTCGTCTAGGTGGTCTGTCATCATCCGCATGACGCCAGCCGCCCCTGTCTTCATCAGTAATTCGTCTGGGAGGCCGGTCATCATCTGCATTACGCCAGGTGGGCCGGTCATCATCTGCCCCGCGGCGAGAGAACCGATCTTCATCAGGACCTCGTCTAGGAGCTCTGTCATCATCCACACCACGTCTCGGAATCCGATCATCATCTGGTCTAAGAGGAGACTCTTTCTCTTCATCTTCCCCCGAACGCCTGGGGCGATCATCATCTCTTCGGAGAGGCCTTTCCTCATCCCGCCCTTCTCCACGTCTCCACTCCCTACAGAGCAACAAGCCAAACATTTTTAGGAGGAAATTTTCTAAAACAGCACATGATCCTTGGGGATTTCACTCACTTTTAAAAATCACTTCAATGTAAATCCATTAATCCTGCTCCTAAAATACTTTCTCCTAATAAAAAAACCCCCACAAAATCCAAAATACTACATCAACGAATAAAGCAATAAGCAGACAACTGCCTTAAAAGGTATCTGCACTTTACTAACAGTACGTTGGCAATTTTAAAGAATGGTTTGATTTACTTAAATTTAAAGGAAAAGAAAAATGTGTTATGGAACTATTCATTCTTACTCTGGCTTCAATACTATTCAATTAGGGAATTAAAAAACTGGAGCATATTATTTCTCAAAATGTTTAGAAGTCAATTAATTACAGCAGTATTGAAGTAAACTATGAAAAACATTTCAGTAATAGAGATGCACACAATTCTTCACAGCTCTCCTTTCCCCAACCCTATAAAACAAACCAATTAGAAAGCTACTAATAAGATATTAACAGGGCCTACGATTAGCTGGTACTACTTTCCTTAACTCTACTTACTTCTCCGGCAGGCCTCTTCTCCACTCAGACTCTACTTCAGGTCCTTTTCTCCATGTGCCTTCGGAATCTCTATCGCCCCAACGAGAGTCCTACATTGACCAAAGTTAGTTAAGATGCAATGTTTATTACAATTACAGGTACTGTAATTCAACAGTTTTCGAACTTCTATTGAACAATCTTAAGTCTTTAAATATGAACAAGTTTAAAAATTGTTTCTTTTTAAACCTGAAATCAGACTGATAGTACAGTGAAACTGGTATTCGCAGGTATTGCAGGTGGCTTTAAAAATTGATAAATCACAGGGTGGCCAGATGGGTCAGTTGGTTAGAGCACAAGCTCTGAACAACAAGGTTGCCAGTTTGATACCCACATGGGCCAGTGAGCTACACCCTCCACAACTAAATTGAAGACAACAAGGTGCCGGTGGGGCAGCCAGATGGCTCAGTTGGTTTGAGCGGGAGCTCTTAACAACAAGGTTGCTGGTTCAATTCCCGCATGGGATTGTGGGTTGTGCCTCCTGGAACTACAGACTGAAAACAGCGACTGGACTTGGAGCTGAGTTGTGCCCTCCACAACTAGACTGAAGGGCAACAACTTCACTTGGAGCTGATAGGCCCTAGAAAAACCCACTGTTCCCAAATATTCCCCAATAAAAAATTAAAATTTTTTTTTGATAAATCAAGACTTGAAAGCAGTGTGGCAGCAGCCTCCTAGAATTATTAAAATGCCGCCAGATTTTCTTTGACCTAGAAATTCTCTTTTGAGATTATGTGAAAAGAGCCCAGTGTCCCCAAATGTACATAACAGTACCTACTAAACAGAGGTGGAACAAATGAAATATCTAATAGGGAATGGTTAAATAAACAGTATTTCCCACTTCAAAATACTGCACCGTCATTAAAAATTATGGAAAGGGAGTGGGAGATACTCAACACCTTTAAGGTGAAAATGTAAAGCTGTTACAACCTTTGTTAAGGGGCAATGCACACAGCTTGAATCACAAACACCTCAGAAACAGCTTGACTGCTCCTACAAACACAACCTAAGGCCACAATCAGAAATATAAGAAGGATATAAAACAAGGTCTAGGTGTGGGATGGAAGGCCTAACAAAAATCTAATGAAGCTGAGAATAACTATAATCCCACGTAGGTGAATAAAAGGATCTTTATTTAAATTTTTTAAAGTGTCTTGGCCACAAAACCCTCCAACAATTAGTGATAAGAAGCAGTGTGAAGGACAACGATGGCCAGATGAGTCATCTGCCATCATAGCTACTGACTCTGGGCTCTCTCTTAAGTTGGGGGCTGTTCTAAGAGACTTTCCCAAGTGAACAGTGAAGGAATAGAGAAAAGGAGAAAAAACTTCCCTAAGTTAAGGAAATTCAATCCTCTCTAAATAAAATCCTGACTGAAAGGGCACATGTGACAAAAAGGATGGAATAATAAAGACTGTACATTTAGGTACCTAAACATAGTCTTGGTGAAAATTTTAAACTCCCTTTACCCCAAGGATAGAGAAAACTCTAAAAGTTTCCAAGAAATAAAACAGAGTAACAATACCAAGACTAAAACAAACAAAAAAACTATGTGCACAGGAGAAAAGGTGATACAATGTTAATATATTTGAAACTAAATCATGTTTGCCAATATGGCTGTAAAACTGTTAAATAAATGAGTCAAATAGAGAGATAAGGGGTTTTAATGCTCTGGAGGCAAAAATATTCAGCTTACTGCAATGAAACATAAATATAGGTATGCTCAATATTTTCTGTTCTGAAGAGACAGAAGAGTTCTCAAAAATATAGTGTGTTAAAGTTTGACAGATTTTGGAAAACACTGATGGTGATCACTAAAATAATAGAGAAAAAAATGAACTGAGCAAAGTTCTTAAGTGTGGCTTAAAAAAAAGAAGGAATGGCAGAGATATGGAAGCAAATAGAAAGCTCCAAACCTATGTTAGGAATAAAACAAATAAAATATCTACCATGTAAAGTGCAAAAAGACAAAACTAAAGACTCTCCAATTGAAAGGGAAGGTGGGAAGGGGGCACAGAACAGAAACAAATGGTTGAAAAGGAACAAAACCATGAACATAGGGCAGATTTGCAAAACTAAAAGAAAAAAATCAGGAACACACAATCACAGGTAAATTATCCCACTTTCTTCAGAAGATGATGTTCCACAAATTAACATGAAGCAAATTAAATTAAATATCAACAGCTCTGATGTCATACACAAAGAACTTTGTGCCCAAGAAAAAAGAATACTCAAAATCTGACGTATTAGTACACAACAGAAAAATGTGTTAAATTCAAAAAAATTAAAAATCATATAAGGCCACATTCACTGATGACAAGAAAATAAAACTAAGAATTAGTAACAAGAGTAACAAAACTGGGGCCGGCCCGGTGGATCAGGTCCAACCATGCTCCTAACACCGAAGTCGCCAGTTCGATTCCCATATGGGCCAGTGAGCTGCGCCCTCTACAGCTTGTGAACAACAGCTCTCCCTGGAGCTGGGATGCTGTGAGCTGCCGTGTGCAGCCATGGGTTAACGTGTGCCGTCATGAGCGGCCGGTGGCCAGCGTGAGTGGCTGGCAGCCGGCGAAGGCTGCTGTGAGCGGCCAACCAACGACTGACAACCGACTGCCTCAGCCAGGGGGAACACAAGGCTCATAATATCAGCATGGGCCAGGGAGCTGTGTCCTACACAAGTAGACTGAGAAGCAACGGCTTGAATGGGGGTGTGGGGTGTGAGGCCGGGGGGGGGGGGGGGGGGGGGAGTAACAACACTAAAAATCTATCCACATACATTAATTATAAAACAGAAAATGAAGACTAGTAGCAGTTCCTCCAATAAATGTAAGTGTTTGATACTAATAAAGGAGTGGAGAAAAGTCAGGCAACAAATCCTCCAACTACTTACTCTGTTTAAGAGGAAGCCTGGGCACACGCCAGGGAAAACAAAGAGCATACAGGTCGATGTCACAGACTTACGATAAGGCATGAAACTAGCTCAGAATGGCTATAGTATATAGGTGACACTAAGCAGAAAATCTGACAGCTAAAGCTAATGACAAAAGCAGTAATCATGAAAGGACTGACTGTTAAGGCATGTTTTGCCTTTTACCCTAAGTAATGAGTACCAACCAAAGGAAAGTTTGAAACCCAAGAGCAGATGTCATGAGCAAGCACGCATTATGGAAAATCAAGTGGGTCATAATGTAGCAGAAGGTCTGAAGCAGGGGGAAGATTATGCGCATGGAGAATAGAAGAATACAGGCAAAAGGAAAATATGAATAAAGGCAGGAATTTAGAAACAGAAGAAGGAGCGGTAGATTCAAAACTGTGATTAAGTAGGTAAAGTGCCACCAGTCAGGGGAGGGAAATAGACACAAGACAGAGGGAGAAACAGGTCAGTTCTGGACATGAGTGCATTTAAAATACACACTTAGAGCAGCATTTGCATCGCCTGCCACTCTTGTTAAAGTGCAGATTCTGATTCACGTTTGGTGTTAGGTCTGCAATTCTGCATTGCTAACAAGCTCCCAGGGAATGCTGAATACTGCTGGTCCACCAGACCCAATCTTTGAGTGCCAAGGAGTTCAAGAACTCACATCATCCTCTTAATTCACAACAACTCCTTCCAAGGAACAGGAAGGACAGTCCCTCTTCCATAGCACTGAGTGTTATCTTTTGTCAACTACTTCGTCTCATGAGATTTTTCTTACTGACAAGTACTCTTTGAACTGAAGCCTATAAAACCCCCGTTTTGTTACTGTGTCTAACTTTCCCCCCTGTTAAGGACCTTTGTCTTTGGGAAGACAAAGCATTACTAGACTTTAAGAGACTGGTGAATGTAACCAGTTTATAACACCATGCCCAGTCACCAACACATGCACTGACATATGGGTATCGTGCAAGAGAAATGGCTGACAAGCATGCGTCATCCCAGGGCAACAGTCTACACACTCACCTTTCTAGAAAGTGGATCCTCACCAAGTCTTCGCTCTTCCTCTCTACGACGCTCCCTTTCTTCAATTTCCAACTCCCTTTGGCGTTTTTTCCTTTCTACTTCTTCTAACTTCTTGACCCGCTCCTGATATTCTCGAAGCTCTTCCTCACGTTTTGCCCTTTCAGCACGTTCTCTCTCTTCACGCTCTATAGGACATATTAAGTTAGAATGTGGGCCTCGTACCCACACCTTTCCTAGTGCTAGGTCTACTTTTCTGATATTAAACATGCAGAGTAATATAGAAGTAAATCCTTTTAAGGTTTTAAAAATAGCTTACAATCAGCTAAAGGGCAGAAGATATTTGACAAAAACAAGTATCATGCCACTCGTTAACAGTTTTGTAATGACTGATACTAGGAATCCCTACCCAACTCCTGAGGATCTGGGATTCCAGATAAAGGATCATTTGACAGACTTCATCTGGCACATATTCCTCAAAAAATGTTAATGCTACAGAGAACAGTGATGAAATTTAAAAGGCAGCATTAATTTTTAAAAGAACACCAAAAATGTGAAAATCAGCAGATATCACATACAACAAACTGCAGACAACTAAGTTCTCAGTAACTGAGAACTAGTTGCAGTTAATAAGCCAATAATCCTGATTCCTCATTCCTTTATTTTCGAAATAAAGTTGCTATCAAGTGCCCTAATAGCAATCTTGCGTTATCACAGCTCCACTCCTGTCTAGTTACCTTTCAGCATTTGTTCTTCTGCCCTCCTCTGTTCCTCCTCTTCTTTTTCTCTGTAGTAGGTTATTCTGCGTTCTTCTTTACGTTGCCTTTTACGTTCTTCCAAGCGATTATGCCTTTCTTCTGCTAATCGCGCTTCAAACTGTTTAAGTTTTTCCTGTAATTGGTTACCCCCCCCAAAAAAAAAAAAATCAAAATTTTTGAAGAGCTACAAGCTAGCAGTAAGTTTACAAAAGCACTAGTTTCTGGGAACCATAAAAAGCAACCTTCAAGTATAAAACCCAGAATTTTCACATAACTGAAGTTTATCTCACATGTCAAATTTCTAAAAATGTAAACTGTTGACAATATCAAATGGGTTTGCTACCATACAACCAAATCGAACGATTAAATTAGAACTTAAGGGCAGAAGACTTGTTTCTTTCTTTCTGAATCAAACAATAAACAAAAGCTTGTATCAACAGCAAATTTTACAGTTTACCTTCACCGTCAGAGAAATATAGTAACTGTTGACTTATTTAGCCTAGAAAATATTTTGAAGAAATTTTCTATTAAAATATTTGAATGATAAATGATATTATAATGTTAGCCCAAGACAGAATGTGCCACTGTGTTAAAGAAACCTTAAGGCAAAACTAAAAAATTTATGAATAAACATTTCCCTGAAATCACAAATTCACCTCATAAACAGACTGTCGTGCTGCCTTGAGTCGCGTTACAAATGAATCTCTGTCTTCAAGCATTCGTGACATTCGATTCTTATGTTCAAGAGCCTTTTCACGTTCTAGCTGCATGGTAGTAATCTGCAAATACATAATACAGTCAAACTTCCTAAGCATTCATTATCTGATTACTAATCTACCCCAAATTCCTGACAGAATTCTTGAAAAACACAAGCAACTCCTTTATCCCTTCGACCTTGCCACAAATGGAAGGGTGACTATCATTCATGCCAACAGGTCCCTAGGAAGGCAATCAGGGACAGAAGATGGATAAAGGAGTCCTGGGCCATCTGTAAAAAATGCTTTATTTAGGCCTATGGTACCACAAGCTTTTAAAAAGGAAAAACTATAATGTATATGGTAAAACAATACCTCATGGTAATAAACACTATGGTTGAATTATTAAAGGCATTTCTTCCTTAAAAACACTGGAGGTTAGGGCAGGAAGAATTACTAATGTAGGCAGGTTTTTCCTTTTGTGCTTCAAATGAAAAAATGAAAGGCTTCAGGGCAGAGATTGAAGCAAATCATCTCAAGTATTTTATTTGACCTGCAGCATTTTCCTAATTTCATATATTAAAGAGAATTATCACAAAAATTCCAGATTCTAAAAAAACTAAAAGAACTAGCAGCACTAGGCCCAGAATGAAGCTGCATTTTCCACACTGCGGTCCCTCCCCACTGATGTACACTATCTCCTAACCTTTGTAACGAGAATGAGGTAACTTTTTATTACAAATTTTATTACAAATTTGGCCACCACACACATTTGCAAGCCTTACTTTTGTATCATTAATTACACATAATACAGACTAATGAAACTATAGAAAGAGCTGTTTAGTCACAACAGACAACATATTGTATGATTGTATCTATATGAAATACTGAAAACAAAAAAAAGGTCAGTGGTTGCCTATAGTCAGATGGTTGAAAAGAAACAGAGTAACTGCTAATGGGCACCAAGCCTCTTATGGTTGCATAACTCTGTAAATATATTCAAAACAATCCATTATATACCTTAAATAAATGAATTACATGGCATGTGAATTATATCTCCATAAAGCTGTTTATAGAAACTAAACTTTTCTTGTATTTTACAAATTTCATTTTTAAATCTCTACTGTAAAAATTTGTATCTGTCAACTACTCTGTTACTATGTAGCCATTAAAGCACCATTTCTGGTGCTTTAAAGAACGCACAATAAATCAATTTTAAAACCCTGGTCCCATTACTGGCAGATTTCATTATGGCTTACAGTCTAAAACTATTACAACTGAATTAAAAACTTACTCTTTCTTCCTCTTGTTGCTCCCACAGATCCATGTCTTTAATTCTCTGTTCTTCATAAGCGCTCTTTATCAAAGGGATTTCTTCCAAACGTTTAGCTCTTTCAAAATAATCAATCTGAATAACATGAAAACAAATTTAGTTGTAAATAAAATCTCTTTTAATTTGGCACGTCAAAAGTTTACCAGACCTTTCATTTACCTTCTTTTCTTGATTCTTCAGGCGTTCCTGCAGTTCCTTCTTTTCTTTCTCCAATTGTTCAACCTGTTTAGCCATGATGAAATCTGGATCCAATTCTTCAAGGTCCTTAAAAGTGATATAAATGCACAATCATTAACAAGAATATAAAAATAAAAGAAATGCAACAGAGCACTGCTTCTAGAATCAAATCCTAAATTACTTTTTATAAAATGGGTAAATGTTTACAGTAGGTAAATTTATGCAATGTAAAAATGTTTTACATTAGCCATATTTCCACTTGAATATAAGGAAAAAAGTTAACATCTATTTCTCACTCTTCCAATATGCATATACCCAAACCCCATTTCATCAGTGGTTAAAAACTGCAGAGCCATCAGAAACAAATGCTTACTTCACAGATTTTAGTTAATGAATCTTGTGTTCCAAAATAACCAAATAACCCAAAATAAACCAATAAATGGTAAATGACTGTGCTTCTAAGAAATCTGGACAAAACTAAGCTTAATGAGTAATGTGCTACATACTTCAATATCAATATCTTTGAATGCTTTGGCACCCAGTTCTGTTTTCTTGATCTGTTCCAAACGCTCACGAACAGTTTTCTTTTTGATTTGTTCATGTTCCTGTAAGATACGCTCCTTCTCTCTCTCCTTTGCCTCCTGTCGCAGCCTCTCTTCTTCAGCCTTCCGTACTTTCTGGAGTTCAGCTTCCCTCTGCTCCAATTCTTCTTTCTCACGCTGAATATTCAGACTCTCAAGCCGCTCTTTTCTTTCCTCAATTGTCTGCCGGCGAGCCAGGATACGCTGATGCTCTTTTCGTGAATTTTTAAGGTAAGCGGTAACAGCCAACTGATGTTGTTCTTCTTTCTCTTGCTTCAAAAACAAATACATCAAAAAAAAAAAATTACTAAATAATCTTGATGCATTACCCGTATATGTGTCTGCAATTAATAACAGAAGAAGACATGATTCAAGCTCTAGTTCTCAGTACCAAGTGCCATGGCTATATTATATCTGCTATTCCTATAGTCTTTAACAGCAATGGCATAGCTGAAAAACCCTTATTCACTAGGTCAACTATCCTCTGTACCAAATCTACTTTAAAGTATTCAAGCTAAAGAATACTAATAATACACAGACAAGGAAAGAAACAACTAAAGCAGGAAGGAAAAACCCAATCACAGTACCCCCAATTTGGAGGGTTATTATATGTGTGGTCTGTTGTATGCCAAGTACTCATATTGCCTGTGTAGTATATTATTTTACCCCATGGAAGGCAGCTCAATAATCTGTATATCTAATAAAGACGTGATAAAATACCAAAACTACCAAATACAATTGAACATGAAATATATACTAAATCCCTTCTCTCAGACATCTCAAACCTTTTTAATGAAAGACATGGCATAAGGGCCCCTCAAACATGCTGTAGTTTATTTCTTCCAAAGATACATACCAGTATATGAGCTGGCTTAATAACTTCAAGAGCTTTTGCAAGTACTGAAGACATGGCTGTCAGCTGGTTTCTTATCTGTTCTGAAGGCATGCTTTGCAAATAAGGACCAAGTGGAGCATCTTCTCGAGTAGCATAATTCAAATCAGATCCAAAACTAAGGGTCCGAGAAGTGTGGTCAATACGAACCTTTAAAAATTAAATTAATTATCATCAACAATTAAATCTGTATGCATATATGAAGTCTTCCTACAAATGAATGACTTGATAAAAAAATTTCAACTGATTTGAAAAAAAAATGGAAAGAATATTAAATACAAAAACTAGAAGATTTGGCGGGCCGGCCCGGTGGCTCAGGCGGTTGGAGCTCTGTGCTCCTAACGCCGAAGGCTGCCAGTTCGATTCCCACATGGGCCAGAAAGCTCTCAACCACAAGGTTGCTGGTTTGACTCTTCGACTCCCACAAAGGATGGTTGGCTCCGCCCCCTGCAACTAAGATTGAACACAGCTCCTTGAGCTGAGCTGCCGCTGAGCTCCTGGATGGCTCAGTGGGTTGGAGCACGTCCTCTCAACCACAACGTTGCCAGTTCACGCCCACAAGGGATGGTGGGCTGTGCCCCCTGCAACTAACAACGGCAACTGGACCTGGAGCTGAGCTGTGCCCTCCACAACTAAGACTGAAAGGACAACAACTTGACTTGGAAAAAGTCCTCGAAGTACACGCTGTTCCCCAATAAAGTCCTGTTCCCCTTCCCCAATTTAAAAAAAAAAAAAAAAAGCTAGGCTCACTCAGGAAGCTTTAAAATGGTGCCACTGTACCAAAAGCTGAGACACAAGGACAGGTGTTGTTAGTCCTCCAAGGCCTTCCATGTCAGTGTCCCCCACAGCACATACCTGCAAGTCGCAGTGCCGGGCTGCATCTACTATGGCACGTTCCAGTTGGAAAGCATCAACAAAAGGAACCAGAGAAGTCAAACGAGAAAACTCAATGCTCTGATAAATTTGTGCCACCTGCATAAAAAACACAAGGTTACTAATAATAGCTATCATTCATTCAGGATTTTCTCATGACAACCCTGGGAAGCAGAAATTATGCTCATTTGTCAGAGAAAAGAAATTGAAGCTCCGAGTATCTGTTAACAGGACATTGTTGGAGCTGGCATTCCAATACAAGGCTCTCAACCCCAAAGCCTGTGCTTTAAATCATGACATTATACCACTTCTCAAAAGCATAATCTTTTCAAATCCTACTTTCATAAAACAAAAAACCCTAAGTGGTTATATACTTGTAGATAAAGGCCTGCTACTTACCTAATTCATCTGAACGTTTTTACAAAATTGTTTGTCTGAAGGAGACTGGCAGCATTACTATTTAGTTATACTGCTAATTAACCTTCAACTATTTGTGTAGCACATAAGAAATAACACTGCTCACATGTACAAAAGAAAGCAGGTCCATGAAATGTGCCCAAATACTGAAGCGAACATAAGAACCCTGCTCAAACGAAACAAATGGAAGACAAACAGGAATATTTAAACCATATTATAAATCATAATAGTCAAATTTAAGAAGTCATACTAAAACATATTAAAAGATTGATAATACCTAGTGTTACCATAGCAGAAGAAAAGGCTTTCTCACTTACTACTGGTGGGAGGATCCATTATAATAGAATATTTTCAGGAGCTAGTAAAGGTTTAAATGTGTAAACGCAGACTTATTCCAACTCTTACACTACAAAAAGTCACAGAAGTATGCAAATACGTTATGAAAGATGCTTACTGCAACATTTCTCTAGTGGCAAAGAAAAAACCCCTAGAAATACAGATTTCCATCAATAGTGTCTGAATGAATAAACCATGGCACCCTTAGACAATGAAAAACCATGTAGGTATTAAATGGAATAAGGTAAACCCTTGCATTTGTACAAGGGAACATGTACAATGACTGTTCAACAAAAACGGAGAGAAAAAAGCAGTTACGAATTATGCAACATAGTTGTTTTTCAAAATCAAACAGATAAAATAGTAAGACTAATATGGGGCAGGGAGTAGAATTTGGGGAGGCTTTCACTTTCCCAGGGCATTCCTAAATCTTTCAGCTTTGCAATCAAAACAAGAGGAGAGATTCCAGTTCTTATGCAAAACATCCTTTTTAAATTTTTACCTGCTGCAGAAGACGGAGTATGGTGTTGTTTTGCAGCTGTGGGACATACTGTTGTAACTCTGGTTCCTTTTCAGGTTGATCCCTAACCCAATTCAGAACCTATAAAATCCATTTAAAAAAAATTATACTTTCTATGTAACAGATATTAAAACACCTACCTGCAAAACTTTTTCAATTTTTTTAACATACAAAAACACCACACAATACAAAGAACTACAAAACGTGACATAAAGTTATTGATATTTGTCTGAAGGTGACTGACAGCAATGGCTAAATTAGTCATGCTGCTAATTTACCTCCAAAGATTTGTTTAGCACATCAGAAATACCTTTTCTCTTGACATAAAGAAAAAAGACAATGAAATGTGCACTGAATTCAAACATACAGGACAATAATTCTCTCTTAATAGAAATACAACCTAAAACTGCAAAAAGGCAGGCTATATGGTGCTAAAACCAAAATTCAAATACAAAGGCTTACCTTTGTGACTCTCTCACAGAGTTTTAGAGGATTAAATTCTACTTCCAGCCAGTTGTAAAGGTCTTTCACTTCTGGAACAACATATTGTAGTACATTGAATCTGACCTAGAGTAAGCAAAACAAAAGGTTTAACTGCTGAAGAAAATTTTCCAACTGAGATGCTGAACCGAGTATAAATTAAAAAATACAGAATTGGAAATCTGAAAAATAACTGAAAGACAGTCTAGCCTCAATCTTTCTAAATTTAACAAAGAGGAATCCAGGATGGCTATGTTGCATCTCTTGCCCCAAATTACGCAGCTACCTACAGTGAAAAGCCCCACAGGAACTTAGAAAGGAAGTGAAATCTCTGAACACAATAAAATATTTATAAAGACAACTCATGTGGCCAAAATAATCTAATTCATTACCAACAAGTAAAATAACAGAGTACAAATAACTGAATCACACAAAAATGATCACAGCATCACTATTCATAAAGGTCCCAAAGTAGACGAACTCCAGACAAAGAGGAATACGTTCATATGCTACACAGAAATGGTCACAGAAAAAACAGCTATATTGAACACATAAATAAATCTTACAAACTATAATGGTTAGAAAAAGAATTTCATAATGAGTCCATTTATATGAAATTTACATTTCACGTAAAATACATAAACAGGCAAAATCTGTGGTGTTAAAAATCAGGACAGTGGCTATGCTTGGGGGTGTGAAAAGTGGTGACTAGAAAGAATCTTAAGAATTTACCCAATTACATTTATGATTTGTAATCTTTTTTTAATGTTATAATTTAGTAACATTTTGTTTATATTTAAATAGAATTTGACTTACTTTCAAAATAAAGATGCCACTTGCATAATCTTTCTTACGAAGGAAACAAAAGAGTGGCATCATTTTATAAACCCAAAAACTACCCGTAACCAAATCTGTGTTTTCACCTAGAATATGCAGTGCATGGAACCTTTATCCTTCTCGTGTTGGGAACTGCTAACCCAAAGACAGTGTAACTGCAGGGACACAGTACGTACTGGAACGAGTATATACCCACACAAAGCAAGTCACAAGACTGACGCAAACGTTGGCAGACCCCCCTCCCCAAGAGGATACGACATCCAACACTTGAGCAGTCTAGCCTAAATTTAACATCAATGCAAAACAGGTACATGACTAATCCTACAACATTTAAGTACCTTCCTTGTAAGTGCCCTTACAGCTTTTCTGGAATACAGTGGCAATCAAATAAAATTTCCCCAGCTCTGATTTCATTCCTATCAAATTATTCTAGATTCTCCCATTTAGCACCCCTTCCAAATAGGGAATGTACTAAGACAGGCTATCCTAACCTATTAAAGTATATTTCTCACTAAAATTACTAACTGGCTTTCTGATCTAACAATGAATCTTTTATGAGCTTAATTAGAGTCTGTTCACTAGATAATGGAATCATTCTCTTGGTGCTTCCAAATTCAGTTATATGAGCCCAAAGCTCAGGTCTCAACCTTGAACGTATGGTGAACTCACCAAGATTTATAAATGCCTCTTGGCAGTCAGCTTATCTAGTCACCTGACACAAACCAGTATCCTTCTTATAAACACCTACACTTATCTATGGGCACAATGAGGACCCAAATCTGGATGTCCTGGCTGCTGGCTCAAGGCTCTCCAAGACTGAATCGGTATCACAACAGACCAGTTTTAATCATCAAGGTGTAGTATGTACCGAAACGAGCTAAAGAGATACAGATCGTACTTCATTTGACACACTTCTTCGATATTAAACAAAATTTTTAAATATACGTTATTTGCTAGTAAGACCTCTTCCCAAAGACAAGGCTATTATTTTATTACATTTAATCCTAAATCAGTCCCATAAAAACTTGACAAAACACAAAGCTGTTTTCTGTGGGCAATGGCAACACAATAAAACATGGAGGTGTACAAAGACAGAGAAATACTCTTTTACAGATTAAGTCTACTTTGAGAAGTATGTTACAAGAGAAAGCTGTTGCTATTTAGAAAACTCATTACAGTAGTTCCCCTCCATCTGCAGTTCGCCTTTCCATGGGTTACCAACAGTCTGAAAATACTAAATGGAAAATCCCAGAAATAAACAATTTATAAGTTTTAAACAGTGCGCCATTCTGAGTAGCATGATGAAATCTCACAGTCCTGCTCTATCCCGCCCAGGACATGCATCATCCCTTTGTCCATCCAGCATACCTACATCTAGGTTGTAAGATGGACAATATCACAGTGCTTGTGTTCAAGTAACCTTATTTTACTTAATTATGTCCCCAAAGTGCAAGAGTAGTGATGCTGACAATTTGGATATGCCAAAGAGAAGCCATCAAGTGCTTCAAGTAAAAAGGTGAGTATAGTACAAGATATTTTGAGAGACCATATTCACGTAACTTTTATTACAACATATTGTTATAATTGTTCTATTTTATTATTAGTTATTGTTGTTAATCTCTTGCTGTGCCAAATTTACAAATTAAATTTTATCATAGGAATGTATGTATAGGAAAAAAACATTGTATATATAGGGTTCAGTACTTTCAGTAGTTTCAGGCATCCATTGTCTTGGAACATATCCCCCAGGGGTAAGGGAGGATAACTGTATTTCTTACTGAAATTCATCAATTTTGCCAAGAAAATAAGGCCTTTTCTCAAGCACCTGTCCCTCTTTTTTCTCCTGTCCCAAAGTAATTTGCTAGAGGGCACAGTTACACTACTGTGAATAAAAATCCCTAAAATCTAAACTCCTCTGGAATACAAATTCCATTTAAGTATCACTTGCCTGGCATATAACAGGCACTCACAAAAATTTCTGCTGAATGAAAGATTCCATCAATGTAAAACATAAAGATATACATATCTCAGGTTCCATACTCTGAAATTGATTTAGTATATGCAGTGGGTGAAACCTAGAAATCTGCATTTTAAAAAGTGCTTCACTGGCCGGCCCAGTGGCTCAGGTGGTTGGAGCACCGTGCTCCTAATACTGAGGTCGCCGATTCAATTCCCACATGGGCCAGTGAGCTGAGCCCTCTACAGCTAAGATTGTGAACAGCAGCTCTCCCTGGAGCTGGGCTGCCATGAGCAGCCAGAGGTTGGCCTGGGCTACTGTGTGCTGCCAGGAGTGACCGGTGGCCAGCATGAGTGGCCGGCAGCCAGCGAGAGCTGCCGTGAGCTGCTGTGAGCAGCCAACCGACGACTGGCGACCGACTGCCTCAGCGGGGGGAGCGCAAGGCTCATAATACCAGCATGGGCCAGGGAGCTGTGTCCTACACAACTAGACTGAGACACAACGGCTTGAACGGGAGTGGGGGGTTGGGAGGGCAGACGAAAGGGGGGAGTGCTTCACTCACATAGTTTCACTGCACGGCCCTGATGAAGAACCACTGCTTTAGTGACATAATATGAAAGTTTAAAAGAAAACTAGTTGGAAGTATTCTAGATGTCTAGAATCAGGCCTCGTCATACTTCACATTCTTTCTTAGCCTCATCATATTTCCATCAACTGTCAGCTTGATTAGTTTTCCAACAGCCCTGAAATAAACCATGAACCTCCTTGCCCATCATTATTCTTCTCTGAGTGGTCCATACTGTTCCTCAGAGCTAGTCCAGTCTCATCTACTACATCAAGTTTAATCCCAGCTCTCCTACGAGACACAAATCACCTCACAACTGAACAGTGCTGGCTTAAAACAGAGGTTCTCAAACTGGTCCATGTATCAGAATCCCCTGGCAATGAATGAGAATTCCCCGTATCCAATCATGAATTATAAAATCTGACCGTAGTTTTCTGTTCAAAGCCATTAAGAATGCTCCCACTTATACCAACCATATCGTTGATGAGGCCAACTCGCGTTGGCGGGGCTTGAAGACCTAGCAGTGTTGCAAGGCGCCGTTGTTTTTCCACTATAATGCCGTCCATATCCAGAAGTCGAGCAATATCAGTGCGCTCAGGGGTAATAGGGATGGAAAGAGTGGCCAAAAGGACTCTAGTAGACATTCTGGAGAACAAAATTACAAAGTGTTAAATTTGTAAATGTTACTTGATAAGCAGAAACACTTTTTAATCACTTGGGAGGATAGATATGCCAGTGACAGAACACGTACACCACCATGGTGAAAGATACCCATAAATATTATTCATCAAAGCAGAAGATTAAAAAAAGAAATGGACCATGCTAAAATAAATACTCGAGAATCAGAACTTTATCCACCCACTTACTACTGTAAATGTTTTCTAGCTATAGAAAAAGACTGGGTTAAATGGCAAGATAGAAATATTTGTATATCCCATACTTCCTTACAAAAAAATTAAGGCACCTTTAAAATCTAAGAAAAAAATGACAGTAAAAAGGGAAAAAATTACAAGGACCATTGAGTAAACACAAGACGGGGAGCAATAGCTAAACTTTAGCTTCCTTAAACATCAGAGGAAAGTCAGGTTGAATTCAGAGCGCCGCTGGACACCAAGGAGTGTGCGCTCTGCAGCCGGAGAGTCAAGAATTGTTAGGTCAGTTGTTAAGTAATAGACCCTTTTTAAACATTCACCTATGTGTACCCCAAATATTCTACAGTTAATGTTTTATAATCAGGAAAAAGTGACTAGATAGAAGTATTTAAGTGTCTAATTTGCTCTAAGAATAGATTCTGAACACCTGCATGTGGATAGATGCTTGTATCTTAACACTCTCTTTCCTAACATTCCATTTTCTCAATTGGGCTTTTGGTAGAGTTGGTTACCAGACAAAAGACAGCTACTGAAGACCAAGAATACTGCCCGAGAACATGTGGAGATATTTTTGGTAGTCACAAACTGGAGGGACTGCTGCTGAAATCCAGTGGGTATACTGCTTAATATCCTAAATGCAGACCCCCACATAACAAAGAACTATCCAACACCAAATGTCAGTAACGCAGAGGCTGAGAAACTCTAATCTAGAGTATACTACCATGCACGCCATGTAGAAGATACGTTTCATAATTTCAATTCTATCCGATTATAACATTCTTACCTTTGCATCTCTTCTTGTGTAAGATTCTTTCTCATCTCCCTAGATAGATGGTAAAGACGATGGAGTGTAGATGCATGAAAAAGAGCATTTCCAGATTTCCAAAACACAGTTGAGACTTTGTTATAGTAATTGGCCATCAACTGAGGTTTAGGCGGTTTTTTAGACAAGGAGAATAGCCCATGAATATCTTCCACAGCTTTGAATGCTTCCTAAAATTAGTAGTGTAAATTAGTCACTGCATTCTAAACAAAAGAAAAAATCTAATTCAAATCTCTTTATGAAACCTAAAGCACAAAACACGTAATAAAACTGACAAATAAAACATCCTCATGTGCGGTTCTTTCTATTCATCTATAACTTAGTATCTGATATATTTCTGAAAACTGTTACAATTACAAAAACACTAAATCCTTAAATTTCTTAGACAGCAGACTTTTTTTAATGTGCATACTGTCATACTAATTGCAGGAATATAGAAAAAATTAGGAAGGACATAAAATACAATATAGAGGCTATTTCCGAGATATAATGGGTGAATATTTACTTCTTTTTACTTATCCATTTGTTCTATAATGAGCATGTTTATTTGTCTTCTATAGAACTTTTTTTTCCTCTTTAGTTCATTGGGTGGTTATTTTAAGGATATCCCTATAGAAAAGGAAGATAGAAGGAGAATGTGGGGAATCAAGTCACATTTTCACCTGGCTGAAAAACTACCAATTTTTAGTTTCTTCCTCTGTAATTTCAGTTAGATTTTTCGGGGGGTCAAATATATAAAAGTCTCAAGTTATGACTACAAAAGCATGTGGGGAGAGGGTTGCAGAGCTGGCTGAAAAAGGCAAAGGGATTAAGAACTACGGATTGGTAGTGTCAAAATTGTCATGGGGACACTAAGTACATCATAGAGAATATAGCCAGTAATATCACAACAACTATGTATAGTGCCAGGTGGGTACTAGATCAATCAGGGTGATCAGTGCATAAATTACATAAAATAATACTGAATGCCAACTATAACTGAAAAAATTTTTTAAAAAAATCATGTGAAAATATCTTTGCAGAATTCTTAAAGTAAAAAGGCCAAGTACAGGACCAGATTCCCAATACCACTGAGATCTCCAATGTAGGATTATCCACCATGTACGCTTACTAAGCTGAAGCAACGCCTCCCAGTAACCTAGGCGACCACCTAATGCAGCACTTCTCCAATATCTGCAGTAAAGGACAAGTTTATTTTATTAATTTCCAACCTGTCACCAATAATTTTATAAAATACAATAAAATTACTACAAAAATAAAATGGAAAGGCAAACTGCGTTTTTTAAAAAGAGTAAACAGACACAAAATTACCACAGAACTGCTATAAAAGAAAACTTTGTAAATGTATATTCTCCTCAATACTCATTTCATTAGGGACCAGTAAAGCGCTCACAGACTGGCACCAGGCACTGAACCACACTGGGAACAGCACCAAGGATGAGCTGTTTTCTATGGATGGAAAGAAACTCGGTCCAAAGAGATTACATGACTTGGCCCAGATTTTATAGCAGTCAACTAAAACCAAAATATTCTGAGATCCCCTGTCCAGAACTCTCCTTATTCCATCAGACAATCTTAAATTCCTCACCTAGTTATTGAAATTAACCATAGCTATCAAGAAGGAAAAAAAGCGGTCTGAGTGAGTACGACTTCAAAGAAAAGCTAGTAGTTCACACCATACCTGCCACAATTCCATGCTGATCGCACTGTCCAACTGAACAAGCCTGGTTTCCAAATGCATGGACTGGCTCTCTGGATTATTAAGATTGATTGCTGTACTTTGGTTATGGTGGCGTTGAATCTGAGACAAGTGCATTCGCAAATTGTCGCACAGCTTACGGAATTCGGCCTTACGGGTGTATTGGAGGCAGAATTTGAAAGCTATAAGCATAAATGTAAAACATATTAGGTACTTTCCACAGTCAACTTAAGTATTAGGATAGGTTTTATCTTGTATATTAAGATCAGTTATTTTAACAAAATTTACCAAACTCATCAACAGTCTTTAGAAGTGATCAGAGTCCTAACTCACTCCATGTGCCCTGAACACCTCCTGGACAGTCTTCAGTTCTGCCCTAGGACTATAATATGGTTCTGAGAGAGCTTACAAAAGGGAAATTATTCAAATTTAGATCTAGGAGGGACTCACCTTTCAAACACCTCAAATCCTAGAGCAAAAAAAAAAAATTCTAGTCTGAAATACAGATAGAGGACCCTTGAACACAGGTTTGAAATGCACAGCTCCACTTATATGCATATTTTTTTCAATAAATACTGTAAATTTCTCTTCCTTGTAATTTTCTTAATAACACTTTTTTCTCTAGCTTACTGTAAGAATACAGTATGTAATGCGTATACAAAACGTGTTGACTGTTATTGGTAAGGCATCCAGTCAACAGTAGGCTATTAGTACTTACATTTTTGGGGAATCAGAAGTTCTAACAAGGACTATTAACTATGAGCGGGTCGGTGCCCCTAACTCCCACATTGTTCAAGGGTCAACTGTATAATGAACTGTTATCTAACTTATATAGAAAGTAACAAGTTTTGCACTAATTAAAGCTGCATAGTACAAACAGGGAGCCTACAGTAACCTGATTTCAACTGTGTACATAGATGTGCACATGAACTACTTGGCCCATCATTAAAATATTAGTATTTTAACTATTTTTTAATAAATGGACATTAAAATATCAATTTAAATAGTAATTTTCTACTGTCATAGATGCAATATTAGAACAACTTGGCGGGGAATTCTTCTGCCCTTCTTTAAAAAAAATAGTATTCCTGGGGCCGGCCCGGTGGCTCAGGCGGTTAGAGCTCTGTGCTCCTAACTACGAAGGCTGCCAGTTCAATTCCCACATGGGCCAGTGGGCTCTCAGCCACAAGGTTGCCAGTTCCTCGAGTCCCACAAGGGATGGTGGGCTGCACCCCCTGCAACTAGAAAATGGCAACTGGACCTGGAGCTGAGCTGCGCCCTCCACAACTAAGACTGAAAGGACAACAACTTGAAGCTGAACGGCACCCTCCACAACTAAGATTGAAAGGACAACAACTTGACTTGGAAAAAAAGTCCTGGAAGTACACACTGTTCCCCAATAAAGTCCTGTTCCCCTTCCCCAATAAAATCTTTTTTTTTTTTTAAAAAAATAGTATTCCTACTTTGATAGGCCTAAAAAAAGGGATGACGTTTAATTTCAAGTTAATATTTTCAAGTCATCAAAAAGCCCAAGTTTACTTGGGTTAAGTGAAAAACTTGTATATGATAGCAATATGAGCAAAATGGAATACAGATTCTTATACTCCTAGTAAAATATTCATAATCACAAAGTCACTTAAAACTTAAACAAATGCCAATCAGCCCCATAGTAAAAAGAATAGAAACACAAGCTCGTGCCAAGGCCAAAGTAGGAAAAAGCCAAGAACCACTCTCAAGTCACATATATCCCAGTCACATATAGTTCAAAGGCTGCACTAACAGCAAGTGACATTAGGAAGAGACAAGTAGAAAAACATTACAGTTCTTCAGATTAAAAGTACATGCAATATAACAACTGGATACTTTTAATGATGATTCAGAGTCATCACAACGGCTTAATTCTATATTTAGTAATACTGTTTATGAAAATATGTATTTTTCACGGAATTGTCAAGTTGGGAGCTATAAAAGACCTAGAAACCCAGTGCACAATTAAGTAGCTTGCCCAAGAATATGCAGTAGTAGAGTCAAAAGTAGAACTCAAGTTTATCAGAAAGTAATCAAAAAGTTTATTTTTTCAATCACCTGGAAAATTCCAAAATGACTTTAAAAGATCTTTCAGACATCAATGGAACACATTTCACATAGAATTACCTTGACTAGTAAAACAAATTTCTTAGTCACTTATTTAATATTCAAACGAATGTCAATCATCTTTCACTAAGGATAAAAACAGTATTAAATAGGTACTATGGAGAAAAGGAGGTTAAGATTAATAGTTCATCTTTTGCAAAATTTATTCTTAAGTCAACTTTTCAAATCAGTTGTTTTACCTTGTTGGGCAATATCATGGTAGAGACGCTCTACTCTAGAATTGTTTCGAAGAAGGTCCAAACACTGTCTGTATGACTCCCACAGGAATTTAACCCATGGAGTTAAAAGCAATCTGTCAGTACGATCCTGAGTGTCTTCACCACTTACAGCACTTAGGAGAACACTACAAAAACATTAAAAATGGTGAAAACACTTTTTGACATTGTGTCCTACTTTGCCATATGACTAAAAAACCAAAACCAACATGATCATTACAAAATGGTACAAATTCTTCCTATAACTTTGGATACACTGTAAAGCTGTCACTTAGTGACCATGTATTTGAATTCCCAATCGGTATTACCATTTAAATTAGTATACACCCACCTATCAGAAGGTTGTAATAGTCTACTTTTATGAATTTTGAATAGTACATGATTTTTTGGTTACTAATACATTTACAATTTCAAAGCCAAGCAGTCTTTCTAGTAAACATCTACTTCAAATAAGGATGATGGAGACACAGGTAAAGAAAAACAGAGAAAAATTTACTACCAGTTTAATCCACATACCTCTCTGGAGTCTGAATATTATCCAGATCTTCTATATCTAAGACCATCTGCTGGGATTCCTCTTTAGCAGCTTCAGTTTTTTCCTCTGCCAATTTCAAATATGCCCTAACAACGTCCTCTAGAGATTTGATGTTCACCTAACCAAATAAAAGAAAGAACTTAAAACACTTTTCCCAACAAACCATAAAATATTTTAAAAGCAAATTTTATGACAGAACATGTATTAACTTTGAAAGGTAAACTCCTCTGAAAATGACTAAAAGCACGCTCACAAATACAAAACCCAGCTGTGTTCATACCTGTTGACAGATGTTCTTATACTGGTATAATCCTTCTTTAGCCAAATGGCTCTTGCGAAGATCCACACAAAGTTCCAAGTATTTCAACATGATTGGCTCGTGTATTTTTTGCCATGTTCTATGTTTCTTACTTTTCATAACATCATAGAGAACGTCCAAAGCAGGCTGCTTTTTGCCAACCTCAAGAAATTCTGGAAAAGTAATTCAGGAGAATTAAAAGCAGTTATATATACTATACAAAATCTCAATCTTGCTTTCTAAATTGGTTGCTTTCATTTCTGAACTCATTACCATCTCTTTTTAGGTCACTTGTGTTTGACTTCTAAAGCTATGCCAAAATTATCCAAGGTAGAACAATGAAAACCTGGTACTATCTCAAAATATGATCTACAGGTAAAGCTGTATTTCACTCACTTTTACTGTACCAAACGTATCTTCCTAAGTGATTTTAAAGTTCCAGAAACAAGTCACGAGGCAAAAAATCTCCCACAAACACAGAAAAGTATGACTTTAGTCACAGTGACCTGACTGATGAAATTTTTGCTAGCTCATGTTAAGACTTGAGGCAGAAAAACACATTAGACTGATATTGTTCCTTTAAGACCAACTATGTACATAATTCTACTTCTGGGCTCTCTATTCTGCCCATTCTCTATTGATCTATGTACCTAGTCTTTTGCCAATACCTCTCTGTCTTGATTCCTCTAAAGGAGTGTATGGGAGTCTTGAAACCAGACAGTGTGAGTGCTCCATTGTTCTTCAGTATTGTGTTGTCTATACTAGGTCTTCTGCCTTTCCACATAAACTTTAGAATTAGTTTGTAGATAGCTACAAACTAGCTCATTGAGATTTTCAATTGGGATTTTATTGAATCTATACATCAAGTTTGGAAGAACCGACAACTTAACAAAATTTAGTGTTCCGATCCATGAGAACAGAATATCTTTCCACTTATTTATCCCAGTCTGAACATGAGAAAAATATTAAGACAAATCCCAATTGGGGGATATTCTATAAGATAGCAGACCAGTATTCCTCAAAACCATCAAGGTTATCAACAAGGAAAGTCTAAGAAACTGTCACAACCAAGGAGCCTTTAGGAGATAGGACAACCAAATGTAATATGATATCCTGGATGGAATCCTGAAATACCATTAGGAAAAGCTGAGGAAATCTGAATGAAGTATGGCCTTTGGTTAATAATAATGTATCAGTAGTTGTTCGTTAGCTGTGACAAACATACCATCATACTGATGTAAGATATTAAAAGGGGACACCGTATGTGGTATATCTGAGAGCTCTCTGGACCATCTTTGCTATAAGTCTGTAAATCTCAAACTTCTAAAATTAAGCTTCTTTTAAAAAAAAAAAAAACATTTTAGAATGTACAGCAAAGAAATTACTCTCTTTTGAATTTACTACTACCTAAACCTAAAGGTATTCTGTACGTGGCAGTATTTTGAAATCCAGTCAAAAGCAAAGGCTCCTCTATCAAATTATTTCCGATTGAAGTTAAAATTTATCTTATTTTTTCTCACTTTAACTTTCTTTTGCAGCAACACTCAACAGACTGGGGGAGAGTGGGTGGTTATTTATCATAAGTCATCTAGTTATGTTCACCTTAAAATTCAGTAATTGCCAGACTTCACACACAAAAACTTTCCATGAACATTTGAAAAATAATTTGGGGAGAAAACACTAGTTTACACTATAAAAAATGCCTTAAAGTACTACATCTCCATTTTTTAAAATCATTGTTTATTTTCCTCCTAAAAATAATTTGACAAAAAGAATTATTTTTCTTTAAGAGTTAACCTAACCTAACAGTGTATCTACCATGTTTCCCCGAAAATAAGACTTAGCCAGACAATCAGCTCTAATGTATCTTTTGGAGCAAAAATTAATATAAGATCTGGTCTTATTTTACTAATTTTTGCTCCAAAAGACGCATTAGAGCTGATTTGCCGGTTAGGTCTTATTTTCAGGGAAACACGGTAGCATTACCTACCATGCAACTCTGTGCTACGCAATAGGCAAAAAGGTCCTTATTTGGCAGTTTTATTAGATCTACAGATTCAGTAATTCTCGACTATTTCTTCTTCCACTATCACATCTTTCAGGAATGTCGCCTGTGAACATTCCTTCCTCTAAGAAAACTACAAACAATATTCCAACTCACTAGTATATTAAAAAGCTTGAACAGGATAAATCACACAACATACTGAAATAACTATCTTTGCACAATATCCTACTTCATCCATATTATCAAATCATATTCCTCACACATGCAAATAAATGCAAACCCCTTCAATACTTCAAGCTAATAAACTCAATATTGATGTTGCTATTATGCAAGTCCATTTTCAGTTGCCAATTTTATTACTCCGCCCCCCACAAAAAAATCCTACAAAATGAAACAAAGATGTAATACAACTAGATACTTTGTTGGAATAAGCCTTTCCTGTTTTAAGGGGAGGACCTGCCTATCTTGTTCCTGGAGCATCCATACAAGATTATTTTCTAAAATCCAAAAGAATTATAGGTGCTTTGCACAACTACTTAACAAAAACAGTCTCTATCAGCCAAAAATTTGGGAGCAAATGTTTTCATCCTTTACATTAAGATTAAATTTATCCTTTGTATCAAGATCACAGGAGCAGCAACCAAATGACCTGTTATTCCCAATTTTAAATTGAAAATTTGAATCTTATACTACTGTATATAAGTATTGTCAATATGCTTTTAACATGGAATAGGCACAAAGAGAGTTAAAAGTTGAGAGCTGGCCCCAGTGTGGTGTGATGACAAAATACTAAACTGTCTAAAAATAATTCACTTTCCTAATCTCTTATTTTTAAATGGGAGTATGGTTTCTTAATGTCATTCTAAAAAATAAAGTCTTGTTTAGGGATAGAATTGAAAGTATTTTTCACTTCCTAAACAGCCAATAAAAACTTATGATTCCAAATCCTGTACTTTTAACTCTGCTATAGGTTCAAACAAGCCAAAGCAAGTGCTTTAAAAAATAATTTTTAATAGGACAGACCCGCCCCCTGCCCCCCCCCCCCCACACACACACCAAGAACATAAGAAACCATGGATACAAGGCAAGGATGTTTTTTAAAAAACTGGAATGGGAACAGATTTATCATGATAATCCATGATGGTGAGTTCCTGTCTTTACTGTAACATATAAAAGGAGGATTTAATTCCTCTGAATTATCTAATTTGGGGAAAAAAAATTTGAAGCGGGAAATGTTCATTTCCGCTTGATATTCTTGAAATCAAAATCAAAATCTGGAATTACAAACTATATTAGGAGCGTGGGCGTTCGAACTTACCTTTCAGACACAATGGCTGAAACTATCTATAAAGAAAGTTTAAGCTCAACCCTTCAATTTTACCAGCTTATTTGCGCAACACATCAAGTAGATAAGCTATAATGCTGAACAACTTGTGGGTTCAAAGACAACTTTATTTTTAAGTCATTGGTCGTAGAGTGTAAGTTAAAAAGCTGTTACAGGGTCAGGAACAACTAATTGGGCACTACTAACAATATAATCTGGAAAAAAGGCTTTTTCAAGTGATTCCAGGTATGAAATTTTTTTTTTTTTTTTTTTTGCCTGTAACTGCTGGGCCAAGTTCTCATCTTCCTGAATGATTACTGTAATGTTTTCCCAAAAAAGTGTTCTGATATACAGACTCAGGGTAAATTTATTCACATTTTAGTAATAACACAATGAATTAGGTCTAAATGTGTTTGAGGTTACAAGTGTTATAAAGTATAAAGCTTTTAGATAAAATGAGTATTTCCATTGAATGAAATGAGCTTTCATCATTCTATTTAGTTTTGTAAGGAGTGCCATCCACATTCTGCTCACCTTGACACTTTTATGAAGAGAACTCTTATTCACAAGATCAAAGGTACAGAAATTACTACATGAATGGTAAACTGTTTCATCTCTACCACAGAAACACCCATCCTACAGCTTAAAAAGGGCTTCAGCAAGGAGTTAACACATCCTTCTCTGAAACTACACTAACAAAATTCAAGCCCCTCTCCAGCAGTATCCCCTTCTCTTGCCTTTAATTTCAGATGCTTTTCCCAACTTGCCCTTCACGAAATTTCAACTTTGAAAACATACAATGTTTTCACATTTTTCACATAAAATGTTACACATACATCCCTTCTAATTTTAAAAATAATGCTGAAATATTAAGTTCATATGAAGATTCAAAAGGGAAGAGTGATGAAGGAAGTAATATTACACATCAAATGTGTAATATTTAGGCCATGTTTACAAAACTTCAGCTTATTAAAATGAGAAAAAATGTCTGCTGGTAAAGCATCCAAATGACTGTAAACAGATATACAATAGCAAACAGTAGTGATTTTACCCAAGTCATTTAATATAATTTTAAATCTTGAAACGTAAAAAAAATTCCTAACTTTGCTAGTTAATTTGTAGTGATAAATTTGCATTTCAATCTATTTTCTTTCCTGTAAATTTTCAAAATTTCTCTCCTGTTCTAACCATTTATAAGCAGTGACCAGATCTTAAGTTGTAGTTCAACCACTTTTCTAAAACAATTACTCTATTTCCACAGAACGTAGAATTGCCCTATTCCACGGAGTTACCCTCTCCGAATTGTTACTTTTAGTTAAAATAATAAGCATGTGACAAATACATCTGGCCCTGACAGATTATCAGTAGTTTCAATTTTATGTAATGACTGACAACGACCTTTTAGCAAGAGGAATTTTCAAACAAACTAACAAAACAGGCTCCACAAACATAATACTGTAACACAAAACTTGTTTGGGTGGAAGGGAAGGTTGAAAATAAGAGCTATGAACGCCGGAACACAAACTGTTACACTAAAAAGAGAATTTTTTTTAACTCAAACAAAAAAGTTTTTAAAAGACCAGAAAGAAGCACAATACATTTGCACTCCATAATCCCAACGTAATAAATGCCTATTGAGTATACGGACACATGCACAAGTTTTCCCGAAAGGGCCCGTGGCTTAAGCACACATGGAAGTAGAAATCGCAGGCAACAACGCTGTCGCGAAAAACGACTCATCTGGAAGTCAAGAGTCCTCGGTTTTAGGCTCCTGGCTCAACAACAAACTCCCTAAGTGACCTTGGGCAAACCATTCTCTCTAGGCCTGTTTCATCATCTTAAAAAGAGAACTTTAAGTATCTGTCTTATAGCGTTAATTCTGTTCCAACTTCCTGTGATTCTGAATAGGTTTTGGGGCTGCCAATAATCAATGCCAGAAAAAAAATAGAAAAGTTAAATGGGTCAGGGTCCCCGAAGAAGAGATACAGTGGCTGGGGATGGTAAGTGGACCCTGACCCAGAAAATCATGGCACTAGATTAGGGGGGCGGAGGGGTCTACGAGAGGGCCGCGGATGGGACTGCCCTTCTCCGGGCTCCGGCGGGAGGTGGAGTCGAGGTTCTCGCGTGCATTGTCCCCGGGAGGGAGCCATGTTTCTTCCTCCCCGGCACTCCCAGATGGCGGCCGGGGGCGCGGGGCCTAAGCAGACGAAAAGACCTATGGCCGGAAGAGCAAAGCGGTGGAGGACAGGGTGGAGGAGCTCCAGTCCGGGCAGGCCTGTCTCCCGGGCCGCGGCCCCCGAGACGCACCAAGAGGCGGCGGAAGGCAGGGCCCCCGGGGCAACAGTTCCCGAGTCCGCGCCTC
Source organism: Rhinolophus sinicus (assembly GCF_057876585.1). Taxonomy (NCBI): domain Eukaryota; kingdom Metazoa; phylum Chordata; class Mammalia; order Chiroptera; family Rhinolophidae; genus Rhinolophus; species Rhinolophus sinicus. The sequence continues at coordinate 10,057,060 of NC_142515.1, read as the reverse complement.
TCAGCCCTGGGTCGGTTGGAGCAAGAAAGGAAACCATGCCCAACTACGGGCTGGGACGGCGGTGGGCAGGCCGTATCGGCCTCCTTTCCGGCCGCAGTTGGGCGGAGAAGCAGCAAGAAGCAGGCCCGGGCCCCTCGAACTCCGAGGCCTCGGGCCGCCCCAGCCGGGTGCTCCCCGACCCCCTACTCACCGTTGGCGCGTTTGAGGGCATTTTCCGGCCTCTGGAAATAGGCCGGCATCTTGGCGGCAGGCTCAGTTCACCCGGCGTCAGCGAACTCTTAGTGGCCTGGGCCGGAGAGGAGACGAAGGGGAACCAGCGCGAGGTTCCACGCGCCTCGACAGCAGTCGCCCGCGCCCAGCCGGCCAGAGACGGAAAGGAACGAACCACGTGATCCCTGCGCGGCGGCGGCGCTGCCGCCACCCAGGCCCCGGATGTAGGGACGGGCCTCCGCGTGCGCACCGCCCCCCTCACGCGCAGGCGCGCTGGCTTCGCGCGCGCGTCGGCTGACGTGGCGGCGGCGGCGTCATCTGCGTGCCTCGGTGTCCCCTTGGGACTCCGAGGGGAAACGTTAGGTAGGAGACTCTTAGACCTCTCACTCCTCAAGCGAGGATAGGGATGGGAAAGGTGAGATTTGGGTCAGAGTTTCTGTCTGGCTAGAAGGCAGGCGTCTGCACAGATTCATTTTTACCAGGATTTGTGCGGAGTCATGCAAAGTTGCAGTCAGGTCCCATCCGCCTAGGGCATTGGCCCGTCATGACTGAATGAAAATGCGGAATTTATCCGTTTAACGGAAATGCATTGTGCAGGTACTGGGAAATAGTGGTGACCTGTCACATCACGAACTAGCATAGAGAGGAGGGACGCAGTAGATAAGTAAACAAATAAGCTTATTTTACGTCTATGTAAAGTTGGTGACAGATTTCCTGAGGAATGGGGACCCTCAGAGAAGGCGAGTGTTGAGCTGAGACCTTAACGATGGGGACAAATTTGGGACAATCTGGCAGAGGGCAAAAGTCCTGCAGCAGAACAAACATTCATAATGTTTGAAAATACGTGGACTGTTGTCGCTTTTATAGTCAGCACACATCACAAATGTAAGAAAAGTGAGCGTTAGTGAAAAAAATCAATTATAACAGGTCGATTGCTACAGTCTTACTGGTTAACTATCAATGTTCAAACATTAACTAAAATACCTAGAATTTGAATGCCATTTAAATCAAATTTAATTACTCAAGCTCTAGGCATGAAATTAAGATGAGTTCAGAAGGAAAATTCAGAAAGCAGCCATGGAATAAGTTGTTGCAAATTTATTACACATTTTATAATAGTGGATGGGATATGTGAATTAATGAGAGTACTACATTAATGAGGAAACCACAGTAGGTAAAAAAGCATTTCCCATCATTCCTTCTGCCTCTGCAAAGAGGTTTTCCAATTTAAATGTATCACTGTAGAGAAAGAAAATTTGGGAAATGCAGACATAGACAAAAACAATAAATCACAAATTCTTTTTAAAGATTTTAAAATTAATTTCAGCGAGTTCTTCCTCCAAAATGCTTAGACTACTCTAAATGTGTGAGCTTACATCCCCAAAACTAGAGCCAGACAGGGTTGAGCAACAAATACTAAGGAGCTGCAGGATTTGTTTTATGGGACAGGATCAAGAGACTCATTTCTGTATATAATAATTAAGTCAAGATTAAAGAGCTAAACATAAAAGCAAATATAGCTCTTAAATGCTGTAGCTAGAAAACTAGTAGGCTATAGAAAGACCTAACAATAAAATGAAAGGAAACCTGACCTAAATAGCAGAAAAAGCTTTCCAACATTCTTACCTTTCTTTTATCATATCTGAATGAAATTGGTAAAATGACCTCATTGATTAATATTTATTCTTTGGTAGACCTAAAACAAGACAAACACAAGAAAACTGGGAGATGAAAGGAAATCCAGTATCTCTACAGCTTTATCCTTTTCTCTTTGAAGTTATTTAAAGTATGTGAAGCATTTGGTAATATAAGAGCCAGTAATCATTTAAGTGCATTAAGTAAAATTATTTAGAGTCTAGTGCCGTATTTGTGAATGAGGAAAGTATACTGTCAATCTCTAGGATAAACTTACCTATTAAATTTAACCAACAGGTATTCAGTACCAACTAACAGCCATAATGTTAGGTGCTGGGGATAAAGAGATGCCAGGTGCCTGCTTTCCAGGAGTTGATAAACTGGTGAAGACAGATGAGTTCAAAAGGACAGACAAGATAGGATCTTTTCTGATCCAGAAGAATAGCGTAAGTACTTGCTGTTAGTTAATGCTCACTTAGTAGAAAACAAGCAGCTGAATGTGCTAGAAGCCACTTTAGGAAGGGATGAAAGGAAATGACCAGGCTGATTGATGAAGATTTTTCCCTAATGAAGCTACTTTGTATTACATATGACAGGATAATTTCTCTAATGCGATGTTTTGTGATGTGGAGTATTAAGATTCGCAAAAAACGCAGTGGTTAAGGGCACAACAAAAGGTACTACTTTATACATATTTGCAACATACTACCTCAGTTTTCAAACAAGTGTCATGTTTTACAGTTTACAAAATGTTTGTACATTCATGGTTCTGTTTAGAAGAAGGCTGCAATGAAGGTATTTATACTGATGAACATAACAAATTTCAAAGAGGTAAACTAAGGTTCACAGTTATACATTCATGCAACAGACCATTATCAAGTGCAGATCGTGTGCCAGGCATGGGACGTAAGCTCCTGATAGATGCACAGCAGTGAACAGGACAGACGTGGTTCCTGCCTTCTTGGACTTTGCAGTCTAGAGAGAGAAAGACTTCGAACACGTCCCAGAAGCTCTGTGAAGACAGACACTCCACTCCCATCCAGGACCCATTGTTTCTCCAGGCCCATCTCTCACTACATTCAGTGTCTTTCAGTTCCTTAAACAGCCCTCTCTCCCACCTCCAACTTGATGCATGTCATCACTTCACTTGGAACATTCTTCACCACCACCCTTGCTGGGACAACAGCCACCTATTTCTCCTTCAGGTTAAATGTCCCTGACCCCCTGATGATTTAGATGCCAAGGCAATGAGCACCAGTAACATCCTGTCTTAGCACCGTTCATACTTCAATATAATCACTTGCAGACTAAGCTCAGAGAGAGTAAGGGCCACATCTGTGGTGGTCACCGCTGTGGTACCAGCCAGAGCATCGGGCAGAGAGGATGCTCTCAAAACTCTCCAGAGAGATAAATGACTGAATCCCCATATTAACATTCATGTAAAAGTTTCCTACTATACCTGTGGAGAAGTAACAAGTGTGAAAGTCAGATGTGCGTCTTCTGTCAGTCATAGAGCACCTACCCATATACACGGAGTGCTTGATATGCTTAAGCCCTAGCATGCAGATATTAAAGAAGAAACAATGTTCCTCACCAAAAGCTCCTAATCGCACGGGTTCTGAACCTCCAGCTGTGCCAAAAGTCATTTGTGATTTTCTGAAGTCAGTGTTCAAAGACATCATGCTCTCCTACACCTGTGTATACCTTCACTCTTCCCGATCTTACCCACCGTGACCTAACTCCTGCCAATACGACAAGCCTCAGCTCAAAGGCTTCCTCTGCAAAGTGCTTCCTGGCAGCTGGAGGCCAACTTAACTGCCCCTTTTCTTGTGCTCTTTGCTCAGGCCACCATACTCCATCACTGGGGCCATCCCTGAGCATTCTGCTGCCCCTGCAGCCCTGTCAAGGGGTGGTGCCAGGAGGTGGATAAATGACCGACTAGCTCTTCCCACCAGCTTCTTCCAGAGCATTCTTCTTCTCTCCCCTACCTTAAACTCTGAGCTTTGAAGCTCACTCCATCAGACTAGACCACATGCCATCCCTCCATGTTCTATTATAGTCCTCTATAGGCGGCTACAGATCCCAGGTCACATCCGCTCATTGCTTGACTCTTCGTTCTGTCCCCCTGCCACTCCAACGCTACCATCATAATTACCAGTGGTTTCTGTACCCGTGTAGATGATCCTGCCAATATCCCAGCTCCCACCCTTGACGACTGTGTCTTCTACCTTACCTCAGCCACTCACACAGCGATACCCTAAAGTCTAGACCTGGAGTTGGCAAATTTTTTCTGTAAAGGGGCAGATTACAAATATTTTAGGCTTTGTGGGCCAGGAAGCAATATGTTCAATTCTTGGAGCAACTGTTCTTGCTGAAAATATATAATAATCTTTTTTTTTTCATATTACATTTAAAAATGTAAAGACCATTCTTAGCTTGAGGTTGTATAAACACAGGCAGCAGGTCAGATATGGCCCATAGTTTGTGGACCTCTATCCTAGACTTTGTCATACCTACTGTCTCAGTTCCCAAATCTTGATTTCTAACCAACTTTCTGGCCACCACCTCCTGTGGTTAATCCTGTTGCACCCCAACTCCAACAACCCTGCTGCCTCACGGGGCCCTGCAATCCATTCATCAGTCCTACTTCCTTTTTACTTTTCCTCATCCCCACGTCCTCTGTTTCCTCCATACCCAGCTTGGATTCCATCATTTAGTTCTTTTCTTGCTTGGCTCTCCCTTTAATCTACCTGGCCAATCCCATCCTCCACCTGCTCCTTGCCTGCAGCCTAATATGACCAGAGAAAAGTGTACAACCATGTTGACAAGTCTCACTTTAAATTCACAACCATGAGCCTCAACAAGCACCATGTTGCTGTTCAGCCAGCCTACGACATTTCTTTAGGTCACATCCCTTCTCCCTATTTCATCCTTTTCCTTTCTCCAACCCTCTATGAGCTGTTGGCCTGATTGTCTATAGCCCTGCACATAGTAGAGCCGTTGGAAGAGAACTTTGGCACTCTGCCAGTTACCCGCCCACCGGCAGCTGTACTCATACACTTGCCCTCTTTCCTAGTGCTCTTCAGTCTGTGCTCCTATCTGAATCCAGCCCCTTCATACTAATGCACTGGATTCCATCTCCGCTCACACATAGCGTTGATCAGCCATCCTCCCTGAAACACTTCCTTCACTTAGCTTCCAGCATCACCCTTTCCTGAATTTCTTCCATGCGTTTCTCACTACTCCTCAATTTCCTTTGCTGGTATCTCCTCATCTCTCTGACCTCTAAGCTTGAAAAGTCCCAGGGCTCAGCCCCTGGATCTGTTCCCTCCTCTAACTACATTCATCTCTTGGTTCAAACTCATGGCTTTAGACATCATCGCGATGCTTATGTTATAAAATTGCATCACCAGCACTTGAGATCTCTCCTGACAGCCAGTCTCACACCCAGATGCCTATTTGACACGTCCATTAAGTGCTTGATACACAACATACACCCAACCTGCCCCAAACCAGACTCCTGGTCTCTTTGGCCTCCAACCTGCGCCTCCTGTCATCTTCCCGGTGGAAGTAATGGCAACCCCGTTTTTCCAGTCGCTCAAGCCAAAAACCTTGGAAACATCCTTGACTCCACTTCTGTCACATCCCCACATCCAGTCACTCCTTCAACAAACCCCACAGCTGCCACCTCCACTGCGTCACTCTGGTCCAAGTCAGCCGCACGTCTCATCCAGGACTCATCATAACCTGCTCACTTGTCTTTCTGTTTCCCGTTGGCTCCCTTCTCTTTACTCTTCACACAGCAAGCAGAGGGATCCTTTCAAAACAAAAGTGAGGTGATCATGTCTGTCCCCTGTCCAGACCCCTTGTGGCTTCCCAGCTCATGCAGTGACAGTCAAAGTCCTTACAATGGCCTGCAAGGCCCCGCACAACTCCTCCCCCTCCCATGCCACACCAATGCCACCTTTTCAATGATGTTTTCCCTGCCTCTTGAATAGAATGATAACCTCCCTCCCATACTTCCAAGCACCTTCCTTTCTTTGTTTTCCTCCATAGCATTTGCATACTTATCACCATCTGATCCCCGGTATATTTTATGAGTTTATTTCTTTGCTGTCTACCCCTCTAGACTATAATAAGCCTGATGCGGGCAGAGATTTGTGTCTGTTTTGTACAACTGCTATATCTTTGGCATCTATAACAGTGCCTGGCACACAGTGAGTATTCAATAAGTACTTGTTGAAAAAAATGACTTAATTGATTAAAGCAAGCCTCCTACATAATAATTGCCGATCTGCATGTTGGTCTCCACTATGACACTGGAAGTCCCTTGAAGGTAATGACGGGGACCGTTCATCTGTGTGTATGGACAGGGCCTGGCACACGGTTAACACTCAGAACACCTTGATGGTCCCGGCTGCATGATAACAAACAAGGTCTGAACCCTCACAGCCTTGCATTCTCGACCATGGAAGTGTTCAGCTGGGCTTGAAAATCTTTTCAACAGTGGTGAAGCAAGGGCAGACGTGGGGTGCACTGTGCCTCTGCCAGGCAGTTCTCATGGAAACTTTGGGTTCTGGAATTTTAAAGCAGGAAATTGGAATGCAGATTCAGTTGAGTATATTTTTAGCAGAAACATCATGGTAGTATTTGCAATTGATTGGGAGAAATGCATATTATACCCTCGTGAGCCTTCACCCATTAATATTCTGCCAGACTCCAGGAGAAGGCTGAGGGGAAGGAGAAGCATGTTTGTGAGAACTGGAGCACATCCTTACATGTGACATGGTTGGCATGCCACGAAGCCTAGCTCCTGCTTGGGGATTTGGGAGATTATGCCCAAAGCTACACAAACCAACTGGAGCCAAGAAAGCCAAATGAGTAAGACACTGTGCATAGTGGTTTTGGGTGTGTTTTGAAAACAGGCTTCTCTGTGAAGTATGTTAAACATGATTAGAAGGAGCCCTGGAACCACCCAGGGTACGGGCTTTTATCTTGGGTTTGTGGATATTAGACAGTATCTACAGGGACCTTTTCATTGTGTTATCTTCTCGTGGAACAACTGAAAGGGCACCTCCTCAGAGATTTCCTCCTTCTTTCCTGACCACCCAATCTAAATCTAAAGACCACCCTATTTCAATCCTCAGGAGAGCATTCATCACTAACGGACAGTTCTTTGTTTCCTTGCTTACTGTTTGTCTCACCGCACTAGATGGTAAGCTTTCAGGGACCAAGTTTTGTTCACTCTTGTATCTCCACCTCTTGGGACTACGCCCGGCACAGGGCAGACCCTCCATAAGTGAAGTGTGAACAAATAAAGGAATGGAGACAGTGGTAGGCACATTTTTAGACTCCCACTCCCTGATACGCACCCTGCACAATATCTGAGACTGTAAATATGATGGGTATCACGCCTATGATTACGTCATGTTATACATCACAGTTGACTTTAAGAAGGGGAGGTCATCTGGATGGGCCTAACCAATCAATCACACAAGCCATTTAAACCTGGTCTAGAGGTTGTGGGCAGGGGAAGTAAGAGATTCAGAGCACGAGAGGGGGTGTGGAGGGAGCTACAGAGCAAGGACCTACAGGCGCCATCTTGGAGCTGAGAGCAGCCTCTGGCCAATGGCCAACCAGTGAAGAGAGGCCTCCATCCTACAACTGAGTGAACTGAATTCCATCAACAGCTTGGATGAGCTTAAAAGGCAAATTCTTCCCCAGAGTCTCCAGAAAGGAATGAAGCCTGACCAACATGTAGACTTCAGCCTGGCAGGACGCTGAGCAGAGAATCCAGTCATTCCACACCTGAACTTCTGATCTACAGAGCTGTGAGCTAATAAATGGGTGTTGTTTTAAATTACCACCACATTTGTGGTAATCTGTTACACAGCAACAGAAAACTCATACAAAGGCATTATCAGTTGTCTCCATGTTCATTATAGAGGAACAAGAATGAAACACTAATGAAGTCTACAATGTTAAAGCAACTTTACCTTGCATGAAATGAAAATGAAGGTATACCTCAACGGAGGAAAAGGGCAAAACTGTGCAAGGTTTAATTGTACAAGTAGACTGTTGGAGCAAAAGCCCCATAGAAGGAATCAGAGACTACTCCACATTGGTGTGTCAGGGTGTTTCCTAGAGAACTAGGATTATAAATACATCTCAGTTCATCCTATAAGCATGCAGATTTGGACATGGCTTCAAACCCCATCTTTGCCATTTACAAGCACTGTGATGTTAGGCACGTAATCTCTCTTTAGAGAACACAAAAAGGATGACTTCCTTTGAGGAATGTTCTAGATGCCTACCACAGGCTAGAAGCCCATTAACTGTCAGGACAGAGTGTCAGGGCAGTTGATTGAAGCTCCTTCCAGAGGTAACTTCCTGGTCCCCAAATGGTCCTGGAATGTCTTAGAAGAGCTGCCATGCCAATGACGCTTTTGGCTGAGACATGCCTAATCTCTCATTAAAATCCAATTATGGAAAAAAGACGAAAAGAAGAGCGCATTTGGCTCCCAGGGACCTGGGATTTAGAATATCTATGGAAAATGTTGGGGTCTCTTTTCAAATGCCCAGACAGTCTGGGTATTTTCCAATTCTGTATCAGTGCCAGCCACTTCTTACTCTTTTCCTGGAGAGCAAGGAGTGAACAGGCTGTGCAAACGGCACAGCAAGCCTGAGCCTGCCATCCTTAGAGATGCCTGCTGGAAAGAGGCCCTTGGCTGGTGTCCGGGAACTTGGATTTCGGGAGTGCTCCCCACCATTCCCAGATTTGATAAGAGGGATGACTGTGCCTAAACTATATGTGCAAACAATGGGGTTCATGCTGAACACTGTTTCCTTCCGAGAGTCTGGAATTTTGGTACATGCTAGGCAGAAGATGTCTACGTGACTGGCCCCCAATAAAAACCTGAGTCTCTAGTGAGCTTCCCTGGTCAACAATATTTCACATGTGTTGTCACAATGCACTTAGTCCTGTGTGACGCCACTAGGAGAAGACTGGAAGTTGGGCCTACTTTCCTCTGCACATCACCCCATGTGCCTTTTCCTTTTACTGATTTGGCTTTGTATCCTCTGGCAGTAATAAATTACAGATAGCCATGAGGACAGTTGTATTCCAGGTCCTGGGAGTCCCCCAACAAATCATTGAATCTAGGGGTGGTCTTAGGGACCCCCCTTATACAAGGCTATCCTTATCTATAGAAATGGCATAAAGGTTTTTATTGATTCAAACCTTCCCTGGGAAAGTCACAGAGGAAAGTATGATTAGCTCCATTCGATCACGGAGAAAACAGGCGCGGAGAAGATAGGCAGCACGAGTGAGATTCCTCAGCTAAGATGGCAGAGCTGGGATTAGAAGTTGGGTTTGTCTGTTTCCACACTTCAGCTCCTTCTGTTGGTGACAGTGCAGCAGTCGGTCTTATTGCTAAAGGTTGGGAATGCTGCCCTTCTCTCCACCCTCTATTTCTTTCCCCTGAACTCTGGTGAACCTGTCTGGCAGGTCTGACAGCACTGAGTGGTGAAATGGGAGGGAAGGAGGCATCAATTACAGTCATCCTCCCCACTTCCTGTAAGTAACCTCTCCGCCTCTCGCCCTGTGTCCCACTCCATCCCATTCTGGCCACAGCCTTCACTGTCCTTCCCTCTCTGCACCCACCCGTCTCCCTCAACCCCTTTGTTTTCCAATCTATTGATCATCGTCTTCACCTTCATTCATTTTTTTTTTTTTTTTTTTTTTTTTAGTAGGCACCTGGAGATTACATTTATTTATTTTTTTTTAATTTAATTTTATTAAATTTATTGGGGTGACAATTGTTAGTAAAATTACATAGATTTCAGGTGTACAATTCTGTATTACATCATCTATAAATCCCATTGTGTGTTCATCACCCAGAGTTCATTCATTTTCTGAGTACTGCCCGTGTGCCAGAGACAAACGTGGTGGCACCTATGGGCCTTGAGCACATGAGGCTGCTACTTAACTTCCTCACTGAGGAAATACGTAGGGTCAGAGACTGCAGGAGACATAGCATGAGCAACCCCGCCAGGAGCGAGGGGAAGCAATACACCTAACATGCTTTCATCCTGCTCCACCTCTGCGACGTGTCGCCTTTCTCTTTCCTCAAGTTGGCATCTCTATGTCTGAAATCCCAGCAGCAATAGGTCTGGTCATGCCTTCCCTCCCCCTTTCTGTTTTCCCACCTGATTATAAGGCTGTCACAGGCAAGAACTCTGCTGTGGTTATATCTGCAACCATCTCCCCAGCCTTGAGCCCATGTCACAGGCCTGTTTGGCAAATGTTTGCACACTGAGCAAGGGAAATCAATTTTGCTGATCCTACATTCCTGCTAACTTAATGGAAAATTATTCCCCCAGCCAAAATACTGCAGAAAATTATATTATGTATTTTAGGCTAAATATCTTTTTGTAAGATTCAGCAAATCAGAGGTGGCCGGTTGGCTCAGTTGGTTAGAGCGCAGTGCTCATAACACCAAGGTCACCGGTTTGATTCCCACATGGGCCAGTGAGCGTGTGCACCCTCCACAACTAGATTGAAAACAATGACTTGACTTGGAGCTGATGGATCCTGGAAAAACACACTGTTCCCCAATTAAAAAATAAAATTAAAAGAAAGATTCAGCAAATGACTTTGGTGAAGTGGGAAAGACAGGAGATCTGGGGTCTAAGGATTTGACATATTTTCTCATTTTTTCTATTTACCATATTTCATCAGATCTAGAAATGCCATCAATAATTGAGCACATCATTTTATATACCATTAAGAAAAAAAACACGCAATTATAATTGTACTGTGCATCCCAATTTCAGAGATTTTAAAATTTGAACTATTGGAAGCCATGAACACAGTATTTTTTAAATTGTGAAATAAAAGTTAGAGGAGGAGGAAAAGCTTGCTGGTTTTACCTATGTAAAGAAAACTATTTTATTAGCATCTGTTATTAGCGTTTGAAAATTTTGAGTATTTTTCTATGACAGTTTCACTGTTATGGACATTATATGTAGTATATTTCATACACTATGAATTAAATATATATTGATAAATATTTGTAAATATGTACATTTGTTATACATTTCTAAATCTGTTGACATTTTTATTATACAATTCATAGTGTTGGAGTTCTGTATAGATGTTGATGTGAACAGAGCCAACTCCATCTTTGTGTGCCCCCTAATTTCTTTCTAGTTTTCATGCTGCGGACTCTAACCTAACTAGCCTCACCCAGCCCCAAAGCTTCCGAGTTAATGATTAGCTGTGTCCTGTAAGCTTACACAATGTACCTATAAAGATTCCTGTCAGTGAATGGCCAGAATGGCATAACAACCCAGATAAATATCAAACTAGGAACTGGCATTAATTGTAAGCAATTCCCCATCATAAGACCACCAGAAGGTATTTTCCTTGTAAACGCTTTATCTGCAGAACCTCACTAGAGATTTCAAAGGCCAATGAAACATGAGTGGAAGTACCTTCTTGGCTTCCAAACAGATTCTGAATCTGTGTCGCTCTCCTTAGCCCCTAATACCTGAGTATTTTCTGTGAGAACTAGAAACATTCACAACTATTTACTACAATAGTAAGCACAGGAAATGCAAAGACCTGTAGTTCAGGGTCCTGCCCTCCAGGAGTTCAGTCTAATGGGAGAAACTGAATAGCCTTATACACACCTAAATATACTCCATTCCTAGCTCTATGGCCAAATGCTATCCAACTCTGGAAGAGGGAGAAATTAGTTTTGCCTGGGTTTAGGGAAGAAATTGTATTTGAGCCTTCATGATTAGAATTTTCCCAAGGTAAAGAGCACTTAGAACAAGGAGACTTGTTCAAAATATAGCAGCACTGATGATAAAGAAACAGGAAACAAATTAATGTCCACTAACAGACAATGGAACTAATCATATTATCATACACAAAATATCACTCGGTTAAAATTACTGAACCCAAATACTAAATATTAACTTGGATAAATTTTAAAATAATAAATTTAAGCAAAAAAAAAAAAAAGCAATTTACAAATCATTACAGACAGTATGCTACAGCTGTGTAGCATAGTGATCTGGTGTGTCGCTGGAGTCCCACTGCTTGGGTCCACATCCTGGCACTGCCACTTGCAAGCTGTGTGATCCTGGGGAAATTGTGCCACCTTTCAGTTTTCTCACCTATAAACTGAGGATCATAGTAGGACTTATACCCAGGGTATCATGAGGATTTAAGGAAGTAATACAGGTAAAACACTTAAAACAGTGCCTGCCACTCAATAAATGTTAGCTATGGTTGCATTGGTGTAAAGTTTGAAAAGGAGTACAGTATTTTTGTTGAGTGAAACACATATACCAAAGTTCAAAAACATTTAGGAAAATGACAATCACCAAATTTAGAATAGTGGTTACCTCTGTGGCATAGGGAGGGGAAGGAAATTAGGGAAGAGAAGGAAAAGTGCTTCGGCTACATTTATAATAACTATTTGTTGAGTGGTAACTACATATTTATCTTAGATTGGTATGTATGTACGAAAAATTTTATTTTAAATACCTTGAAAAAATATTAAGTGAGATGGGAGTGGGACTCTATTTCTGTAGACACCAAGGACCCTCCCTAATTACTCTTGTGTGATTTGGGGATGGAAGAAGGGAGCCACCCACACTGCCTGGCTCCTTCCCATCATTCAGATCTTGGTTCAAATAGCCCTTCCTCAGAGAAGCCTTCCTTGACACCCATTTTATTTTTTTTTATTTTTAAAGTTTTATTAAAATCTTTCACTAAAGAAATTATAGGCCTAGGTCATAACTACCCACCATGACCTGCCTGCCCAGTTAGGAATTTGTTGTCAGATCACCCTGTGGGATTATGTTCCATAGAACCCCTTTTTTTTGCATCCACAGTTCCCCCTTTTGGTCATAAATCAATCTGAAGGATGCATTTGATGACCAACATTTTGGTCAGCTTGACACCCATTTTAAAGTAGCACACCCCCATCCACTCTCTAACACACCGAACTAGGAGTATTTCATTGTAATGGGCTTATGATTTTGAGCTGTTTTAGTATTATTTTACTTGGTAATTGTCCACCTCCCCCCACTGGAATGCTTTGTCTCGGTCAACACCAAATTCCCAAAGCCATTTTAAGTCCTCAAATATTTTTTTTTTGTTTTGGGGATGGATGGATGAAAAGCCAAAGGCTGAAGTTGAGCGAGTGGAAGAGAAGGAAATCGGCAGAGTGGGGCGGGGGCGGGGCCTCCAGAGCAGGGGCGGGGCCTGAAGGGGAGGCGGGGCCGCAACCTGCGGGTGGGGCCAGCGGGTAGGCAGGCCCTGGAGAAGGGGCGGGACCTGCGAGCCGAGGTTTGGAGCTGCGGGCTGCGGCTGCCGCGGAAGATGGCTGCGGATGGGGCGGCGGACACTCAGCTGATGCTCGGAGTAGGGCTGATCGGTGAGGACGCAGGCGCCCTTCCCTGCAGGCCCGCACCCTATTTCCGCTTCCACCTCCGCCTGGGCCCGGGGCGGCCCCTGCTCCCGCAGGCCCCGACGCGGCCCGCGGTGGGGAGGGCGCGGCCCCCTCCATGTTGGGCCTGGTGGGGGGGCTGTGGGGCCCGGCCTTCGCCGCGCGGGAGCCAGGCCAGCAGCCCTGGGGCAGTCAGCCGGCGGCCTTGTCTGGGGCCCGCCCGGACCAGGCGGCGGGGCGGAGGGAACCCCGGGGCCTCCCGGATCTAGGGCGGGGAGCTCCTCCTGAACGCCCGGGGCAGCAGACGAACCCGGACGTGGACCGCGCTCCCAGGGCTGCGAGGGGCCGCTGCGCGGGCGGGACCCGGGCCGGGCCCAGAGCCGCTCGCGGGCCGCACGGCGGGAAGGCGGCTGGGCGGGGGTCCCTCTGAGGTGGGGGAGAAAGGCGAGACTGCCTGCCCGGCCGCCTGCTGGCCCCGAGCATGTGATCGAGCGTTTCGAGACTGGGTGGCCAACGGTGCGGGCCCCGGGTTCTGCGCATTATGCATGGATTATCTCCGTTTAATCTATGGCTCCAGGGGGTGTGGGTAATGTTTGCTGCGCTCTGTACAGAGGAGCAGATGGAGGCACGGAGTCATTTGTGCACCGCCGCACGCTAGTAACTGGCGGAGCCCGTTTTGGGACCCTTGCGGTCCAGCCCCAGAGCCCCAGCTCACGCCATTGAAGGACCCCTGCATCTCATGATAGAGCTCATGCACGTAGCAGGGGTGTCTACATAATCACACTGGGTGGGACCCCGATTACTTTTGAGGAATTGTGGATGAGGAAGTACGTTGGGAACTTTGGGCAGCGCAGAATGTGTGCCTGAGCCATGTGCACTGTTTTAGGGGTGGGTATTTCAAGGAACCAACCATTCATTCGATAGGTGACTGCGAGCTCGGGGTTGCTTGAATGAATGAATGTCGGTTCCCTGCGTGCTATTGTCCTTTGAAAAAGTTATTCTGTGGAGGTTTTTACAAACCCCTAAACACTCTTTTTTCCTAGTGTACAAGAACATTGCTTGCGTTCAGCAAAACTGGCGAAATGCGCTGATTGCTTTTTAGTGTCTCAAAGGAATGCGTTTACCTGTATTCATTTCTAATGTGATTTTAAAACTGCTTCAAAACAAAACCTAAGTACCTTGGGCATCTTAGTCCTGCTCGAAGGGACTTCTGAATTAAGACTGAGTTATCTTTGGCTTTACCTGGTAACAGTGAAGAAAAAAAAATGACATATTTTCCATTCAGCAGACTTTATATTAACATGCACTGAAAAGGGATTTGCTTCAAAATAATCGGACGAGGGGTGCTCCACCCCCTCATAATACAAGGAGAGCCAGGTGTTGATAATTGCTGAAGATGAATGAGGGAGAAGGGGCAATTTTACTCTCTGCTTTTTTTATACATTTGCTATTTTCCATAATAAAACCCTAGATTCTTACTGCTATATGTGCAGTAACTATTTCTCTAAAGTTTAGGCTGTTTTTGCATGGAGTTTTTATTGGTAAGTTGCTTCTGTTTTGTTATTGAGGTGTTTGTTTACTTTGATGATGAAACTCTGTATATGACTAGATAACCTTTATTATTAAAATTTTAAATACAGTATTTGCACAATCAGTATGTAACATGATTTACTTAGGTGGCCTAAAATTCAAGGTCAGGAGAGCTAAGTAATTTGACCAGTAGAGGTAGGTGGAAATTAGGGGTGTCACATGCTCCTGGTTGCTTTATAAAATGGGATGTTAAAAGTGATTCCACTAAATGCTTCTGAGTAACCAATCAATTCACTTCCTTGCTGCTGTTTGACATTCTCACAGTGACCATCTTTCCACCGTAGAAAAGGACACAAATGGAGAAGTTCTGTGGGTGTGGTGTTATCCTTCCACAACAGCTACTTTAAGGAATCTGCTGCTGAGAAAATGCTGCCTTACAGATGAAAACAAACTTCTCCATCCCTTCGTCTTTGGTCAGTACAGAAGAACGTGGTTTTATATCACAACAGTTGAAGTGCCAGATTCTTCCGTTTTGAAAAAGGTATGACTGCATAAACGTTAAAAAACCCACAATATTTAAAGTGATGTAAGCTTATTCCAGTAAGTCTTAGCTTTAGACTTTTTCATTCGCAATACATTTTTGAAAACCATTAAATATGGTTTTCATTGGGAATGTTCTTTTTCAAGTTTCATTCTCATTTGTCCTACAAATATTTATTGGTGTATATGCTATGACTGATCCTGTGGATGGTATACTGAAGCCTTTTCCAGGTTATACTCTGATGAAATAGAAATGTAGGAGTAGTTTCAAAGTTATGACTCTTGATTAAAAGGGAAGAAGTGTTTTTTCCAAAATTAACTATTTGGGAGGATCATTATCCTTGGCGTAGTTAAGAAAACTTTTTATTTATTCATTTGTTGACGGTAAGGCTATATTAAGAATAGAAAGGATAATTAAGGAAACTCATGTATTTGGTAGGGTTCGTGTGTCCTCTGATATGAACAGTATCAATGTGACGTGTTGAAAACCAGTATGTAGTCATTGTGGACTTTCCCAATTCCAAACAACCAGCAGGTTTTATCAAAGAAAAGAATATTGGAGAGAAGGGGCTGAGACCCTGGCATGTCCCTGGGTGGCAACTTCTTTTACCTTTTCAGAGCTAATTTTATAGCCAATTACCACACTGAGTGAAACATATCCAAGATACCAGTTGAAATGTAAGAAATTCATTTTAAAATAACAGGAAGGCAACAATTTAGAAACTTAGAGGTTTAAGACAAAAAGATTCATAATCTGAAAATGTACATTTATAAAAAGATAGTTTCCAATGTGTTATAAAATCTTTGGTTTATGTTCATTAAGTTCTTGCTGAAAAGTTTTGATGTATCCTCAGGCAGATTATCTGTTTTACACTACAGACTGCCAAATTATAGCAATGTTGATTTCAAATCTGTTTTTCAGATTTGAAAAAGAGTAAAATTTAGAGATCTTGTATTTCAAAATATGATTTTTAAAAATGTATTTCTTAAAGGCTTTGCTTTTATAAAGTTCTGAATTTTGTCTCAATGGGAATAATAGGTATGTGATTATCAGAAATTTATGTTTATAATAATAGAGGCATATAAATAAATGAAGCTTGTTATAACAGTGCCCTTTAGATTATATAGCATCCTACAGAGAATTTACTATTTCAGGAACTGTATAATTTTAATGTAAGAATTGTACTGAGATTTATTTCTGTTGTTTTCTATCCTATTTCATTAATTAAAAAATAGTTGCTTTAAGGTATAGAGTCAGTGGAACTGTAACAAGTATATATGATGTCAGAGGGGTTGTAGATTGGCGGAGGGGAGTTATCACTTTGTGAGGGGTATAAATGTTTAACTGTTACATTGTTTTGTACACCTGAAACTAATAAAAAAATAAATAAATAACAATAAACAAAACAAAATAGTTGCTAAATTGGTAAATCTGATTTAGCATTCTGAGTTGTGCTTTGATGAGATTAAGGGGTTTTAAATAAAAATTCACATTTTTGATATTTGAAATATTTTTGTGTTTCTGAAAAAACTAAAAGTATTACATTCTTAGGTAGAAAATTAAATATATGTGTATATACAATTTTTTTAATTTCTGTATATACATATAAAAGTATAAAGAAGGAAGTAAGGACTTTGTTACATTTTGCTCTTTTCCTTAATGCTGGATGTCTTGTGCAAAGGGTTTGTTAGAATATAATAATAAAAATTAACTCTCTTAAAGTGTCTTTAAAAAGTGTACTTTTTTTTGTTTCTTTTGGACAGGTGACTCATTTTTCTATTGTTCTGACTGCCAAAGATTTTAATCCAGAGAAATATGCTGCCTTCACTAGGATATTGTGTAGGTCTGTATGAAAACTGTATTAAATGCTAACATACAAAAATGATGATCTTACTCAATAGTTAGCAGATTTCTATACTGAAGAAGCACATTTCCGCCCTCTGTCTCCCCAACTTAATCTTTACTGGCCCTTCAGAGACTTTTATAAAGAGGAACTTTCTCTTCTGTTTCAGTGATTCTGCTTCTCTTATTTGGCAAAATGGCAGAGGGAAGGAGAAAAAGCAGCTTGCATAAGTGATCTGGGTCTTTTGAGTCACTTGCCACTTTTGGTCTGTTACTTCTACTCACTTTCAATCTAGAACTTTCCTTACTTGGATGGATAAGTTAAGTGCTTTATGAAGTGGTAAGCTGGTTCTCATGTGTCAGGGTCTGTGTGGGGGACCCATTTTGGGGAAAGTTAATGGGCATTTTGAATTATGCTAAAACACAGGAAAACATTTCTTAGCTAGAATGCTGAGGAGCTGAAAAACTGATTAATTGGTTAATCATGATTCAAGTAGCCTTTAGTTTCACCTCAGCTATTGAAAAAAATTATGTAAAGAACAAAACAGACAAATGAAGGAACAAAAACTCATAGACATAGACAATAGTTTAGGAGTTACCAGAGAGTAAGGGGGGATGGGGGCTCTAGAAGAGGGTAAATGGGGATCCAATAATATGGTGATGGAAGGAGAACTGACTGGGTGGTGAACATACGATGTGATATATAGATGATGTATTACAGAATTGTACACCTAAAATCTATGTAACTTTACTAACAATTGTCACCCCAATAAACGTTACTTTTTTTGAAAAAAAGAAAGAGAAAAATTATGTAAAATACACCAGTCTACTTTCTTACCTTGGTAAGTATATCTAGCTGACTTAATGAAATCTTTCTTATATGTTAGGGACATTGGCTTTTTCTGTCATGAAGACTTGTGCAGGGTTTTAGTTTCTTTTTTTAATAGTGTTGTCATTAGATAAATGGTTGCCTTTTTGCCAGTTTTATGCGCACACACACAGCATAGTATTAGAATACCTTTTCTTACCTGAGGGTTCCAGTTAGGTTGTATTTTGACAAATGAAGTTTTACTGTTCTTCGCAGCCAGCTACAATAAAGACTTCTTGCTGTCCTGAGATAAATTCCAGGTATATGGCTCACTGTAGAATATAAACAGTGGTCAGCTAATATGACACTGACACAAAGAGAGATTATTATTGCTACAATTATTATTGCTTAAGCTACAGTAAATACCATTTTCAAGTAATCTCTCTTAAATGGTGATTTTATTTTCTTCCCAATTTTCTATCCCTTCATCTACTAAAAGGCCCCGTCCTGCTTTTCAAGCGAAATTTAGATTTAGTTACTCACAGGAAGAGAGTTCAGGGGAAGGGATTGATTTCACTTGTGAGCTATAAGTGGAGCCAGTTTCCTGTCAGCATTTTCTGGAGGTTTTTTGGTGTTTTTTTTTGGGGGGGGGGAGGGGAACAGTGTGTATTTCCAGGACTTTATTGGGGAACAGTGTGTTTTTCCCCGGACCCATCAGCTCCAAGTCAAGTTGTTGTCCTTTTAATCTTAAGTTGTGGGCAGGGCGTAGCTCAGCTCCAAGTCCAGTTGCCGTTGTTCAGTCTTAGTTGCAGGGGGCACAGCCTACCATCCCTTGTGGGAGTTGAACTGACAACCTTGTTGAGAGCACGCGCTCCAACCAACTGAGCCATCCGGCTGCCCCTCAGCAGCTCAGCTGTAGCTCAGCTTAAGGTGCCGTGTTCAATCTTAGTTGCAGGGGACACAGCCCACCATCCTTTGTGAGAGTTGAACTGACAACCTTGTGGTTGAGAGCACGCTCCAACCAACTGAGCCATCTGGCCTCCCTGGATCTCGGTGGCAGCTTGTTGTCTTCATTCTAGTTGTGGAGGGCGCAGCTCGCTGGCCCATGTGGGAATGGAACAGGCAGCCATGTGGCCCAGAGCTCACACTCTAACCAACTGAGCCACCAGTCTGCCCCCTGGAGGTTTTAACTTGACGAATATATCTAGGATGTATTTATCACCAGAAGCTTAAAGGAGTTTGATTTCTTAATGATGTAAATATACCGTGTTTCCCTGAAATAAAGACCTAGCTAGATAATCAGCTCTAATGTGTCTTTTGGAGCAAAAATTAATATACGATCCGGTCTTATAGTAAAATAAGTCTTACTATTTTACTAGTAAAATTAGTCTTATTTTCGGGGAAACACGGTAGTTATCTCTGGGAACTCTGGCAATAAATATAGATTCCACAACTAATTACTGCTTTCTCTGTGAACAATGCAGAGAACTCCTTTCTTATAAAAGGCAATCCCAGCAATAAAACAGAGTTGTTATGACTAAGAACACCAGCCGTGAATGTAAGACACAAAAAGAGATAATTATACAGTGTTCTTGGGAATAATGGGCCTCGAATAGCCCAAGGTTCATTCTCCTGCCTGAGTGGAGATGCTTCCTCAGATGTAAGGACACAGCCAACTTCAAAAAGTTGTTGAAGGTCTCCTAAGTGGTTGTGTTTTTTTAATACATTTTCGAATTAAATTATAGAATAATGTCATGAAGAGATTCAGCCATTGAGAAGTGTATTAGCAAGTTGGCTCCGAGTCTTTAGAAACTACCTATGCCTATCCTTGGTGCATTTCTCCTTGTGGTTCGTGCGAAATAAAAGCATGATTGCTTTTTGTCCTTTCTTACAGAATGTACCTGAAACATGGGAGCCCAGTTAAGATGATGGAGAGTTATATTGCAGTTCTCACGAAGGGGATGTGCCAGAGTGAAGAAAATGGCTCTTTCCTCAGCAAGGACTTTGATGTCCGAAAGGCATACCTTGCAGGCTCTGTCAAAGGTAAAAAAAAAAAATTTTAAAAAGAAACAAAAAACCATCCCAGATAATTCCATCTCTTCAGTAACAAAATCACCAAGCCAAGGACTGTCTCTCAGCATACTCGGTTTTTCCATTTTTCCACTATTTTCATCTGTATAATATTTGTTTCCTATGTAGGAGGGTACTTCAACTTCTGCATTTCCTTACTTGATTAGAATTCTGTCATAGGAAAGCAGACTTTTGTGGTGTTCTTTCCATATGATTCCGACTGTTAATATAGAAATGTCCTTTCACTAGTAAGCTGAATTTCATGGCTCCAGGTCTCCACTGACTTCCATAGTTTTCTTGCCTTAGATCTTAGGAGTTACCTCTTCCATCTGAACATCTGAAAAGCTCAAGCCCTGACCTAGACTCCTAGTCCAGCCTTTCTCTCCTCGTTGAAAAATCCAGATTGGCAGAGAGCCCAGGGCTAAGCCACAGACTTCAGGAGGAGAGGGGAACTCCAAGGGCAGTGCTGGCCTTTGCTCTCGTCCTCCCACAGCACCTGTTTTCACTGTTGATCCTATTGTTCTGGATGGTTTCTAAGCATCCCTGTGGAGGTGTTAGGTGTTGTCTAGCTATCTCGAACGGACTTAAGTATGAATGCGTGGGTAGATGGGAGGGGGTGGTCGGTGAACATTTTTTAAGACTTACGGAGTTTTCATGATGCAGAAAGGTTCTGGTTCCCTTGATAACTATTTTTTCCACTTTCTTGTGAGTCTGGCTTCATCTCTGCATCCAGCATAGAGTCCCTTGGGGGGCAGGTGTGGGCAGCTGTCACACCCATCCTAGGGAGTGGATGTATGCATTAATATACCCATCTAGCAGATAAGGTGCTTCTGTGCTTATAGCATTGACCTAAATTTATTCTGTGTTGAAAATAAATTTGCATTCATATGACAAGAATTCTTTCTAGTAAAAACCTTATTTCCTTATATAACATTTAATGCAGTAATATAATTTCTTTTGTTTTAAGACATTGTATCTCAATTTGGAATGGAAACTGTTATCTTACACACAGCATTGATGCTAAAGAAAAGAATTGTCGTCTATCACCCCAAAATAGAAGCTGTCCAGGAGTTTACCAGGTATCCTCTCTAATCATTAAAAAGTGTAAATGTTGGCAGCCAGTTTGGGGCACTTGGTGTTACTGTGGGTTTTTTTCTTTTTAAGGTATTATTTATTTATTTATTTATTTATTTTTCATTTTTATTAAATTTACCGGGGTGACATTGGTTAGTAAAATTATATGTTTCAATTGTATAGTTCTGTACTACATCATCTGTATATTGCATTGTGTGTTCACCACCCAGAGTCAGTTCTCCTTACATCACCATGTATTTGACCCCCTTTACCCTCTTCCACCAACCCCATTGTATGCTGTTCTGTTACACATTTGCTAAAAATAGAATGTGTTAGACTGGGGCTGAAATATCATTTTGGTTTAATGGTCCAGTTTAGATTTAGCAATTCAGGGTCACTGAATTGGGACAGATTCTTCTTTAAATTTAGAAATATGAATATTTTAGAGCAGGGAGTTTGCAAACTTTTCCTCGCTAGAGTAAATATTTTAGGCTTATAGGCCATCTTGTCTGTCCCAACTACTCAGCTGTCAATTGTAGTGTAAAAGCAGCCATAGACAGTACGTAAATGTTCCAGTAGTATTTTATGTGTGAAGACAGGCCCCAACTCATGGGCCTGACCCCTGTAAGTTGTTCTTCTGTTCAATTTTACCACAGACTCTTCTCTTATTTTTATAATAAATATAATGGGTTTTTCTGTTTGTTTTTTAGTTTTTTTCTTTGCCTAATCTAACTTGTTCTTAGATTTCGTTTTTAAAAGCCAGGTGAACTAGCATTTATGCTGTGTTTACTGTATGGCAGGCATTGTATAAGACACCTTAAATTATTAAATTTACTCATAACAAGAACCTTGCAAGTATTATTACCTTGTTTTATGGATGAGAAAATGGAGGCTCAGAGAGGCTAAATGGTTAGATAATGAAAAGAAGAAAGGCTTGGTAGTCAGAAAGACCTGGGTAAAATCCTGGGAGGGCAATTGATTCACTCTGTGAACCACATAAGGAAGCTAATGTTTCCAAGCCTTGGTCTCCTTATCCGTAAAATGAAGCTAATAATACCTACCTCATAGGCTTGTTTTTAGGACTGGAAATACTGTGCGTAGAGTGCTTAGCAGGTACCTTGCCCACAGTGTGCACTTTAGACATGATTATTGCTCTATTCACGATCACCTCAAATCTTAGGTGAGAGAGCTGGAATTTTTACCCTGTTCTCTCTGACTCCAAAACCCTGTACTTTTCTACCCCATTACCCTTCTCCTGTACATTTACGCTGCTGAAACTACTGGGGTGTCCATAGCTTCTGAGTTATGTAAGAGCACCAGGGGGTTCATGAAACCACAGATAAATTCAACCTATCTTCCTGCAATAGCTGTTTTACTGGAAGTTTGTTTTGTGTTTTTTTTCCTTCCCCTTCCGCCTCCCCCAACACTCCGGTTCAAGCTGTTGTTTCTGTCTAGTTGTGTAGAACACAGCTCCCTGGCCCATGCTGGTATATGAGCCTTGCGCTCCCTACCCCCTGGCAGTTGGTCGCTTGTCGTCGGTCGGCCGGCCGTTCACGGCTGCTCTCGCCTGCTGCTCACGATGGTAGCACACAGCAGCCCATGGTGGCACTCAGCAGCCTGTAGCAGCCCAGCTCCATGAAGAGCTGTTGGTCACAGTCTTAGCTGTAGAGGGTGCAGCCCACTGGCCCATGTGGGAATCGAACCGGCGACCTTGGCGGCCTTAGGAGCACAGTGCTCCAACCACCTGAGCCACTGAGCTGGCCTTTTTTTTTGGAATCTATTTTGTATAAAACCAAACACAAAGTACATTGCAAGTTTTACTGGAATTTTAAATTGAAATAAGAGACTTGAAAAATATTTCATGCTTTACAGGGCCCACTTTGGGTTGTATCCTCAGACTCCCCGTGACAGTGAGCAGATTGGGGTGTTTGGAGGAAAACCTTAGAAGCGTCACTCTTTGCCACCATAGAGATCTTTTGAAACTTCACCTGGAGCTTGCTAAATCTGACCCCTAAAGTGGAGCTTACAACATTGTATTACCGGTACTTTCATTTGAAGCCTGGAGGTGTGGGCATGTGTAGGGTTGGTTCTCCCCTCTGCCTCTAATAGCCAGTTTCCTCTCTGGAAGAATTAAGAGGGCAGGCTGAGTGTCTTGGGTTTGGGCCAGCAACCATCTGAGTTCTCACTTTGATTCCCTAGGACTCTGCCTGCCCTGGTGTGGCATCGACAGGACTGGACCATACTTCACTCGTACGTGCACCTCAGTGCCGATGAGCTGGAAGCCCTGCAGATGTGCCCAGGTAGACCCCAGGCTCCCTCCCAGGAAGGACTGACAGCTTTAGCTAGGATTGTCATATGGTTTTTTATTTTTTTATTTGTTTTTTATTTTTTATTTGTGTACCCTCCTCTTTTTTATTTGAGTACTGATCAGTTAATATTTCTTTGGTAAATGGAACCAGTTTTTTTCCCTTTTAAAAACTTTTAATTAAAAAAATTGGGTGAAATACACATAACATAAAATACACCATCTTAATCATTTGTAAGCGTATAGTTCAGTGGCATTAAGTACATTCACATTGTTATGCAACTATCACCAAAATACAACTTATTTTCAACTTGTCAAGTTCTCATCTTAAGTTTCCCTATCAGTGATTTGATTTAGACTTCATTTTGAAACTTTTCGTATTTTTTCTCAAAGGAAAAAAATAAAACTTTTTAAATGATGTTATGTAATCATTTTTAATTAGATTCTGGGAATACTTTAATAATACAGTTTTATTTATGTCTACAGTAATGCTAACTTTGTAGTACCATAGTTTTTTGTTTTAGTTTTTTAAAGGTTAAAATGCCCTTTATATTTTCATAGTTTCAAAAGATCCTTTCATAAAGTGATGCTGACAGATGATAAGGGCTTTTGTTGTTGGTTTTTTCATTATGAAATATTTGTTACATATAAAATAATATGTAATATTTGTGCAAATTACAAAAAATAAAAGGAACACTCATGGACTCGCCAGGGATGAAAAAATAGAATATTTTCAGTAGTCGGAAGCACCCCATGTACCTTACCATCTTGTTGCACCTTTTCTACTCTCTTCGCCTGCTCACTTACACATAAACACGTATCTCCAAACAATATACTATTTAGTTTGCTAAACTAACTTTATGTGTACGGATTTGTGATAGATGATAGATGAATTCTTCAGGTTTTTCTATTTAATTTTTATAATTTTATTTGAGCCAAAATTGACAAAAATTGCCAGAAGCAAGATCTCAAATGCTTCCAGATGAGTTCTTTGGGCTGTTTTTTTTTGGTTTGTTTTTTTTGCTTAACATTTAATATTTTTGTGAGATTTCATCCAATGTTCATGTGGATATCTGTAGTCCCATTTTCACTGCTGGATAGGATTCCATTAAATGATATACCATAGTTTACTCATTTGGAATTTTCTCATTTTTCACTTTTAAAACAGTGCCGCTGTGAGCAGTATTATGGGTCTCTTGGGGTACATATGCAAGACTTTCTCTAGGTGACACATTAGGGAGTGGAATTTCTGGGTTATAAGGCATACAAATTCTCAAGCTGCTGGATACCAAATGTCTTTCTCAGAGATCGTACTAATTTACCCTCCCACTAGCAGTGTCGGAGATGTCCCATTACCTCATGTCCTCAGTAGCACGTGGTTGTTACCAAACTAAAATATTTGCCCATTTGGTGGGTGTGTGGTGAAATTCCACTGTGTTTTCCTGATTCCTAATGAGGTTAAGCATATTTTTATGTTTTTGCCATTTGTGTTTCCTCTTCTGCAAAATAACTATCTTTTACCATTTTTCCATTGGGTTTTTCTTACTGATTTATAGATGTTCCTTTTTTTTTTTTTTTTTTTTTTTAATTTTATTGGGGAATATTGGGGGACAGTGTGTTTCTCCAGGGCCCATCAGCTCCAAGTAGTTGTGGAGGGCGCAGCTCAGTTCCAAGTTGAGTTGCCGTTTTCAATCTTTAGTTGCAGGGGGCGCAGCCCACCATCCCATGGGGGAATTGAATCAGCAACCTTGTTAACAGCTTGTGCTCTAACCAACTGAGCCATCCGGCCTCCCTAGAAGTTCTTTATATACTTAGGATATGAATCCATTGTTGGTTATATATGCTTGAGAAATCTCTGGGTTTGTGGATTTTTTTTTTATTCTCGTGGTATCTTTTGATGACTAGAAATCTTCGTTTTAATGTGTTGGAATGTCCTAGATTTTTCTTTTATTATTTTGGTTTTTATACTTTAAGAAAATATCCCAGAAGGCCGGTTGGTTCCGTTGGTTAGAGCGCGGTGCTCTTAAGAACAAGGTTGCCAATTAGATCCCCACATGGGCCACTGTGAGCTGCGCCCTCCACAACTAGATTGAAACAACTACTTGACTTGGAGCTGATGGGTCCTGGGAAAACACATGTAAAATAAATAAAAGTTTAAAAAACAGAAAAAATATCCCAAGGGTAGAAATTCTGCTATATTTTCTTGTAAAAATTTAAAACTTTTTTTCTTTCCCATTTAAGTCTTTAATCTACCTGGAATAATAATAATAATTATTATAATAATAATAATAATAATTATTATTATTATTATTATTATTTGTAGTGTGTGAGTTTGGGAGCTAATTTCATTTTTTTCTATTTAAATACAAATAGCTGCTTAGTGCAGGGAAACTTACTGAATACTGTCCTCCTTTCTCTAGTAATTGGCAGTATCATTTCTGTCTTATATCTCATTTTCGGATATATGAGTGAGTCTGTGTCTGGGTGCTTTGTGGTAAGCTTTTCTTTTTGTTGCTGTTGTTTTTCAAATGACCTCACCTGGTAAAGTAAAACTTTAGGATACATTGGTCCTCAAAAAAATTTTTTTCATTATATTGCTCTGTGAAATCCAGAAAGTCTAGATCTGTTGTCTTAACACCAGTTCCAAAGGTCTGCTAATTCTGGAGTTGCCCTGATTCCTTTAGCACTTACTGTATCGGCTCTGAAATTGGTGAAAAATGATGCCATTCCTACCATGGTATCCCTGAGAAACCCAGGGGTTTGGCTATGATTTCTTGGAGGCAGAGACCTAAAGGGAACACTAGTCAAGAGCATCCTTTTTACCTTCTGCCTTGTCTGTCATTTTTCACCACAAAAGCAACGATTGAAAAGTAAATGCTTTCCTTTAGCCTCCTTCCTTGACATTAAAGTCTGGCTTTGGAACATTTTGAGTTGTGTGAGTTTCTTCAGGCAATTGACACTAACGTAGTCTTAATAAATTGCCACAGGTCACAGCTAATGTACCCTGAATAAATAAAGCAGTGAAGAAAAGCAGCTGGTAAACTTTTAGACTCAATGCTCTATTGATATGTTCACATGATTTCTTCCTCCTCCAGTAATGTAGGTCATCTTTGTAATGCAGGTTACATCGCAGGATTTGTAGACTTGGAGGTGAGCAATAGATCAGACCTTTACGACGTCTTTGTGAATCTGGCGGACACTGAGATTACCATTGCTCCACACGCAAAAGGTTAGTTCTGTTCTGTTCTGTTGTTGATACAAGATTCAAGCCAAGCAGTTGCCTTTTTTAGGCAGATTCTCTAAAACCAGTATTTGAGGGTCTGCTTAACCTGCTGTGTTGAAGCTGGAGGGATTTTTCTGTGTCTAGAACACAGCATTTATTCTTATAGACCTAGCCATGTTAGCAATGCGTGCTGGGTGCTGCACAGTATATGTTAATATGATAGTCTGTTCATCTTGTTTCTCCACTTTAAATAAACAAGGTGTATTTAAACAAATCACTTCTAAACTTAGTGATTTGAAACAACAAATATTTATTATCTCAGTTTCGGTGGGTCAGGAATTCAGGACTGACGGGGATCTCTCCTGAGATTCCAATCAAGATAGTGCCAGGGCTACAGTCATCTGAAGGCTCGACTGGGTCTAGAGGCCCCACTTCCAAGCTAACTCACATGGCTGTTGGCAGGAGCCCTCAACACATGGGCCTCTCCATAGGGCAGCTTGGTGTTCTCGCGACATGACAGACAGCTGGCTTCCCTAAGAGTGAGTGATCCAAGAGACAGAAGGAGACCACATCACCTTTTATGACTTGGTCTCAGAAGTCAAATACCATCACTTCCTCTATATTCTATTTGTTAGAAGCAAGCTGTTAAGTCCAGTCTACACTTAAGGGAGAGGAATTAGGCTCCCCCTCTGAGGGAAGGAGTAGCCAAGAGTGTGTAGACATTTATCACCACACGTGTTGATTACGACTCCTGTGTGGAAAATCTTTTTGCAGGCTGTCTCAGTAAGCCCGAGGGAATGAAAGTGTTTTTGGAGCTAATCAAGAAAGGGTGTGTCTTAGTGTCATAGTATTGTCTCTGGAAACTTTAAATTGTCCTAAATTACAGCTACACAAAATGGTAAAGATTGGGTTAAATGTGTGTTGAGCCAGGGCACTTCTGAGGTATTGGTTTTAGGTGAGAATTACTGATAACAGCTTTTGTGTTGGCTTTTGTCTTTCTCCTAAAAATGGGAGCTGCTGATTGCTGGCCCGTGAGGGATTTTTGTTAAATTCTCATTCTGTGAGATTTTTGTCTAGTAACTCCAAACGAGTAGAACCAAAACTAGTTTTCATTTGTTTTAGAATTGCAAACATGCATGTTCATGGTGAAAAACTCAAAATATCGAATCAGAAGATATTTAGGAGATATTGCCTTTTGTCAAGCCAAAATGACAGAAAACTAACTCTGGCCAGGCCCACTTCAATTGCCAAAGCATTCGGACCAGAAAGGATGGCCATCTCCCTGCTGCCATCTGAGTCTATAAAATGGGCTCATCCCAGTCAGCACCACTTGAATGGAGTTTGTCTTTGGCGGTGACAAATTTCTGTTAATCTCCTACTGCAGAAAGTAGCACCGTGTGTAATTAATGTAACTTAGATTGTTTCCTTCACTCGTTTCTAAGGGCCTTTACACACTGAATGTTTAGCTAGCTTCTGCAGAACTGACAGGAAGCGCTTCTTTCACAATATTCCTGCCAGAAAGATAAACTCGAATTCTTAACTATAACGACCTAGACGGGACAATCAGGCTCTTGGCTGAAACTCACTTTTTTGTAGTCAGCTTTCATTAGATTTTTTCCAGAAAGAAAAG
This sequence comes from Rhinolophus sinicus, assembly GCF_057876585.1. Lineage (NCBI taxonomy): Eukaryota > Metazoa > Chordata > Mammalia > Chiroptera > Rhinolophidae > Rhinolophus > Rhinolophus sinicus. The sequence continues at coordinate 10,028,727 of NC_142515.1, read as the reverse complement.
TAAAACTTATTAGACAGGTGTGAAGGAGAAATCTGGTTTGGTTTGGGCAAGTGTTTGTTTTGGACACAAAGTACATAATCATGATGACGCCTCACCTCCTAGCAGGTCATCATATTTTATCATGTTTGTGTTTAGCAGCAAATGGGGGAGGAACTCATCAGTTGCTTTTGGAAAATTTTCTCTGTATGATCGCTCACATTTTCAAAGATGGTATGATCATTTTCTATTACGTAAACTTTTAAATATTCACACAACGCATTCTTCTTAATCTCGTCAGAGGCCATGACAATGGGCAAACTGCACAAAGAAATTGGTCAGCTAATTGTTCAGTCTGCAGAAGATCCAGAGAAATCAGACAGCCAAGTTATCCAGGTAACTCCGTAATCTGCCAACTTCCTGAGTCCGGAAACAGCATTGCCGGGCGGTGTGCTGGGCGGCTACTGTTCGCATAAACAGCGGGCAGTGACTGGGAGAGGCCAGTGGCATTTGCTCAGTTATCAGGCTCTGGGGACAGATACCTACAGGGGCTGGTGTTGAAGCCAAGCCTTTATGGAGAGAAATGTACCTGCTAAGTGGTCTGGAATGCTTTTCTGGACCGGCCAGTGCATTCTCACCTCCTCGTAGAGTTTTCATGGAGGAACAAATTGTAAAGAGAAGGTTGCTGCTGAGCATGGGGAACTAGTTGGTAGAGAACATCTTAATCTAGCTTTGCCGTCTCATCTCCAGGACATCAGTAGGCCCACAATCAGTCAGTCGGCCAAACCAGCTGACTCTGGTGTCACCCCTGCAGGGCCAGTTCCTGGGGGGGGGGGTGTACCTGTCAAGCTGACCAGTGTCCATGTGGATGGACCCTCTCCTCTCCCCTTGCCAGACTGGGATGGCAAATGGGCTTCATTTATGCCTCCATGCGGTGCTGAAGCCCATCCTCTGCTCCCAGCTTGCCCGGCCCCCTCCCGTCCTTTCTGCCGCCAGTTTGCACTACGTCTGTTTCCAGCAACTTGCTCACCTCCTACAAGGGTGCACTTTCTACATTCTTTCATAGGCAGAAAGTAGAATGGTGGTTACCAGGGGGAGAGGGGGTGGGGAGTGACGGTTTAAGATACAGAATTTCAGTTTGGGATGATGATAAAGTTCTGGAAATGGATAGTAGTGATTATCACACAGCACTGTGAGTGTACTTCATGCCACTGAATCGTACATTTAAAAATGGCAAAAAGAAAAAAATTACCTGTGACATTGATTTTTCTAAGCTATTTTAAGTTTGTTTCATTTTTCCTCATTTATTAATATAATCTGATAAACTTTAAAAAATAGCAGGAAGAATTCCATTCAAATGCAACAACTATTCAAATTTTCTGATGCTAACAATTACATATTTTCATTCTATTAAAGGATATTTCCCTAAAAACAAAAGAAATCTTCACCAACCTGGCACCATTTTCAGAAGTTTCGGGTGACGGAGGAAAGCTAGTTCTCAATTTTGAGGCACTAAAGCAAAGACGATTTCCACCAGCAACAGAAAACTTCCTTTACCATCTAGCAGCTGCCGAACAAATGCTGAAAATATGAACATTTGATCGAGTGTATCACTGATGACTGATATAAAGCTCTTTGACCATGATTATCCATTAACTATGTAAAATACTGAAAATAACAAAGAAAATATTGTTTTAATGATTTGAAAATATTAAGATTTGATCTGAAAAGCACTGAAACACATATGAAAATGTTCTGACTTTCTCCTATCTGATTAGTTTCATGCCTACTATCGATGTTGGACAAAGTGCTGTAACTACCATAGATAACGTTATAAAATGGCCCGATGTCCTGGCGTAAGAGAAAAAAGCTGTCAAGTTCTTGTGCAAATCACAGCAAATCCGAAAGCCTTCATTATTATAAGTTCCAGTTTGTCTCAGTATGTAGCCACAAATTAATGGTTTATTTTCAGAAAACTGCCTGAAATTTTGCTTTGTATTCTTCTAGGAAGAACTTTAATTCCTCATGAGGAGCTCTACTTTCTGAGCAAAACTACTAAGTTTTCTGCAGAACTGTCTCAAAGATCATTCAAAAGACCTTGCAGTTGCACTTTCTTGTAAAAGAAATTGTTTTCTTGGCCTTTGAACATTTTGCCTGTATGAGGGTTTTGCATAAATTTTGTACTTGAGTAGACAACTTTAATAATCCATATTTATACTTGGCAAACGTAAGTCACCAGTACTCTTCAATTAACCCTGTTGCTAGCAATATTACTTTGAAAAAGATGCCAGTGCTTATATGGCAGAGTAAAATAAGCAGCCCACTTTGAATATAAATGTGACTGAAACAGCAACTTTATATAATTGGTAAGGAGTGTGAGAATTAACTTCTTGCAAGGGCCAAAACCAGAGAATGTCTTCCAACAGCTTCAGTAAAAGTAACTTGGCCACATATGAAGGTAACTGTTCCTGTTTAGTTATGTACCTTTCCCATAATTGGAGACCTAAAAATTGCAAAATAAGCATGGAGGTCTAAATTACATACTTGTCATTTTATATATATTCATGTTAATTATGAAAGATTATTTTATACTCAGTACTGTTGTCCTTAGAAATCTTACCCAGAAAAAGGTGTGCAAAAAAACCTTGTCTTTATTGGATCTTTCATTTATTCTTGTAAAAATTAAAAATAGCCTTTTCCTTCCCTCCTTGGGGAGGGGTGCATCTGAAATGAGATCTTTACTAAGGCAAACAACTTAAAATTAAATCTGCACTTTATGAAAATGAATACTAACATCTTTTTCTCTCTCGTTTTTGTATTACTACTATATTAGCTAATAATGATCAAAGTTGTTAAAATTACAAATTTTTGATGCAGAAATAAAATGGAAATATTTTGATACTCAACAAAGCTTTAGGTAGATGAAGAATTGTGCCCTCTTTCTGATTTCTCCCCAATCAAAACAAACAAAAACCCACCCTTTTTGTCAACTGCAGATGCACTGGGGAATGATTAAAAGACCGATCTGAAGGTGAAGAAGTCCAAGCTGTTTCCTCCACACTTGGCCTGGCCCTTCTGTCCCTGCCCTCACGCTCCTCATCACCCATCTCCAAACTGAAGATAACTTAAGTGTCTCCTTTGAAAAGATGCCCTTACATTTCTTCTCCATCATGTTAGCGGGTAAGCCTCCACCTAGAGCAGGGGTGTCCAAACTGCAGCCCGCGGGCCAACAGCGGCCCATGATCCATTGTTAATTGGCCCGCAGCAAATTCCAAAAATATATTTAGTTAAATAAGCCAGGTGAGGCAATACGTACTTCACCTTGAGTGAGTGGCCCAGCTGTTTGTGTATTTTACCGCATATAGCCCTTGGTGAAAAAAGTTGAAAAAAGTTTGGACACCCCTGACCTAGAGCCTTAGCACATTTTGTTCTTCAGTGTAAGTCTAGGGCGATACCTGAACCATCTGGTAGGTCACTTTTACTAATTTCGTCCTTTTAGTCTGTTCTGAAACCCTTTTTACCAAATTTGAAGGTAACTATCATTCTGGTCCAGGGAAAACTGAAAGCCACAGATGTATTTGATGATTTGGGGCAGGGTGTGTTGGAAACATTCCTCCAGGATGCAAATACTTGGGTACCCACTCTGTGCCAGGGACTGTTGTATCCTGGGGCTCCTCTGGTGCACTGGACAGTTCCTGTGCTCAAGGCACAGAGTCCACGGGGCACATGGGAGAGGCCCCTGGTTCAACACAGTCCTGCAAGGCTTCCTGGAGGGAGTGAGTGTGCAAGTCAGACATGACGCATAAGCTGGAGTTGGCCCAGGGCAGAGGAAAGGGGGTGAGAAGGCCCAGAGCAGGGAGACCACAGCCCATTGGAAGAACTGGATATTGGTCCAGAGAGGAAAGGGAGTGGCAAGAGATGAGCAAGGCAAAGGCTCTTGCCAGCATGGCAAGGAATCTGTACTTGACCTGGGTGCGTGGGGGAGCCATTTAAGACTTAGAAGAGCAGGTTGGAGCTCGGAGCGGAGGGAGCCAGATTGATACGCGTGAGACCAGCAGGGGATGCTGTTGGACTGAGCTGGGCAGTAGAAGTGGACGTGGAGTGAGTTCCAGAGATGACTTGGGCTTGGTCTACTGAAGGGGGTGTGAGGACAGAGGAGGAGGGATGCCACCAGTGTTCCTGTCTGAAGCATTTGTAAGTGGTGGTGACACTTCCTGAGATTGGGAAGTCTCAAGGGGACATCCAAATGGCAAAGTGCAGGCGTTAGCTGGTGTGGGCCTATTACTCGGGAGAGCACCCAGTGACAAGTCTGAGAAGCCAGCAGAGGTGGTGCAGCGTTTGGGGCATGGCTGAGAGCAGTCTCAGCAGAGCGGAAGGTGGGGTGGAAACAGTACAGACAATCTTTGGAAAAGTTTGGCTATAAATGGGGCGGGTGTGTGTGTGATTTTTTTCATGAGGCAGGTGATTCAAGCAGCTTAAATGTTACTGGGAAGGAGCAGACAGAGGTGGCTGGAGGCAGGGGGCCTGAGGAAATAAGAAGGGACGGGCCCAGAGCCTGGGGCCCAGCTGACCTGTCATGGAGGAGGGAAGGCTGGGTGCGGGTAGAGAGGGAGGTCAGCAGATCTGGTGTCAGGAGGTTCCGTGGCTGGCCAATAAATAGCCTTGGTTGTCACTATGAAGGAGGAGGCAGGGTTGTTTGCCAGTGAGAAGAAAGCAGGAGCTCAGTGGTGGGTAGCCAAGAGTTTAAGTAGTTGTCCAAAACCGGGAGTAAGCTGAGCAGGGAAACAGGATTGCTTTGGGGGTCAGAGGCTTTCAACAGCTCACCAGAGGTTCACATCTACTTTGAGTTGGGCCACCAATTTAATGCCTGTGCCCTGGACTTGGTGGACCCTTCTTTATTTTTTCAAATACTCAACTTTAGACATATTTATTAGTAATTTCACAGTAGCCTTTCACGGGCTGACAAATGAATAGAAAACTGAATCTTCGTATCACCCATCCCCTCAGCAACCCCGTGGGGGTGGGTCAGAGAGGACAGCTTCTCATCTCTCTCCAGGCTTAAAAACCCCAGGCATGACCGGCCTTGACAAGGTCTTGGCATGTGTGACTGTAAGCCATCCTGTCTGCGCAGATACCTCTGGGGTTTCCAGGAGACCTCTGGCAGAGTTCTCGAAACTGAAACCTTGAGATGAAGGTTTTCAAGCAGGAACCAAATAAATTCACCTAAAACTCACCCCTACACCCCTCTGTTATAGAAGAGTTCTGTTTCTTCTGTGGCAGACTGAATTTCCTTTTCAAGCTTACTGCACTGTATCTGAAAAACAAAGTTAAATTCTTAGTATTCATGTTAAGAACTTTTCTTGCCTTAGAAGCCAAGCTTTTTTTTTTTTTTTAAAAAAAATTTTTTCAGAGAACATTTAGTTCACAGTCCAACTTTTTCAGTGATGTCTAATCTAGAGCAAAAAACCTAACTTCTTAAGAACGTTCTTATGGAAAATTGGAAATTTTCAAATTTCTGCAAAAGCAAATGCAGAAAGAATATAATGAACCCTCGTGCATGCATCACTCAGCTGTAACTCTTCACAATCTGCCAATCCCACAAGATTTAAAGACTTCTCTAAATGACCTAATCTTCAGATAAGCTATCTATTCCATCTGAGTCCCAATGCAATCATAAGTAATTATTTGCAAAAGGGTTCACTTTTATTGCAATCTTATTGTAACAAAGTATGTTCTAGTGGGGGGGGGCTGTGAGGATTAAGGATATTTTCTTCCTCTAAAATGTTACTTTAATGAGAAGCTACTCCTCCTGCTCCCTGCCCCTCACTGCCCGTCATAGTGAGTGTAACAACTATCTGAAATAATGTAAAACTTCTATGTTACGTGCTGGCAAAGTGGCCTGAATTAACAATTCTATAAACCTAAACTTAGAGAATTTGGGTTTTGAACAAGGTCATTCCATAAATATAAATGCTTCGAGGACATGACTGATTTTTAACTTCAGTGACAGAAACAAGCACTGGAAATATTCAGCCTAGAAATAACATACGTTGCTAATGCCAGCTAGCACCAACAATGCCCTTGGCACCAGCAACAACCCTTTGCGAGTTACTATTATCCTCACCATTCTCTAACCGATTTGGAAACTGAGTCTCAGAGAGTTTAAGCAGATTGATCGCGGTCGTGGAGGAGCTGGGAACTTGAGTCCAGGGAGTCTGACTCTTGAATTATAACATATCTTAGTCTATACAACCATGCTGTCCAATACAGTAGCTGCATGTGAGTGCTTTAAATTTAAAATTCAGTTCCTCAGTCATCCTGGCCACATTTCAAGTGCTAAACAACCACCTGTGGCTAGTGGTTACCGTACTGGACCCCACAGATACAGGACATTTCCATCAGTGCAGAAAGTTCCACTGAATGGGCATTGGCATAGAATATTATGGAGTATTTAAAATATCTCAAAGGATGGTTGCTTTCAAGTCCTAGGAAAACGCTTCTGATATACCATGAAGAAAAACAGAATCCAAAACTGCACAAGTGATCTGGAGGATGAGATTCTACGTAAATGATGTTATTTTCTTTACAAAAGTGTATTGTAAACTTTGCTGATTTTTCACAGGGAGAAGAAATGATACTCACCCGTCCAGTTTGCGGGAATATACTGAAAGAAACTGGCACCATCAGTCCCATGACAAGGACAGTACAAGACAGCTTCAGGGTCCACAATGACCACGGATAGCGCAGGAATAACTGGGTCCTGTAAGAGACAAGGAAGGTTACAGGGCTTGTTGTAGAGGCTGGTCCTCTGCTCTAATGGCAGCCAGTTGTCTTACTCACTAGCGTCAGGCCTGGGGTTAAGCACGTCATGTGCATTTGCTCATTTGATCCCTTCATTCTAGAAGTGGAGAAACGTGCTTCAGCAGGGAACATGCCCGAGAACACACAGCTAACCGAACACAGGCCTGGGCCAGATGACAAGTTTGTTGGCATATACACATCTGGATTTCCATGCCTGCCTCCAGTCAGTCCTACTGTCGTAACGGTGACAGAGTGTTTAGTAGGAAGCCCACTGAAGCAACTTCTTCCCATCCCTCCCACCAGATTCGGTATTTGACAAGTTGTATAAGGATTCTGACGGTCAAAATACTTATTCCTACCTGGGGAGAGGAGCATACATCGTACCTTTTAAAAAAGTATGAGAAGACTTCAGGAATCAAAGCTGAGGTCCCAAACAGCATGACTCTGGACGTAGCTGTATCTTTAACGGCCTAGTAGAAAGGGAAAGAAAGCAGCTTAGCACATGCAGTGAGCCAATTCCTAGGGATCCTGTAACTCATGACAGAGACAAGCAAACAGCAACTCTCCTTGCTCACTTAAAAAAAATAATGAAGTGGAAAGAGGTGGAGGCAGCGCCTGACACGCCCAGGTATGGAGGAGGGCTGGGGTCAGTGCCAGGATTAACTGAAGTCGGGATTGACCTCCCCCTGACTCTAACAGTCTCCATCAGTCCGCCGACCACTCCAAATACTAAGTATGAGCAAAGGCAGCTTATAGACAAATCCTCCCTCAGAGCCGATGGCTGTCTCCTTGGTACAAATGCTGGGTTTTGTCACTGAGGACCAATCCATGTTTTCCTTCCAATCCAGACTCTGCCACTGGCCTCCCAGTTATTCCCACTCTTCCAGTGGAGGAATCCTCCAAAAGCCCAGCTCAGTGTGCAACAGCACGGCGTCACACCGTAGGTAACATCCACGAGCCCACCTGTGTGCACCCATCTTTTGCCTGATAATTAATAGTGTGCTATAAAATTTTATTTTGCACAAACATGTACGTATAGCTTATAACATTTTTCTCATTTCTATTATATACATTACTCTATATAGTGAACATTTAAACATATAACGTACGGTATGGGTTTTATATGCACAAAATCATGTGTACTCAAGGGCAAAGTAGGAAACTTCTAAGGGAAATAGTGATTACAGATGACACTGACATGTTAACTTCAGAACCCAACCCCTGTGTAACATACAACTCTACATACAGCACTACTGTACAAAAGATAAACAGGTACACGTGCCACCATTCCCTTTCCTCAGCGCCCTTCCTCCCACTTCCGGTTTCCCAGGACCAGGCCACAGCCTGCCTTCTGGGCTCCTCTCCTATGCCTGGCACCCACTCTCTGCTTGTTACACTGATGCTCAGCTAATCCAATCCCTCTGCTGGGAATGCCTTTCCCCAACAAGGGCAGAGGAAGCCAAGGAGGGTGGCTTTTAAAATAAACTTTCAGGAATATAGAATAAAATCCCTCTTCTTCAGGAAGAGAAAAGTGGCCGCTGAGCGTGGTGTGTTTCCATGTCAGTGCTGTGAGGTCAGCCCCTTTCCATTTATCTCGTGCAAGGGGAAGACACTCCAAACAAGCCAGCCGTCATTAGGAGGCATTGGGAGACCAGTTATAGTTTGTAACTGAGTGGCTTACAAGGCCAGTCTAGGGAAAACAACATGGACTAGGCTCCTGAAATCTGATCTAAGGTGCCCTATTACAATCAGATATTGGTGGTTACGCAGTTTCTGAAATTTTAGCCAAAGAAAATAAACCTTTCGGTGACAGGGAAATGATAAAAGAATGCTTATGCTTACGCACAGTTGCAGACACTATTCTTAAGAGAAAGATAAACTTTTTTTTTTTTTTAAAGCCAACCATCGAACCTTTCTTTTACCCTAAACTGGCATTCACACAAAAGATGAAGTTCCTCCTGGTGAGATGGTCTAGATACCTAGATAGCTTAGCAAGGCCTGAGGCTGCCTCCCCACTAGGAGGCCCAGCGCTTGGGGCTCCTGGAGAGAAGGGATTCGGACTGGTGAGGGCTTGGGTATCCAGAGCCTAGCAGGGTGCCTGGAGGCCAGAAGTGCTGAGAAGCAACTTGTAGATTCAACACTTGCTCTCACTCTCATTCTTTAGCTGTATGAATAGTTCACAACACCACCAACAGCCTGCAGGGAAACCTGAGTTGAAGAGAAACGCATATATCCACACAGAGAGCTACGTATCAACGTTCAGAGCAGCATTACACATAACCCCTCACAACTGGACACCACCCAAATATCCATCGCCTGGGGAATGGAAAAGCCAAAATGTGTTATATCCACACCATGGAATACTGCTCAGCAATAAAAAGCAACAAACTATTGAAACGTGTTAAAAGATGGATAAACCTCAAAAGTGAAAGAAGCCGAACACAAAAAACTATTGTAGAATTCATTTATATGGAATTTCTGGAAAAGGCCATACTGTGAAGACATAAAGCAGACCAGTGTTTCCCTAGGGCTGGGGGTGGGAGGGCAGAGTGACTGTTAATGAGCACGACGGAAATTTGCAGGGTGATGAAAATGTTCTAAAACTGGACTGTGATGATGGCTGCACAGCTGTTTAAATTTACTAAAATTCATCAAACTATACTCTTACAATGAACTTTATAGTATGTAAATTACCTCAATAAAGCTGTTAAAAAAAGGTCTCTTACGCACAGAACCTTCATTTCAAAAACGAGGTATAATTTCTGGCAGCGATTGCCCTCTTGGTTAACTTGCAATTATCATGTCTGATTGTAATTCGTTGAGAAAAGTGGCCATTTTTTTCAGACATGCTACTGGACAGACTGGTAGAAACACCGCAGCGTATATCTGACAGTTTATAATTCAGCTTTGTAAATCACGGACAGGATTTATTAGAGTAACATGTTTCAAAAGGCGAGTGATAATCAATTTCCCGACCCGGGGAGCAGCCATCTTTTCCGACCTCCTCTTCCAGACAAGCCTGGCACCAGGCTAAGGGTGTGCCCTGAATGCTGACACTGTAGGGAGTGCAGTCATTCTCTCTGCTTCGTATCAGGGGCTGTTCCGCTCTTTCTGCCATTTGCAAACAATTGCCTCACCTTACAATGGTTCGGCTAAAATCACTTCACAGATACCAAAAAAGATCTCACTTGCTGAAAAAACTACCATAGGCTATTGCAGGTTCCCAGAAATGAATGCGTACAAAAGGCACTGTGTTGACTAGAGCAAATGAACAAACTATTTAATAATAAAACTTATGAAAAATGGAGGCCTTCTAGAAGAGTTTTAGGTCACAGCATTGGATTTTCTAAGGCCATTCTTGACAGCAAATTGGTGCTTAAAGATGAAGACCGTCTGCTGTGAGGTGGAGAGAGAGTTTCTCTTAAATGCAGAGAGGGTGTCCACAGACTTCCGCAAGTACAGAGCAGGAGGAAAGAGTGGATGCTGAGCTTGAAGAACCAGATCTCACACTCAGAGAGAGCCAGTGTTTGGCAGACACCCATCTGTGATAGTTGGTCTTATGAGACAACTCGGCTAGGCTACAGTGCCCAGTTAATCAAATGCAAACGGAGGTGTTGCTGCGCAGGGGCTTTACAGACGTGTAACATCTCCAATCAACTGACTTTAAGTAAAGCAGCTCACCACCACCCCAGGGTGTGGGTGGGCCTCATCCAATCAGTTCAAGGCTCTAAGAGCAAAATCGGAGGTTTCCCAAAGAAGAAATTCTGCTTCAAGTCTGCAGGCCGGCCTACACATTCTCAGCCCTACTTGAGCCAATTATGTAAAATAGATCACTTTAAATAAATAAATAGATCACTTTAAATAAATAAATACATACATCTCCTAACATAAATGTATATAGATAAGACAGAAAGATATCCTACTGGTCCTGTTTCTCTGGAGAACCCAGACTAATGCACCATCTTTTAAACATCAGGGTGTAAAATGTAAAATCTCTCTCAGCATAATGAACGAAGGAAGACAGGATAAGGAAAGGTCGAAGGGAGACATGAATTTGTCACCAGCTCTCAAACAGAAAATTCAATTCTTAGCCTCAAGGGCAAGCAGCTAGGGCTCCAGAGCGCACCCCTACCTTTGTCCCAGCTCTTCTGGAAAAGCCCACGACATTGCCTTCCTTGTCCATGACCTCAATCCCTCGTGTGGACTCGAAACTTCGGGACGCAACAACATTCAGTCCGCTGACTTGGGCTGTGGATGGAAAGAAGAGAACACAAAGATGAGTTTCGGTCCAGGGAAGGCACATCTTGTCCGGTGTCAAGCCTTTCTCTGATGGCTGCACTTCCCCAGCGCTTAGCAAGCACCTGACGTGTGCTGGGCCAACCAAGCTCTTTCCTGGGGCTGGGGAGCTGGGGTTAGAACTGTCCTGACTACAACCTAGCACCAGGTTCCAACACCCCTCAAAGTCCAGCCTAGCTCCTTGACAGGGTTCCAGGAGAAACCCCGGGGTCCTTGAAACATGCCCCCGCTCCCTCCCCCCACCCAAATCTTTGCTCAAGCTGGTTTGACCAGGTTTCTGTAACATAATTTCCCAAATTTTACCACTGACATTCTGCCACTCTTCAAAGTGCTAAGATTCCCAAACCCAAATTTGGGGCAGGAATTAGTGAACTTGCAGACCGGCAAACTTCAAACAGTTGTTTAATGTGTCTGTCCCTCCCTCGGTCAGACTGCCCAGCTGGAATCCCCTATACCACTACTTCCCTGTGTGACCCCAGGAAAGTTACTTAATGTCCCCTGGCCTCAGTGTCCTCATCCGTAAATGGGAATAATATCACCTACCCATAAATTGCTCTCAGGATGAATTGGAATAATACATGTGGAGGGCACGTACAGGTGGTCTTTAAAACGTAATTTGTGTTTCCAGGTTTGTGTTCATGCTTTGACAACAAACAGGGTATCTACAGAGAAAGTGTCACCTCTCAAACCAAAGACTTAATTTGGGCCTAGAGGCACCAGCCAGCTGCAAATGGTGGCTGTCATCAGCTACGCTGTGGCCAAAGGACCTGGGTGTCCCTAAAGATGGGGGAAAGGCTCAAAGACCACAAAGACAGCATGCTTCCTGCTTACCGAGAATGATAACAGGCAAGGTTTTTCTTACGAGAATGTTTTTCAGTTGCAACTTTACTTGGAGTAAATGAGAGCATAACTAGAAAATAAGAGAAAAATCATTATTGCATGGGACGAAAAAAATCAGCTGAATGTATTTGAACAGCAGAGACCTCCTTCCTGTCACAGGTCAGACCACAGCCAGTGCTCTCCGTGAGTTTTTTAATTCCTGCAGCCTTGAGCTGCTCTACTAATCATCAGGAATACACAGAGGCTTCTAGAAGTGACAACATGTCCAGAGTCACTGAGCTGTTAAGGAATTGAGCCAGGATACAAACTCAGGCTTATCTGACTCTAAAGTCTACATTTTTAACCATTACAATATCCTGACATGCAAAGTAATATATAATTTGTATAACATGTTCATGGCACACAAATTAATTTTTAAAACAGATAAAAGTACTGAGCATGGCATGTTCACACGATTATATGGAGGTAGTAGGATTACAGGTGACTTTTATTTTCTTCTGTCTTAGTCATACTTTCTAAATTGTTTAAGTTGGAACACAGATTTTTTAAAAAAATTTATTAGGGAATATTGGGGAACAGTGTGATTTTCCAGGACCCAACAGCTCCAAGTCAAGTCATTGTTTTCAATCTAGTGGGGGAGGGCGCAGCTCACTGGCCCATGTGGGAATTGAACCGGCCACCTTGGTGTTATGAGCACTGTGCTCTAACCAACTGAGCCAACTGGCTGCCCTGGAACATAGATTTCTAACCAGGATAAACTTTTTTTTTTTTAAATTCTGAGGACCAAAAAAGAAGATTTGACAGAATTTTTAAATACCTACTCCAAAAAAGGTTGTAGAAGCACTTACTCCTGCCCCTAGCAATATACTCTCATATGGGTGACGATTCTAGGGAAAAATCAAAAGGACATATTTAGCAAATACCACAGTCTTACTCAGTAAACACAATTAAATAAAGAATAACTACGAAACAAATAACACAAAATTGCAATGCTCTGGGCCTCCTAATACTCACATAACTTGCATTTCCATTGATGATGTTGAATGCACTATTGTAGGTATAGAAGGCAAACTGCAGGAAGACAGGCAAATAGATCACATTTTGGTTTCAAGAACAGAATTGAGTAATCATGAAATAGAAACAGTTGCTACCTGAGGTAAAATCATGGACTTGAGACTTTTTACTGACACCAGCGACAAAAATACCTTTAAAGAAAAAAACAAGCAGAGTTATAGTGTTTTGGAGGAGGCAGAGATTGTAGGAGCAAAGAACTTCCCTCGGGAAATGCCGAACGGAGCCCCCAGGAACTGGGACAAGGAGACAAAGGGACCGATGCAGGGAGACACCGGTCAGTGGACAAGCAATGCTGAATAGGCAGCAGCCGGGCACTAAGGAAACTCAGGGGTCTCAAAGTGGTCCTCGTATCTGAGACCTGCAACTGTGAGGCAGGAAGCACATCTTAACTCACAGATCTCCCACAGTGCTTTGGGCACAGTAGGCAGTCAAAGGATTACCTTGTGACACTGTGGACCTTCCAGAGGCCTGGATGCCCCGACGGATAAGAGGGTGTGGGATGGGAATATATGAAGAGCAAACAAGGGTCAGTTGTAGGGGATCCTTAACCATCTATCAGGCAGTCGCGGGACAGGGGTGGGGAGCTGGAGACACAAGCCACCGAGGTAAGGAGATGGGTGGACAGCTGCCTAAACCCCCGCCTGCTTACACAATGGTGAGGGGTAGTTTACTCACCATGGGCGCCATGAAAGGCAGGAAAGCTAACAGAGAAAAGAAGAGGGTCAGTGACTGCAGATAGGCAAAGGGGGCACCGCCCACCCGAACAGTCTCGAAAATCTCGTCTTTGCCTCCTGAAAGCATGGATGGCAAAGGGTATTTTTTACTCACTTTTTATTTTCCTAATACAAATAACAACTGTTGCCATATGTGTATATGGCAAAAATTTAAATCAGGACGGTACAGAAAGACCTAACAAGGCTCCCATCAGCTTTCCGAGTACCTCTCACTGAAGGTAAGTGGGGTTAACCGGCTAGTCATCCAGCCACAAGAATTTAATACCTCTGGATGCTGCGATTTATGATAAGAACTGTGTATTTGCTTTCTCTCCCCAAGGCTAGAACAAAGATCCTAAAACCCAAAGAATTTCCTGAGATCTCCATAAAGGTGAGAGGAGTGTCTTTGTTATTCATAACATGCCCCTTTCAACCACTGCAGACTTTGTTAATGAACTGACGTTTAGAAAGCCCCTAAAGCTGGGAGCTGGTTGCCAGAGCAACCAACCAGGTGATTAGGGGGTTGGACCTTTCAGCCCCACTTCCCCCAACCTCCTCTATCTCCAGGGAGGGGAGAGGGGCTGGAGGTTGGGCTTACCACCAATTGCCAATGATTTAACCAACCTTGCCAACTAATCAAGTCTCCATTTAAAAATGCTAACCAAGGTGGTCTGGCGAGCTTCCAGGTTGGTGAACACAGGGAGGTTTGGAACTGTGGCTTTAATGAAACTTCTCGCCCTTCCCCCCACACCTCATCCTACACATCTCTCCCATCTGGCTGCTCCTGAGTTATATACTTTTATAAGAAATCCATAATCTACTAAGTGAACTGTGAACCATTCTAGCAATTTTGAACCTATGGAGGGGGTCGTGGGAACTTCCAATTTAGAGGAGACTGGAAGCACAGGTGACAACTGGACTTCCAATTGGCATCTGAAGTGGGGGCAGTCTTGCGACTGAACCCTTAACTTGCGGGATCTGAAGCTAATTCCAGGTGGACAGTGTCAGAATTGAGTTAAAATTGTAGGACATCCAGCTGGCGCCACAGAATTGGTGGGTGTGGAAGAAGCTCATACACATCTGACGTCACAAGTGAAGCACTGAGAGTGGAATGCTGAGAAACGAGAGTGTTTGTCCTTCACAAGATGCTTCAGGATATATGCAAATTCTCCCTCTCTCTCCCTCTCACACACACAGGACTTACATGTACAAACAGGTTCCCTATACACTGTTTCACACTTTGCTTTTTTCTCCTTAATACTAGTTTCTGGAGATCCATTCTTCCATATTAGCACACAGGATTTACCTCATTCTTTTTAATGAATTCCTTACCTAGTCTGAATTGTTTGGTATTTATGTTGTTCCCAGTTTCTTGTTTGCAATATAGAGAGAATTTTATAGTTGGAAGAACCCTACGTGATCATGGATTTTATTTCCTCTTTTTAGTTAAAATACGAGAGAGAATACTAAATGGAATTCATAACACTAGTACGTACGAGGTGTGATCAAACAATAAGGTGAATGTTTAAATAAAAAAAAATTTAATACAGTAAAAGACACATTGCAATTAATCCCCCTCAAAATACTCCCCCTCGCTTCGAACACACTTGTCCCATCATTCTTGCCACTTTCTGAAGCAGTTCTGGAAGTCCTCTTTCGTGAGTGTCTTTAGTTGCACTGTCATGGCTGCCTCGATGTCCTGAATCAATTCAAAACGTTTACCTTTCACGGTCATTTTGACTTTGGAGAAGAGCCAGAAGTTGCACGGGGCCAGATTCAGTGAATGAGGGCAACGTGAAAGAGGACACATCATGTTTTTGACAGAAATTGCCGTACCAGAAGTGATGTGTGACATGGCGCCTTTCAGTTGTGATCAAAAATTACGGTGAATGCTGCTGCCAAGTGCCAACAACAGAAAGGCAGGGATCTTCAATACAGGAAGCGGCATGTTGAACCTTAGTAACAGTGTGTGACAAGTTTCAACTTGCTCAGTGCAGTCAGTTGGGTGTGAACTACGGTTGAGAGAAGGTGTGCTTTATTAAAGTGTTCCATAAATTATCCTCCATCATGACAGTGCTCTGTGTCACACATCACTTCCGGTATATGGCAATTTTTTCAAATAAAAACATTACGGTGTGTCCTCATCTACCTTATTCACTGGATCTGGCACCGTGTGACAGACCTTCCCCAAAGTCAAAATGACTCAGGACACCAAGGCAGCCATGACAGCCACGACACTCGTGAAAGAGGACTTCTAGAACTGCTTCGGAAATTGGCAAGAATGATGGGATATGTGTGTTCAAAGCGAGGGGAGTATTTTGAGAGGGATTAATTGCAATGTGTCTTTTACTTTAATAATTTGTTTTTATTTAAACATTCACCATGTTGTTTGATCACACCTCGTACAAACCATCCCTGAAGTAACTGTTCTTTGGGAATGAGGGAGCAGGGCGCCATTCAGCCCCAGGCCTGTCCCCTCACTCCCAGTGCCAAGATCTTTCTACAGGACTGGACACAGCTCTGGGCCCCAATCCTGTTCTTCTCGGCTATCAACCCCAGACCTTTGAAACATTCTTTCAAAGCTGTGGTTTCCAGACTCACCATCAGAAATCCTTCTAGGAAAAAAAAACAATTAACATAAGGCAGGCCGAGTTTTCTGTTACAAACCATATCTTCCCGCCCCACTTCTGCACATGAGAATCGGCTTACCTGCAGGTCGGAAAGGGACGGGGATCAGTGTGCTGTTGTCAGGATGCACTGTGGACTTCGAAAGGGGAGGCACAAACGTGAGTTTGATGTTGGTTTTGTTATTTTAGGAGGCGAAAAACTAGGGAGGGGCTGAAACTTACAAGGCTTCTCTTCCAAGCTTCTTGTACCTAAAAAGAGAAAAACCAAGCAATAGCTTTTAAAGGTGGTTTGGCAGCAAACAAATCTCTCCAGTCTCATTAAAAGAGCTGCCTGTGCGCCACCTTTCAGAGAGTGAAGGGCAGAACTGCTTAATACCACATGGACAGAACACATCATAATACAGGAATCCAACAGATGAAGGAACAAATGAACTAACAACAAGCAAGGAAATGATCCACATCAAGAAAACGACCAAAATATTAAAAGGCTCTAAGTCTCTGACCCGGGAGAGGACTCAAGGCCAACATCTAACTTATTCCTCAGGTGAGACCCTGAATCCAGCCTGGCTCAGAGCAGAGCAGGCTGTGTGCAGACGACACACCATGAGCCAAGTCACTTGCAACAGAGCCAGGCTGTGAGCCCAGAGGCCGGAACAAGCTCTTAGAAATACCAGGTTAGATCTGTGAGCTTTCCACAGGCGGCCTCATGGGACTCACGTTTGTGGGTTCTGGAAACTCCATACACTGCAAGGTAGGTAACAAATACTTGCTTTGAATCTTTGGACAGGAATGGGACCCTGCCCTGGGACACTGCCTCTAATGGGTAATAGATGCTGACTTCTGAGGCCTGCCTGAATTCTGGAGTTTGCCGTGGGGCTCCAGGAATCAGCTACAGAGAATCCCCACTAATACCCATTGCACAGGAGAGACCCTATGATTTTTCTCCTTAATACTAGTTCCTACTACTAGTGTCTAATACTAATCCAGTTTATGAGAAGGAATTCTAACTACATTTAGAAAACTAAGCCAGTTTTGCAAAGCAGATCCCTTGGGCAGTGTTTT
Organism: Rhinolophus sinicus; assembly: GCF_057876585.1. NCBI lineage: Eukaryota > Metazoa > Chordata > Mammalia > Chiroptera > Rhinolophidae > Rhinolophus > Rhinolophus sinicus. The sequence continues at coordinate 10,011,338 of NC_142515.1, read as the reverse complement.
CAATGACCGAGTTCCACCTGATTGCAGACAATGCCAGCAGAATCACCTGAAGGCAACCACACCCAGCCTTGGACCAGGCTCACCAGGCACATCCGGGTACCAGGCACTCACGACATACCTGTTGGTCCTCCAAGTCACGAACAGATGCATCTTCATTTGTTAATAATAGTTGCCTCGACTTTTCTATTTTGTCCTATAATCAAACATAAAGAAATCAAGCCATGAGCTCATCGCTGTTCAGATTTATCCAGATACAGGGAGCACATGTTCATCACACCTGATTTCAACGGGACATGGAGCCAAGGCTCTCTGCTCCCTGAGCGTTTCCATTAGGATAGTCCCGTATGTCACGCTGATTCAGACCGCTCAGCCTCCAGCTCCAGCAGCTGCCATTACCCAACCCCCCCCCCCCCACCGACCCCTCCTGCATTCTTCTGGGATGTCAACCATCTCAGTGAATACACCATCCACCTGGCGGTGCAAGTTGGAAACCTGGAATCCCTCCTCTCTTACCCCCACATCTAATCATTTCAGTCTTATTTCCTATTTTATTTAATTTGCGGGAAGAAATTAAATACAGAAAATATAAAAATGACTGCATACTCATAATCCCCTTATCCAGAATTAATAACTGTAAACATTCAGTTGTATTTGCTTTTTTCCCCCAAAAGAGCCATCACCTCCACCCTCATTTCCCTCCTCATTGTATCAGAGGCAACCACTATTATGAGTTCAAGGTATAAACTTCCAGTCCATTTTTTATACTTATACTCACATGAATACATGTATCCATAAACAAATGTGCAGCATTGGTTTTTTATGTTGTAATTTGCATAAATACTGTATTTATGCATCTTGCTTTTCCACTAAACATCACAGACATGTTTTTCCATTTTACACCATATGTATTGTCTGTCTCTACGTAATATCATGTTGATAACTAGATCACTTTTAACAGCTAATCAATATACCACAGTATGAGTACATCATATTATGTTTCTCTACCAATGGACATGCAGGTTATTTTCTGTTTTTCTCTATTATAAATAAGGCTGAATGAAACATCTTGAGTACAAGGATGGAAGGAGTGTCCCTTTGGGTCTGGCCCTAAAGGGTCATTGCTGGTGACAGGACATCTCCTCCTCATTCCTCAACCACACCTACTTCAAACCCTTGTCTTTCACCTGGAAGCAGAGCCATCCCCTGCACAGATCACCTTGCTTACGGTCTGCTCCCCCTGGTCACTCACCACGCTATGACCAGAGACCCTCTGAAACACAAACCTTGCCCTGTAGGCTAAGCGCAAACTCCTCTCCTCTGAATGGCCCTCCAAGAACTTCCTGGTTCCCTGTGTAAAAAGTCCCAGTGACTGCATGACCTGCTGTCCTATCCTGGGCTTTGCTTACATTCCCTTCCCCCGCTCAGCCTTTCCTCAACCCCTCCCTCAATTCCCTGCTATACCCTACCCTTAAATCCCTAGATGAAGGTCTGTGACTAGTGGTGCCAGTCTGTCCTCGTTACCAGGGACATTTATTTTGATTCCCTCTGAACCACCAGCACCCAGACCTGGGTTTGGTAGTCACTGTGAAATGGATGTCCACTTTTATGTATCACCCTTCCAATCTAACAAGCTCATCGGGAAGGAATAAAAACAGGAAATAGATGTGGATTCTGTTATTTCAACTGCTTTCAAAAGGGATGCAGTCTTCACATTTCAGAATAAAATGTGGAATTCATTACATCTGAAAACAAGAAAGTACTTACAATTGAAATGACCAAATTTGTAGGATCCAATAACTCTGTCCACTGAAGAAATCGCTGAATAAAAGACTTAAGAAGGGAAAAGTACCAGAGAGGTTAACAGCAGCAGAACAAAGACATATGGTAATAATAATGGCTAACATTATTTTTGATTATGGAATAGGGCTATTTACCTGCAACATCTCCTGAAATGCTCACAATATCCCCATCTTACAGATAAGGAAACTGAGGCTTATAAGGGCTCATGAATTTCAAGGGAGCCCAGCCAGGAAAAGACTCAGTGGCCTGTGCTCTTAACCATTCCAATACCAAACTGCTCTTCAGGATTAAAACCCCAGACTCTGGATCAAATGGGCCTATGTTCACATCCCACATATGACCTTGAACCAACTACCTAGAAAGGTCTCATAATCTGTTTCTTCACCCTGTTAGGGTTGTTGTAAGGCTTAATTAACTTGAAGCATAAAGAACCAACATGCCAGCGAGGCCTTAATAAAGGCAGCTGGGTTGACATGTGGAGAGAGGAGGCATGGTCTGCTCCAAAAAGCCCCAAAACTTTGCAGTGGTTCCAGCTTTGAGTCCTGGCTCTGCGGGGACAACTTGGGCTCCCTGTCCCTTCTCTACTTCCCCACCTAAAAAAAAACAAAAAAAAACAAAAAAACAACGGGCTGGGCCCTATTTCAGGTAGGCTGAAACAGAACATCCTAGAATCGTGCTGTCTATTAGCCACATGTGGCTATGAAGCCCTTGGTATGTGGCCAGACCAAATCGAGATATGCTGTATGTGCAAAATATACACTAGATTTCCAAGACTTAATACAAAAAATGGATGTAAAAGATCTCACTAATAATTTGTATATTGATTACATGTTGAAATGTTAATATTTTGTATCCAGTGAAATAAATACAATATATTATTCAAATTAATTTCATGTTTCTTTTTGCCTTTTTAACGTGACTACTAGAAAAACTTAAATTACCTATATGGCTCCCGTCATATTCCTATTGGACATCGCCGCGCTAGACACGGCCTGGGGGCGGAGCCTGCGCTGCCGGTCGGTGTCGGCCACAGGCTCACAGGCTCCCAGTGTGGGTGGCAGAGCCTATGGGGGCTCCATAGAGGACCCGATACAATCTGGTGCTCAGCAATAGCTCAGGCAGCAGAGGGCGGACACCTGCGAGGAGGTGACTCTTCATTTAGGGCGATCTTTAGGTGACTTTGTGGCGACCCTCCTTAGCCAGGCCTGGGGTAGAAGTGACACACGGGTAACAGCTCTGGCCGTCGGCATCCAGCAAGCTTGGGTTTCCCCTTGGTCGCCTGCCGGAGTCCGAAGGTGGGAAAGCTGGTGGCATGGCCACGTGGCCTGCCCAAGGTCATCCCGCCAGCCCGCGACTTCACACACACGTCACGCCCCGCGCCCTCCCTGCCCCCAGCCGCGCGGGGCCCGAGCCGTACTTGGCGTTCGGTGATCCAGAAGCGCACGTTGGGCTCCATGCGGGCGGTAGCGCCGCCGCACCCTGAGAGACGCGCGGCTCCTGCGTTTCCTCCTTTTCCTGCTCCTCTTCCTGGGACCTTGGCGATGGTTGGAGAGGCCGCCGCCGCCAGGCCACGGGCGGAGGCGGAGCCGGGAGGCGTGCCCGCCCCGGCGCGCGCGCCCCGCTCCCAATACCCCGGCCTGCGCACGCGCCGCCCTGTCACCACGCGCCAGCGCCTCGGGCGCCTAGTGTCCGCTGTTTTCGCTCCCGGGTTCCTGCGTGCGCGCTGCTCGGTGTCACCACGTGCAAACGCCCGGGGTGCCCCGCACCCGGTGTTCCCGTCCTGGGGCCCGGCGCGCCTGCTTCTCGGTGTCATCACCTTCCAGCGCCTCCAGGTCCCACTCCTCTACCCCCCGAGACCCCACGCACCCACTGTTCCTGTGACTCCAACTCTCCCATAGCCCAAGTCGTTTCAATCCTGCTCCACCCCTCAGAGTAGCGAGGCTGCTTCCAGGCTGGGAGGAGTCACCTATGGGAACCCTCCTAACCAGCATATACCTTTTGGACATTACCCTGGAAAATCCCTTCAGTTGCCCCTTCAAGTCCCGTGTACAGGTATTGGGGCTAGTCAGGGCCACCTACATACTTTTCGTGGCCCAGTGAAAACTGAAAATTTGGCGCCCCTTATTGAAAAAAGATGGAGAAATGTCGACATTGGAGCATTAAACCCAACCCCTGGCTCTGCGCCCACGGTGAAGCTGGCCCTGCGGACAGTGCACCACCTCTCAGCCCAGCAGTTTTTCTCCAGCGCTGGGACAAATCCAGCTCCTTCTGTTGAATACCACATCAAGTAGGGACGATTTATAGAGGAAAGAAATGCACCTTCCTTTTTCCTGCCACTCCCTTCGTCAACCTCACTGGGATGGATGTGTTGGTGGAAGCCAGTGTGGGTGTTTAGGGTGTTCAGGGGAGCCCCAGGAGTCCTGGGTCTGGGACTCAGCATACCCATTACATAGTGTGACCCTAGTCAAGTCAATCTCTCCAGGTCTGTCTACTCATCTGTAAAATGAGGACAATAATTATACCTATTTCATGGTTTGCTTGAGGATCAAATGACATAAAACATGTAAAAGCCCTAATACAGTGCTGGGTCCATTGGAAGTGCTCAGTTTGGGCCGTTAACACCGGGCTGGCCTATTCCCTGCTTGCCTCTCCCTACAGGAACAAGAAACCAGCTCGTTTTCTTTAGGCCCATGTGACTTCGCAGCTCCTTTTGCTCATCTCACCTGGCTCTTTTTGATAGCCTTCAAGAGTTCATCTCCTCTTCCAGGAAGCCTTCCCTGATGCCCACAGCTGGGTAAAATGCCCCTCCTCACCTCAGTGTTCCCCTTATGCCCCAGGAATACATCTATTGTACCATAGTATTTAGCACACCTGTATTATTCTGTTGGCTCTATCAAGTATGTCACAAATCCAGCCCAGGTGACCTCTGCTCCCCTCTCTGGACGTTACAGTCTAGTCTTAACAAAGGAGATAGTGCTCCTCTTCGAATAAGCTGATTTTACTCTTCTCAAAATCTTCCTGATGTTTCTCGTATCACATTAGAACCCAAAGTGCTCAGCTCTCCCCTAAGGCACTCTGGCTCATTACCACTCTCCTCCTTCACTGCTCTATGAAGTTACCTGGCCCTTCAATAGTTCGTCTGGCTCCAACACACACTTGCCTCAGGGCCTTTGCACTTACCAGGGCCTTCGCCTAGAACCTTATCACCTCCCTCCCCAACTCCCTCACTTTGTTTTATCTCATTTGATCATCAAAACCCTGAAGTTCTATTGCCTTCATTTGACAAATGAGAAAATAGGCCTGGAGAGACGGACTCTCCTGCCAGGCCTTCTGACAACCTGTATCTAGAACACCTGCAACTCTCGGCTCTAGTCCACTCCACTTTATCTTCCTTCCAAACGTTGTATGTAGTTTATTGTTTCCCCTCTAGAATGTAAGTGCATGAAGGAAAAGGTTTGTCTTTTTGTTCACTCTTGTGCATCCACAACAGCACTGGCTATGATAGTAGGCACTCAAGGGTTTACTGAAAACAATGAATAATTGCTTCCATTTCTCTCTTGCCCCCCAAACTGAGATCCTTGGGTGTGGAGCCAGCATCTTACTCATCTTTATGGGCCCCGAGTTAAATGCTCAATAAATGTCTGTTGATAAAAATCAGAAGGAAAACCAAAGCCCCACAACATAAACTGAACCAACAATTAATGGTTTTAAAAATGCAAATATTTAAAAATGTTTTTATTATATACTTTACACTGACCGCTTCGGCAAAGAATTACATGATTTCAAAACGCAATCCCTGGATTCAATAAATATCCTTTATAATTATACTCAACCAATATCTAGAAATGTATGCAAACACTAAGTCAGCTAAAAAATAAAATAAGTAAAATAACTATATAAACTGTAAATTTCAGGGAAGAGGAACATGCATGATCAGCTAAGTCACTTTGCCACCGTGTTTTTTTAAAAACATGATTCACATTTGTTTCAATCGCATATACATTCACTCTAAGAGTTAATTAGACTGCTGATGCTAATAAGGTAAAACTATGATCTTTGTTACCTTAAAAGAAAATGCAGCTTAATACAAAGAAATTCAAGAAGAAAATTTCAGGACCTTTGATCAGAGGCTTCCGATACTTGAGGTGCTACTCTGGTGCACACAAAAGTTCCAGAAAGGCTAAGAGTGTTTCCCGTTGAAGATATGATCAAAGAAATGAGTGAACTAGGCATTCTACAAACTAGCTAGCCATCAAGAAGTTACCAGTCAAGGATTCATGTTAGTAACTAATCATGTTTAAAAAGCCAATGTTACACGAACAAAACATTTAGAGTAACATTTATGAATGCAAGCATAATTGGTTTTTCGCTTCTATAAATAATCATCTTTGAAATGCTAAAAGTGAGTCCCAACTGTGGTTCTTTTGAGAAGCTGCAGGTGCACATGTGATGGTCTACTACTGATTTACCTTCTCAAAGTATTCTTTGGAAGCAGTCGGATGTGGCTTGATCTGAAAATACAAAAACATTAGGTAACTCACTTTAATAATCTCAAAAGCGAGCTGATAGCTCAATTTTTCACCTAAAGTTCTTTAACTTTTTAAAGATGGGTCTGTTTCTTTTAAAATACAAGGATGAAAGCTGTATTAACAGCCTGCCAGACCCCTGTTCCCAACCCCCACCACTCCTCACTGCTCAGCAGCTTCACCCATTTGCACACCATCTGCAGCCTTCCTCCAAGGGTGGGCTCCTTCTGTGGATATTCCAGGCCAGGAGCCCTTGAGGCAGCAAGGACCTGGGACCCTCTGCTGGGGTCCCAGTGCTTTTGGACAAGAAACGTACCGTAGGAGAATCCGGCGTCCAGTTTGCCGGGCAGACTTCTCCATGGGCTTCCACGAACTGGAACGCCTTCACCAGGCGGAGGGTCTCCTCCACACTTCGGCCCACAGGGAGATCGTTCACACTCAAATGCTTGATGACCCCATTGGGGTCAATTATGAAGAGGCCTCTGCGTCAGAATTGGTCCCCATTAGTATCTCACCAGTACCAGAACTAGGAAGAGTGTAACTTCTCTTCTTTCTCTCATTCTCCTTAATAAACCATGTATTAAGCTCTAACATATGCTTAAAAATGGGGTTTTCGTTGTTATACAAAAAACTTATCTCTTATTGACAGATCCTTTCACAAAGGCAGGACTAGACCAGGCCACCATGGAAAACATTTATAAATGTGACCCAAATGTCACACAGGATCTAAAAGTCACAGAGGGTAGAATGAATGAATGAATGAATAAATAAATAAATAAATAAATAAATAAATAAATAAAAATGAAAGTCACAGAGGGGAGAGACTTCTTTACGTAGTGATTTAGCAAGCATTCTCTGTGCTGCTGTGTCCACTCTTGGCAAGCAACCATAGGCAAATGAGAAGGGACAGAGATGTGTTTTATCTATATTCAGTCAATACTTATGAAATGAGTGAGTTCTTGCGCAGAGGGGAAAAATCCCATGGGAACGTCTCTGCAGAAAGAATTAAGTCTTTGCAGAGCGGAAATCGAAAGGAGAAACCAAGCCGTAATGAGATGACCCATCCTGTGGTCTGCAGTCATCTTCTGTAGGATCGCTGGTGTCACCAGGACATGCGCAGATATGCACAGGTTTTAACAGTCTGTCTTAAAAGGGTGTGGCATTTCAAGTGTTAACCACTCCGGGAAAAGAAACGTTCCCTGGGGTCGAGCTTTGAGCCGTGTGCTCCTGGAGAGTAGAGTCAAGCTGGAGTCCAGGTGCAGACGCAGAGCTAGGATAGAGTAGGGCCCAGACTCCAGAAAGAAAGCCTTATCTTACAAGCCAGACTTGGCTCCTCTCCCTTGTCAGTCCTAACAGTGAAATCAGTAGGGAGGTAACAGCCAAATTAGCAAGACCCAACAAGGAAGGATGCTAGGAGGAAAAAGTCAGCACTCTCTTTCTCCTTCCCTTGCCATCACTGTCAAAGGCAGGCTTTAGTTTATTAACGGAAGAAGTGATGTCCTTGGAGCACAAAAGGCCCAAGGTTCAAGGTGGCTCCCAGGGCTGAAAGTCTAGGTGGAATGCAAGAGGAAAGCAGGCCAGAGGTCAGCTACGAGACAGGGCAGGTGAGCGGGTCCAAGCTGGCCCCCAGCAAAACTGAGGGACACATCAAAGCGGGGTCCTCGCCCGCTTCCTGGAGGTAAAACACAGCCCAATCTCACCCCCACTCAGAGGTCATCAAGCTGCCACTTCTAAGGCCTAAGTTCTCATCCCTCCCAGGAGGGCTGTGTTTGAATGTGGGACTGTGAATGAAAGACAGAAAGCTCTCACACTCAAAGGAATAAAGGTCTCACCTCAGAATGAAGGACAGATATGAAATCCTGGGACGGGGTTATAACAGCTACCAGGACTTGTGCTAAAAATGTTAGCTGCCTCATTTTATTTAGTTTTCACGACCAACCTGTGAGGTACGTTCTCATTCTAGTTATGAAAAAATTGCGACTCAAAGAGGTTAAATAACTTGCCCAAAGTCATACATCTATGAAGTAAATGAGTTAAAAAATAAAATAAAATCGAACTCTGGCTGTTTTTGATTCCAGGACTTTCTGAGATCTTACCCACTGCAAGGTATTGACTCCTACGCTGATAGTCCCCCCTTCGCCAAACATGCCAGGACTGTGCCCCCATGACAGCGGCTCCCACGTGGTTAGAGAGAGTGGAGCAGTGAACCCATCACAGCACGATATCCTTCTTCAGAAAGAGACAGGTGCAGGAGGCAAACACGTCTAGGCCATTTCTGAAAGACGGCCAACCCTTGCAATAGGCATTCATCAGTGCTTACTAAAAGGTCAAAATTAAGGAGTTTGGGTTTTCAAAATGCTTTACCAAGGCCTCTCTAAATACCCCAAGAAGTGGGATGATGCTAAACATGAAAAACAATGTTGTTCCTCAGGATTGTCCTTACCTCAGTGCAAGACCAGGACCTTCTAACAGCACACCGTAGTCTCGGGAAATCTGTTTAGTCAAATCTGACAAGAGTGCGATGTTCATGTGGCCCAAACCACCACTCTAATGAAAACGCAAACATGGTGTCGTTATCTGTGCTCTTACAACATTCTGGGTCAGGTAACGCGATGTCTGAGACCAACACCGTGGCATAAGTAGCAGTCATGAGCACCAACAAGGCCCAGCGTGGCCCTAAGCTCCATTCACTCCCTCTTCCCAACCAGCCTGAAGGAGGTTCTATGACCATCACCATTTTATAGATGAGGACACTGAGGCACATTAAGGTTAAGTAACCTAGGAAGGGACAGGGGCAAGACTTAAACCCAGCTAGTACTATTGACCTTTCTTGTTCTAATTCTTGAAGTAGTCTTTCAGTAGAAGATTAACTTCTGCAGCACAAAAATGGAAGAGTATTGAAAAATACTCTGAAGAATTATTATTATTAGTCCAGCAGCAGAGCTGGAAATTTTGATTTCCAGCTCACTTCCAGAATCATAGCTTGATTCTTCCAGGCAAGTTTTTAGGCAAGAACATGGATCATGCCAAACACTGAAGTCAGAACCTAACCACCATCCCACAAGCCACGCAGGGTACACGGGGTCTACAGGATACTGGCAAGGGGAGGGGCAACGGATTCCAGCTGTGCCGCGCGGCCTTGCTGGGCCTGCTCTCCTTTCGTGTTTGTACCTCGGAAAATACAAGTACAGGAAGGAGTAAATATACATGCAATGCCAAGGACCATATGGACAGAGCGTAACCGAATCTGCTAGTCGGTTAGCACCTACAAATAGCCCATTTCAGACTAGTCACTCTTTGACACCTTCTGGGCCAGTCTTTTATGGGACCTTTTCAGTTCTGAAGACCCTAAGTGCCAAAGCGGCCCAAGGTGTCTGTACCTTCCTCGGAGTGTTTATCCAGGCCAGATGGGTGAAGTGGGAATCCACGGAAACCCCAACGACTTCACAGTTCGCATCACGAAATTCATTGGCTTTGTCACTAAAAGCGATAATTTCTGTAGGACACACAAAGGTGCTAGAGAAAAAAGGCAGAAATGCTCATCAGAGAATTTAAAAACACTGAGTTAAAATTTGAACAACAGTCTAAAAACTAGTTCAATTTGCTTAAAGGTGAAAAAGGCAAAACGGCTAACTATCCTCACACACTCATCTTTCTATTTAAGAACCTTATTTAAAGAATGGGGGTAGTGGGGGAAGAGATATATTCTAAGAATAAAGAAGCATTTTATTTAAATAAAGCAACTTCAAGAGAAAACTCATTTTATTACCTTTACTTTTCTCATTTTCCTCCAGATTAATGAAAACTTCCCCATAGACTGGCTTATAGGAACCATTGCTCCAGAGCACTTGAAACAGAGTCCAATTAAAATCCTACCACATTAAGAAGAATACCACTCCATCCTCTAAATTTGTCACTTGTAAATTAGCTACAGATGCAGGCTGTATCAACAAACCCATCAGTGATAAAAGCTCAGAAAGAACCCATCCTTCGCTTGACAAGGAGCCCATCTAGAGACAGGCAATGTCAGTGGGAACAGGGATCTTTGCTCTCAGAAGGACATTAAAGCATCACAGAAACTGAACTCACAAGTCCAAAGGATAGAAGAAGAGCACCAAATATTTCCCCTTAAAGTCATCAAGGCTTAGTTCTTTGAACTCTCCTTTGACAACGGCTGTACCCTTAAAATGGGGAGCGTGCTGGGTGACGGCAGGAGCATGGTATGAGGAACCTGAAAAAAACCCACATGGGTATAAAGTTCATCATTTGCTAAATCAAGCACCCATTGGTTTTATTTAAAACTCTCACAATAATTAATTAGTAGTATAAATTAATTAAAAGCTTCAGTTCAACTGTACATCTTAGGTAAATTATTTTCTTTCCATAGTTCTAGATGATGCATAAATTCAATTGCAAGTGTTATGGAAACTAACAAGATGACAGAACGTGGTACGGGGTGGAATTAAGATGGAATTAAGGAAGACATGAGACTGGGCATGGATTCTAAATACAGTTCAGATTTTGACAAGTCCAGATAGGACTGGGCACATGGCATGGAGGAAAGAAGAGGGCACGTGTGGGGAAAGCCCACGGCACAGTTTGATCAGAACAGTGTAGGTATGTGTGGAAGAAAAAGTGGTAGATAAGGCTAGCATGGGTGAAGGCCATGCTGTGAAGGCCCCTAAATATCAAGCTGATGAGTTTGTTTTAAAGAGAAGAGATAAAGGAGTCACTGGAGGTTTTCACATAGAAGATGAGTCGGCTGTTCTTAGGAAGATTAGTCCGGCAGGGGAGGGTAAGGGGAGCAGGAGGAGGGGAGAATGATGTTCGGAGGTGATTTCAGTTATCTAAATAAGAGGTATGGAGGAGGGCGTGTGGCAGAGAAAACAGGGCAGAAAGGAAAGGATGCAAGAGATGTGTTAGAACTGGAGGACTTGCTTCTACCTGGGTATGAGGGACAAAGGAGATCAGGTATCAAAATGCCTGGGTCTCAGAAACAATAGGAACTATTGGGAGTGAGGGGTTTGGGACAGGTGCCAAGGAAAGTTTTAAATCTGTGGCATCAAATCACTACTAGAAATTTTTTTAAAGGTCCAGGATGGCAAAATTTTGAAATTGTTTTAGAACGTTTCACCCATAAACAAAGTTTTTGCTAAAGTATATTATTCAAACCATTACGTGTTAAATACATGCTTCTTGAAAGGTGGGACAAATCTAAAGGAGGCATTTTCAAATACCATTCTTTATCTGAGGCTGATCTTAGCAAAGCCCACGTTCTAAAAAACGGAGTATAAATTTCCAAAAATAGCTATGCCTCACTCAGATCACAGAGGAGTCCATGGTCTAATGTAACGAACTGGAGCCAGCACACAGGTTCAAATCCAGAAGCCAGAGTTCCCAATAGGCTGCCCATCACTGTCACGTACCACACACCCCTTCATGCCACACAAGGCATCCGAGTTGGGTCCCCTACCCAAGTCTCTCAACACAGAGGATTAAAACCTCTGGTAACCAACAAGGAACTATGACACAAGGGCAGTTTGCTTCACTGATTCTCAGCCCTGGCTGCACATTAGAATGACTTGGTGAGATATTAAAAAATACTGATGTCCTGGTCTCACCCCAGAGATTGACTTAAGTTATCTGGGATGGGACTGGGGCAGTGGCATGCTTTTAAAAGCTCCCCAGGTGAGTCTTAATGTATAGCCAGGGTTCAGAGCCCCTGTCCAGAGATGATGATTCATCTTTCCATCACCTGGGTCAAAACAAGGCATAATACTTACTGGTGCTAAAGGCAGATTTTGCTTGACTGGCACCAGCCCACAATACATTTGTCAAGCACATTCTTCGAGAAGCAGCAGGTCTAAGGGCTGCAGACCCAGAGATGCCCCAAGGAATGGCGCTCACATGTCGGGCAACCTGGTAAGAGAAACACTTTATATTAGGAAGTAGTCCCACAATGGTGGCTAAAGGCTGGCTTTGCTGAAAGGGCAAGAGCCAATGGTGGCCTCAGATGTCCTTGTTCCTGTGAACCAAATTCTAAACACCAAGCTCTAAGAGTATGGATTGGGTCTCCAAGTTCTTAACATTCCCTTCTGCTTCCTTCTTCAAGACTGGGGGGTGGGGGTGGGGTGAGGATATCGGTCACAGGATACAAAGTTGCAGTTATGTAGGATGAGTAAGTCTAGAGATCTAATGTACAACATGATGACTACACTAAATAATATGGTACTGAACACTGGCAATATGCTAAGAGAACAGGTTTCAGGTACACTCATCACACACAAAAAGGTAACTGAAGAGACATGAATAAGTTTGACTAGTAATTATTTCATAAGGTATATGTCAAATCAGCATGGTTTGTATCTTAAGTATATAACTTGTATATAAAAATATATTAATTAAAAAAGACTGCAAGGCGGAGGGTAATTATAAAATCATCAAGACTCCATACTCTTAAGACCAACACAGAGGGTTCAAACATCAAGAAGAACTGGCCAGGCCCCATGTATTTATGCCTTTTGCCAGGACAATCTGCTGAGCAGTCGATGTCAAGGTTTTCCTTCGAAAAGACAAGGCCCTTCCAGCCCCACAGACAAGCAAACAAGTAGAGCAAAGTTCACCCTCTAGGAAAGTTTGGAAAGGGCTCAAGGAAAATGTTTGCTCAACTTTAGTGTCCAGCATGACTCAGGAAGAAGAGCCTGCGATGAAACCCACCAAGAGAAAAGCACGGGGGCAGGCCTGGGGGGTGGGAGGAGAAAAGTGCCTTTTGTATTTTAGCACTTTAGCACTTTGGTTTCCATGCAGCATCTAGTGGATGCTCACAGCCATGCCTTGATGGACGCTTAATTTTTCCTACCGTAAGGTGAGCAAAGTGAACTGAGATTCGGAAAGGCGAAGTCACTTTCCAAGGTCACAGTGTTACAGAACCGGGACCAGGGACAGGTAGCCCGCTTTCAGGGCCAGAACCACGTGCTTGGATGGAGAGAGAACTGGGGAACTGCGACTCGGAGCAACGCAGGATTAAGGGAGAGGACCGCAATGTGGGGGCCGGGAGGGCGGTTCTGCGCAGGTGCAAAAGCCTTCCGTACAGGAGGAGGCCTCTGGGTCCTTTACTAGCTAACACCCTCCGAGGGCGAAAGTGCCCCAGACCGTAAGGGAGTGGGATTCTGTCTGAGAAGCACGTTCTCAGAGCCACCCCAGTGTCGCCGCGCCTGTTCCCAGCCCGCAGCCACTCACCGAAGCACGGAGCAACCTTCCCGCCGCAGACGCCATCTTCAGTACACGCTGCAGCGGCGGGGAACACGGGGATGCAGAGGAGGCAGGGCATGCGGGAGGCGGGGCAGGAAAGGGCGGGGCCGAGTCAGGGGCGGGGCCGGGTCAGGGGCGGGGCCGAGTCAGGGGCGGGGCCGGGGCCAGGGCCCGGGCGCTGGCGAAGGAGACCCACCGTCTTCCCGCCTTTTAGGGACCCTCGGCGAGTAAACGTCTCTGTTGGGTCCCTCCGTCCGTTTTGTGAGGAGGCAAGTTCCCGTTAAGACTTCTGAGTAGCTGAATACTTGAGAAAGCAACACTTTGTCTCTAATTGTCGCCCCAACTTTAAAAGGACTAATCCAGGTGGGGAGCTAGATACTTATTTCCATGTTTGCTACTCGTGTTTTATCAATCTGTGTGGATTACTGATTCTGCGGGTTCTTTACAAAGGACCTCTTTCCTATTTCGGCCTCAGGTAGAGCCTGCATGATACGGAATTAATTTAATGCAATTTTAAGTCCGTTAATAAGCCAAATGGGTCAGGCACATCAAGGTATTGGTGTCCTGAAAACCTTTGGGATGGTCTGTGGGCTTCCATTTTGGCCTCTCTTCCCAAACTGGGAGAATTGGGATAAATTTAAAATCTGTTTTCTGTCGATTTGTGAAACCCAGTGCTCGCTAGTGATCATGGTACTTCGCAGCAAGCTCATCAAACAGAAAAATCAGTGTCCTTCACAGCAAATGTGACAAATTGCAGGCTCTAAATGGGTCTTTTCCAAACATCAATCATTCCATTACCAACTTAGTTTGTTGAATCTGCATATCACCTGCATATTATTTACTATTTTCTTTAAGTTGACTAACTTTTTTTAAAAAGTAAGTGAATTTGTTTGAAAGAAAATGTTAACGTAAATGGAAAAACCTTATAACTTGCTACAAGTAGAAAATCATTAAAATAAATACATTAAAACAAAATGTTATTAAGTGTCAGCTAGGTACAGTTGTCTGCTGAAACCCTTGAGTCTTTTTGTTAAAAAGGGAGTGTGAGGGGGAGAAGAAAAGAGGGAGGGAGAGGGTAGGGAAGGTGGGAGGGAGGGAGGGAAGGGGAGAGAGAAGGGAGAGGGAGGGTGAAAAAAGGGAGCATGAGAAAGATGGTTAGCAACATCCTAGCATCAAATGAGACTTCACTTTGATGTAATCAGAAGGATTTAAAGAGCATTGAAAGAACAATAATTTTCTCACTTTGGGACTTGATGTTATTTATTTTCCTCATCACCTCCCACCGCCCCCCTACTCCCAGCTGTGCATTTCCTAAAATCCTCTCTTGTACCACTAGTACAGCCCTGGGTACCAGTCCTGTTCTTTGGAAGGACTGCCTTTGAAGCAAGGGGTGAGAATGTAAAGTGGTCTGACCATTTTGGAAAATTCTGTGTCAGTATTTAGTAAAGCTGAATGTATGACTCAAATTAATTCCAGTCCTGGGCATATGCCCAAAAGGTATGTGTACATCAGCTTTTCAAAAGATAGACTAGATTGTTCATAGCAATGCTATTATAATGGCACAATGATAAAACTACCCAAGTGCTCATCAACCACGGAATGGATGGATAAATTGTGATATTAGCAACATTGTACAACAATGAGAAGGAATGCACTGCAACCACATGCAACAATGTATGTGAGGCTCACAAATATAACATTGAATGAAAGTAGCCAGATGTGAAAAAGTAGACACTTTGTGCTTCCATTTATATGAAGTTCAAAAACAGGAAAAATTAATGTGTAGTGTTTGAAGTCAGAATGGTGGTTACCTTGAGAAATACAGATTTAGGGGGAAGTTAATGATGGGATAAGAATGGGGTATATGTAATATTCTATTTGTTGACCTGGGTTAAAGTTAATAGTTGTATTCACTTTTGTGAACACTTGTTTTACTTCAGTTAAAAAATGTATTTAAAAAAAAGAAGCAATTTCTCGACCATTTCCCCCTTAGTTTCTGCACTGTGTTTAATTGGTGCTCATTATGTGTTTGTTGAACAGATGTTTGAAAAGGAAAGTGATCGTAATGTTGGAGCTCAAAATCATACTGTAGTTTATAACAGAATATTATTCAGCTATAAAAAGGGCTGAAGGATTGATATACACTGTAATATAGATGAACCTGAAAAATATTATGCTAAGTGAAAAAAACCAGACCCAAAAGATCACGTTATATGATCCCTTTCTTATGAAATATGTAGAATAGGTGAACCCATAGCAACAGAAAGCAAATTGATGGTTGCCAAGTGCTGCAGGGAGGTGGGCAGGGAGACTGACAGCTTAATAGGTGCAGGGTTTTGGGGGGCTGGGGGAGATGAGAGAGTGGGGGTGGGGTGACAAAATGTTTTGGAACTCGGTGGTGGTTCTACAACATTGTGAATATCTTAATACCATTGGATTGTACACTCTAAAATGATTAATTTTGTCATGTGACTGTTAACTCAGTTTTAAAAAGAAGAAGAAATAGGGACCAACAACAAAAACAAAAATCCTGCTGCATTCTAGCCCATTGATTTTGTAGACAAGAAAACAGAACTTTAGAGACAGACAGCCCTTCCCAAAGTCTCATAGGTAGTTGGAAGCAAAGGCAGGACCAGCGCAGCCAGAACTTCCGCACACCTGGCAGGTCAGTGTTTGTGGCCGGCTTGGAGTTCAGCCTTAGCACCATTTCACCCGCCACTTTGTGAGCTGATATTACCTACCCTCTGGCCTTCTCATCTTTTCCCTCATGCTGCAGTTTTTAAATACTGAGCTACCATGGCTTGAGCCAGGAAAAGCCAAAGGGTAGCCTTCTCTTTTCATGTTTCTTAGGCCCCTAGTCCTTTGCTGGCCACCTCTCGTTTTCTCCTGTTTTGGAGGGCACTTCTCTCCCTCCTGTTTTATACATTTGTAGTTGAGTTCCCCACATGTAGGCAGTTTGAGTTATAACTAAACTTCACTGTAAAGCACAGTACAAACCAAACAGAACAGTGTGGAGTTCCCCCATGATGCACCTTACTCATCCTGGTTTCAGTTTTAGAGTTGAGATGCTTTCATTAGTCTTGTCTTATCGGCTGCGGCCTGTTGAAGCTCACAGGTAACATGACTTTCAGTTTTCCAAGAAGCACATCCTCCTACTGCTGCCTTTCAAGTTAGAGGGCAGTTCCTGCCTCCTCCCCACCCTGAGCCCACCTGATCCTCTGGAGTAAATGCATTTCCTTTCCTATTTGGGTCCCAGGTAGAGCCTTCTGAGGTTGGATGAATTTGCATAAATTAATAATGTGATTTTAATTAGTTAATAAGTATATATTGAGTGGGTCACACAGGCCCTGTTCCCAAGGAGCTCCATGGATATCCAGGGAGAAATGAGTAAGGATTACTAAAAAAAAAGAAAAAGAAAGAAAAGAAATCCAAGATCTATCATTTTAAGGGGCATGAAAGAGGCTTAATGGTTAAGTGTGGACAGTCTGGGTTCAGACACCAGCTCTGCCACTTAGTACTCAGCTCTCTTGGGCAAGTTAATTAACTCTTTGCCTGTTTTTCCATCTGTAAAGTGGGAGTGATATGAATACCTCCCCCTCGGGTTGTTGTGAGAAATAAATGAGTTAATATTTTAAAAGCAGTTAGCACAGTCTGCAGGCATATAGTGAGTACTATAAGTGTTCGTTATATTAAATAAAAGGGAAATCCAGGTAAGCTATCAGAGTTTAGAGGAAGAGAGACCAAGAAAAGTGTCATAAATGCTATCAGAACAGATGGATTCAGTCCTTGAGGGAGGAATGGGGGAATATGATGGGGAAGATGGCAGATAGAAATAACAGGTGACCTTTGTCCCTTTGGTTTGTTGTCATTGACAGCCAACATTTATTGAGAACTTATTCTGCGGCCAAGCTCTGGGCTGAATGTAGTATCTAATTTGATCTTCATAAAACCCTGTGAGATAGGAACTACTTTTAATTTCTCATTCCCATTTCATATGTGGCAATACTGAGGCCTAGGGAGGTTTAGTAATTTGCCCAAATTCTCGCAACTGGGAAGGGAGGAAGCCAAGATTTAAAACCCCAGAGCTGACTGTTGAGTCTCCATTTTTAACACAATGCTGTCCCACCTCCTGCAGTATTTGTTGGATGGAGCGTCAGGTGCTCGACAGGACTTAATACCGTGTTTCCCCGAAAGTAAGACCTCACTGGAAAATAAGCCTTAGCGTGAGTTTTCATGATGACATCCCCTGAACATAAGTCCTAATGCATCTTTTGGAGAAAACTTAATATAAGACCCGGTCTTATTTTCGGGGAAATACAGCAGGAGATGCTGCTAAGCAGGTGGTCTGGATCAGCGCCTGGGGGAGTATTGGCCTTTATCCTTCAGTGAAATGTCTCCAAATACTCTGCCCCCAGGCCTACCAGCCGATGCGCTCCTTTGATGCACTGGTACCCTCTGCTCTTTTGTCTGAGCAGGTCTCCTGGGTTCTGCCCCTGAATTGACGACCACCACCTTGGGGACTGGCCCACTGTATTCTCTTTTTTTTTCTGGGTTCTGTTTGCTCCTGTCCTCCCACCCAGTTCGTGGGAGGAAGGCACCCACTTAGATGTGACAACCAAAAATGTCTCCTGATATTGCCAAGTGTCCCCTGGAGGACAAAATCACCCCTGGTCGGAAAACCCCTGCTCTAATGGTTAATGGCATAGGCTCTGGAGCCACTGGGACATGGGATTAAACTCCTGGTCTGTCACTTATGGTCTTGGAGGGTAGAGCACGTGTCTTAGTCATCACGAATCTTTTGTCGCTAGACAAATCGCTTAACTTTTCTATACCTCAGTTTCCACATCTATCAGTAAAATGAGAATCATAGCATCTACCTTAAAGCATTAGCTGTGAGGAGGGAGTTAATGTATAACTTTTTCTCTTTTAAAGCTGACTATGAATAATAAGGGTGACCACAGTGGATAAGACACTTATCAGACCTCCATCTACCTGAAATGGGATTTAGCTATTAATTACAAAGAAATCTTGACCACTTGTAAGAGTGATGCAGATTTCAGTTTCATATTGTTGGGTGTCTAATAGCTTGGTACAATTTTGAAAACAGTTTTCTTTATCAGATGGAAAGAATTAACTTCTACTGTTAATACAGTAGAAGTTACATTTTGTATGTTTGTGTCTACATTTTGTATGTTTTCTTTTTAACATGTGGCTTAATTTTCATCTTAAGAGGGGACCACCTTATAGGTGTCTTTTTGCCTTTTCCCTCAATGTAAATGATGCTAGGACACTTTGTAATTTTTATCTCCATGAATCTCTATGATTCCAGTCATTCTTCATACTGGCATTTTAGGCATGTTCCTAACAACACATTACTTACTGTTTCCCTCACACCGAGCAGAGGCCCAACACAGCAGCCCCATTTCCAAGTGTTCTAGCCACTGGAGAGGAAGTCTCGACGCTTGTCACTTCTTTTCCAAACAGGAAGCTGAGGCAGTTGCCTGTGGGTAAGGAGCTTTCCTCACGGCACACAGGGATTTACTGGCTCAGGGACATTAGAACCGGGCACTCTCCAGTGGACCTGTTGGTCTCCTGACCCCCGTCTAAAGGCTGATCCGCCCTTGTCCTAAAGGGAGTGAAATACCCTAAGATCTCAGGCCCACAGGCCCAGAAGGAATTTCATGTGAGCCTTCCAACGGCCTGCTCAGAATTGCAAAGCGAGTGGCCTTCAGCTAATCTCAGGCTGCAGCCCAAACTTCTCGTGCCCTCCATTTATTCATTCCGAGAAAGATAACCATGATTAGTATTAGGTCACCAATATCAACACTGTTCTGCCAAGCCATCCCTGACCACTGCCCCAATCCGTCTGGGTTAGAGAAAGCGTTGTACACAGGCCTTTCTCATTCTCATCACTCTTGTCATATCACAATGGAATTTTCTTTTGCTTTATCTAGGTCTTACCATCCTGTGCACTTCTGGAGAGTTGAGCCCATGTCTTACTCATCTCTGTGGCCCCAGTGGGTAGGCTAGTGTCTGGCTCATAGCAACTGCTCAGAAAAAGTTTGTTAAATGAATGAATAAACAGTTGCGGATATGGTAGCCAAAATGTTCTTTCCACACTCATTCTGGAAAAAAAATCCTTTTATTCCACTTTCTCTAGCTGTCACAACAAGGACATAGATTGTTCCCCTAAAGGAAAAAGACAAACTGACCTTGTCCTCATAACCAAAAGAGTAGAAAATAACGGAAATTCTCCCCTTTGAGTTTGGGAGAAGAATGTTTGGGCCTCGTTGAAGGAAAGGCCTGGTTAATGAAAAGATATATGCTACTTTTTATGATGATTAGGAAAATACCTCCCTGGAACCACAAGTTAACATTCTGGTAGATGGGACTACAATTAGACATGGCAAACATCACTCTGGGTTTTGCTGAGTTCTTCCTCTTTCCACAGCAAAGAAAATACAGGGAAATGAAAAGCAGCTTCTCCTTGCACATTATTTGGGGCCTCTCACCTAAGCAGCCCTAACAGGGCAGGGAGATGGAGCCCCTAAAACTGCTTTGAAACGGTAAGGTTTAGTGTCATGTATGTTACATGCTTTGTGACCTGGCACCAATATTTCTGAAATATTGGTGACTAAAAGGCATCACAAAGTATTTATGCAAGCAGTATTTCTTAATTTTTTATTTTTGTTATTGTTGAGGTAGGAATGCAGGGAAAATTCATCTGAAGGCACAGAAGCCTCTTTTATTTTAGGGAAAAATCTTCAAGGGGCTTTTACTTATTTGAAATCAAGCCAACTTCCTGCTCTGGAATGGAGAAGTTAGGAATAAAGAGGAATTAAACTGTGCTGAATAACACTTGAGAGGGATGTCTTCATCAGGGAAAGCTGATCGCGGGGGATTATTCTCTTTCTGGGAGAAGCCAAAGGTGGAGGTGGGGTGGAGAGGAGGGCTGGGATGGGGGAAAAGAGGCAAGATCCACGGTGTTCCCTACGGTTCTCCCAAATCGGATGCTGGGGGCCAGAGGGTGAGAGGTTGTGCTGAAATTAAAGATGCTGTTCAGGGGCCGGCCCGGTGGCTCAGGCGGTTAGAGCTCCGTGCTCCTAACTCTGAAGGCTGCTAGTTTGATTCCCACATGGGCCAGTGGGCTCTCAACCACAAGGTTGCCAGTTCAACAACTTGAGTCCTGCAAGGGATGGTGGGCAGCACCCCCTGCATCTAAGACAGAACACGGCACCTTGAGCAGAGCTGCCTCCTGGATGGCTCAGTTGGTTGGAGCGCGTCCTCTCAGCCACAAGGTTGCCGGTTTGACTCCCACAAGGGATGGTGGGCTGCTCCCTCTGCAACTAGAAAGGGCACCTGGACCTGGAGCTGATCTGCGCCCTCCACAACTAAGACTGAAAGAACAACAACTTGACTTGGAAAAGAAAAAAGTCCTGGAAGTACACACTGTTCCCTAATATTCCTTCCCCAATAAAAAAATTGGTAATAATAGAAATGTCCATCTGTGGATGACTAGTTAAATGAGTTATGGTCCAGCCATTCCATGAAATGAATATCCTGTGTCCTTAATAAGAACGTGTTGACCCTTCCCGGAAACACAGAGAGGCCAAATTCAGCCAGGGGAGGAGGAGAGTCACTGGAATCCCGTTTGGTTCCTGGAGCATCAGAAGGTTGTGGAGACTGAGGTATAAGTAACGGAAAAGTTATGTGGCCCAACGACCACTTCACGAGCAGACTTGCCTTTGGGAACTGTTTGCATTGTAAATGAACTGGCCTGGCACACTTTTGGACTCATTTTAGACCACAAGAAGTGCAGCCTAAGGCTTACATTTGCCATTTGGGGGCTGGCTGCAGCTCTCCAGCGTCCTGTCTCTATGGAAGAGACTCTGACAGTCACATGGAACGAGTGCTCCGGCTTTCTGGTTCCTGCATCAGCTCGTTTCCACAGCATGGTGGTCCATGCCTTTGCTTCTACTGGAGGAAAGGAAGCTGCTCCAAATCAATATGGGCACATTAGATACCACATTCTGTTTTATGTAATTGTCAAAGAGCAATCTGTGCAAAACATTACATTTTTAAAACTCTGAGTACTTGTGAGATTCTATTGAGCATATAACTGGCTAGTTAGCTGACACTTCAAGAAAGGAGCAAGTATGCCCTCCTTTTATTGCGCGAATGAAATATTCACATACAATGGCCTATCTTAGGACAGCAAAAGCTTTGTACTAAGGTCTCAGATAATTAGGCCCAGAGTCTCTGGAGCAAGAGAAAGTTTACGTTATTGCAGCATTTAGGCTGAAATTGCTGGAGCCCATCTCACCTATGAGTCATCTGGTTTTAAGGGCTTTTAACATTGCATTCAATTCCTCACCTCCTCCTCCTGTTTTAAGAAGCAGCTCTACCTTTGTTGTCAAGACTCCACATTGCTATTGTAGCCTACCCTGCTCAGACAAATGAACCTGGCTTTCCTCGTGTTGTTGCCTGATAGACGCTAGTCATAAATAGACCATAAGTGATGGTTTGGACTCTTTCCTTATCCGTATTAACAGCAAGTCACCGGCTTTTAAGTAGATTACTTGAGAAGAGGCTATTTTTCCTCTTCCCACTCTGCATTAATTTTTATACGTTTGCTGTGTAATTTCCTTACCCATTTGAACATTTTCCCTCCATCTAAAGCTATCTGATTGCTCAGCACTGAACCAAACAGTGCCCAGCTTTCCATGCACCATTTTGGGGATAACTGTCTTGTGTTTCTCTCAGTCTGAAAAGTGAAATGAAATTGGTCTGGTTAGTGTCCTTTAAAATTGTATGATCGGTTTAACTACTGTTGCTGATTGCAGGAGACAGCTGGATTTGAGGCTGGAGGTACAGACAGGCAGCTGGAAGTTCCAGGCACTGAGAGATTGCCCACAGCTTTCTGTGATGTTGACCTTTGATGCCAGCAGGCTAATCTCCCTTACTTTTCCCTTTTAATCTCTGATCTGGCAGGGATGTGGTAATTTTGATAGTTACGGTAACTAGTATGGAATAACCAGCAGCCCAGAGGCCTAGGTGGGGTTGAGTGATGTCATATTTACTCAGAGTCAGCAAATATTGCCAAATGCTCCCTACTTGTAAGGCACGTATTTGGTTTTATAGAAAAGGGAATTGAAAGATGAAAAGGACACATTTCAGGCCTTCGGGTAGGGAGGGCAGATACTTACCTAAAAAGCAGCCTAGCCACCCACTTACCAGTTGACCATGGGCAACAGACCTCTTCTATATACATGTACAATGGAAGCAAAAACTTTTTAACAATTTAGTGTCCAAGTAAGCACTGTGGGGACCCTCCTAACTGAACGTGGCCCCAGGGAAGGAGTCCTTTTATTCTCATGAAAGAAAACCGTGTGAAACTGTGGCCCCAGGAGCAATGGAGACCACATATGGTTGGGACCATCAGCAGACATGTGCGTTTCACTGGGAATTTCTTTTCTGAACTTGTAGTTAAGAACCCAACAAGATGACCCTGAAAAGTGTTGTCACCAAGCTGGGTGTTTAGATGTCGATAGGTCATAATCATCCAGCAACACCAGGGTTAAGCATCTCATCAGATTCATGAAGATCAGCTGGTTGGTCTTGAACCAAAGGCTGCTCAGGCCTTTAAAAATATTAGAAGAATGATGGCAAAATTTTTAATGTTAAATTGGTAACTCCTGGGGGCCATCGATGAAGGAATGCAACTGGAAACCTCATACCTCCAACTCCACTTTCAGCTCTCATTTCTCGTTGGAATCATCCTACGTGCTTGAAATCACTTCCTCCTCTCCGTATGTATCCCCATTGAGCCTTATTCCATTTTATCTCGGTGGGCTGCTTCCCAGTTTGCCTGCCTTCCTAGTGGGGAGCTCTTCTGGGAAGTCACCTTTGTATTTCCTACGGTACTTGGTACATAAAGGTAAACTGAAGGGGAGAATAAATGGGAGAATGAAAGCACTATCTCTAGCTGTTTCCTGATGGTTACAAAGCTGTGAGGCAAGAAAAGGGATGAAAACTCCAGCTCCAGCACTATTCAGAAAGCCAGTTTGATTATTCAGACAAAAGCAATACATATTTTAGGATGAAGATAGGTTTGTGACTTTCCAGAATAGCCATTTCCATTTACAAGAACTCTGACCGAGCAGTTTTATCCATGTGAAACAGGTGCCCACAGAATGAGAAGATTCCGTATCTTTTGCAATTCAGGCTCAGCTGATCCCTGAGTGTCATCTGACGTCAGTGTTTGTCTTTGGCATATTCCCATCCCTCTCAATCTCAGCCATTCCTCCACTTGGATTTCCATTCTTGCTGTCATCCAGCAAGATTCCCTGCTTACTTATTGATGTTCAATGGACTACTCTGCTTTGAATCAAATCCATTTTTCAAGAGGACTGCGAGTAGGTGATACAGTTAATTGAAAAGAATGAAGCCATAATGGTGGATTATGGACTGGGATGGAAAACCCCCTTAAGTCTTAATCATTTAGCCAATTGCCTGCTTTGCCTTAACAATTTAAATTCACTGTGGCAGCCAAACAGAACAACTGCAACCTAGTTCTGCTGGCCAGCCTGACCTAGCCAGAAACTAAGTACATAGCCCCTGAGTCAGACCGCTAGGTTCAAATCCCTGGTCAACTTACTAGTTGTATGACCTTAAGCAAGTTATAGAACCTCTCCCAACCCGGTGACTTTATCTATAAAATGAGGCTATGTCCTCTTCTTCATCCAGATATTGTGTTCAGTGAAATAATTCACATAAAGCACTTAGCACAGGACCTGGACCACAGTTGGTATCCAGTAAATCTAGCCATTATCATTCCATTCTTGCGTTGGAATGTCCTAATTTCTTCACAGAGGCACAGGTACTTGAAGTACCACCATTTATTTTGTAGGCAGGATGCATTACTGGGTGGCAGAGTAGATAGGCTTTTGCTTACTGAATGACTAAGCAAAACCCATTTATTCTATCTGGTCTTTTTCACATCTGTAAAGTGAGGGGGTCAGGTAGGAATTTTTCCAGGGTACAAACTCAAATGCTTATAGAGGCCAGACAGGTAAAATCACTGTGACTAGGGCTGGGTGCAAGGCATTAGCAAGTGGTGGGGATTATGGTTAACTGTAGAGCTCTGCTACTCAAAGTGTGGTTCATTGACAGAACTTTGGAGTTTGTCAGAATCACAGAATGTCAGGACCCATCTCAGACCTAGATCCCTCCGTGATCTGTATCCACATAAAACTTTGAGAAGGCTGCTATGGAGCATAAGCCATAAAAAGGCATTCAGTTTGTGTGTGTTTTTTAAAGTAATAGCCAAAATAACAAACTTAGGGCTGCATCAGGCATTAGGCGGCCAATGTGCTCATTGTAGTTGATGGCTCTGAGATGTTGCCAGCTCTAGGATTCTCTCTCTCTCTCTGAGACCTTTCCATTATAAGTTAGGGCTCTGGGCAGGTGGATATGTAGCCAAGACCAAAGCTGTGTTGCTTGGAACAGTAATTCTTGGAGTGGAAGATGCCTAAGAAGTCATCTGCTCATCTCCCTGCCTTCTAACAGGTAAACTGTTACTGCCCCCACTTTGCAGAGAAGACAAGTGAGGTCCAGGAAGACCCACTGACCCAAATCCAGACGCTAGGAAGTGTTGGTGGAAACATCAGGAAACAAAGACAATCCTGTTGTTAGAATCAGCAACTATTCTGGTTTCCAAGGCCTGAAAAGTCTATTAATTTCTTTATATTCCCCAATGCCTAATAATTGTTCTCCGTTTCTCTCGGCACCTCCCTGCCACTTCCTGGCAGTCCTGGGGACAGCAGGTTTCCTCCATTTGCAGAGAAGGCCCAGAGCCGGCTTCTGAGCGGATATCCGGCCCGCAGGATGCAGAGGAAGCAAAGGCCTCATTGTTCTTGGGGCCGGCCCGCCCCTCCCCCAGCCAAGAAGACACACGTCGCAGACCCCAGGGTGACCGAGTGCCCATTTCCCAGGAGTGGGGTCTTCAGAGGAAGCAAGGAAGCGAGGCTGAACGCAGAGCTGGAACTTGATGTTCGGAGCATGCAGTGGAAAGGCGCTAAGAGCCCTAAGATAAATAAGCCCAGAATTTGAAAACGCATTTCCAACACCGGCTAGGCGCTGTTATTCTTTAACACTCCCCCTACGTCAGGCAATTCTGTCTGCGGTTTTATTAATCTGAATGAGTTTGGTTGTAGTGGGGATCGTTGATTTGCGGGCCTCGAGTGCTGTGAGGCACTTTATTAGCCGAACGGGCCGCTTCCCACGCAGGGACCCCTAGAGTCTCCACTAGGCGGGCGCGGGCGGTCCCGGGCGCTGGGGGACGCCGTTCGCGAGGACCTGCTGCTGCGCCGTCACTCCGCGGCCGCTGGGGGGCGCTCAGGCCGCGCGGCCGGCAGAGCCAGGTTGCCGCTGAGTCGCAGACCCCTTCGCGCCCTTGCAGAAAACAAAGTATACCTTTGTCAGCAACTGGGCGCGTGTGCGTGTGAGGCGGCGGACAGTTACCCGGTGCGGGGCCCGCTGGCGCGCCTCGCCGCCCCTGGGCTGCACCCCCCGCGTGGGCCCGGCGTGGCCCAAAGGAAGGGGGTGCGACGCGTGGCTCGGCGGGACACTTCCTCTCACCCCGAACACGCCCCGAGGGTCGGCTAGGACCCGCACCGGCTTCTGCCGGGCCACAGCGCTTCGCCCGCCGCCGCCGTGGCCTGTGGACTTCGCTTTCCGGGCTCTCGGCAGGGCGGGAAGCGGACGAGCGGGAGCCCAGGGCGTGGGCGTGCGAGTCTGGGCCCCGGGCCTGGGGGCTCCATCCAGCTCATCCTGGCAGCTTTTGATTCGGCCGCCGCCCCTCGCAGCCCTGCGCCCCTCGTGGGCCCGGGCCGCGCCTGCCTTCACTCTGGGTGCGTGTCCCCGGGCGGCTCTCCGACTCCCGCAGCCGCACGCCAGCCCGGCCCCAGCACGGCGCGCGGGGAAGACTACAAATCCCAGCAGGCCCCGCGCCGCGAGCGCCGAGGCAGGAGGCGCGGCCCGGCCTGACGCCTGCGCAGTTCGGCCGCCGGAGCCTGCTAGTACCACACCCCCGGGAGGGACAGAGGGGAGGCAGAAGCATCCGAGGCATTAAAGCATCCGAGGGAGCCGGAGGGGAGGAGAATGGAGTGACAGAGAAACGCGGAGGGTGGGGGGTGGGGGGGAGAGTGTTGAGGGAGGGGGGAGGGGGGACACAGAGGGAGGAAGAAGCGGCGGCGGCAGCTCCTCTTTGCAGAGGGGGAAAACTCCGAGGAATAAGAGCAGGAATAATGCGGTAGGAAAGGCGGGCTCCCGGCTCCGGCAGCAGCGGCGGTAGCCCGAGCAGCGGCAGCGGCAGCAGCAGCGGCAGCACCCCCAGGCGCTGACAGCCCCACCGGCCGGCTCCCTCGCTGACCGCCGACTGTCAATGGAGCTGGAAAACATCGTGGCCAACACGGTCTTGTTGAAAGCCAGGGAAGGTAAGAGGCCGGCTGGTGCGTGCCAGGCTCATTCGCCGCCGGCGAGGGTGCGGGTGTCGGCGGCGTGTGGGCTGGGACGTGAGTATGCAGGATGCCCGCAGTGAGTTGGTCGCGGGCAGGACACCTCGGAGAGCTGCTCTGCAAACGCTTCGGGCTTCCTGCCCTTGAGCTCAGAGAATCTGGACTTGAGTCGAGAGGGAGAAACATCGCGGTGGCAGGGATTGGGATGCTGAAATATTCCCTAGTTTTCTGCTCTAACCTTACAGACCTCTCTCTCGGCAGCTGTTGAAAGGTCGTCAGTTGGAAGAGCATTTATTCAGGAAGAGATGGGCAAACAGGCAAATAAAATAGCTTTTCGAGTCGGCCCGGGATGGTACTGAGTGTGAATTGGTGTGGTTGTTTTTTGGTGTTTTTTTTTTTTTGGGGGGGTGGAATTAGCAGAAGCCAAGTCTTTGCTTGCGCAGGCTGAGTTGATACAGGCAATTGCTGGAAACCATCCGCTGGGAATGTTTCTTAGGGAAATCCCGTCGTGTGGAAGGAAGCCTTTTAAAGGCAAAGTAAGATGTTGAGGAATTAGCCTGTTCCTAGAATAACGAGAGGATAGCTGTACAAATCACTTAGAAAATAAGTCAGGATTTCAGAGGCGTGTGTTTTTTTCTTTTTTCTTTTTGGCGGGGGGCGGGAGGATGACTAAATTGTTTGATTTGGGCACAGTTGAGAAAAGAAAGGTAAGTGTGCCGGTGCTTCGATGCGTTTTGGGTGCAAATCATTAGATTTCCTGCATTTAGCTGGCAGGAAATGACTATATAGAGTGGGTAAGATCCTAAAGTCAAAGCTGTAAACACACGTTTTGCCGCTTCCTTGAGACGGGGGTGGGGGTGGGGGGGGAGGAGTCCCCAGAAACTTAGATGCTTCCTAAAATGATTGTGTGCCTGTAAACATGCATATTTAGGAACACCTGGAATTTATGTAACATCTCTTTTGCCAAGATTTGAGCTCTGGAGTGCAGCCTTTTTATAAAACGGGGAAGTGGTTTTTCCCTTTCATGGGAGGAGGCCTTATTTGACACCCAAGGTAGAAGGCAGCCTAAGCAAGGTGTTGACTTCAGAAGGATACTTGGGGAGCAGTCCACGAAAATGCCTTACTTACTTCTTTATAAATATACATATATATACATACATATATATATATATATATATATATGTATATATATATGTATATTTAAGGAGGGCGCAGCTTACAGTGGACCATGTGGGGATCGAACCGGCAACCTTGGTGTTATTAGCACCACTCTCTAACCAACTGAGCTAACCGGCCACCCCCCTTCTTAATATTTTCATTCACCCACTTTGATGAATGAAGGAGGAATTTTTGGCCAGCAATAAAACGATTCATGTTTATCCAGCCGGTTCCATCACCTCGTGGCTCTGTACACGCTGTGTGGGTTGGGTGATGCACAGCCCATTAATTCAACCCAGCGTTCACGTCGTAATTTCGTCGTCACTTGTCGCTCAAAAGCAGCCGCCTGGAAGGTCTGCTTTGAAAACCCCAGCAAAGTTAAAAATATGCACGTTCCCCCCACCCCGCTTGCTCAGCTTTGGTGTGAGAACACATTTGGAGGAGAGGCCGTTACTTGGCTTCTTCAGGTTCTAAGACCTGATTTGTTTTTTAATTTTTACTAACCCGAAATTTTAGCGAGCTGGATCAAGGCGAGGGCTGGTGGGCTCTCCCCTGGGCTGGGTAGTGCGTCCTGGTGGGGAATAAGTGGAGGAAACAGCCCCTCACTCTCAGTCTTTGCAGCCGCCACCTAGTGGTGGAACATGGTTGTACCTCTCAGGGCTCGGAGGCTGGGAAAGTTTTTCTCCCTCCCTCCATTCTGAAATTATTTCTTGGGAAATCACTGGATAGGTTGGTGCTGGAGGCTTTGCCAGCTTCACTGGTTTCTCCCGTTGCCCGGGGAATTCTGCTCCCTGAATTTGCTGTGCTACACGTTCCTTTGCCTGGGACATGCTTTTTTCTTCCCTCCTCATTTGGTTTCATTCTTTTAAAATGTTTTGCTTGGAGTGGGCAAAGTGTTACCAATTTTCTCCCCCAAGTTCGTCTCCTCGGTTTTTTTCTTTTTTTTTTTTCCCACCGAAATGAATTCACCGCCTGATATTTTGTTTTGTTAGGTTAACAAATTATTTTTTTCAGAACCTTAGGGAAGAGCACTGCAGGCTGGAGGGTTATATGCAACGACAGAATCCCACTGATTAAAAGCACCCCAGAATGTGTCTCACACTTCCATTTGCCTTTAGAGTCTTTTCAATTTCTCTTTGAGAGTTTGGTAGTCAGCTCATGGTGAGAAAATAGCTCTTGACGATGTCTTTGAAGTGGAAAGGGCCTTGCCTGTAAGGAAATGGAGAGACTGACACATGAATGAGAAAAATTAATCACATGGAAACTCATTTTTAAATTTGCGTTTCTTCCCCTCTTTCTCTGTCTAAACAGAGCCCACGATTTTAAGTGGTTCCATTTTCTTCTTGTTGGGTCTTTATTAAAAATTTGAGCACATATATTTTAACCAGTGTGGATGCTTTTAGAAATAAAAGCAATTTATTTTTCTCTTCTCAGTTCTCATATACTTGAAATCATTCTTTTAAATTAAGTAATTCAGCAAATAATTATATTATCCAAATACTCAGAAACGAAAGTTCCAGTCCGCTTAATGAAATATCTAATATAAAATTTGTAGTATCTTAAGAAATCTGAGTGGTTTGGAATGTTTAAAAACAATTCCTACTTGAAGATTCTTGTGAATGGTCACAGATGAGAAATATAATTGGCGAACGTGAAATTTAATTTAGTTCACTTAACAAAACATATTGTAAACAATCTAAAATGTGGCTTTCAAGTAAAAGTTACATTTGTCCCCAATAATAGACAAACAGGACTTGAATGAAGAAAGACAGACACACTTTGCAAATACTATAAAGGAATTTGTAGCTGTCCACGTTGATGGATAATTTTGGGGCCTATCTTGTTATGCGTTCTGAAAGGCAGATGGCTTCTAAATTCATTGTAAATTCAAATTCGTACCATAATAAAACATGTATAAGTGGAAAACATGAATATAGAAATAAAATAGAAAAACCTATAAGTGGATTAGCGTAAAAGTGATTCATTGTCAGTAACTAGAAAACATAGCAAGCAAATTGCACCTTTGGGACTGTTGTTTTGAAATAAGAAAAGATCTGGGTTCAAAATTTTAAACCACCCAAGTGAATTTTGTGGGCTGTTTATTTGTCCATGAGAAAACACCAACTTGGTCACTCTTAGGAACTCTAGATCACTCTCCTAAAAAATGGTTAAGGGAAAAATGAAAAGTTGAGACTGAATTTATGCCAATTTATAGAGATGTGCTAACTGAATAAGCATTTAATGAGACCCAGAATAACTATTTACATTTCAGAATCTTATAAAATAGGCCAGCAAGCTAGTGTTGAAATATTAATAATAGTAGTGAGAAAGAGTGTTTGCAGAGTACCTTTTGTGTATTTCTTTTGTTGTTGCAGTAAAGGTTTTTTGAGTTTTTCTCATATTCCAAATCTGTTGCCTCACTTTTGAGTGAACAGGGGTGAGAAGAAATTTGGCAGGGGTCCACCTTTCCTTTCTTCACAGGCCAGCAGTAGCCAATTTAATCAATAAAGATGACAGAGGGGAGTATTGATTTTATTTTCCTGAGCATGATTCTAGCAGGCACTGAGCACAGGAACTGAGACGTCAGAAACATAATGACTTTGCCATTGATTGTAATTGCCGAAAACCAGAATATGCGAGAACCATTTCCTCAGATAACTCGGTGACTTGCTGGTCTGGCTCTTCCCAATGATCAAGATTAGAGACCTGGGAAAACGTGAAACTGGGGGCTAGCAGAAGCTAGGGAGGGCTGGGGGAGGGAGGGAACCGCAGCTAGCCAGGGAGGGGCAGACTCAGCATTCCCCAGCAGGGCTGAAAGCTTAGGTCTCTCTTCCCTTTTTCCCTTGTCCCCCAAGTTCATGATGATGAAACTGAAACATGGGTGTTTCATGACTAGACCATTGCAGTGTCTCTGAGGCTCGCTGCCTTCTTACTGCTCTCTGCATGCACACTTATTCCAACCTATGGCTTCTCCCTTCAGCCTTACCTCACAGAAGAGCAACAGCTTTGATCCTGGCGCCGGCAGCTCAGTGTGGGCAAAGGCTGCCTGGCCTATTAAGTACAATGCCGCTAAATGAAACTGCCTTTTATTTTTTCTAAGCTTCTTTACAGGACCGACAACTTGGAGGTAGAAAAATGAAAAGCAGTGTTTTCAGAAGCTTTGCCCTCTTCCAGAAAGATTTCAAGTGATGATTTTAATTAATCCAGCTGCCTCTTTTCAAAATCATCAGATAAATGCCCACAAGACTCTCATCTTTCAAGAGCTTAGCTGCTTCTTGTCAGATGCTAAACTCCAAAAAGCTTGATTCTTCCAGTGCCCAAACTAATCCTTGTTTAAATTATGTCTTCAGAAGCTGTCACTCTTGTTGTTGCTTGCTAAATGATACCCTTTGGGTCTAGCATGAAGACTTCTGTAATATCCAGGTAAATTCCGGGAAAGAGCTCAACATACAACCAAATTCACCTTTACCAAGGGCTATTCAACCCGTATCTGGGAACTTCTCGTATTCTTAGGAATCCATCCAGGACTGCTGGCAATATTTAAAGTTCATATTTGTTGCCAATATATTTGTGGCTCAAGATAAAGCATTATAATAGCTAGACATTTTTGAAATAAAGTCTTATGGTTGCAAAAAGATCGCTGCAGTAGATCATGCAACTCAGAGGTGAAACTTGAGGAAACAATAGAAAGTGACTCTGAACAGGTGACACATAGAAACGGATATCAGGAATTTCTTCAGTCTCATTATCCCCAGCCCCCACCTCCCATCAAAGTAGAAGAGGGAAGACAAAAGGGCGTTAGATGTGATTTTCAATGATGGAAATGATTATGTGGGCTTCAATAATACGAGCGGTCTCTACTTTAAAACACATCCTGTTAAATTTGAGTGAAAATTTTTATTTAAAAATATCCTAAGTATCGAAAAGATTTTAATCAATAAATCAAGCTTCTTACAATTTTATCTTTTGGTGGTGAAAACAATATTGTTCCATTTAGTGCCATCCAAACACTGGAAGAAGCACTTCGTTTTGTGTAAATCATGCTGCCTTTTAAAGAGAAAGCAGCTACTTCCTGACAAGATCCTCCCTCCCGCCCCCAATTTCTCATTTTGAGGAAACTGCTCTTCAATTTTCTGTATTCTTACAAGGGTAAAATCATTCATTCATTCATTCATTCGTTTAACATTGATTGTTGAAGGACCCTGTGGGAGCTGCCATTCTGGATGTCAGCTTTGTAGACATGCAGCTAGAGGTGGGTGAAGAGATGGGATGGCACCATCGTTATCTTCTTAAGCTTTTAAACTGGTGTATCCAATACGAGTAGTACCAGATTTTTTCCCCCAAAGAGCTGAAACTGGCTGCGGTGTGACCTGCTTAGCGGGGTGTACTATTGACTCTGCTGTGCCTAGAACGTGGTCAATCGCCTGAAGGACCAAATATGATTTAAGGATAATTCAAAGGCCATCTTTGAGGGATAGGCCCAAATCTGGGAGACAGTTGCTAATTTTCCAAGACTGGGCTTTTAATGAAGGTCATTTCCTACAAATGGAAACCATGAAAAACAATGGCAAGAAGACCCTTTGGTTGGAATGACAATATCCAAGAGGAAAACTGGTGTGCACTGGTGCCTCCAGGGGGAGCTTTGGTGGTTTTTTTTGGGTAGCAACCCAGATGGGGTTAATGGCCAAAGTTCTGGTATAAAGATGGTAGAGGCTGCCTTTCTTTCTAGATTGTTGTTGAGAATGGTTTGGGCATGACCTGTGCTGTAGCCTGCCAGTGGCAATGACCTGAAAGAGTTACAGGCATCTGGGCCTGTAAAGGTGTGCTGTCCATCGTGGTGGCTCTGAGCTGCACGTGGCTATTTACCTTTAAACTAATTAGAATTATGAGACTGATGCGCGGCTACTGTGCTAAGAAGGCAACTGTAAACCGATTAGAATGAAAAATTCACTTCTTAAGCATGCAGACTACAGTTCAAGGACGCAGTAGGCACATGTGGCCAGTGGCTACCATGTGGACTGTCCAGCTACAGAACCTTCATAGCGTTGCAGAAAGCTCATTTGGACAGAGCCACTAAAAGCTCATTTGGACAGAGCCGCTCTGGAGTTCTACACATCAAATTAAAGAAGAGTGTGATAACCCCCCACTTCTGAAATGATGATTGGGGAAAGGTTAAGGAGGAGAGAGGGAAAAGTGGAGGGGGAGAGACGGGAAAGGGGGGAAGACAGAGGAAAGGTGCAGGCTGGGTCTGGAGGGTTGGGGATTAGGACAGACTTTAGAGAACATTTCCGTTCAGGAACAACCATAGATATTTGTGGTGGTGGTGAGCCACCCATATTTTCCCCTTTTTTTCATATCTTGTTGGGAAATTTGCCTAGATTGAGCAACTGACTTTCCTGATTCAAATTAAGTGCATATTATCGATACATACAGAGCACTATGTTCCTTCCTGAAACTTCTGATAGGAGGATATTTTGAAACAATCATTAAGAAAAAAACATTAAGTTGTATGTACAGTAAGTCCACAGAAGGAAGACAAATAAAACTTCTCAGACTTCTAAAAGTGCTCTAAAGGGGGACTGATAATAGGTAAAACAATTTTAAGGGTTTCCATTTCTTTTGAACGGGGCCAGACTGAAATAAGATCACAAAGAAAGATGTCAAAAACGCGGTGTTCCTGGGCCGGCCCGGTGGCTCAGGCAGTTAGAGCTCCATGCTCCTAACTTCGAAGGCTGCCGGTTCGATTCCCACATGGGCCAGTGGGCTCTCAACCACAAGGTTGCCAGTTTAATTCCTCAAATCCCGCAAGGGATGGTGGGCTCCGCCCCCTGCAACTAAGATTGAACATGGCACCTTGAGCTGAGCTGCCTCCCGGATGGCTCAGTTGGTTGGAGCGCGGGTTCTCAACCACAAGGTTGCCGGTTCGACTCCCTCAAGGGATGATGGGGGCCCCTGCAACTAGAAAGGGCAACTGGACCTGGAGCTGAGCTGCGCCCTCCACAACTAAGACTGAAAGGACAACAACTTGAAGCTGAATGGCACCCTCCACAACTAAGATTGAAAGGACAACAACTTGGCTTGGAAAAAAGTCAACTTGGCTTGGAAAAAAGTCCTAGAAGTACACACTGTTCCCCAATAAAGTCCTGTTCCCCTTCCCCAATAAAATCTTTAAAACAAACCAAAAAAACAGACAAAAAAGAAAAACAGTGTTGCTGTATCCACTTTAAAATTTCTCTTTAAAAATTGTTTCCTGTGAGATTTGAAACATTTTAACGATAGTCCAGTTAAAGTGCACTTAGAAAGCAACATAAGCATTTGAAACAATAAAACAGTTAGTTGTGGTTCTTTGGTGTCTAAAGCAGGGAACCCTATTTGAAATTGTGACAGAGTCAACTGATAACATCTTCCTGACAGAAGTCAGTAATAAATTAGGCTAATTTTGAGAGAGCCTGTCTTGTCTCTAGGAATTTGTAATCAGTAACCAGTGGAATATCAGTATATTTTTTTAAAGGCAACTAAGAAATGAACCTCTGAAGACAACTTCTGGGACCCATGCAGAAAGCAGAAGAAGCTGAGATAAACAGATGAGAACATTGCTGTACCATGACGTGGCAGAGGCCCACAGGCTGTTCAGGGCCCCCGCTGCCCCAAACCTTCTCAGTCGGCCTACTGATCTGTCCTTCATTTTCCAAAATAAGGGTTTCCTTGGCTTAACAGATGAGGAAACCGAGGTGAAAGAAAGGGAGCCACTTGTCCAAGTCACTTGAGTTGTCGACTTCTGTGGAACACCTTCTACGGTCCTTTAATGTTCCAAAATAAATCTTTTCTCTGCCCTGTGGTAATGTAAGCCAAGAAAACAAACCCATTTCTCAGGGCAGTATGGTTTCTAAATGGAAACCTCCTTGAAGTTGCAGCTGTATCAGATTTCCTAGAGAAAGGAGCAAAGTGGGAATATCATTTTCCCACAAGACCTTGATTTCAGCTAAGTGGCAATTTGAGAGCAGTTGGATAACGTAATTCCTACTAGGCTGTGAAAGACTAATAGGTGAATCCTCACAGTAGGTGTTTCTACTTTAAAAATAGAGCTGTTTATCAACTTGAATCTATGATTGAGGAGAGGGGGGAGGTATGCATACTATACCTACATGCCTGCACATGTGTGTGCGCACACATGGCTATGATCCTTTCTGGAGCCCCAGTTACCTGTATTCTCCTCCTCATGCCCTCTCTTCCCTCCCACACACCAACACATCAAAAGACCCAGGTCATTCTTCTTCCTCCTCGCAGGACTTGGAGAGAATCTTTAGAAACCAAAGACTTGCCCCTGAGGGACGGGTGTTAAACCAGGTGGGTTGGTAGTGGGAACATGTCATTGGCAGTGGTGTTATTTCCTTTCCTTGGCAGAGCCAAGACGTGGGCACAGGGCAGGCCAGTTCCCACAGGTGTTGGCTTACCATGTGCGGGTCACAGCTGCCCCAAGGCCCACATCCTTGGGGGCTTGCTGCCCCTTGGGAAATCCCAGACCTCAAGCATCTGCCAGATGGTGGCACCTTGGTGTCTGCTCATTCCTCTGCAGCTTCCTTTACCTAAAAAATTAGGGGGTCAGGATGGGGAGAGGTGAGGGAAAACCTACCAAAGTGATTCCCCTGCCAGATTGTAGGGCATCCCCCTCTCCCTCCTAAGGAGAATGTTTGAAGTGGCCTTTTTCTCCGGAAAAGCGCATTTAGGGTTAACCCTTTCCCTTTTTCTGTGGTAACCTTATGGATGTTTGCATTTCTAAACCACATCAGCATGTGTGTGCACGTGGTTGCGTGGTGTGTGTGTGTGTGTGTGTGGTGAGGTGAGAGAGTCTAAGAACCGTGGACTTCCTTGGGGATCACTGTCAAATTTGAGATGCTGGAGATGAGGGAGCATAATTGCACCACCTAGTAATGAGAGGACAGGTAGCTAAGCGTTCAATCGTCTCTTGCAGAGAAGGTGAAGCTCTGAACTTAACCATTTCTGGAAGAAAAAGGGATGAAGGATAGAATTACCCTACTACACACTAGAGAAAAGCCAGCCAGTGTAATTAGTCTGCATATCTGATAAAAGGTCTTGTGAAACCTCATTTGAAAATGGAATTCCATCTTGGCACGGGTCTTAGCACCACTTGTGAAATGGAAACAAGCTGGAGGAGGGTCAGCAAAGGCCCAGGAAAAAATGTTATAATTGTTACAATGGCTGATACAGACATGCGCTCTGCCTCATCTTAATGTCGTCTGTTCATGCACTCAGGAAGAGCTTGTTGGGGTGCTGAAGTAACATCCCGTGGGAGAAGCTCCAAGCTCTAGGGAAAACGGGGTGGGGTGGGCACAAAGAATTAGGCTGTTGACTTGAATGGCAAAGGGTGTCTCAAGGTCCAGCTTTTCTCAAGCCAAGTGCCACTGTGGGTTGGTGGCACTAAGTCTGCAGTCATGGGTGAGAAAGGGTGTCAGATGAGTGTGTGCCTGAAACATAGTAGGTGTTCAACAAGCATTTCCAGAAATGACTGACTGATGCTATATCAAAGTTATATGGAGGAAGGAGGGAGCAGAGAAAGTAAGATCCTCAAGAAATGGTCTTGATGTCACAGCAGATGGTAAATTAGGAAATGATTCTACATAGTTAAGGAAGATTAACTAAGGGTATAGGGCAAATTGGAAAATGTTTTCCAAATGTTTATCTTAACTGTGAAAAATGTCTGGAAAACTCCCCCACCTCCTCCCCCAATTTGGAAGTGGGTTGTTTTACTTGTTTTGGAAGAAGTAAATATTTGCCTTAGACCAAACATTTGGGGCAAACAGATCTCCTTAATTCGGAGGCTCTGTGTGGGTTGGAGGAGATGTCTTATGCTATAACACTCATACCTTTTTCTGCTAAATCAAAGGTAGCTTAGGATGCAATCTTCACATGCTTTTCACATCATAATAGAACGAGGCTGAGAAAATGGAAAGAAGATACTAGGAATCCAAACCTGTGGTCCTTCCAGACCTAAGAATGGCTGATGACCTGGCATTTGAAGGATGTAATTGTTATAGAAAACTGCCTTTCTGTTCATGGGCAAAGAGGCTGGATTCAATTAAGACAAAGAAAATGTATGTTAACTCGGAGAAGAAATTTCTAAACAGTCGATTCTGTAATCCTCTCTGAGGAGGAAGAGGCCAACATGACTAGGCTTTATGGATGATGCCAAACCCTGTGATATATAATAATTAGTAACCACTGGTTATTTTGCCACACACTCATTTTCCAAACCACTAACCATTGCTTGGGATGGAATGCACTGGCCATAGATATTTGCCCCAGATGTCTTCCCATCAGTAGTATCCAATTAGAGGCATTTTAAAAATTAAAGCTTAATTCTCTATAACATATAGCAGAATATAAATTAAAGAAGGGAAAACTTGATTTCCTCGATGGTTCAATGGGTTACCAAGGTGAGGGTTACACTTCAAGTACACTTCTCAGTTTATATTTTGGTAACTATTGGGTGACTAATTGTTCTGTATCACGGTGCGTGGTATTCTCGCTAGTCTTTTTGGCAGCTTAAAAACCTTTCAGGAATGACTGAGGGGGCTGAGGGTTTGAGAGGCCTATTCAGAGTCAAGTTCTTCCTGGGCAAGCGCTTAGAAATGAACCTGTGTCTGCTTATAATTTCATCCACCCAGGGTGGGCTTCTGTGCTCTAAATATCTGCCTTAAATATGAGCGCTTGGGGGTTCCATGGGGGCAAAATGCTGATGGGAATAGCCCTGGGTTGGTTTTTGGATCTTAACCCAGTGTCGTAAATCCAGGATTTCGTTAGCACTTACTGTGTACTTGACATCACGCTTGGCTCAGAAAGGCGGGCAGGGCGAGCAATGGAGTCTCCTCGCCCATCTTCTTTCTAAAAGGATCATTTGAAAATTATAAAGTTCTTTGTGTCTATTGTTTTACTTGATCTTTACAATCCTGTGAGGTCTGTTTTATTCTTCCCTGTTCTTAGAGATGAAGAATCGGGGCCTCAGAGCCGTAAATGACTTACCCAAAGCACCCTGTTAGTTCCAGCGCCCGGACCCAGTGCCCTGTCTCTCCATCTGGTAGTCTTTCTGCTCCATCACCGCTCCCTCCCTTAACACTCTTACCAGCTGCTGGGAACGTCACTACGAACATATATGAGACATCTGAAAAAGAATCAAGTGTGTAGCTGTGATGCATAATTAAATAGGAGTCATTCCATCCAATATTTAAGATTAAAAAAAAAATCCGCACAGACAACACTTGCTAAAGAAAAGCCAAACAATGCAAAACGCCAAGAAGAAAGTCAAAAGCTCTGTGTCCGCATGTGCTTCTGCTACCTGTTCCACCTCTCAGAGATAATTACTGTCAGCACGGAGGTGGGCCTTACCCCAAGCCTCTGTGTCGATGATGTAAGAGCATTTTACACAGACGGTATCCTCGTATTCACGCAGTTCTGCGGCTCTTCTCAGTCAACAGTATGTTGTAAAACCTTTCCGTATCTGTGTTTACAGTTTCCCATGAAATGGATGGGTGTCAGGAAAAATTGTGAAAGACTTTGGAAACAGAGTGTCGTGTCAGTGGAATGCTGGGTGCTTTCTAGCAGACCTTCGGGGGTTATCTGGCCCGAACGGGGCCGGCGTCTTGGATTGTCTGACACTAGTGTAATAACATCTTTAACCAAGCCCCTATGGTGGGCCACTTAGGTTTTCCAAGTCTTAAGTATATTGTTGTCACCAGTGTAGGAATATCCTTCCCATGGTATAATATCTTTATATATTTATTTAAAGACTTAGTTTATCCCCCCCCCCCCCGCCACTGGTGATATCTGTCTAATAGCATTTCTCCCTCCCTCCCCTCCCCCTCTTTGAGAAGAATAGTAATAATTTCCGAAATGGAGTTAAGTGACCTTAGGGATGTACAAAGTACATTTTTCTTATGAGAAAGGCTCATAATACATTAAGAACATGTGATGTGACAGTTCTGAGAGATTTGACACCCCCCCCAACCCCAACCCCCACCCCCACATCTCTGAGTGTTCAGTCATCTTTTCTGTGGTATTCAAAGCTTAGATTAGGGAAATCAAGTTCAGTCAAAGACTTTCTTTGGCAATGACTTTGTAATTGCCCCTGGGTTTTGAATGTGTAAATTGGCAAGGAACAGGGGATCAGATAACAAACCCCACAGCTTTGTAAAGGTGGTTCCATAGTCTCTCCTTTGGTCATCACCACAACCCACACTTGACAGCTACATTTATTATTATTTCAACTTTAGAAAAAGAAATCAAGCTCAGAGAGGTGAAGTGATTTTCCAAGGTCACACAGCAAGGACCCACTTCTCCGCCTTCCTCCTCTAGTGCAGACCCATTGGATCTTTTTTTTTTAATCTGTAAGAACTTTCACGTTTGGTTGTACATCGCACACATTGAGGGAGGCATCGGTCCCCCCACGGAGGTGGTAAGTTTGTAAGTGTGTCTTGGGGACTGGGCACCTTCCCCAATTCTCTCAGAGGTGATGCATGTGCTGGCGTCCGTTCCACATCGTATTGTTTGCTCCTGTCTTTTATCTGCCACAGGATTATCTTCTGTGGATTTCTGTGGGTTCTTCCATCAGTAACTACTTTGCCTGAGGGTTTGC
Organism: Rhinolophus sinicus; assembly: GCF_057876585.1. Classification (NCBI taxonomy): domain Eukaryota; kingdom Metazoa; phylum Chordata; class Mammalia; order Chiroptera; family Rhinolophidae; genus Rhinolophus; species Rhinolophus sinicus. Next base: position 9,971,436 of record NC_142515.1, on the reverse strand, counting down.
ATGTGATTTACCTGCATATGACAGTTCTAGGAGTTCCCCCCTTGACAATCAAAAGCACACACAAAAATAGTACAAAACGAAACAAGCCACAGGCCCCGCCTCCCCACCGTCCCCCTCTGAGAGAAGCTGGGCATGAGCGTAATCCAAAGCCCACAGTCTTCCATGTTTTTGTAACTGTTGGGAGAAGGAGTGGCATTTTCTCCCTGGAAGCATTTGTAGCTGTGTTGGCTCGCACCCCGGTGGCTCCCAGCTGCCTAGAAGCAGCAGAGTGACCAGATGGAGAAAGGCTGCCCATTCATTGGATGATTAGTCTCGACATGGCTGTGGGCTCCCTGTCATCTCAGCGGGCAGGAAGGAGCTCCACCACACTGAAGCCAGCGCCTTTCTTCTCCAGAGGAGGGGTCTGAGGCCTGAAGGAAGCCCACGTGGGTGGCAGAGTGCAGGGCTGGTGCCCAGGCCTGGGTTTTCCTCCGAGGCACTTCAGCAGCTCTCTGATTCCCAGGCTGCATTTGTCTCTAGGGGCCACCTAGGGCCACACAGTACCACAGAATGGACGGCTTAGAACCACAGAAATGTATCGTCTCATAGTTCTGGAGGCCAGAAGTCTGACATCGAGCTGTGGGCAGGCCATGTTCCCTCTGAGGGTGCTGGGGAAGGGTCTGTCTGTCTCAGGCCGCGCTCCTGGCTTCTGGAAGCCTCCGGCATTTCTTGGCTTGTAGACGACTGGCTTCTCCCTGTGTCTCTTCACAGTCTCCCCTCTGCCTCTGTCTAAATTTCTCCTTTGTAGGACACCAGTCATATTGCATTAGGGTCCACCCTAACGATCTCATTTTTAACTTTTCACCTCTGTACAGACCTATTTCCAAATAAGGTCCCTCCCATTCTGAGGGACCGGGGTTAGGGCTTCCTCATAATCATATTTTGGGCCACAATTCAACCCAGAACCTAAAGCCCTGGTCATGATGTTCTGAATCCGAAGCTCATGGGTCATACCTGGGAATCTGTATTTTAAAAATGCTTCAGGATCAGCAACCGCTGCCCTAAAGGTTTTCTGACTCTCTTCTGACAGGATCTTGGAGACTCTGCTCCAACCTGGCTCCCCAAACAGCTGCCTCTCCAGCATCCCTGGGAGTTGGTTTCGGCCCTCTGCTCAAATCTTTCTAGGATTCAGAACTCACACCCTCTCTCAAGCATCCCATCTCATTTTGAAGTGCTGGATTAAAACCCAGAAATTATTAGATAGGCTTCTTGCTTCACCCAGGAAATTGCAAACTCCTCAAGGTCTGGGACTAGGCTTTTTCCTTTCCTTCTGTCTGCCTGGGCCTCCCCAAATGCTAGTGGTAAACCCAGGTTTGCAGGTCAAGCCCAGGTATGCCTGGTCCTGTCCTCCCCTCAGGTCCTGGCTCTGCTCTTTGGAGGCACCCAGAATAAATGCACCGCCCTCTGCGGAGGGGTCCTTCTGATATTAGAAGGCGACTGAGATGCCCACTGTAGGACTGAAACCAGAATCCTGGCCTAAAGATTCTCAGGTCAGGTCAGTGCTTTCATTGTACAGCACATTCGAGTAACAGACACATTCAACCGAGGGTTAGAATTGGTTAGCAGATCAGAATGTGGTGTTACTAACTAACATCTGGCAAAGCTCGAGGACGTAGCTGTCTAAATAACTTCCCAGAGATGGGGTCAAGACCCCACTTTTTTTTCTTTTCAAGGTAATATGGTCTCTTGCTGTGAAGTGCACCAAGCTGAGATGTTTCAATTGCCATTGAAAGCTCTATTAATGCCTCTAGCGGAAAGGCTGCTGCAGAAGGGAGAATGTGTCACTAACACGCTCTGTTAGCTCAGGCACATTGCTTGACCTCTCTGAGCCAAACTTTCCTCCGCTGTGTAAATGTGTGACTTGACCCAGGTGATTTCTGGAGCTCTTTTCACCCTTTAGATCTTGAGAATTTGCTGGTGCATTTCCCACTGATAATAATTCAACTGTGGGTACTTCATAATAAGATTCAACGTTAATTTGAAGAGCGAGCATTACACATTAAAATGAAAATTACCCCAAGGAAAGAATCAGTGCTGGGAGGGGTGACATGTGCCATGCAAACAGGAAAGAACCCTGCTGCTGCTCATTTAACTGATGCCTGCAATCTAAGAAAGACAAATTCATGATTCTCGTATTTTCTTTAGTGGATTATAGAAAGGAAAATTAAATCAAAAGTCAAAAACAAACAGTTTGATTGTTCTGCACTGAATTATCTTAATAAACAGCCTTCCTGGAAAGTTTAAAAATACACAGTGCTCTGTCTGGCCAAAGAAAACAATGTCAATATTGTTGAGAAAATGTAAGAATTTTCCATCTGGACACTAGGGAAACATTGTCGTGTAGACCTGGAGGCATCCTCCAAAGAGTTAGATATTGATAAGCATGACCTACTTTCCAAGGCTTGTTTGGGGACACTTGTCCTTCACAAGGAAAGATGGTGGGGATGGGAATGGGCACTGCCAGCACTCTCGTGGGTGCCTGACAAATCCTGGCCCACTTCTTCATTCGCCTGCAACCTCATTCGTTTGGTCTAGATGTCTGCCTTATCTTGACTTCTGGTACAGATTTCAGTCTGGGATGACACTGAGAGGACTGGTGGTTCTCTTGCTTAAGTTTTCTGTCGCTGGAAGTGACAAAAGGTGGAGTCGGGTGATTTGGGTTCTGTCCTTGCTTTGCTGCTAATTTGTCTGAGGTCCCAAGGCTAGTAACTTAGTCTCTGTATCTTTATCATCACACAGGGACAATGCCCTAATGATCATAGAAACCAAATAAAGAATATAAATGAAATAGAAAGTCTAGATACAGACACCCAAGTGTATGCAAAAATTTAGTATGTAATAAAGGAAGCATTTCAACGGGAAAAGAATAGCTTACTCAGGAAATGACGTTGAGATAACTGCTAAGTAACCCTTGGGGAAAACATAGCATTATACTAACTGAAAAACATTATAGAGCCATTGAAGATTTAGAGTTTTAAAAGTGAAACTCTAGACATTCTAGAGGAAAATGTAGGTGAATATTTCTTACAGTTTGGGGGTGCAATCATAAGAAAAAAGATGGATGTATGTGACAGTGCAAAATAATAAAGTTGTCTGACAGAAGAGATCACAACAAAAGTTAAAAGTCAGTGGCAAGCTGGGAAAATAGCCTCAGTGTATAAGATACTCTTATAAAATTAATCAGAAAGAGGAAAAGTTCCAGCAGAGAAGTAAGCAAACAACATGAAGAGGTAATTCACTAAAGAAGAAAGAGCTAGTAAAGAAGATACGTATATTAAGTAGACAGGAGTCTTGGGTGCAAGTGACAGAAATTCAGTCTGGACTAGTGTAGACACATGAGAACTCACCTGGGAGGATACTGGGGTATTTTTCATGTCAAAGGGAGGGTGGGGAGTGCAGGGACCAGGATGGCCTTGGAATCCCTGTAACTTGGAATTCGAACCCATCTCGCGCTCTTTATGTTTCTCTCCTGCATCTCTTGAAAACAGAGGAGCTTCGTATTTTCTCACTACGTTCTCCATATGATAAGGAAACATTCATAGTTTCACATCTTACAGCTTCCACCAGTGGAGAGAGACTGGTCTTTTCCTCCCCAATTCAAATTTGGAAAATCCTAGGGAATGACTCAAATTGGCCTGTCTTGTGTCAGTGGATTGTTCTGGAACAGTTAACGTAGATCGCAGGCATCAACTCTTAGATTCTCAGTTTACAGGTCATAGGGGTGACGTTGTAAGAACATGGTGGCTCTGGTACCGCCGAGGGGCAGGGGATAGTAAGGGGGGAGGGAGGCAGTGTCTAGGGGAAAGAAGAAGGTACTAGTCAGACAAGGCAGTAAAACAGTCTCACTGTGTGTGAAGAGATGCTCCCCCTCGCTAGTAAGCAGAATCTTATCGACATGCAGAATCTCAGATTGGCAGAAATGGAAACACTGATACTGCCTGGTTAAGGAAGTGGGTGAACAAGTGCTTTCAAACATTATACTCGCACTGCTGATAGGAGCGGAGATTGGGAAGTCTTTCTCAAGGGCAGTTTGGCAATATATACAGCCAAAAGCTTAAAGCTGTGTAACCCTGGGCCTTGAAATTCCATTTCTAAGAAGTTACCTTTGGGAAAAATCAGTGTAATAATGCTTTGCAGGAGGCTGTTTAAAGGGTGCTTATAATGGAAATTGGAAATAATGTCAATGACCATAAGCAGAGGGTGGATAAAATGAAGTTCGGCATCTTCAAATAATGGACTCCTATGTCGCCATTCAGAGTCATGGAACGTTATTCTCATTGACACGGACACGTGGTCATCACATAGTGAGCGCAGGGTAGGAAAACCTGGATTTTGTGCAGTGAGTGTACATAACACTTACTTAGAAAAACAAAGCTAGTTCCATTTGAGGAAGTGGATGACAATCTGTGCCTTGTAAGACCACTTGATGAGACCATAAAGAAATAAAATCCTTTAAAAAAATAAACATGTTAAACCCTCCGGATCTTACAAGGGTTGTCCTCCTTCGCACTTCACCGCGGGAAGTCATACCTAAGATTATTGCAACCATCTTGCCCACGTGACCCTTGAAACGTCTCTTTGGGCCCATTTGTTGACTAACTGGCTTGATTGCTCCTGTGAAATAATTCCCTAGTGTGTCTAGCACACTTTTTGGATTCTGCTAGATGGTGACACACCTTTGTCTTTTAGGCAGGAATTTGATTTTTGGGAAAAGCCTGCATTTCTTTATCATCCGGTTTGGTGCATAAAGTAGGCAACTCCTCTGGGTGACAGTTTTGGAGGTGGGGAGTGGGGGGCAAGAACAGAGAATGGGACCATTCCTCGTGCCCTGGCAGGGGTGGGTTTTATCTACCCCCCCACGCCTCCCCCAGGGTTCTTCTTGGTGTGCAGGTGCTCTGGTTTGCTTTACCAGTAACCACGATCCTTCACTTCTTTTATCTGCATGTGGCAGTGTGTAGAGGTGAGCACTCTGAGTCTTGTTTGACAGGCTGAGGAGTTGAGGAAGAGAGGACACTGTGACTACCTGGAATCCTGAACCCAGGGATGTGTCCAGTGGGGACTGCATTCCTGCCAGCTCTGTCTGGTGAGCTAACAACCGCTAATGAGCAGGAATACTTTGGGATGCACAAAGTTGGAGTCGATTTCACTGACATGATTCCGGCATCTGCCCGTGTCTAATGCTAGAGGTGTTTCAGGAACGTACAGACGAAGGAGACTGCTCCTCCCTTTCCGGAAGTCCTAATCTAGTTGGGAGGGACAGGTGCATGGCCAACTACATTACAAGGCAGAAATAAGTACAAGGGCAGTTTTGCTGGGGGCCGGTGGGGTTCAGGAAAGGCTTCATAGAGAGGTGTCATCTGGGCTGCGCCTTGAAGCCTGGTGGCTGATAGTAGGAAGCCACCATGAACACAAACCCTACAGGCCTCCGGACTCTTCAGGGGCTTCCTAGAGATGGATTTTCCACAACAGTCTGATGAGTTAGGTATCATCGTTTGCACATGGCAAATCCAACGAGAGGCTAATGCACCAAGGTGGTGCAGCAGGTAAGCGCGGGAGCTTGGATTTGGTCCTGAAGCCAGTGTTGTGGGGAGAATTCCATCTCGTGAGGTGACAGGGTAGAGTACCCTGTAAACAGAAGTCCCTGGCTGCAGGGAGGGCAGAGCCCAGTGGTGGTGACTGGGGGTGATGGATGTGAGGTGGGAGCAGGGGAGCAGGGAACAGGAAGGCGGGAGAAGGGGACTGTCCCAGGGGGAGGTCTCTGAATGACAGGCTGAGAAGTCAGGAGTTAAATTTCTAGGCAAAATGGAGCCACTGAGCATTTTTTGAGCAGAGGAGGCTGACGCTGGCTGAGCTACAAGACTCTGAATCTGGCAGTAGAGGCTGTGAGGCTAACTAAATAGGCAGTAGTTCTGAGAAGCATGTGGGGGCTGGCCAGGGTCCTGCAAGAAAGGGGGGTCTTGGGGTGGGAGCAGCTTTGGGGAGGCCGAATCTATTGTACTTGGCACCTGCTGGGACATGGAGGTCTGTAGAAGGACGAAACTCTTAAGTTTGAACCCAGGAGACACTGCAGGGCAACTGGGGGATGCTGCTGGCTCTGCAGAAAGGTGTAGGCATGGCTGGGCCTCACTGGTGGAGGCATGGCCAGCACTGAGTCTCGGGCTGTAGAGAGAGCCTCCAGGCCAGAGGTGGGGATTCAGGAGGTGCCCGCACAGCCGCAGCTTTGAAGAAAGTGGGAGCAGATGCTCTACTACTTTTCCCTGCCGCATACCTACTCCCTCTTCTGGTAACAGCACCTTCATTTTCTCGGAGGACCACTCCTTCCCCATATTCAGTCCACGAGGTTGGATGGGGATGACTTCTCATTGGTTCTGTTGGTGAGCATGTCACCCTGTCCTGGCCAATCAGAGCTCTGCTTCTCTCTTTGACCTCAGGGACCAGTTCAGGGATGAGGATGTGATTTCTGGTCCAGAAAGGACTGCTCTTCTGCTGCTGGTGGTGCCAAGCTGGTGGAAGGGAAACTTGGAGCTTCTGGCTGCTGTTGCCACAGCCTGCCTGAGAATATGGGAAACATGGGGGAGATTGAATCCCCAGACGGCAGGCGTGGAGGGGTGTGGCGTGGAGCAAGAGAAGGTGCCCTGAGTCCAGGACGGCTGAGTGAGCACTTACCCCTGGTTTGCCTAAACGTAGGGGCAAGTGCATTCCATGTTTGCTACAAATAATACAGTCCCCAAACTGGCTGCCCTTGTGGGACTCCAGTTATAGCAAAAAAAAAAGGAAAAGAAAAAAATCAGGAAACAAGTAAACAAACATGCTGGTCACCATGGAAATGTGAACCCAAGGTGTTAGGAACAATAGCTGTGTGAGTCTGGAAGTGGATGCTGTCCACACAGACCTTAGTTTGATCCCAAATCTGTTTCTCTGTGGGAGCCTGGAGGTGTCCATACATTCTTTACATAGCCGGCTCCTCCCGGAGAGGGTAACACCGCCGATAAAGCTTGGTTTCATCATCGTTAAAATACCTGTAAACTTAATATGGTTCTTATGCACGCCCGGGCCCTCCTCACAACCGCCCTGTGAGGGAGGTACTGTTTTCATCCCAGATAGACAGATGAGCAAATGGAGGCTCAGCGAGATCCCTTAACTCGTCCAAGGTCAGAGTTATTAACGGAAAAGTCAGGATTTAAACCCAGGCCCCAGAGTCCCTGCTCTTTCAAACACCACGTTTCACTACCTCACATGGGTGTTGGAAAAAAATATTAGAAAAAGTAGCTAATACTTACTTTACGTGTCTTATTTCATTGAGTTCCTACCATAAATCAGTGAAGTAGGTACCACTGGTTAATCCCATTTTATAAATGAGGAAACTGAGGCACAGAGGATTTAGGAATTCTGCCCAAGTGCCACAGTTAGTAGGAGGCAGAAATATATTTTGAGGTTATTTTTTCAGATGGATTCGGAATGCTCATGTGCCTTAAATTTAATGTGGAAGCTCAGAATGGGTGAAAACTGTAATTTCTAAACCTGGTTTTCATTGGTTGTGATGTTCTTCATGTGTAGATTTATATTAAAGAAACAAATCAGGAGAGTGAACAATGTAGACAGAGAATAATAAATAGCAACTGGATTTGTCTGTTATGGTTGGAAAACCATATCCTGGAATTCTCTAACATAGAAGTCATTGGAAAATGTTAAAGCAAGAGAGTGAGGCTTAAAAACCAAATCACACCGTTAGGTTTATGTCAGCTCCTTGGTGAAGAAAAAACCCCAGTGTATGATTGCGGGCTGGCTGGATGTGTTACGAATGCTGTGGAGTGGGAGTATGTGACAATTTTATTTTCATTGAGGGCCCATTACAAGGAACATTCGTTCTGCTTGCACTCCCCCAAACTCATAAATTGGTTCAATAACAAAAAACATGAATCATATTAATATGAAGGTGCAGGGACATCTGCTCGAGTCATTTTTAACACTTTTTCCTTTTGAAAATGTGTTATATTTAGGATTTGTTGTTAGAAATCAAAGTGGATCTGGGAACTGGTAACCCAGGAGCTTCAGGACAGGACAGGACAGGTGTCTGTTGCGTCCTGTCGTGTGACTGTATACAGTAGGTGCTCAGTAAATACTTTTTGAATGAACGATGAATCCAGGAGCACCCAGATTCTGGCCCCCACCAGACCCACTTCTCTCTCCGAGGTTCCTTGAGGCTGGCAGATGACCAAAGGCCAGTGGAAACTTACAGCTCACTTGAAGCCCCAAAGTGGGGCTCTGGATAGCTAGAGTAGGTGGCCCAGTCTGGGAGCCCAGGAGCCCCCTTCCTGCTCAGGCGCGGTCCCAATCTCAGCTCTCACCACTCTGCCTGAAAGGCCAAAAGTCCCTCTCCATCAGAACAGAGGGAGATGGAGCCAGGCAGACACAGACAGAAGATCCAGGAGCCCTCAGGGCCTGGCTTGGAGCTGGCTTAACCTCAGCCCGATAGTAGCTCCCCGACGGTGTGGGTTTGGGTACTGGTGACCTGCCCGGGGAGACCCTGCTTCCACCTTCTACCCTCTGGAACCTCTAGGTTACCTCTGGCCTCAACCCTGGCGGGAGGGTTGTGTTAATTAAGAACTAACTTTGTATTGGTTACTTAAGGTGTGCTGTATGCTGTACTAAGTACTAAATACATTCTCTCGGGTTTTTCCGTTAGGATTTCTATTTCCCTGTTTCCCTTCTGATACACAGAAAGTGTTACTACCTCTACGCTTGTTCGATAGCGATAGGATCGTGTTATCTTTCCCCACTTTGCAGGTGAGGAAATTGAGGCTTAAAGAGGACAAGTAACCTGCTCAGCATTATGGAGCTTCTCAGTTGTTTACACCAAGCAAGGGAACAGGACTTTCACACTTGCTTTCTTCCCTGCTGTGTCTAGGGCGCACTCCCCTCCTAGGAGTTTGGGAAAGAAGATACAGGCCTTGGTTGTTTTGTAGGGTTATTTATTTGAGTTACTGTTTTTTGCTCTATCACAGGGAACTGTGAGCTAGTTAAGGGCTTTATGCTCAATGTATCTTGGACGTTTTTATTGGGAAAAGGCCACGTCCATCACAGCTTTCATTGCTCTGTTTCAGCAAACCTGGCTGTCAAGTGAATGTCTCTAAGGTGAACTCCAGTAAAGTGAATTACAGTAAAGCGAGTTCTATTTCCCGATCATTTTCTCCCTAAAAGATAAGATCGCTCCCAGAAAGTGCCCCAGAAGGCCACAGCCTGCAGAGGAGCTGGGCTTTGAGCAGTGGGGTGTGGGATCTGCCTTTGGCCTCATGCCCAGCCCCACGTCTGGCTCTCCCCTGCCCCACAGACAGTGGTGCTGCTCCTGGGACTGGGTTCTTCTGTGCCCAGCAGCGCTGTGGCCCTGGTAGCATCAGGGGCTGTTTGTCATCTAGTCCAGCAGTTGCAAACTGTTCTGCCCACGCGATATTTTAAAAATCAGATAATTTCACATAACATTCCTGATGGGAGATTTCTCTGAGAAAATCGGAAGTTCTGGCAATATTAGATAAAAAGTTTTTCGTGGCAACAGTTGTCTACAATGGAATGTCGGCTGTCTATTCGAGGGCAAGGTGTGAGGCTGTACATTTCACTGCAGACCACACTATTCCCTCTGGCCTCACACCAAGTCCCCTTCACTCAGTTGTGTCACCTGACCAACCTCTGGGTTTGGGGTCCCTGCCCTTTTCCATAGTATATTTGCCTTACAAACTTTAAATTACATAATAAAACAAGTTCTCTCCCTCTTTTTAAAACAGTTTTGCAGGTACAGAGTTTACATAAAACGTAATTTCAGCAGGCACTGATTTTGCTTATTTAATGCCAGGAACTGGCAAGAACCCCACATACATACTTAGCAGTAGAATATGTCAGAATGAAGGCAATGGCAGGCTTTACCTGGAGTCTCCAGCATACTCAGTGGAAGGGCTTCCTTCAAAGAAATGAAAAGGAACACACAAAGCTAAGTGATAGAAGCAGTATCCTGAGGCGAAGACCTTTGAACTTCATAGACTGAAGGAGGGAGGGAGGTGGAGAGGGTGGGGAGAGAAGAGACCCTCCCCTCGCCTCCCCACCGTTCCCCATGGGAACATTCCACAACAAAGGAAATGGAAGCAAGTGAGCTGGGAAATACCCAAGTTTAAGCTTCAATGATGCTGTTTACATGTTCTTACAGGAAAGGCTGTTACGGGAGAGCTCTTAATGGGTTGTCTGTCTATCCAGGGGAGAGAAGCTGGGATGGGGGAGGGGCTGGAGTTGACCTGGAAATGCCTCTAAACTTTGCTTCTTGCACTTCCTGTCTTTCCAATTACAATCTGCTTGGGGATTAAAAGTTTGGGGGTGGAGGGTGCTGAGCTAGGGAGGAAAGAGATCTTGCGTGTATGTTTATGTGTCTTTCTGTTTTGTGTTCTGAATATTTTCTGGGCCCAGAGAGGGTTTTCTGGTCTGCAGAGGAGAAGATAGCCCTTACCGTGGACGGAAGCTGAGCAGATGACAGGCGGGAGGGTCAGATGTTATTAGTTTCCTGGGTGGAGGGTGGACCCGGAGGAGTGGTGCCTGGCCCTGAAGATTTCAATTAAACTTTGGACTGGCTCGCCCAGGGAGGTGGCACAATTTCCTTTGGAGGTTTAAAAGAAAGAGCAGAGATTCGATTCCATCTGGAATGATGGGTGTGGCCCTGCCTGGCGGCTGGGATGGACCCAATGGTCTCCTCAGTCTTCTTTGTTCTGAGATGAGACACCCCACCCCTTACCCGCCTGAGAAATTTCTGGATCTAGAAAGGTTTAGTCTCAGCACATTAGAATTATGGCCAGAAAAATAAGGATCCGTAAAGCTGGATCCTTTGGTTTTTTGGGCAACAAGTAGGAAAATACCCACCTTCTGTGTGACACGTGGGGTTTGCTCCAGTGACTTGAGCTGCCGTGTCAGAGTACATACAGCAAAGAGAATCGAATCCTGTGAGAGGGGGCTGCACGGCTGTTGACTTTCGAGGCCCGACATGAATATGCCCTCATTAATTCAGTTTGCTGTCCACAGGTGGTTCACTATGTTCTTCTGGGCTTCTGACCCCCTCCCTCCCCCAAAGACGGGTGATTGTATGGCTAGTGTCAGGATTAATAGTGTCCCCTTTCATTCTTAAAAAGGTCCCTGTTTGGACAATAAATTATGGTCACTCTACCGCGAAAGAGCAGAAAAAGCTCAGTGGAAAACTTCTTTTTTGGGAGGGGTTGTTAAAACCAAGGCATTTGAAAAATGTGATTTTCCATTTAAATGTATATATTTTTCTTTTGTAAATGACATTGCAACCTTCAGAGCCTGACTTCATGCTGGAAAGAAAGGAAGGAAGTGTAGTTATTGAAAAACCTTATAAAAAAGAAAAGAAAAGGAAAAAAAAGGGACATTTCACAGGCAGGGGCTGTCACCCGCTGGGGTCCATAGGGGCTCCAGAGAGCTTGGGGCAGCCTGTGTCATCGCTGGGCACGCCTCCTGAGGAGCACAGTTTTGAAAGAAAGAGGTTGCATAGGGGTATGTGACTTGATGTGGCACAGCTGGGACATCGAGGAATGCAGATGCCCAGGCCAAAGGGCCCGGAGGTCAGGGAGAGCAGGATGGTGCCAGGGCTCTCGGTCCTTTGCTGGGGCCACTGGGTGCATCCTTGACCATGGTTGATTTAAGAGTGGGGATTAGGACTTGAAAAAAATCTAGGCTCTAGTCATTTCTGTTAAAAGATAAACTATGGCATATTAAAAATTTCAAGGGTTTATTTGAGCAAAAATGCATTCAAATCAGCTAGCGCCAAACTGGAAGTGGTTAAGAGTGCTTCTCTGAAAGGAGCCAGGGGAAAGATGAATACAGAGAAAAGTGTGGAAGCAAAGAAAGGGAATTATTTGATTGGCTGTTGCGTAAAGCCTAGTTGGCTGTCTGGGGTTGGTTGTCCTTAGCGTTTTGTTTTCATAACCTTGGGACATTTATAGGCTTAGATTTTGGTTCACTTAATGTTGGTTGTCACCGCATTAGAGTCACCTCCGTCTAATGGCCTCCTTGTTTATTAATTTAACATTTCCTAGATGGAATGACTTATAGCAAGTAGTTCTCTTCTTCAGTCTCAGTTTCTCCATCTGTAAAATGGGGATGGACCACCACCTATCTCCAGGGCTTCTGGTGAGAACCAAATGGAGGGCAAAGGACGTTAGTGAGCTGGGATGGGCCATGCCATCATGAGGGAATGGCCCTGTGGCCCCTGTGTGGTCACAAAACTGCTGTTTCCTTTGGGCAAAAGGGAGTAGTAACCCTTGAGCACCTTTGTGTCTGGCACACATCACAGATGGCCTGTAGTGCATTCTCTTCTCAGCCCTGTCAGCAACTGACAGGTTCAATGAGGCTTTTCATAACACAGTAAGTGTTCAAGTAGCTTTTCCTAACACAGGTCTTTCTCTCCATTCTGTTCCACTGCTAACCACAAGCTTCTCTGGGAACATCATTGGCCACACTGAAGCTGGCATAGCTGTGGAAAGAGGCAGTGTTATACATGATTGTGAAAAATGGCGTAGTGGCTGGCACTTAGGATGTAGTCACTCACTCATTCATTCCTTCACCCACCCAGCGAACAGAGACCAGGCGCTGGGGTGATTGGGTGGCTGGGCAGACATGGTATCTGCCTTGATCTGGAACTTGTTCCTGTGAAGGAATAACCTGCCAATAACACAAACAACGTACCATCTGTTAAAGGAAAAATTAAGAGATCAGAAATGGAGCACCAAGTGGAAAAGTTTTATTACCAAGTAGGGAGCCCGACAGCATGGCGTCTGGGCTGTGAGGGATGAGATCTAGGTACGTCTTTCATAGTTAAATGTCCATGAGATGTGTTTCATTGACACTGGGAAGGTACTCTCGCTAAGTATTGGTGCCTGGCTGGCGATACCGGGGCTTGTGAATTAGGAAGGCATGTGGCTGGCTAGAGGTGGTCTCCTGTATTACAAAGGCTGCCCGTGACATCATGGCATCCAGTAATGTCCGCTGCACAAAAGGGTCACCGAGTTAGGATTACGGTACCCAGTAAGGTCTGTACTGGTGTCAGTAGGGGTTTATCTCATCTAATGGGTTAGGTACCCATTAAAGATGAAAATTATTAAGATAAAATAGAAACATGGAAAATAATATACGAACTCTTAAATGCAAGGAGTAGAACATAGTAAGATCACAATTGTAGTACTCAGAAACCCTTTGGTAGCAAGTGACAGAAACGCAAATCTAACTAGCTTAAACAAAAATGAGAATTTATGACCTCATGTGTCTGGGAATCCAGATATTTGTAGATATCTGAATCCAAAGATTCAAAGTGTCCCTGGGGTTTTCCTGTCCCCACCTCTCAGCTCTGCTTATCTCTCCCTGGCTTCATTCTTGGCTGGTAGGAGGCCCTATAGCTGCTCTTTGAGCAGCCCCAGTGCAAAGAGAGCACCTTCACTTGCCTTTATTTGCCTGTTCCATGGCCGGAGTTGGAGGGAGGGAAGGAAGGTTGGGGTCCTGTGGACTGGCTATTAGAGAAGAAGGGGACGAAGAAGTGCCAGGCAAGTGAAAACCACTACTGTCTTCCCCAACCACGTCAGAATAAGGCATCTCCTGGTAGAACCAGCGGCTCATCGGTAACTGATATGCCTGGGTGGCAGGAGCGTGGATTTGAAAGTTGTTTCCAGTGCCAACAATCACAGTGTTTAAAAAAGAATTATCTGACCCAGAATTGTCCATGTCACATTGTGATTGGGGTCAAAATAGACATATGCTTTCAAGCCTTGATTCTATATACCAGGATTTAGCAAACCTTTTCTGTACAGGGCAGATAGTAAATATTTTACGCCTGTGGGCCATGTGGTCTCTGTTGCCGCTACTGAACTCGACCACTGCAGCTCCAAAGCAGCCATAGTCTATACCTAAACAAATGACAAGGCTGTGTGTCAATAAAACTTTATTTTTAACAGGCATTGGGCCAGATTTGGCCCACAAGGCATTATCTTGACCCCTGTTATACTTGTAGCTGTCTGAAAGTTTCATATTCAAATAGGCAATGAGACACTGCTCTAAAGTAACATGTATATTTGCAAATCACATGTCTGGTAAAGGATTACTATCCAACATAATAACGAACTCCTACAACTCAATAGCAAAACACCAAATAACCCAATTGAAAAATGGGCAATGGACTTGAATAGACATTTTCCCAAAGAAGACATACAGCTCGACAACAGAAACCTGAGAAGATGCTCAACATCATTAATCATGAGGGAAATGAAAATCAAAACCACAATGAGATATCACTTCACACCTGTTAGAATGGCCATTATCAAAAAACAAAAAAATAACAAGTGTTGGTGAGGATGTGGAGAAACTGGAACCCTTGTGCACTGTTGGTGGGAGTGTAAAATGGTGCAGCCGTTATGGAAAACAGTGTAGAGGTTCCTCAAAAAATTAAAAACAGCACTACTGTACTTGTATGATCTAGCAATTCCACTTCTGAGTATTTAACCGAAAGACTTGAAATCAAGATCTTGAAGAGATATTTGTACTTCCATGTTCTTTGCAGCGTTATTCACAATAGCCAAGAGATGGGACAACTGACATGTTCTTCAAAAGATGAATGGATTAAGAAAATGTGGTGTATACACACAGTGGAGTATTATTCAGCCTTTAACAAGAAGGAAATCCTGTCCCATGCAACAACATGGATGAATCTTGATGACATTATGCTAAGTGGAATAAGCCAGTCACAGAAGGACAAACACTGGACGATTCCACTTATATGAGGCACCTAGAATAGTCAAATTCATAAAAACAGAAAGTAGAATGGTGGTTGCCAGGGGGGAGGGTAGATTTCATGTTATTTTTTTAAAACACACACACTATATGTATACTAAATTTATAATAGTTTATTTTTTGTTCCTAATATGGTGGGAGTATTTAGAAAATATAAAATTGATCCCATCACAAAAGTGAAGAGTCAGAATTGACTGCTGACTTGTCCAAAGGGGTAGGTAATGTTCCATCACAAATTAATCAACTGGTGATGTCAGCCATGGCCATACTGAAGAGATGGCATCTGTAGCCACAGCAGGATGGCTGGGTTCAAATCCTGGCTAGGATGGCTTTGTCTTGCCAGTTTTGGTAATGCATGCAATTATGTTATGAATGTGGGAGTAGCATGGCATGCCTAGTTGAGATTTAAAGCTCCTTCCTGTACCTTCCAAACCAGGTGGTTTGGAATTGAAAACATTCATTGTTTGGTCAACAGAAGGCCCTCACAGCTCTGATGGGAATGTCACCTGAGAAGGACCATCTCCTCACAGATTTGCATTTTAGCAGACTGCTTCAGCCAGCTGCTGTTTTAATAGGCACAGAGGGACTGGCTGAGGGCCCCGTGGGGTCTGTGCCAGATCTGAGAAAATGAGTCTGAGGTCCTGGGGTTAGAGAGGGGATTGTGCACCCTCGTATTTTCTGCCGATGTGATTAGACGGGTATGGCTCCCATGGAAGCAGCCTGGAGTGCAGGGCCTGTGTGACCATCCGTCCTGGGGCATCCACTCCAGGCCTCTACCCAGGCCAGTGAAAGGCGGAAACTCGGAGGACATTCCATTTGAATAAGATGAATTTAATGAGAGCAATGGAAAATGGTAAACCTGACTTGGGGAAAGGGAATGTGCTCTTTCATGTAAAACAAACAAACAAAAAATGTGACTGTGGAAAACATCCAAAAAAATAAGATGACCTGGAGGCTGGATTTAAAAATTGGCACCGAGGAAAATCTCATTTCCCCAGTCAATGACTCCCTCTTCAGCTGTGCTCATGCCAGTGGAGCAAACCAAAATAACTTCATAAATTAAAGTTTATGCAGGCAAAAAAGCGACGCCTGGAATATCACCCACCAGATGAAAACCTTGAAGACTTTGTTTCCAGCTGACATCCTTGGTTTGAAGGTTAATGGCATCTAGAGAACGCTAGGTTCTGCACATGTGCAATTAAAGAAAATCACTGTTGATGGTCCAAGAGAGAAGAGCTGCACTTACTTACTAGAGTTTATGCCACCTTTGTTTGCTTGTTTGTGTTTCTCTCTGTAAAGAATGTCTTCGTCCTGCCTTAATTAATTGTAACCAGCTTTTGTTTAGATCAGAGTACAAGGAAACTGCTCCAAGAGCTCAAAGTATTTTGGCAAGTGGTGCCTTGTAACTGGGACCTCCATTTTTTTCCTTTTATTACACAAGGAATAGAAGGATGCATTTGGGATGTAAAAGGTTCAATTCACAGACAGCATACATGCCCTGGAAAGCTCAAAACTCCCCCTCACCGCTACCACCCCACTGCCATCCCTGGCCGCTAACGCTTCCTGTTCTTTCTAGATCTTTTTCTTACGTTCACTGTTTCTATGTCCATGAACAAGTGTGTATGTACGTAAACATGTGCGTATATAATTAGTTTTGTTTTTAATACAGTGGTGATATATGTATTTGATGCACAACTTGTTTTTTTCACTCTACATGGCCAACACTGCTTCTAGTCAGTACATGTATGTATGATTTTTTTAAGGCCTTACTAGAGCATTCCATACTATGAATGTGTAATTTATTGAACCGTTTCCCTACTCGTTCTTTTTGCTATCAAATGAAGTAATGATAGCAGGAGATCACGAATGTGCCTTCTGGAGCTAGACTGCCTGGTTTGGAAATGGGACCTCACTGACTAGAGGAATGAGGTAGGGCAGGGCGTGGCACACTGCAGCCCTCAGGCCAAATGGGCCCGCCTCGTGTTTTCCTATGGCCCGTGAGCTAAGAATGATTTTATTTTTAAATGGTTAAAAAAAAGTCATCAAAAGTATATGGTGACGGAAGGAGAATTGGGTGGTAAACACACAATGTCATATACAGAGGGTGCCAAAAAAATGTATACACATTTTAAGAAAGGAAAAAACTATTAAAATTGTAATACTCAATATATACCAATAAAAAAAGATGAATACAAGTTGTGTATACATTTTTTTGGCACCTCTGGTATGTATGTATATATGTATGTATGTGTGTATATATATATATATATATATATATATATATATATATATATATATGTGATATAGAACTGTACACTTGAAATCTATGTAACTTTACTAGGCAATGTCACCGCCAAAAATTTAATAAAAAATAAAGTTAAAAAAATCAAAAGATAGTATTTGCTGATACATGAAAATTCTATGAAATTTAAAATTCAGAGTCCATAAATAAAGTGTGTTGGAACACAGCCACGCTCATTTGTTTACCTATTGTCTGGGGCTGTTTTCATGCTCAACAACAGAATTGAGTAGTTGTGACAGAGACCATCTGGCCCACCTAAAATATTTACCATCTGGCCTTTTGTAGAAAACATTTGTTGACCCTTGACCTAGGGCAAGTTACCAATCTCTCATGTCTCAGCTTTCTTTTCTACAAAAGATGGAGATAATAATAATACCTACCTTGTAGGATTAAGTTATTCAGTACATATATCAAACACATATCACATGTAGAACATATCTGATGTATCACATATGAAAAGTACACATATAAATTATATGTAAAACACTTAGAACTTTTAAAATGCTCAGTAAAGCTTAGCTACTCTATTGCATTTTTGTTACTATTAGCGTAACTCTCTGTGCACACGTGCAAGGCTGTCACAGATACACCCAGAAGTGGCCTTGATGGTGAAGTATATGTTGATAAGCGCTACTAAAATGCCTCCCAAACGACTTCACCCAGTTTTGCTCCCACCCATGGAGTCTGTGCTTTCCCCCATGGTTGAGTGACGGCCTCTTCTGCCCTGAGCCCCTGGTCTGCAAGTGTGCACAACCACCTCTATTTACCTATGAAGAAACTGAGGGCTCAGAGAAATTAAATAACTTGCTCTAGGTAATGAAACGAAGAAAGCAGAAGCGGGGTTTGAACCCAGTTGTAGGGGACTCCACAAAACTTTCTACTCCACTCCCCTACTTCCAGGAAGAGGTAAAGAGATGTCACACACACTACATCTTCTGTCCTCACTTTTCCAAATCAGCATCTCCATCATTTTCCACTCCCTGAAAAATCGGAAGTGACTCGGAAGGGAATGGCTTTGTCGTGGCAGAGATTATCTCCTCTCATTCTAATGGCCGAGATTATCTCCTCTCATTCTAAGTAAGGAGAATCTGTAACAGTGTGTGCTACTCTATTTTTCCTGCTCCGATGTCATAGTCTGTGCTGCTCAGTCATGCCGAGAATAATGCAGTTCTAATAGATAACCCTTCTTAGGGTGAAATGGCTATTTTTAGGCCTCTCTCTGTGCTCCTGTCAAGGGCCTTTGCAATAGCATTTCTCATGTTCCATTAGCGCATATGCAAAACATGAAACAAATTTACCCAGATATTCTTGACCTTGTGCATGAGGGAAAAAATGTTTCTGGTTTTGTGTGTGTTTTCAATGACGAACATTTGCATTCTTTCCTCCCCTCACTTTTTTTTCTCACATTAAGAAACAACAACAAAATGCTGCTTGCCCCAAAATTTAAAAATTGGAGTCTTGTATAGACAGTAGTTCTCTCTGAGGAATGTGAAACATTTGACAGAATTTCCTCAAGCAACCAAGAGCCATGATCCCCTGATTAAAACCACTTTAAAACAAAAAAATAGGCTATATCCGAAAGACCCCGTAAGAGTGCTTCTTATTTAATCAAATTAAAAAGGCAGCCCGAGTTGGATGTGTATAGCATCACGAAGACCTTTTTCTGTGAGGCTGAATCTTTTTAAGAACATACTCGGAATTTCTTCGTAAGCCTGTCTTTACTAGAATTATTTTCCCACAGGTTGACCTTTCTTTCTGTAACCCACTTACTAATAATCATTGTAACGGACGAAAGCCGAAGCTTCCATTCTGATAGGCTGTGAACATTTATTTGAGGTTGTAATTGCCATACTCCCATCTTATTGTCTTGCTGTCTTATAGAGCAATGATGAAAAGGGTCTGGAGGAAAGGAAAGAAATGAAAAAAACCTTCTTCCAGAAGGTATGTACCTAAGCAGGGTTTGCCAGCCTTGATACTATTGACATTTGGGGCTAGATAATCAATCCTTTGTTGGGGTGCTGTCCTGTGCATGGCTGGATGTTTAGCAGCATCCCTGGCCTCTACCCACTGGATGCCACGAACACCCCATAATTATGACAACCAAAAATGCAGGCATTGCCAGATGTCCCCAGAGCACAGCATCACCCCCAGTTGAGGACCACTGCCCTAGATCTTGGTGGTCTTGAACTTGCACCCTGCTTCTTTGCCCTCTGCATCTCCCACTGACAACTCTCCCATGAATGGGAGTGCAGGTATTTGTCACCCCACCCTCATTGCTTTGAGATATTGCTGCACTGGGACAAGTGTGCCCGGGGCCCAGGTAACTGAAATCAGGCACATTGCCTCGAGTCCTTATCGCTGCTGTTCTGCACTGGCGTGTGGGTGCTGCTTGGAGCAGGTGTGTGAGTAGCAAGACCATCCTTGGGACAGGTGGAAGGGAAATCCTCAGGTCTCTGTGGGGTACAGCCTGGCAGACCCAGCCTCTGGGCCATGGCATGGGCAGCTCATTGTCCCTGTGCTCTGACCCCTGGGCAGCCCAGGCCATGATGGGCAGAGAGCTGTCCTGCTGTTTCCCCTTCTGGAACCCGAAGGGCAGAGATGGTGAATTTCCCAGTGAGTGGGATCATGCGAGCAGGAGCGCAGCCCTTTCCCAGGGCCAGGGAGTGGGAGGCTCCAGGAAGTTCTCTCTCTGGGACACGAGCCTGCAGCAGCCCCCAGAGCACCGAGGCCCAGTGCACGGGGCTATACTGAGGAGGGCGGGGAAGGGTGCTGGACCCCACTCTCAAGGCCAGTTGTACGTACCCAGTTGACTGAGGCCAACCCTGCGTGGGCCTGTTCCCCAATGTGCGTGGAGGGCATGGCTTCTCCAAGGCTGAACCAGCAGCCAGGTCTCCATCCCCTGCACACTCCCAGCTCGTTTGAAGGTCATAGCTCACCAGAAAAGCGGTGCGAGTGGCCAGCTCTTCCTTCACTGTGGCTCCAGGCAGCCCACCCAGCACTCAGTGGATGCGAGGCCTGAGACTGAACTTCTTTGTGAATAATGACACAATTCTGGAAAAATGCAGCATCTCCCGGATACAGCTTCTGGAGCTTTGCCTGGGGGAGGGGGCCTGGAGGGTGTTCAGTGTTTCGGCTCTTGGCAGTCTTTGCTCCAGGGGTGTGTGTGTGTGTGTGTGTGTGTCTGCATGTGTGTGCATACGCGTGTGCTTTTTCATGGAGCACACTTATTTTCAGATGCTCATGTGGGCCTTTTTGGGAGTCCCTTGGGAAAGGAGAAAGTACAGAATGCTATGACACCTGATGGAAAATATTATGCCTTAGTCAACGAGGCTGATGTGTCTCCTCTGACTCTTGGCCTTTAGACCAAACCAAACCCCAACTGGAGAGGATGAGCTACACACGGAGCCTGCTGGGTTGGTGACACCCCCCACCCCCCCGAAATGTCACTCTTTTAATTCTAAACGGTTTGGAAAATGCTTTCAGAATCACACAGTGTTTGAGTTCCTCCAACTCATGGTCTGAAAGGTCATCTTGGCCAAATGACCAATTTTAAATGAAGAGGAAACTGAAGGCCAGAGAAGACCAATGACCTGCCCAGGGTTGCACAACTGGAACTTGAAGCCTGTCTCATGATGTCCAGAAAAGGGTTTTGTCTATTCTGTTCTACTTTAGACTCCAGACAGTGTATCATGACAGTTTTATACAGTACTGCTTTCCCACTCTGGTCTTATTCCTTCAACACCTCTGACTGTCACACATTGTTCCAGGTTCTGGGGATACAGTGGTGAGCAAAGCAGACCTGATCCTTATGCTCAGAGGGCTTACAGTCTAATGGGGAAAACAGTTGTGAACTGGAAACTGAGCAGAAGTGGAGTCCTGGCTCCGGGACTCAACAATTACCCCCCCCCCCATCCCCACCCCCAACCCCTGCCCCCACTCCCCATCCAACTCCCCAGCCCCACCCCCATCTTCCATCCCCCACCCCATCCCCCATCCTCCTGGCCCTCTCTGCTCTCTGTGGAAAGTCTCCTTGGAGTTCAGAGAATTTAGGAAACTTGCCTGAGGTTGGCATGGCCTGGTGGAGGCCTGTGGGTGTTGGGGGAGGCTGCACCAGGCCACCACACCCCCACCCCTCCCCTTCCCTCACCTCTGAGCTGCTTTCCTTCAACACTAAGGTAGTGCTGTGTCTCTGGTAATGAGTGTTTTGCCTTTGAGCACCATTTTTTTGTTTTGAAATTGAGATATAATTCACATACCATAACACTTACCATTTTAAAGTGTACATTTCAGTGATTTTTAGTACATGCACAGCAGTGTGCAACCATCACTACTAATTGCAAAACACTTTCATCACCCACAAAAGAAACCTGTGCCTATGACCAGTCAGTCCCCATTTGTCCTTGCTGCAGCTCCCGCAACCTCCAATCTGCATTCTCTGTGGATTGGCTGTGCTGGACACGTCCCATAAATGGGTCGTGCCATATGTGGCCTTTTGTGTCTGGCTTCCCTCAACATAACATTTTCAGGGTTCATCCATGCTGTAGCTTGTGTCAGTCTGTGCGACATTCATTCCTTTTTGTGGCCAAGTAAGATGCCATTGTGTGGCTGGCTGTACCATGTTTTCTTTATCCATCCATCTGTTGACGCTTTCATTTTCACTCCAATCACAGCCCCCCTGATGTCTCCTTGAGTTCGCCAGGCGGTGATTAGACGTTATTTCTAATTTCTCTATTGGAAATTTGGTCAGCAGTCTCCACCTGGTAGGCTGGCTATATTGGGCATGTTTTCCAGGTTGCCTGAGGAGAAGCCCGAGCAGTGATTTTGAAATGGGAAGGAGCTATCCTTCTGGTATACCGCTCCCGGAGGACATGCCCCAGCGAGGTGACTCTATTACAGATGGGAGTAGGTCATTCCCAAGAGTGTTGGGGCAAAGTGGCTGAGCCATTGATGAAAGGATGCTGTGGATGAGGGGCTGCCTGAACGACTTGGGGGCAAGTCTGTTTTTACAGCCACGCCTGGGCTGCAGTGCAGATGGGCTCTGGTGCTAGTCCAAGAGTGTGTTTGAGGCCCTTGCTTAGAGTGCCACCTTCACTGGCTTTTGTTTTCCCATGTATTTCATTAAGATGTAATTTACATACAGAAAAATTCACCGTTGTAAAATGTGCATTTTAACAAATACGTACAGCCATGTAACTACCACCTCAGTCAAGAAGATTCTCATCACCCCTGAAATTCCCCCAGACTCCTCTACACTCCCCTCCTCCCCACACACCCAGCCCCTGGCAACCAGTGATTTGTCTCTGCCTATGGCTTGTCTTTACAAGAATGTCATATAGATGGAATCACATGGAATGTAACCTTCCGACTGTCTTCTTTCACTTAGCAGGATGCATTTGGATTCGTTGTGTTGCTGTGTGCATTGGCTCCCTTTTATTTCTGAGTAGTATTCCATTGTTTGTGTATCATTCTCCAGTTGAAGGACATTTGGATTGTTTCCAATTTGGGGTGATTATGAATAAAGCCACTATAAACATCCATGAACAGCTTTTTGTGTGACCATAAGTTTTCATTTCCCTTGGGTAAATATCTAGGAGTGGGATTGCTGGGTCATATGATAAGTGTACGTTTAACTTTATAAGAAATTTCCAAGCTGTTTCCCAAAGAGCTGGAGCATTTTGCATTTCCACCAGAGGTATACAAACATTCTTTACCTTTTATTATTTCCTAGACCCCCAAATTGATCAGAGCCTATATGTGCTTGGCTTTTTCAGTTGCAAGGAAGAAAGACTTACTCTGTTTACCTATTTTGGTTCTGGGGCAGTGATTTGAGTGTAAGTGGCTTATTTGGGTGGTGGTCCTAGGAGACACCAGCAGGGGAGTGGAGATGTGAGAAGAAAAGGAAGGAAGCCAATAAAAGACGTGCTATTAATCAAGTTACAGTTTGGGGCAACTCATGCTCTGTCCCGCTAGGAACTCTGAGGAACAGTACCGAACACGTGCCTGAGTCCTCTCCCACCCACGGGTCTCCTGGCGGGGTTCTATAAGCCATCTCCCTTCAGTCATTGGCTGAGGGCAGCTGCCCGTGTCTCATTCATATCCTGGCACTTCTGGCTACCCTGTGTGCAGGGAGAGCTGACTGGCAGCTAGAGAGTCACAGGTGAAGGGCATTTGGAAGTCAGGTTGATATGTGACAGTGAAGATACACTCTTCTTCTCAGGTAACAAACATTTCCTTCCAGCTGTTCCCCATGCTTCGTCTTTCAACATGGCTCTGTCCACTGGTGGCTTCATTTTCTGCTTCGTGTTTTCTGCTAGTGTGTCTCTGCTTATTTCCCACTACCAACTAACTGATTCTGTTGAGTTCAGACTTCCCAAAGAGAGAAATTGGTTGATAAGTAAGTCACTGCCTTTGTATGGGACAAAGCCCTCTATTTAGGGCATCCTGTAGACACACTGGCCATCCATTGGCTGCCCTTTGATCAGGTGACCTGGCCTGGGCCAATCAGCTGTGACTAGGGAGGCAAGTTCCCGTTTGGAGCAGTGCTGTCTAATAGAACTTCCTGCGATGATGGAAATATTCTCTGTGACTGCTCTCCAATGGAACCTTCTGTGATGATGGAAATGTTCTGTAACTGCCCTGTCCAATATGCTAGCCACTAGCCCATGGGGCTGCTGACCGCATGAAATGTGGCTAATGCCACTGAGGAGCTGAATTTTTAATTTAGTTTAATTTTAATCAATTAAGATTTAAATTGATGGAGTCTCTCGTGATTACTGTACCGGGCAGTACAGTTCTAGAACATGGGCTCAGAAGGAGCCTTGGCCTCTTCTCTCTAGCATACCGTGTGACATCACATGCTTTCGAGATCCGTTTTTTTAAAAGCCAGTTAATACCTGATTCAGCATCTTCGTGATTCTGATTCTGAATCTCTTAAACTCTTTTTTCCCCATTTGCTTCAAAAATTGGAAATACCATCATTTTAGGCAACGAGGACCCGATGACCTGTTGGTATGATTCTGTTCTGAAGCTACCTTTGATCTATTTACAGTTTATTCTCAGAAGCTCACTTTGATTCTGTAACTCACTCTGACACTTGTACTACACCTATTTTGCGTTGTCAAACGTATGTGTATGAGTTAGTGGTTTCCTCCTTCCACATGGAGACATGTGGCAGCTGACTGGGCCCCCCAGGCAGGAGGGCTGAAGTTGTCTCTTGGAAGTCAGGAGCACGAGTGCTGTTCCCCGTGGCAGCTTAAGTGTGAATTTCTGAAGTCGGAGCCAAGTTAGGTTCTGTACGGCCTGAAGACTATATAGGAACGTTTTAAACTTTTGTTTTAATGTGACTTTGCCTTGGCTTAAGGAATTCACTAAGAGACACCTGTTTCCAATTCTTTTGGAGTTATAATGAGATGCAGCTTCAGGAATCACTGGACGGGGAGTCTGGGAAACAGGGTTCTTGCTCAGGTTGTGCACTGATCGGCTTGCTTTGTGACCTTTAGCAAGTGACTGTACTTTCCTGAGCATTGTTTTCTTCATCTGTGAGTATGGAGATTTGGTTAGATCTGCATTTTACAAATGTTCATGGAACAGCATTGCAGGAAATGTTAATAGTTATGTCTGAGGAAAAGGCCACGGTCAAATACGTTGGGAAATATTACTTACTATATTTCCTTCTTGGATATTACAATTCTCTCTCTCTCTCTCTCTCTCTCTCTCTCTCTCTCTCTCTCTCTCTCTCTCTCTCTCTCTCTCTCCCCTTCCTTCCTTCCTTCCTTCTTTCTTTTTTCTCCTCCCCTTCTTCCCCTCCCCAAAGCACATTCTTATATCAGAGGCTCTGAGAAGTCCTGTAGAGGAATAAGATATATCTTTTACATTATATAAATCAAGTTTTCCAAAATTGTTTGAGCATGGAATCCAGCCTGTGTGTGCTTGCATGCATGTGTGTCTATGTGTAACATCTCTTGGCATCTCCTAGAATACTGTTCTATAAACCCATCAGCTTGGGAAATAGGAGTTGGTGATTCTTAAACTTTTCCAGCTTAAAAGTCTGAGTACTTGGCAAAGGAGGAAGTTAAATTCCTTTTCCATTATGCTCTTAGCTTTTCTTCTCCTCTCCTCGTTTCCCTTTCTCTTCCGCTTCCTCCTCCAAGTGTTAAAACTTAGTGGATTACTAATTGTGGATCTTTTCTTTTTCTGTAACACACATTCTGAGAGAGATGGTGGGAAGCAAGGTAGAGAGAGAATCACAGAGGTGCTTTTCTCAAGTGCCATGTGTCCGAAGAGGCTCTATATTTGTTATTATATAAATGATAATAATACAATTTATTGCTGTAAATATTCCCTCCGTGACCTATTGCACGCTACCAACCTGATATCTGTCAACAGGGAGGTGGGGAAAGACTTGACCCCTGCATGTGCTGGTGTAAGCGAGCTCCAGCACAACACTTTGTGGGATCCACCAAGATGATTGGAAGACTGGGAGAGGTCATCAGGTTCATAGCTTGGGCCATTGAGGGGAAAGATAGAGCAAGACCACAAGAGACCAAAACAGAAAAACCACATGCATTCAGCAGATGGTTGAGTGAAAACTGGGGTCCTCTTTTGCTTCAGATGACCTGGGTTTGAATTCCACCCACCACTTAATAGCTGCCTGACTTTGAGTGATCTCCTTAACCCCTCTGTGCTCAGTTTGCTCATCTGCAAAATGGGGAGAATATTGAGCCCCCCCCCCCCCCAGTGAGATGATGTGATGTGTGGGATACGTTTGGCACAGGGCCTAGCCCCTGCCAAGCACCTAAATATCGTTGCTATTACTCACCACAAACAATAATTTGTACAGGGTCCTAGGGTCCAAAGAGGAAGGTGCACACTAGTTGGAAAGGCAGACTCCAAGATGCATCCATCCTCCTGTGTTACTCCATGTTGGGCTAGCGGGGGCCTGCAGAGGTCTCTTCGGGCAAGCAGCAGCCTTTACCCATTTCACCCTCCCTAGTGGCACCCAGGAGCCTCCCGCTGTGAATCAAGCATGTGTGTCTGGTCTCGGAGTGCTCCCCTCCTATCCGTAATTTTTGGGGTCCTGCTCGTGTGTCAGGCTTTGTGCTCCCTGCTTTCTTCCTGTTCTTGGTTTCCTTCATCTTCTCCATGAGCTAAGCATCAGTAGCCTTGCCTTACCGATGAAGAAATCGAGGCTCCGGGTAGCACAGGCCTTTGCCGAGGCTCTTGGGAGGGTGGGCGGCTGGGGGAGGATTCTGACCCAGAGTTGGCACTATGGACTGAATGTGCGTGGCCTCCAAACCCATATGTGAAGCCCTGCCCTCCAGTGGGATGCTATGTGGAGGTTAGTCTTTGGGAGGTGACTAGGGTTCAATGAGGTCATGAGAGTGGGGCCCCATAGTGAAATTAGTGTCCTTATAAGAAGAGGAAGCGAGCCCGAGCTTTCTTCATCTGCCATGTGTGGACATAGTGAGAAGACAGCTGACTACAAGCCAGCAAGAGAACCCACCAGGGAACGGAATCGGCCGGCACCTTGGTCTTGGACTTCCGCCCTCCAGATCTGTGAGAAATACATGTCTGTTGTTTAAGCCCCCCAGTCTATGGAACTCTTTTTTATGGTAGCTGATGCTGACTGCGACAGTTGGGGTCTCAGCCCCCGTCAGAGTGCCTGGGCTCCACTGTGATCCAGTAGCGAGGAGCCCCCATTGTAGGGCATGTGCATATTTCCAGGACTTTGGGTCCTCCAGGAACACGCTGGGTTCTGCAGGGCCCTGTGTAGAATCACTGGCCTCTGCCCTGTGAGCTGCCATCAATGTGGGGAGGCCTCTGAGCCTGCTCAGTCCTGGCCCCACAGACTGAGCCATCTTGGGCCCCTCTCTAGGCCCCACAAAGGGAGAGGTTCTCTGAGGAGCCCAGCCCCCCCAGCTGAGCCTGGGACCCCCTGGCCACAGGGCATCCCTGGCTTCTTGTAGGGGAATGGTCTGAGGTGAAGCGGTTGTGCCCATCGTCTCGGGGAGGTTTATTGGAGGCTGCTGTGGGCTGAGCAGACTGCGTTCTTAAACTACTTTTAGATGCAATGCTGCTTGTTTCCCAAGGAGAGCCCTTCCCAACGAGAAGGTGCTTCCCAGCCACCATCCCACGAGCTTTTCCTTCCCTTTCATAACTTGTATGTTTTTAAAGATAAGGAAGTTTAAATAGTCAAACCATAGGGCCGGCCGGCCAAGGGAACATGCTGTCAGTCCTTGCGGCTGGGATAGGAAGCGGGAAGGTGCCTCTACCTGGGGGCTTAGCTGCTCTTTGTGGTTGGGCAGCTGGTTGAGGAACCAGAGGGCTTTTTCTGCCGCTTTCGCACTCACGAGGCCTGGGTTTGGCCAGTTTGGAGGGGTTGGGATAGGGATGGGAAGATGCTTTATTACCTGGAGCTGGTGTAGATGGCCCCTCCTGCTAGCTTACAGTCTGGGGGCAGGATTCATACTTGCTGGGTAAGCTGGCATTGGGCTGCAAGCTTTCTCCCCTTGGCCAGGCAAGGGATCCCCACCTGGGCGAGACGGCCGTCCTCACAGGCTGGCAAGGGGCTGGAGGCTGAGCTGACCGTGCCCTGCTTTAGGGACTGGGATGGCAGTGGGTTGAGAGGTAAAGTCTTAGAGCAGGTCACCTGAGGGTGGCCTTGGTGTCCTCTCTTTGCAGTTGTGATATAAAAGAGCAAGGCTGTCCCGGGTACTTCAGGCTGCTGTGGGGGAGTGAGTGCCCGGTAGGAAAGAAGGAGGCCAGGAGGCTGGAGACTGAAGCCAGAGCCTTGGGGCCTCAGTGAAGATGTAGGGCTTCAGTTCTAGGGAGCCATAGATGGTTTTCATGCAGGAGCAACTAGTGCTTTAGAAAGCTTACCCTGGGGCCCCAGGTGATCTCATGGCCTGTAAGAGGTTGGACCCACACCCAGCAAACCGTGGGACAGCCCTTTTCTTCCCTTTTGTGGCACACTGCCCCGATTTCAGCATTTCTCAAACTTTTCATCCCCGCTCTAGTGCAGGTGTAGGTCAGCGTAAGTTTGGTGATCACCCCAGGGGGCTGTATGTGGATGTGACTGACCTACAAGGATCTTTTGTGCTCCTTTCAACTTGCCTCGCTGTTCTGCCTGCCACACGGAACTCACCCATGGGTCTTATGCACCAACGTGGAATGAGTGAGTTCTATTCAGGCTGTTTTGAGAGAAACCCCATAGGAATCAACTCCATCCAGCAAAGGGGGGTTTATTGCACAGATTCCACAGGCATCTCAAGAGAGACCCCACGAGGACACAGAATGGACCAAAACATAAAGAACAAAGGTTGTTATTTTTATATTACAGGGGCTGCTTGCTAATTTAGCACCTGACCCAACATGGCAGCCTTGTCCCCAGGCAGTGTGATCCTGTGGCTCTCATGTCCCCATGGCTGAGTGCCCCAAGCTCTTGGGGTCCCCTGGAGAGAGCTCCTCTGTCCTCTCCAGGCTACAGGAACCAGCCAGCCAAGGGACACGAGTTTCTAAGGTCAAGTGTCCAGCCCTGTCCAAACAGGCATGTGACTGGTACTACTAGCCCACAAATCAAGGTGGGCAGGAGTGGAGGTGAGGGAGAGGGGGCACGGCCTAGGCCTTCCTCTGCCTGGGGGAGGCGCTCCTGGTCTTTCAGCTGTTTGGCAGAACCAACTCAAATTCGCCCTGCCATTGTGGTCTAAGGACAAAAAGCACGTGAGCAGTCTTGGGTTCTGGCAAGTAGGTCCAGTGACTACTTGTGGGAGCCTGAGTTTTGTCCTCCATGAAGTGAAAGGGTTAGATTAGATGGCCTCTGGGAATGTTTTCAAAGCTATGGTTTGATTGGGAGCTTTGCCTTGTCAGCCACACAAGCGGACGTGGGACCAGGGAAGCTGCTTGAGCATCAGAAAGTGGGTCCGCCCCACCCCTTCTGCCCAGGCAGGTGCAAAACCCTAGGCTCTGCCTCACAGGAAATGGGGTCCCCTGAGGGTATGATACGAATAAAAACCGACTGAATTTCTGCAGACACAGGAAGAGGAGGACAGGGTACCCTTGTTTGTGCTGATTGATCCCCAAATGAGTGTCCTCTCTGCAGCCTTCCCGGGTGACCTGTGGGGTGTAGATCACCAGTTGGTAAAGAACAGGGTAGAGACAGCTGATACCCACTCGGCCTTGCCCTGTGCCCTGGCCCTGTCCACACTGACATGTGCTCTGAGAGGGAGAAATTCTCCGTATTTGTTGTTTATCCTCACCTACTTCTGAAGCAGCAGATGGGAAAATTGAATTAGCAAAGGCAACTGTCAGACAAGCTTTGTGTTAACTAGGTGGACATAATTAGATTATTTAAAAACAAAATCCAATTCAGTGTTTTTCTGTGCTAAGAAGTGAATTCACGGTTGGAGGAGTCCCAATGTGGCTTCCCTCTGCCTCTGGGCAGACCCCGTGTGTGGGTTTCAGCAGATGGTCCTGATGTCTGAGTTCCCGCCTCTGTCAGTGCAACCCCATCATAAGCTAGACCCCCTTTGCTGCTTTCACTGCACAAGAGATCACGGTGTGGTGTCGTGGGTGAAAGGCCAGGCAGCCTGGGCTTGAATCTTAGCTCTTCTACCAAATAGAACCTGACCTGGGGCAATTTAGTTAATTTCTCTGAGTCTCTGTGTTTTCATCTGTAAAGTGGGAGAATAATAGAGTTATTGAGATTTAAATCATTAACCCAGGCACATGATAAATGCCGGCTAAGTGTGTGCCTTTGTCATAGGAGTCTTGTGGCACTAGTTGTCACTGTCCTCTTCTCAGGACATGGAGGAGAGATGAGGAATGGGTGGGTTGTCCTGTCTCTTTTGTCATTATAGAATGTCCTGGTTTTGTGTCCAGGGCTGGACCCAAAGGTGGGGTTCATTAATTGTCTGTAGAGGCTCGAGCCCCAGCTGGTCTCACTCCTGGGGTGATTTGAGTGTCGATAACAAAGGGGGTGCTCTCACCTGGCAGCCTAGTCCCTATGGGCCCGTAAGGCTACCCACCAGAGGGGGAGGGTGTTCCAGCTTCTTCTCAGGGTAGAAGTGAGGCCTTGGTCACAGGAGGATCATTACTTACCTCATTTAACCCTCTTCCGGGCCAAGTGTCTGTTTGTTCTCTAGTGGAAACATAGAAACGAACCGGCATCATTTCTAAACAAAGAGGGACTTTTCACAGGAAGTTTGTAGACCTGACACCTTCTCCCTGCTTGCGGGTAGCACAGTGGCCTCTTCTCTGACAATTGGTGTGACTTGCTTGAGAACAATAGACAATGGTCTTGGCCCGCTTCCTGTATGAAGGAAGAATGGGCACAGGTGGGAGTCTGGAGCCCCGGTCCCACAGCCCCTGTCATGTGCTCAGGGATCTGAGGTCATGAAGCCATGTGATGGCCCTGTAATGGGAGCGGTAAGGGCTCACATGATGGAGGGTCCCTGTGGGCAGGCCCTGTTCTGACACTTTCCACACTTTAATGAATCCTGAGGAGGAGTTCAGGACTGACATGGGTTGCTGAATTCTGCTCACCAGGCCTCTTCCTCGGAACCATCTCGGAGGAGGCTTGCCAGCCCCAGGCCTGGGACGTGGACCTTCGGGAGGCGGGGGGCCTTGCTTACCCTGCTCCTGCCCACCTTGCCACCTGCACCTCCTGCCAGTTTCCCTGCTTTGTCTACTCTTGGCATCTGGCTTCCTTTTAGTTCCTTGGATGTGCCTTCCTCCATGCTGTTCTCACCGCCTAGCACTCCTGCCCTCTCCCCTGCTTGTCCCCCATTGGGTCCTCGCGACCTTCAGGGTTTGGCATAAAACCTCATCTTCTCAGGGGACCTCTAGTTGCCATCCTGAGTAGCCAGGCTCTTTTGCCCACCCCTGTCAGGTCCATTATTCCAAATCACAGCCCCCGTTCATTGCTTTCTTTTCCAGTACTCGCCAAAATTTGTAGTTGTGCTTTTGTTGGTTTACTGGCAATTCCTCTCCCGACTAGAACATTAGCTGCTCAGTGCAGGCCCAGCTGGTCCACCTGACTCACAGCACCGGCCTGGCTCGCAGACCTTCAAACGCTGGGTGAATGAGTGAATTAGTTTGGGGGGACTGTCTAGGAGATTTTCAGAGGTTTCTTCTGAGGTGTGAAGTTGAGAGTTAAGTATGCTTTTTGTAAGTCACACAACAGACATTTTCCTTCCAGCAGCTCAAACGGCAGCGTGCGTGGCATGCTAGTTCAAAAGAAAGAATCACTCTGTTCTTAAGAACCTCTGGCAATTGCATCTGTGTTGGGCGAATTGGCACGCTCGGCTTCTGGAGAGATACAAATGTGGAATTTGAACTCTACCCTACCTCAGAGAGCAAGGCTGCAGCAATAGGGCCAAATGCATTTAAATGTCATGAGTGTTATTATTAGTTGTAATCTTATCTTGTTAATAATAATAACAGGACCCACCTAGAAGTTGCCGAACAGCAGACGGGCGCTTTCCTAAGTCCGCGCAGTCAGACAAGACTGCAGACTCTGGGGAGGCGCCAACTGACTCTATTAGCACCACCATGAGGGACAGACGGAGTGTTGGCCGGAAGCCCCACCCTGGTCACCGTGTTCAGCCACATCCTCCACGCCCTTCGGGGCGCTGGTCATTCAGAGGCGCCGTGGAGGCCCATGGCCTCTTAGACGCTGGCCTCACCTCTTCAGCGGCTCCCTCAGCCCCCTTAGCTGCCAGCGCTAGAGGCCTGCAGGTCTGGGGACTGCAAGGCAGGCTCTCGTCACAGAGATCGCTGCATGGCCTTTCCCTTCTATTGTTTCCTGCCCCAGTGACTTGCTGAGACAATGTGTTTCCTACAGATTTTGTTTGCGTGCATTGACTTCCTTGTTTTGCTCTAGTCAACAGACATTTAGCATATACAGATCTGTGTGCCTGACAAAGAGAAATCTGGAGGCCTGGACCCGGCGGCTGCCCTGAGTCACCAACTCCTTGAGTCTGCAGATCTTGGATGGGCCAGAACTTGTAAATGACTCATACCATCCATGCCGCCCGCGTGTTCAGAGATTCAGTTGCTGGCTGCTCAATGAGGGGAAATGTTGGGCCTCTGATCAATCAAGGGGGACCCATGTTTGAGAACCATGTTAGTCAAGGTTGAGGCCCTGTCCCAACACCTTTCTTAGCTGTGTGAGTTGGGGGAAGTTGCTTACCTGACGTGAGTGTGTTTCCTCATTGGTAAACACAACACCTACCTCACAGGGCAGTTGGGAGGCTTACAGACATTAATATTGGGAAATCATCTGGTACCAAGCCTTATGCATACGTGCTAGCTGTTCTTGTTATTTGTCTGTTGGGCTCTGTTTTGCAGACTCTCCCTCACAGATCTTACCGGGAATGGCTTTCCTATGGACCCCCTCGACCTAGAAGTGGAATCGGGGAGTCCATGATTGTAGGCTGATGTGATCCTGGGTGTAGTGGTGGTGGATCGTTCATCGAAAATGGTTCAGAATGTTCTTAACATCTCGCTGGCATGGGATGTTTGGCTGAATAGGTCAGTAGCTAAGAGCTCAGATGCTGAATGTGACAGACCTGGGTTTGCACCCGTCCTTCTGCTCTTACCAGCTGTGTGACCTTGGACACACTACTTGTCTTCTCTGAGCGTTTCTCATCTGGGAAATTGAGCCTACGAAATCCCTGTTTCATAGGAGGGCCATGGGCATTAACTGACCTGACCCTGTGTTTGTAAGGTGCTTAGGTGGGCCTGGCACACAGCCAGCGCGTAGAAAGGGGGGCTGCCCTGACCCATGGGCTACACCTGACAAGGTATTCTTAGAAAGGGCATTGGAAATACAACAGTCTTGAGGAAACTGGAGTGGTTGAGGTGGGGAGCAGAGGAGATAATCAGTCTTTAAACTTCTTAAGGCCTGACTTCATCCGACTCAGGGTTGCCTATGTTGTTTGTGGTCCCGCTCACAGAACTGGAGTGATAGGCGGCAAGACCATTCTGGAGGGACCGGCGCTGTCCTGGAGAGAGTCGCTTCCTGTTCCAAGAGCAAAAGCTGGAAGCCCTGGGGAGGGATAGGGACGTGGCAGTCCAGCTTGGTCACCTTCAATATCCTTCTCAGTCTGGAATGCCAGCACTCTTTACAGACCCAGAGCTAATAGCCCCCTTCAAAACCATGTGCCTGCTAATCCCCATGCCTTGGCATATGCGCACACAGATCTGGGGGTCTCTTTATTAGATTTGAAGGCTCAGGAGAGATTATGTGGGGTCCTGGGTCCTGGGTCTACTGAATGTGGATTTCTGGAAGGGGGCCTTGGCAATGCCACCCTAAGCTCAAAGAAGGTGGTTTGAGATGCATCCACTGGCACCTGTTCTGAGGTCAGTAGTATCAGGGGCCATGGTGGTCCCTTCCAAATGGAGCTTTGTTCTGAGATTCTCCTGCCTGCCTCGGTACAGTAGGTTGTAAATATCAGGAGTGGGTGCCCTCAAGAGTGTGCAGACTCCACATGACCACTTAACAAGGGTTTTAAGCAAATTCATCCATGAGCAATCCATGGTGGCCAGTATGGGGACAGGGTGCCAGACTCAACACTCTAGCCCCTGGCTTTCTCAAGCCTGCCTAGCTGCCCAGGGTGTCTGAGGCATTGGCACCTCAGACCACAAGTGTGGGTGGGCCACTGCTCTGACTCATTTCCCCAGACTTTGTCCCCCTTGGCCATCTACATTTTGACTCTGGTTTTAGGATTTGTTTGATGGTAGGAAAGTGGTTGAGCCATATATTTAGTTGTGTGTGTGTGTGTGTGTGTGTGTGTGTGTGTGTGTGTGTGTTTTAAGACCTTTTAAAAAAAGAAGTTCTAGGTTTACAACAAAATTAGGGAGCTACAGAGAATTCCCATATATCCCCTACCCCCAAATGTGCACAGCCTCTCCAATTATCAGCATCCCCTGCCAGAGGCACCCTTCTTACAACGCGTGAGCCTGCAGTAACACACCATCCAGAGTGTAGTTTACCTTAGGGTTCAGTCTTGCTTTTGTAAGTTCTATTGGTTTGAACAAACGTGTAATGAGTGGCATGCCTCCATCACTGTCGTATCGTCCATCATCACATAGAGTAATCGTACGACTCAGAGTAGTTTCCCTGCCTTAAATGTCCTCTGTGCTTGGCTTATTCAGCCCTGGTAACCCCACCCCCTGGCAACCACTGACCTTTTTACTGTCTCCATAGTTTTGCCTTTTCCAGAATGTCATAGAGTAGGAATCATACAGTGTGTAGCCTTTTCACATTGGCTTCTTTCACAGTAATACGCATTTAAGGTTCCTCCATGTCTTTTCATGGCTTGGTGGCTCATTCCTTTTTAGCTCTGACCAATGTTCCATTGTCTGCATGGACCACAGTTTATCCATTCGCCACTGAAGGACATCTTGGTCGCTCCCAAGTTTTGACAATTATGAGTAAAGCTTCTATGAACACCTGTGTGTTATTTACCGTCTCTATATCTTCTTTGATGAGGTGTCTGTTAAGGTCTTTGGCCCATTTTCTAACCAAATTATTTGTTTTCTTATCGTTGAGTTTTAAGAATTCTTTGTATATTTCAGATAACAGTCCTTTATCAGATGTGTCTTTTAAAAATATTTTCTCGCAGTCTGTGGCTTGTCTTCTCGTTCTCTTGACAATGTCTTTTGCAGAGCAGAAGATTTTAATTTTAATCAAGTCCAACTTTGCAATTATTTTTTTCAGGGAATCCTGTCTTTGGTGTTGTATCTAAAATGTCATCTCTAAGCCTAAAGTCATCTAGAGTCTCTCCTGTGTTATCTTTTGATACTTAAGATTTTCCAAGGGTGTTGCCATCACCTTTTGTTGAGATATTTGACTAGCCTTTCCTTGATCCTACATGTTCTCTTTTTTTTCTTCAGCTAGTTAGATCTGGGTTTATGTCATAAGTGAGGGAGCCCTGACATGCTTGAGTTAGAGTGAAGCCTGGTTAAGCTGTTGGCATCTGACTGGGGACTGGTTCCACCCACCCATGCCACTGAGGAGCGGGACCCAGGCCCCGGCTGACACTCAGATTACAACACTGACCGGGCTCCATGGGAGGCCAGAGGTTTCCCCTGGGGCACAGGAACACAGGCCATACTTACTTGGAGATGTCTGACCCTGACAAGCCTGGGGAACGCCAGCCATTGACTGATACATGGTCCAGGTGGGGCTGCACCTCGATACCAGACGGAAAGCACGTGAGCAGTAAACATGCGGAGACATTCCAAGTGTGATGTTCATTTCGTGGCTTCATTACACACTTACCCTCTGTGCTTCCTTCAGACGGTGATTAGCCCGTTGCCGCTGCGTGTCACACTGGCATTGTCAAGGGGTGTCTGGGCCGTCAGAAACCTGCAGGACTCAGGACAGGTGTGTTTACATGGCTGTTCCTGGTGGTGGTTTCCTTCGGTGACTTGTGCCTCCTGAAGCACAGCTGAGTATTTTTCTCTCCACTGGATACACTGGAGGCAAGGGGTGTATTTTTGCCTGTTGAAGGAAGATACAGGTTTAGGTTTCTCTGTCCCCTTGTCTGAGGGGCTCTTGCATCCTTACACATGGCGTCTGGGAGGGCTCTGAGGCCCGGCCTGCAGACCCAAGAAGGCTGACAGGGGGTCAGCACTAGGGTTCCCCCCTCGGCTCCAGCTCCCTCTAGGTGGCCTTGGGCAGCTCTGACTTCTGTGGGCCACAGGTTCCTACTGTTACAGGGAAGTTACTGTGGAAATGCAAAAACCATTTTAATGTAAAATTTTTGGAATGAGAATATTGCAAAGTGGTGAAGAGCCTGGGATCTGAATTTTGGTTCGGTCGCATGCTAGCTTCCTAAGGCTCTCAGTTTCCTGGCCTGTTAAGTGGGCTAATGATGGTCCCTACCGCTGGGTTTGGGGAAGATGCAATGACGTGGGCACCAGAGCACAGTTACTGGCACATGGTAAGACTCGGTGGGGGGCAGCTTTCCCCATTCTCATTATCACAGCGTGACCACCACTCAGGGTGGGATGCGAGCTTCCTGTTGCTGAGGTTACACCCACAGAAGCACCTAGAGCGAAGTGACAGGTCACACAGTTGATCAGCATCTTTGGTTTTTCTTCTCCAAGCAGTGACCTGGATGGTTGTGTAAGGTGACCTGCTCCTGACCTGTTAGAAGTGAACCAGGGAGAGAGAGATTCCTCTACCCTGGGTGGGACCTCTGTGACCACTGCTCGTGTTACCACTTCCTGGAGACAGCCAGTCCTTTCAGTTTTGTGATTCATTTATTTAAACTTTCCTGTGAAGGAGTCCTGATACAGAGGAAGAAAAACATATGGTGAACCCTTTATTTCCTGTGATAAACAATGACCTTTGGAACTGGGGTTAAGTCGGAATTCTCCAAGGCAGAATTTATTTATTTATTTTTTGCTGCCATAGTTTTAAAGTCACGCCATGCTGTGCTTTTGGCGGCTGCTCTTTCTGGATGGTAATCCCAATGAGATGCCAAGACGTGAGATGGGTGCCTTTAGAAGGCATTCCGAAATGTTAGTCCCTGGAATAAAAATGCAACATTTGTTGGAGGAGAGGGCTGAGCGTGTGTAAAAAGGGTACTTATGTAGTTAGTGTCAACATCAGACAGGAAAAGAAGGCCTGTGGTTTGGGGACCGTCTTGCTGGTCCCCCAGGCTGGGGTTTGAAGAAAGTCTCGTGCCTTTGCTCCTCTGTTTGCCGGGTTAACGTTTCACTCACATTTAGCCCCACTGATGGGATGTGCTGGGCTTTGGCTGGAAAGGCGTACAGCTCAGATCCTGCAGCACAGGATGAAATTCAAAAGAGGAATCAGAGGGAATTTGGGTTTCCTTGAAGCCCCCTTTGACATTCTAGCAACGCACCTAGCAGAGCGGGGTAGAAGACTCCAACAGGAGGCCTGAGGTCAGTCCTGGCCTGTCAAAGTCAAAGTGGGGAGGGAATTTTGGGAGGGTGAAGTCCTTTTTTTACATAGGAGAAAACCAAGGCCCAGAGAGGATGTGTGGAAGGCCTAACAGCACACAGCTATTTAGAACCTAATTGAGACCTGAACCCATGTCTTAACTTCCAATCTAGGGTTCTTCCATGAATGACTTATAGCTTGTTGCCAGATTTATACAATGATTCATTATTATTACGCTATTCATCACTTCTGTACCAATTTATATTGGCAAAAGAAGTTTATATCATATGGGTTTATTTTAGGTAACATAATCATATTACAGAAAATTTTCTCCAAGGAGTGAAGTCCACTAACCATTAGCATTTGGGCATATTTCTTTCCTGTCTTTATTTGTGTCCAAGCATGTGAGTGAGAAGTGAAAGAAAAAGAAAGACCTGCAAAGTAAATATACAAGCGTATATAACTGTAATAATGTCAGATCTATTATTTAGCTTGACCTTGAAGTTTATAGAAATTGAGGTGGAGTCCCCCGGTGGCCATATTTCCATCCCTTGTCCTTGTGACTTGGGAAAATTTATGATTCCTTGGCCAAAATTCAGGATCACGTGACCAGGTTTTTGCTTGCTGCCTTATCTGGTGAACAAATTTTTAACCTAAATGTCCTCAAGTGAAGAATTAGGTGGTGAAGGGTCTGGAAGGTGGTTGGGTTGGAATCCTCTTGCTGGACACTGTCCATGGGTCACTGACCTTGGATCAGCTCAGCCAGACCCACGAGAGAGCTCACAGACCACCAGAGCTCAAAGACCAAACTACTGGCTGACTGTGTCCGCACGCTTTCCCAGGAGGGCTAACTGATGATGTGGCGGCATGGTCCTTGTGTATATTCTGTAAATGAACAGAAGTGACAAGTGGCGGGTGGCAGCCTGGGGCCCCATGGCTGGTCCTCATCACTCTGCTCCAGGCTGTTGGGGAGCACCCCACACCCCTCTCTCTCCCCTGTTACACTCCCACCATGACTTGCCTCCACTCTCCAGGGTGGCACCCAGGAATCTGTATTCTTTTGAAATCACTTTATTGAGGTATAAATGACAGTGAACTGTACATATTTGTAATGTGCCATTTGAGAAGTTTGGGACATATGTTTACACCAAGGAACCACTACCACAGAGAACTCAGTGAACACGTCATCACCCATAAGTTTGCAGATGCCCC
The DNA here is from genome assembly GCF_057876585.1 of Rhinolophus sinicus. Classification (NCBI taxonomy): domain Eukaryota; kingdom Metazoa; phylum Chordata; class Mammalia; order Chiroptera; family Rhinolophidae; genus Rhinolophus; species Rhinolophus sinicus. The sequence continues at coordinate 9,933,142 of NC_142515.1, read as the reverse complement.
TTTATAATCCCACCTTCTCATCCCTCCCTGCCACAGCCCCAACCCCAAGCAACCACTCTTTCTGTCACTATGGATGAGTGGACATTTTCTAGACATTTCTATAAGTGAAATCATACAGTAAGTACTCTTTCTTGTCTGTGAAAAAAACTCAGCATAAGTATTTTCAGATTCGTGCATGTTGCTGTGTATCAATAGTTTATTCCTTTTCATTGCTGAGTAATATTCCAGTGTATGGATGTACCACAGTTGGCTTATCCACTCACATGTTTGGACATTTGGGTTGTTTCCCGTTGTTTTTGCCATAGAAAATAAAACTGCTGGGAATACCACGTACAAGTCTTTCTTTGGATATATATTTCCTTTTCTCTTGGGTAAATACCTAGGATGATATGGCTGGATCTTATGGTAGGTATATGTTGAACTTTTCCAGAAATTGATAAACTGTTTTCTAAAGTGATACACCGCTGTGCGAGGAATCTGTATTTTTAAATAAGCTTTTCCAGTGATTCTCCTATAGCCCTTTTCTTCCTGAGAGCACTGAATAGCCCTGTGTTTGGCCCAGAGTGACAGGTCTTGTGGGCCAGTCTCCTCCACCTGTTTTCTGAGAGCCAGTCTGGCCTTGGAACCTCCCTGCAGGCTGCCCCTGTGCATGAGGGCGCTGGAGAAGCAGAGGTGGCAGCTCAGATGCTTCCTGTCCATACACGTCTCCGACCCACCCAAGCTACGTAGATGCGTTGACTTTTTGCAGGGTTGACAAGTCATGTGGCAGGCAACTGCCTTATCCAGTGCCAGTGTCCCACACAGAGGCCTTAAAGAGGTGAACACTCGTGTGGCCCCCTCAGGAATGCTTGGGTGTCTTGGGAGTCATGTTTTTGGTTGTCCACTGGCTTGATGTGTGCCCTCTGAAGGGACAGTCTGGAATCTGCTGTGCCTGAGAGGTGGACTTCTCTCAGCGCTTCTACCGTCACCTGGCATTTATTGGTCCCCTTAGATACCAAGCCCTGAGCTAGGTGCTATTGTAGAAGGAGGCACAGGGTTTTTCAGTGTCCACGGCGGAGCTCAGTGTCCTGGGGAAAAGGGCAGGAGGGGCCGATTTTCTGATGGAAACAGGTGTGGAAGGGAACAGGCTTGGTGCTACTGGGAGGGGTGGAGGGAGGGAGGATGGGTAAGCCAGACTCCACTGCCGAGGCCACAGCAAGTGTGTCTCTTCCCTGTTCATGCTCACCCTTCACAACATGCCATCACTTTTGAGGTGGCCTGGCATTCCATGGCCAATGCCGGCTCCAACCATGCAGGGTAACGATTGTGTTCCAGGCCCTGTGTCAGCCCCGATGCTCACATCAGTGGCTCCTCGATGTTTTCAGCAAGTGCTCTCACTGGAAAAGCTCACACCATCTTCCTGGGGGGCAATGAAGTGGAAGGGAAGCATGTGAAAAATGGAGCAGCCCTGGGACAGTGTGAAGTCTGTTCTGTTACTGGAGAAGCTGTCGGTTGCTTTGCACACACCTCGTGCTGGTGGTGGTGGAGGGGGCTGGGAATCCCACGGCTTGGAGGCATTGGCTGTTTGGATCCTATGGCCTGGCCTCCCTTTTCTCTTGGATTCCTGCTGTCCCGAACCCCACAAATCTGGTACCTGAGTGTTGCACTGGGGCCCGAATGGGAAAAGCCCTGAATTCAACAGCCAGGGGAGTTGGGGCTTCCCCTGTAGGCAATGGCAAGTCCCTGCACTGTACCCGGGTGTTGGAGGCCTTACAACCTTTACCTCTGGAAGCTTTTCCCTGTCCATGCAGAACAACTGTAATCAAAGTGAAAAGTGAACTTTAAAATGGTGGTGCAGGGACAAACTATGTTTGCTAGCGAATTATCCCATGCGTGCTTTGTCTGAGTGTTAACAGGCAATGAGGATAACAATTAGTGCTCACACCACAGAATCGATGCTCCCAGCCTGCGGGCTGGCACACTTGTTGCCCACAGCTCCCAAATGGGGCTTTCCTTGTTGGCTTTGCTGCCTGCAGGCAGGTGAATGCTAGTGTCGGCCTGCCAATCCACCCTTCTGTCATCGTCGTTCAAAAGTGGTTCTAACAGCTCGGGTCCACTGACATCCACTCTCCAGTACCCTCTGTCTTTGGAGGTTGTTTTATTGTCTGGCTGTTATTTGGGGGTCTCAGGATGGAGTAAAAGTTATCATGTTGCTCAGCTCCGCCATGTTTGACTGGAACTGCCCCACCTGCTCTCTCCAGGTGCTGGGTGGGGAGTCCCCTTTTCCTGATGCTCAGAGCACCCTAATATGGCAGCCCATTCTCTGCCTACCAGTGGAGGTGTTCCTGGAATTATGTATATTTTTTGTCTTTTCTTAATGTGTATATTTGGAAAAATATACATAACATAGAATTTACTATTGTAACCATTTTGGGTATTCAATTCAGTGGCATGAATGACATTCATAGTGTTTTGTAGTCATCACCATTTTCCATTTCCAGAACTTTTTTCATCACCCCAAACAAAAATTTTGCACCTATTAAATAATAACTCCCGATTCCTTCCTTCCCTAAGCTCCTGGTAACTTCTGTTCTACTTTCTGCTGCCTCTATGAATTTGCCTATTTTAGATACTTCATTTAAGTGGAATCATACAGTATTTGTCCTTTTTTTGTCTGGCTCATTTTACTTAGCATAATCTTTTTAAGGTCCATTCATGTTACAGCATTTTCCAGTATTACATTCCTTTCTATGGCTGAATAATGCTCCACTGTGTGGACATACCACATTTTGTTTACTCACTCATCTATTGATAGAACCTTGAGTTGTCTCCACCTTTTGGCTATAGTGAATAATGCTGCTATGAGCATTGGTGTACAGGTATCTGTTTGCGTCCCAGTTTTCAAGTCTTTGGGGTATAACCTAGAAGTGCAATTGTTAGATGGTATGTTTAATTTTTTGAGGGACTGTTAAGCTGTTTTCCTCGCAGAATGCTTTGGAGGCGATGACTTGCCATGGCCTGCAGGGTACAGCCCCAGTGCCTGCCTCTTGCATTCCGGACTTTCTCGTTCTGGCCCGAGCGTAAGCGTCTGCTCCGGCCAGGCTGCTCTGCTACCATGTCCTGCCGCCCTGCTTGGGCTGGGTTATTCCTCTCTCCTGGGCCATGCCTTGCCTCCTCCTGGGACCCAGTACAAATCCTGCCCTCACCGCCTCCTTTGGAAAAAATTGCCCCACGCTGCTGTTCAGTGACACTCCATCCTAATTTTCTAACTAACTAGGGTTACTAATCTCTGCCTTGAGATTACCCTCTGCCTCCCCCACCCCCTTGCTCTTTAGGTCCTATTAAGGTTCAGACACACAGAGGCAACATGGGCCCCTCCCTGTGGCGATGCCTCTGCCTGGCTCGCCTCAGTGCTTGTGCCAGCCTGTGTGCAAGCAGCTGCTCTGTGAGCAGCACCCCCTACACCCCCCACGTGGCATTCTCTGCACAGGGAGGGGTCTGGCTGGTCCCTGGCGTGAGCGTGCTGAGCTTTCCAAGCTGGCAGTCTGCCTCAGGTTCCCGGGGTGGTGACTAGCTGTCTCCCCTCTTGGGCCCCTGCCAGTTGGGAAGCAGGCCCTCGAGCACTGCCATCCCCGAACCAGGAAGGCCATCAGGTCACCTGATCCCCACGATGGCTGAGAAGCCTGGCTGAACTCTCCTCCTGTGAATTAGTGCTGGCGAAGCAAGCAGCCACTGACTAAGCTTTGTGGGCTGGTTCGGTGGATACCAAGCCTCTTATTTCTTCAGCATTATCTCACTGCACAGAAAACAGCCTGAGTGGCCTGTCACCCCAGCCAGAACCCTGGTGTCGTCTCTTGAGCCCTTCCTGCTCGTCATTAACACTGGTGATTTTTCCTCTGAAATATCTGTCCTCGTCTCTAGCTTAGATGGTGGCTGTGGCTTCCTGTGGGGTGCCTTCCCTTCTGGTTTCCCCCTCCAATCTGCCTGTTACACAGCACAGTCTTCCTAGAGTTCAAATTCCAGCTGCACCCTCCAAACCAGTGATTCACTAACATCTCTTCCCCCTGCGGATGTCAGGCCCCTGAATCACTTTAGTTCTGAGTGTGCACCGAGCTCTCCCTCTCACTGTCTGCTTTCACATGTACCATTCCCTGGGCCTGGAACATTCTACCAGCTCTTGACCAGGCCAATTCCCACTCGTTCTTCAGGCGTCAGCTCAGACATTGCTCCCCAGGAGAGACTTCTCTGACCCCAGTCCTGTTGTCCCTACCACTTGTGTACCCACTTCCCTTTGCAGCCCACACTCACCAGACTGCGTTATAGGTGTCTGTTCTTATCTGTCTCCCTCACCAGTCTAGACGTGTCTCGTACCCTTGTGTGCTCAGCTCCTAGGCCAGGGCCTGGGTACGGCCGGGGCTGGAGAACTGTGTGCTGTGGGGACGGGAGGACGGACGGGTGCATGGACCACGGCTCTGCGCGGGGCCAGGTTTCTCCCTGGAGCGTGAAGGACAGGCCCAGGTGAGCGGCAGCAGCTTCTCGCTCTCATCGTCAGCAGCCGGGCACAGAGCTACCTGGGCCAACTGGAAGAGAGGCATGTGCCTTAGGAGTTATCGGTAGGGTTCAGGGTTGGTGGAGGCTTTTAAGAGGCTTTCCAGAAACATTTGAGCCACTTTCTCTTGAGCAAACAAGACTGCATGTCTAATCTGAAAAGCAAGTTCTTATAAGCAGGCAGGTTTATGGGAGACCAGCAAGCGCAGGCGGTTACATCAGCCGGTGTGGTCTGGTGAGCAAGCTGCTGACCGGACAGTCACAGGTACCCACTGGACACCGGCATTTCTGCAAAGCTGGGTACATCTCGGAGCCTTTCAAGGGTGGCAAGAGGTCTGGCCTGCTTCCAATTTTTTTTTGTTTGTTCTGAGGCTCCCAGTTCAGAGAATTAAAAAAATTTTTAATTCTCTAAGAAGGTTACAAAAATTCTGATGTTTAAAACTATTTACCTTTATTAAGATGGTGCTTTTTAAACAAAAACTGCACAGCAGTTCTATTTACAAGGTAATGACACAATTCATAAGAAATACTGATTCATAGGGTGCGCCCGGCAGAGCGGAGCTGTGACAAGACAGAAGTGTCCTCTGTCCCTGTGGCTGTGCGTCGTCACATTTAGAGATGATATAAATGTTTGTCCTTGAGGCTCTGTGAAAGTGAAGCCAAGTTCCCTCTGCCATCCCCATCCCCTCCTCCCCCCCCCCCCCAGACTCAGGCAGGGAAATGAGGACACAGGGCCAGGGCCTGGGGGACGGAGCAAGTCACATCCATTCTTGGGGCCAGGAGTTGCCAAGTCGCGGGAGTGCCCTGTCCCTGGTCTTCTCCCTGGCCGGAGCTGATGGGGCCTGGGTGCAGATGCTGTTACCCAGTGTGGCTCAGCCTTGGGGTGGGGCGAGCTATGATGCCTGCCCTCTGGGCACGTGACCTGGCTGCTGATGGTTTCCACGAGCTCTCAGTGTCATCAAGCATCTGTCGGAGCTGGATGTCCCATCCCTTACTCTGCAGATGGGACCGTGAGCCCCACTCTCTGCAACATGACTGGCTCAAGGTCGCACAGTTAGTCACAAAGCTGCGAGGTGAACCTCGCTCATCCAGGTCTGAGCTGGGGATGCCTCCAGCAGGAGAGTGTTTCGGGTTCGTCTCTACGTCCTGAGGGCTTAGCTCAGAGCCTGACATGTCAGAGGGAGATCAGTAAATCTTTGTTGAATGAATAATAGCAGCCAACATTATTTATTGAGTGTTAGGAACTGTGGTAACTGCGAACCTATGTGATTTCATTGAATCCTTGCCCGCTCTGGGCAGTAGGTAGTTTCATGCCCTTTGTGCAGGTGGGGAGGCTAGAATCGTGATAGGAAAAGAAACCTGCCCAATGTCAAACAACTGGTAAAGGGAGCTGAGGTTTGGACCCAGACAGTGTATCCGAGCCACTGTCTAGACTAGCAGCTGTCCAATAGGAAAAAAATCACGTGAGCCTCCTGTGAAACTGCAAAATTCTCAGTTGTGACATTAATTTAAAAAAAGTAAAAGAAACAGCTGAAATTACTTTAATATAGTTTATTTGATTCAACGTATGCAAATTTTACTTGAACATGTAATCAGTATAAAAATTAAGATTATTTTACTTTTCGTACTAAATGTTCAAAAAATCCAGTGTATGTTTGAATTTACAGCACGTCTTAATTTAGACGAGCCACATCTCGAAGGCTCAATAGCTACTTGTGTCCAGTGCCTGTGTGTTGGGCGGTGCAGCTGTGAACCACTCTGCCAGTCAATGAATGAAGACTGGGAGTTGTTCCCGTTTGGAGCAGAGGGAAGTACAAGCAGGTGATAGAGGGAGTAACAGAGATGGGAGGGCAGGCCTGAGCTTGCGTGTTGGGCTCCGAGGACACTTTCTGGGTCTCTCTCTCCAGGCATGAGTGCTGGGTGAAAGCTGTCGCCTCAGCAAAGGGATGTCCCACGAGGGACTGTGCTGAAAAGCCAGCATCCTGCCTGCTCTCTGGAAGGGCCTGGCCAGAGCGCAGACACCCTGAGCTTCTAGCCCCTGAGCTGCGGGGAGGCCTTGCTCGTCTGCGTGGGGATCTGGCTCCGAGCCGTGTTGCTTTTGGCTAAAGGCAGTTGCAGAACTCCCAGAGCACAGAAAAGGTACGACGTGTTCTTCAGAAAAGGTTATGAGGTTTCAGACATAACAGAGGTTCTGAGTATACAAATAGTGGACGTCTCCAGGCCGGTGTCAGAAGTGAAGTCATCGGGGCCATCCATCATGGGTCAACGTGGGCTGACGCATTTAGGGCACCTCTGTTTGGAGGCGCCTGTAGCAGGGGAGGCTAGAAATTACAGAGGGCGGGGCAGTCATGAACTAGTGTTTTTCTCAAATGGGTCTGGCATGAAAGAGGTTAAGACTGTTGCTTAAAACATTTCCTGGATTGGTCCTAAGGTGCCATGGGAGGAAGGTGGATGGTTAGAAGAAGTTTCCTGGGCTGGGCCACCCCCCACTCTTGGTTCTTGGCTTGGGGGGCAGAGATCAAAAGAATCTGTGGCCAGTCTCTATCCAGGTAAGGTTTCTGAAAAGGTGCGTCGGGGTTGGAACAGTTAAGGCTGGCCAGGGGAAGCGTTCCATTATAACTTGATTTATGCCTCTGGAAACATTTTACGTTGAGGACCATCCACTGGCCAAACATGTATTTGGTCGAAAGGTCCAACAGGGAAGATGAATGCTGGGCCAAGAATCCCTGGCAAGTGACTGAATAATCAGGCCAGCGTGGCTTGTGGGGGCCCTGGCGCAGTTCTTAAAACCCTGTGGAGTGATTCGGGAATAGGGGTGGTGGCAGGCAAAATAGTTTTGATACCAGCCACACCACCCAGGCTTGAGTGCAGGAGTAGGGGCTGCTGCCTCCTGGGGCTGGCCAGAGCCAGGAGGGGTGAAGTCCCAGTGAAGCCCTGCGGCCGACTTCAAGGCCTCACTGCATGCTTTCCTGGTGGAAAGTCCTCAGGCAAGCCCCGAGTCTCAGCTTTTCCATCTGCAAAATGGGGCTACTAACCCCTACTTTCCGTGAGAGTTCAAATTAGGTGCTGTTGATGTGAAGTGCTTTGTAGGGCAAACAAAGCACCCCACAAATGCAGGGGTTATTTTTATTAACTTTACAGGGAGTGTTTTATTTTTATTCATTCTGCAGCATTATGGTATATTGGGGTGTTGTTTTATCTGGATTTTAAAAACTTTCATTTTGAAAAATTTTGTATGTACTCAGAGAGGACAGTATACTGAACCCCCTGTGCCCTTCAGCTTGCCTCGGCGATTCTTAATATTTCATCAGGGCGATTTTGAGCTCACTTAATAATAATCCCTTTCATTAATTGAATTCCCAGAGTCAAATCTGACTAAATAAATTACTGAAAATTGTGCCCCCTTACTTGGGAAAGAAGAGGGTTTTTGTCTATTAGGTTTTTGGACTAATATGCTTGTTGCACCCTGTGATTGGCTGTTCAGCAAAGTCTAAGTGTTCAGTGGACAGCGTGGGCCTGGGGCCCCCTGTGGCCCCCTTGCTCTTCCTTAAGCCACGAGGGCAAGTTCATTTATCTCAGGAGTTTGGGGGCCTCTGTTGACTCAGCTTTTCAAGTTGCTATAATTTGAAGGGAAAAGGTTGTTCGGAGGTTTAAATGATTACTTACACAGAGACTTGGGAGTGGCTGGCTGGCTGGAGTGATGAGGGAGCTGGGAAGGCCGTTGTCTCCGGCAGCCTGCCTCCACTCATTTCAGCTCGCCATGCAGGCGTCTCCCTGGAAGTGGTCACTGTGGGGGACGGTCACCCCTTCCCTTGCCTGGGTGGGAAGGTTTTGGTGGGAAGGGGTGAAGGTGGGGGTCAAGGCTGATTGGGCCGGCTGTGTCTGTTCTGGCTTCAAGTGCCTGTGTTTGTTTAAGGCTTCTTGTGGTTCATTTGACGTCTCTAAAATGGGGTTGAGAATGATAGTTGGCCAAACTTACTCTGGGTGGTTGTAGGGGTCAAATATAAGCATCTGTCTAGTCCACTGATCTGTCACCTGTGCCTAGAACAGCACCTGGCACGTAGTAAGTGCTCAATAAATTTATGTTGATGAGTAGGAGGGACGGAGGGAGGGAAGAAGGATGGAAGGAAGGGAGGGAGGGAGAGAGGGAAAGGAAAGCTACATCCATCTATCTATTATTAATAATCCATCGCAAATCTTTCATTTCAGGATAAGAAAATGTCCTTAGAAGGCCACCAAGAAAAAAATGCCTGTTTCTTCTGGGCTCGGAACACCCTTCTGCTTTTTCTTGTAGAAATTGTATTTCTATCTCAGGCTTATTCAGATGACATTTCATGTTTTAAAATGTTTGGACTTTCTCTGGCCAAATCCATGGCCCCCTACTCTGTGCTCGCAAACTGCTCTTCACGCCTCTGTAAAGCCCAGATCGGTAGCTGGTCATTGCTCTGCCTTGTCAAATTCCAGTGACATGCTGGTCACTGTACATGACCCATGAGGTTGGCACTGTCTTCCCCACATTACCGTAGGGGACACTGAGGTTCAGAGAGGTGAAGTGACTCTCCTCAGTCGACACAGCTGGTAAAAGGTTGGGCTTAGATCCAAACAGCCTGGTTGGTTCCAAGGCCCTTCTAAGAGCCCTGCTCCTCCCTCTGCTCCCAAATGTGTCCTAATCCTTTTTAGTTCCCCTCTCTGGCCTGGCAGATCCTCCCAGGTCGGAACAGAGCTGTGCCTGTGTCCACTGCTCCTGGTGTTGGCTCAGAGCTGGGGACGCAGGAGGTGTTCAGTAATCAAGTGGGGGCATATCTCTATGGCTGGCCACACAGCATCCCAACCCGACCACCTGCAAAGCTCTCCAGGAGTTTATGAGCCCTGAGGGGCAGGGACATGGCTTATTCCAGCCCTGTGCGACAGAGCTCAGCATGCATCAACACCTAATGGGATTAGCAGAAGGTCTACCAGGGTGGGGAGGGGGAAGGGAAAGAGTGGAGGGGCTCTGAACACCTGGATGTAAACTCCATGCAGACTGGGGCCTTCTCTGTCTTGCTAGTTGTAGCTGCAGTGCCTGTTGCAGGTTCTAGCACATAGTAGGTGCTTCATAAATATGTATCGAGTGCAGGAATGACCTCAGCCCTGCTTTCCGGACCTTCCCCAGAGCTGACTTTGGTGTGGGTTCTGTAGCTACTGCTGAGGCGCGGGAGGGCCAGGACGAGAAACCACCCAGTGTGACCCTGTCCCCTGAGTGATCAGCAGCTCTACTGCCCCTCACTGGAATCACTGCTCCTGGCTGCCTACAGTCTGTCCCCGGAGCCCTGCTGGCCTCCTTTAGTACAGACCTGGCCCCTGAGGCCGTTGCTGCCCCCGGGGTTGTTTCCCAGGGCAGCCGGCTTGCCTGCTCTGTTCTCCTTGCCCCTCTCATCTCCTGGACACTCCTGTCCCAAGTGGCCAGCAGGCTGGTCATCTGGAGAGGCGGACACAGTGTCCAAGCTACTAATCCCTGGCCGGGCTTGCCCTTGAACTTTCCTTTAAATGGCTCTCCGACCCCCAGCAGCACTCAGGTCACATTCCCAGAGAGTCTGCAGATGAGGGCCAAGTCTGTTTATTTTCTGAGATTTCAAAAAAACATGCCTTTTTTCCCCTCCTGACCTTAAACAAAACTTTCCCCCCTCCAACCAACACTTGTATTTTTAACTTCATGAGAAAATATGGGAAAGGAGCATATTTTCTTTTATAACGTCATTTTAGAAGATTTTTTTTTCATTAAAAAAGGGCTTTGGGTAATGGGGAGAGTAAGGTGTGTGTGGGTTTCTTTTTTTCGTGTGTGTGCGCGTGCGCTGTCGGGGTTTCCTTGGAGCTCTTTTTTGTGTGGAGCCACGTGTAGGAGGCCCATGCACTACGGTTCTGAAAGTCTCCTACTAGTTGAGCCTGCAGCTGTTCTGGTCTCTGTGGTGACTCCTTTTCCTCTCCATCTGCAGACCTAGGACTGGACCAGCTGAGGGCCGTAAACCAGCATTTCCTCCCATGGCCGGAAGTGCTTAAGGCCTTTGCTTTTGGGATCTGTATCTGGGTGGGGGTAGGGGGTAGGGTGGGGTGGGCAGCCCCGCTCTGCTCTGGCTTCTCCTCCTATTGTGGGGGTCAGGGATGACCGCATCCACGAGCATATTGACAGCCCCTGAATTCTCATCTGGTGGATGTAGGATCTGAGACCCAGAGAGGGTCGGGACTTGGCCACCCAGCCACCAGGTAGCAATGAACGGATGCCAGGAGCAGAGTGGCTTCCCTGCTGCTTTGGTCTTTGTGTCAGATGCCCCCCTGCCCCCAATCCTGAGTCTCCCAGAGGCCCAGCAGCAGTCTGTAGATTGACTCCATCCCTTCCCAGGCAGCCCATGATCCAGCCAGCCCCAAAGATCCCTGACCCCTGGAATTCTCTCTATCTGGAATGTGCTTGCACCCTCCTCTGCTTGGAGGGCACCTCCTTGTTTTTCCAGGTCACCATGAGTCATCTCTCCTCCAGGGATCCTCCTAGATGCCTTGGGCTTGGTTTCCCCTCTTGTGCCCCTATGTTTGCACGGGTGCTGTAGCCCCTGTGTTGGGCACACTCATCTGCTTTCCTGTCTGTCTCGTCTTCTGGACTGGCCTTCCCTAAGGAGGGGGGGCTTTCATCCCCATATTCCGTGCGTCAGGCCCAATGCTGTACAAATCAAAGATGGGAACAAATGTGTTTTATTCAATAAATGCACCCAGGAATGCGTGGGGAGGATCGTGCAAAAGCAAAAGGGACGGAAAAAGGTGGTCCCCAGTGCGAGTAGCAGCAGAAGCTTTGTGGAGGGAGGGACTTGAGTGGGCCCTTGAGAGGTGAGCAGACATTAGGTTGGTGGGTGGGTTTGGGGCGGATCATAGGCAGTGGGGGGCCCATGGAGCCAGCTATGGGCAGGTGGTAGCACGTGAGCAATGCTGGGGGGTGAGCCCATGCGTTTTTACGTGATCCATGATCTTTGCGTTTCCTCTGGATTGATCTTTTCCACTTTTTGCAAGCTGGCATCAGAAGCAAAGGAGGGCGCCATTGGGTTTCCAAAGTGTCACCCATTCAGCAGGAAACCCAGTGAAGTTGCTGCTGCCCTTTTAGCCACACCCTCGGGTTGAGGGTTCCTCCTGGTATCCTTGGAAAAATCGGAATCTGGGCTCAAGTTCCCTTTGGGAATCATTTGTTCAGGTCGAGCCTGAGTGATGGGTGTGACCAGGCCGCCATGGGTGCTGGTGGGTGCAGAGCTGCTTCCTGGAGCCAGGAAGGAACTGCCTCCGCGGACCTCCTCCTCAGCCTTCACAATTGTCTGGTGCTTTTGCTTGCCAGCTCATCCGCTCATTGTTTATGGGTTGCTGCCTTGGGCGAGTAGCTATTTTGAGGGTCTTTCAGAGAATTATGAAAAAATAAATAAGCCCCAAAGTTAGTTCTTACCCTCAGGGCATAAGTACATTTGAAGTCGTACACTAAGTTAACGATGCCGTTTGTCAGCTGGGATGGAGTGGGGGTCTCCAATCATATTGGTTTGCAAAGCACCTTTAATAACTTCGCTGGCTTAACCCTGAGCACTAGGGTTGCTCTGGGCCAGGCACTGCACAAAGTCGTCTCATACTCTTTCTGGCAGCCTTATGGGCACGAATTGTCTCATTTTATAGGTAAAGAAACTAAGGCCCAGAGAAATCATGTATCACTCGTTGTTGGAAGTCATGCAACCAGGAAGTGGCCGAGCGTGGGATGTACTTGCACTTTTCTTTCACTCTTACAGCAGTCCTGTGAACCAACGAGGGGAAGTACCCGTATTTTTACTTCCCATTTTACAGATGAGAACATCGAGGCTGGGAGAGTCACACAGAGGCGTGAGCAGCCTGAGGCCAGGCTGCTGACTTGGGTTCCGAGCACTTTCCTCTGGCCACGCTGCCTGTGTTATTAGCTGTCAGATGCTGCTCTCCCACGGGACAGTTGTAAAACTTATATCCAATGTTGTAAAGCTTATATCCAATGGAGGAACAGCGGTGGGTGCTCAGCAAGTGCTCTCTCTGTCTGTGTATTAAGTGATTGTTGTTCCTCTCCCCCTTTCCCCACAGAGCACTGCCCACAGGCTGTCACTCGGGTGACCCTTGATGATGGGTGGCAACAGATCCCTTTATGTCAAAATGCCCAGTGCCGCCAGGCACAAAGTGGCAGTGAATCAGCTTCTTTCTGGTGAGAGTGGTCAGCGTGCATCTCCTGCCAACATAGCCCTGTGCCCTGCTCCTCTCTGCCTGTGGAGGTGCAGTGGGTGGTAGGAGTGGGTGGTGCCCAGAAGCCCTGGCAGGAGTCAGTGCCAGGAGTGGGTGGTGCCGGTGCGGCCCCATCCTTCATTGCAACGTCTCTGCAGGGTGGTACCCAAGTCAGGAGTGGGAACAATACTGTTACGTTAAGCCTGAAATAGACACCTGTGGTTGGAGAGCGTGATGTGTGTCTATTACGGTCTAGTAGTGACAGGAGCGCTCTGTCTTCAGATGCCTGACCATCACCTGCTAATCCCCTGGAGTCTGGGAGCAGCAGTATTTTCACCTCCCCTGGGCTTCGTGGGGCTGGAGAAACCTGAGGCCCAGGAGCAGCAGAACCGGGGAGACTCAGGCTCAGGGTTTGAGGACACGCACCTGTGCTTGCTCCTGCCCCTTCCCGCGGGGAGCTAGGGCCCCCGGACCTGGGCGAGATGGCTGTGTGGCGGTGAGAGAACGTCGCACAGACCCGAGGTTGAGTCCCAGCCGGCATGTGTTCATCACTGACTGCATGCACATGCTCTGCTTAGCCCTTGACACGTGACATGGTGTCTGCTTCTCACAGTGAAGCTCTGAGCTCAGTACTGTTTGCTCATTTGTTCACTTGCTCATTCAACCAGAGGATTGGCTCCTCCTGTGTACCTGACACGATTCCAAGTACTGACTAAGGCAGACAGAGGCCTGACTTCACCCTCGGGGGCGTTATCCAGGGTAGCAGAGAGCAGCAGAGCTGGGCTGCCTATGTCCCCTACCGTTCTGCCCCTTGTCCCACACCCCTGACCACACCCCTCTCCACTTCCTGCCCACATCGCTCTCTGCACACACTGTCTCTGGATGTCCCGGGGAGCACAGACTTAGCATTGCCAATGGGCCTTGTAGTTTTGTTCTGTCCGAATGTGCTCCTCTTCTTCTGCACCCGCCTCCTCCACAAATGGCCTGTCCGGACTCCGCTGTCCCTTGCTCCCCACACCCTGTTATCTCGCTTCCCCAAGGTACCTCCTGGGCCCCATTTCAGTGCCCCTGCCGCGGTTCAGCCCCACACCTTTTCCAGCCTCTGCGTATTCAGCCTTGCTCCCTCCTCACTGCCTTTGCACATGCTATTCCCGCTGCTGGCAATGCTGTTTACTCCGTGCTCCTGGCAAACTCCAGTCTTTCCCACCGTGGAGCCTTCCTGACCCTCCCAGCAGCCGTGCGTGCGCCTTTCCCCACAGTGTGCATGTCTGCCGCCTCAAGTCTGACCTTCTAAAGGCCAGACTTCTTGTCCGCTTCCCATCGCCCCGGGAGCTCCTGGGGTGCAGGGACCTGGATGCATCTCCTCTTTCATCTTCAGTGCCCAGAATGGTAGGTGTTTATTGACCAGCAGGGTGAATAGATGAATAAGGAGTAGGTTTCGGACAGAGGTGGAGACACCGGTCCTTGGGGTCAGCTTTCATACCACAGGAGAATCCTGTTCTTTAAGGAGCCTGAGGTTCACCTAGGTCGGTAGTGTCCAGCTTGTTTAGATGTCTTAAAAACCTGTTGTTCCAACGGAATTGCCCTACTTTAAAGCTTCCTGAGGGAGTCCCTGGGGGCACCCTGCGGGGTCCTAGTGAAACAATTAGAAATAACCAAGCTCTCATTGTTATCAGTGAAGATTGGAGAAGAGAAGGGGGTAGGTTGCAAGTGCCTCCATCTCATGGGGACATAGTGACAGGGCCCGTTTCCAGTGAGCCACCACGTCCTGCATTTAGGCAGATGTTCTAATGCAGCCCTTTATCCTCATGGTGTGAGCCCATCCTTTGCAAATGCTCCGTTGCTGGGACCTCAGAGTTTTCTTTAAATTGTGTGGTGTTCTCCCTGAAGAAGAATGCTGCTCAATAGTGGAATCGCATGCATGCTCTCTGAGCCTGGGCGCCGGTGCACCACAAGTTTCAACAAGTTGGCATCTGTGTTTTTAAAGTTGAGAGGTGCACAGGAAGTGGGCCTGTGAGGAAGAATATAAATGTTCCCTTTTGTAGGGTGCCAAACTGACAGTTGGTTCATTTGAAGACTAGTGTGACGTCAGCATGGCTAGCAAGGAAGCGAGCTTCAGCAAGAGAAGTGTGGGTCCAAGAACCAGTGAGCAACCGGTGCATTATGGGGTAGGGAGGGGACACCCCAGTCTGGACAAAGACGACAAAGTACAGTTGGTGAAGGGCAAAGGTTGTCCCCTTTGTCACCTATGCAGTGGCTCAGGTTAGAAACTGATAGTCATGGACAGAGGACGAGGTTCCCCCAGTTTCCCCCAAACCACAGGGTGCACTAGGGCTTTGGGGGTTGTCTCACCTGCCTTTCATTTCTAGGAAATCGATAGCGCTTATGTTTTAGAACACTCTCCCTTATAGTAATGTCTTGACCTGGAGGTTTACAAAAGACTTCCAGACAATTTGGAGGGTGAACTTTTTATTGAGATATACTGTCCATGGAAAAGTACAGAAACTATAATGTACTGCTGGATGGGTTTTCACAAAGTGCATGCATCATAGATCCAGCATCCCAAGAAGCCTGGGGTCCCCTCCGGTTACCTTCTGCCCCAAGGTTGTCTGACACCATGGGTTAGTTTTAAACTCTAGATGAGTGGATCATACAGTGTTTGCTCTTTTGCTTGTGGCTTCTTTTCCTCACCCCTGAGTTCGAGATTCAGCCATGTGGTTTCATGTAGCGGCAGATGGTTTTTTTCTCGCTGCTGCATAGTAGTCCACTGTCTTCCACACACATTTGATGTTCACGGCACCCCTGTGAGGAGCATGGGGTGGGGACTGTTCTCCTGTCTTACAGAGAAGGAAGCACAGGTCACGACGCACTTAGGTAGAAGTGGGCCGGGGCTCCCCCAGATCAGTCTCCCCGGATCTCGACACTCCACATCCTGAGGCGCTGCACTGACAGCCTCCTCCTCCAATTTAGTGTAATATGTTCTGGAACTTTCCCCTCCAGTCTCACATTAATCTTCTGGGATGCAACAGAAGTTAATTTCCCCATAATCTTTTGTTCTGTAGAAATGGAGACTCTCCCCTTTGCTCCTCTGGGAAATAACTCGCATTCCCTGGAAGTCACCTTTGGTGGGCCGGCGGAGAGATGCTTGAACACACCCTCCTTCCCATCCTGTAACCATCCGGGTTGCTCCCCGCTAAGCCTTTCCTTAGTTAGCTGCAACTCTCAAACTGAACCCAGCTAGAAAACCTCCATTGGGGTTGGCTTTCCTGGGAAGGCTGCCTCAGGTAGTCATTTTGGGAGCCTTTTCCTTGGGCCTCATAATGAGGTGGAAACATAGAGGCAGAGCTGCCTACTTTGTCCCCCAAAAGTGTCAACCACTGGCCTGTTCTTTTCTTCTGCTATGAACCGCACTCCTGCACAACCCTGACGAATGGACGCCTACTAATGGAACATTCTGTGCCCCAGCTGCTCCTTTTCCCTAGCCTTTAAATGGGACGTCTGTTATCAGGGAGACCAGACCCATCCCCGCCACCACCTCCACAGTGCAGCAGCAAACTGTATTCATAACTCTGGGTATTTATTCCTGGGCCCTAAAGGTCAAACACCCTTCCGTCTCCTGCTGAAGTCTGAATTGTGTCTCTGAGGAGCTGGGAGTGGATCGTGGGTTGAGTGACACCCTATGGGGGGTAGTAGCTCTGGGACAAGTCCCATCCAACAGCTGTTGAGGATGTGACTTGATCTTTTTGGGAGTGATTTGTCCCTTTGCCCTAGAAATTGCCAATGGCTCTCTCTTTGGTCCTCCAAGAGTCCCTGGCTCTCCTTTTGAGGTACTTTGACCATGTTTCCTTATCACTCAAATCCTGGGGTTCTGAATTCCCACTGCTGATTTTGCTTTTTAGCTCAGCTCTAAACAGCAAACCTGTAGCACGCATAGCATTATCTCTCCGCCTGTGCCAGTGGCAGACATCGCTAATCAATTACAGTACTCTTGCCCACTGAGCCTGAACCCTGTCTTGAGTCCTAGAACTCCAAGTAGCCACTGCCATCTGATTGGAACTCACAGGCTTAATGAAATCTTTTTGCCTTTGCAGCTCCAAGTGGCACAAGCAGAATCCTGCTTTCTGCCAAGGAAACTTGGTTTCCTATGCAAGGGCCCAGAAATGAAGGAAAGATGCCTTTCTGAGGCATTCGTTAGTTGTCTGGACTTTTTCCCTTTGCAGGAGGAGTGGCAGGGAGTGGGTGACGGGGCGTGTCTAGTAGTATAGTAGCTGTGCTCCCTTATCTGATCTGTAGGGGTACATTTCAAGGCCCCCAGTGGATGCTAAACCCATGGACAGTGCTGAGCCCCATAGACACTATGTTTTTTCATATATATATGTATGAAGGTGTGACAATTAAGTTTGCGAACTTGTTGCAATGATGTGCCTAACCATTTTTGATACCAGAGGGATTATTCATTATGCATTTGTACCAACTGGTCACACAGTTAATCAAGTTTACTATTTGAAAGTGCTGAAAAGGCTGCGTGAAAAAATTAGACGAAAACAACCTGAACTTTTCGCCAACAATTCACGGCTCTCGCATCACAACAATGCACCAGCTCACACAGCACTGTCTGTGAGGGAGTTTTTAGCCAGTACACAAATAACTGTATTGGAACACCCTCCCTACTCACCTGATCTGGCCCCCAATGACTTCTTTCTTTACCCAAAGATAAAGGAAATATTGAAAGGAAGACATTTTGATGACATTCAAGACATCAAGGGTAATACGACGACTGCTCTGATGGCCATTCCAGAAAAAAGAGTTCCAAAACTGCTTTGAAGGGTGGACTGGGCACTGGCATCAGCACATAGCTTCCCAAGGGGAGTCCTTTGAAAGTGACTGTAGTGATATTCAGCAATGAGGTATGCAGCACTTTTTCTAGGATGAGTTCGTGAACTTAATTGTCTGACCTCGTATACAGAAGGTGCCAAGAAATGTATACACATTTTACAAAAGGAAAAAACTGTATTAAAATTATAATATCAAGATAACCAAAAATGAATACAAAGTCATGTGCATACATTTTTTTTTGGCATCCCCGGTACATAGACCTGTGATAAAGTGTATAGCTCATTGGCTCTTTGGCCAGCATCAAAGTCTTGCACTTTGGGACCATTATTGACTTAAATAAGGGCTACTTGGACACAAGCACTGTGTCACTGGAATAGTCGATCTGATAACTGAGGAGGCTGCTAAGTGACTGATGGGCCGGTAGGTACAGCGTCCATAGTTGGACAAAGGCATGATTCACACCCTGGCAGGACAGAGAGGGATATCGTGACAGTTCATCATGCTACTTAGAAAGGGGCACAGTTTAAAACTTATGAATTGCGTATGTCTGTAATTTTCCATTTCATATTTTCAGACCACGGTGACCCAGGGTAATTGAAGCCACAGATAAGGGGCTCTACTGTATTTTGAATTCAGGAGTCCACATTCCTTTAGGGTGTCGTCTGCTGCTTCCAAAGTCATACTTTCAAGGAGACTTGAAGGTAGTGAAATAAATTACTGGGCTCACTCCCAGCCTCCGGAGGTCTCACAAGCATAGGGTGTTAGTGGAGGCCTCGGAATACATCCAACAGGATAAAACTGTGATTTGGTGCAAGCCCCCGGTTTGGAAGACTCACTTCGTGCTTCCTGGGTGAGAACATCTGGCAGGAGGGAGGCCCTTACTGGGGGGTGTGGGGGCAGCCCGAGGCCAAGGTCACTCTCCTCGCAGTCAGGCTGGTTAGGGTGACCCGTGTTCCCTGCCCTGTGTGTTTCTTTCCAAGGCTGAACTCGGGGCTCACCAAGAGCTTGCCAGCTCTGTTCACAAGAGCTGGTTTGTCTTTTTCTCTAGCAGGTGGCTTAACGCAGAGGGGGGGTTTGCGGGAGCACTGGAAATGTGGTGAATTCCTCCCTGGATCCCACATTTGTTACCTGCCCCCCAGTACACTTTGTTATTACAGCTGGACTGGCTGGGGTGTATCGGCCTCAGGCCAGACTACCTGGTGGTATAAAACCAGACTTAATCAAAATGTAAATACTTCTTGGGGCCAGAAAGCAGGATCGTCCAGGTGTTTGAGCAGAGGCCTGGGAGCGTGAAGAGAGGGTGTGGCCTGTCAGGCTTCTTCCACTCAGAGGTCTGGGGTTCCCGGGGGCCTCTGCCAGGGGCCCTGGAGGAACCACCTGTCGCCAGGTGACCAACGCCCCACCTGCCCCACCGCTGCTTATGGTCGCTATCACTGGGGCAAAGGTTGTACTGGTGGCAACAGCATTTGCTCCCTTTCTCCTTTCCTGGTCCTCCTCCATCCACACCCCCTTAGAGTCAGTGACAGGAGGTGGCATTTCACAGCAGAGGAGCTCAAGGCTCAGGGGGGTCTGTGACCTTCCCCAGATTGCTCAGTGAGGAGGAGGATGGTCACACGCAGTCACGGAGGCCTGTGTCCAGAATCGTCTGGACTCTGAGGCTCAGCAGTGCACGAGGGACACCATCCCTGCCCTCTGGTGGGGGTGGTAGACGGGTGGGGAGCTAGGAAGCAAAGGAGATCGTGTCATACAGAAATAAACAACCTGTACATACATAAACAGTAATGATTCCTGATGGTGTTGAATGCTGTGGAGTCAGCGAGATAAGCAGGATAAGATGATAGAATGAGGCAGACTCTTAAAGTGAGGGTGTCTTTAGAGGGGGCCCAGGGAGCCTCCTGCGGGGGCATGTGACTCGAAATAGCTGTGTCAGAAAGGAGTCAGCATGGGGTGCTTTGGGCTTGGGGCGCAGCTGGAGCAGAGGCCTGGAGGTGGGGATGAGCTGGGAGTAGGAGGAAGTCAGGGTGTCTGGAGGGAGTGTGGGTCTGGCGTGTGCGAGGCCTTTGGACATTATGCTAAGCCTGTTGGGAAGTCACCAGAGGACTTTAGGTGAGAGAATTCCATGATTTGATTTGGGTCTGGAGAACTGGCTGCTGGGTGGAGATGGTTTGAAGGTGGTGAGAACAGAGGCGGGAGAGCAAGGAGGAGGTCGTTCCAGTCGAGTAGGAAGAGAGGACGTCTCGGGTGGCAGCCTGGAGACAGAGGGAGGGGACAGGCGTGTGTTTTGCTGTAGAACCCCCAGCCTTGGGGACGGACCCAGTGTGGAGTGTGAGGCGGGGGAGGGAAAGAGAAGGATCCAGGGTTCCCCTGGGTTTGGGCTCCAGAGGGCTCCTCTGATCCACTCACCTCCCAGGGTTGCAGGGCGCAGGATTTCCTCTCCCCAGGCAGAGCCAGGGGCCTGTTCTCCCTAAAGTGCCAGTGCGGTGCCTGGCTCCTGGAGGCGTCCATTATCCTGCCTGGAGGGGTTGGGTTGACGCCAGCTACCTTCTGGGTCCAGAAGGCGGGACTGTGTGATGTTACCCGGAGCCGGCGGAAATTGGAAAACTCAGGTTGGCAGTTTGTCTGGACTGTGTTTAATGTCCGAGAGGCAGCTTTGGGCAGCTGATGGGCCCAGGGAGTGGGATGTGGCCCTGGAGAAGTGAACAGGGCTAAGTGGTTGGTCCCCAGTGATGGCAACGGCAGGACAATAGCCAGTGCTTCTGTTGGCTGAGTGCTCGCCCTGCACTGAGCTAAGAGCCGGACATGCGTTTTCTGTTACAACCCTGAGTGGCAACGCACATCATTCCCATCCTGTAGGTGTGGAGACTGGTGCTCAGAGAGTGTTTGGAAAGGCCATCCCGCTAGTGAGTGGTCAAGCCCACCGACGGGCCCCTGACTCTAGGTATTGAGCCAATGAGCATCCAGCCTACTGCCCGTGTATCACACTGTCCTCTCACCAGCTGTGCACCGAGCCGGCGCCTGCTCTGTGCCCTGTCCCTGTCCAGGCACGGGAGCCTGAAAACCGACATCCCCACGTGAGGTGCTGGCTCTGTGCGTGCAGACGGGGACCAGAAAGGGCTGTTGTTCTCTTAGCCAGTGGGCTGTGCTTTTCCTCACTGCCGTCTTCTCCATGTCTGCCCCTCCTGTCCCCCTGCCCCAAGAAGAGATTGCTTTTGTCTTGTTCAAATTGTATCCCCACCCCTGGCACCCTGCCGGGCCCACTGTAGGCTCACAGTAAGTAATGGTTGGTAAGTTGAGTGAGGGAATGAATGAACGAATGAGCTGCCCCCTGTTTTCAGTGCTTTTCTGTTGCTTTAGACCTACGCTGTCCAAGCCAGTAGCCACTCACACATGTGGCCATGGAGCCCTTGAAACGTGGCCAGGTTTGAACTAAGATGCACTATAAGTGTATAAAACTGGATTTCAAAGACTTAGTATGAAAAGAAATATAAGATATCGCATTAATAATTTTTACACTAATTACATGTTGCAGTGATAATATTTCGGGTATATTGAGTTAAATAAAATAAGTTATTGAAACTAATTTCACTCATTCCTTTTTCCTTTCTAATGTGGCTACCAGCCAGTTTTAAATTGCCTGTGTGGCCTGTGTTAGATTCCTATCAGGCAGCACTGGTCTTGACTGAGATACTTGTTTTTGAAAGACTGAGAGACCTGGGTTGGAATCCTGACTCTCCCATTCCTGTGTTACTGAAGGCAGAGCTCTGAGCCTCAGTTTCCTCACCTCTGAAATGGGCATGGCTGGTGCCAGAATTGAACAGGAGAAGATGGAAATGCCTTGTGTGTGTGGGCCCAGGGTGCTCCTTCTACCTCCCCAAGAAGCAGGCTCTGATTTCTGGGATTTTTGGCCAGGTCACGACAGAGCCCTGCTCCTGGGACTCAGAATATGGGCTGTGATGAGTTGGAGGAGAGTGAAATAAAAAGTCACTGCGCCCCGAGGCAGCAGCAGTGTCAGAAGGACAGAGTGTATGAAGGCAGGCAGGCTTCCTTTCAGACCACGGAGCCCCAGGGTGAGAGCACAGGAAGCAGGGGCAGCTGTGGCTGTGCCCTCCCCACCCTGGGTCCCTAGGGTCATCCCCCCTCCCCCCAGGCCTTCTGTGGTGCTGGGGCTGGTGCATGGGTGCCCTTCAGCAGCCTCTGTGTTCAGAACGAGGCCAGTTGTGTGTGTGTGTGGGGGGGGGCGGTTAATACTTTCACCTCCATCCCCACGGTTGTATCTTAGCCCTTGAAGGGAGTGGGGCAGGTTCAGTACTAGGATGGCATTTTTGGGCCCCTTCACCCTTAGCGGCTTGGGAAGCTACCAGAATTCATGTAGTGCTGAATGGCTTCCCATCCCTTTTCTCTGTCCATCCTCCCAGTCCAGCAAGCATTAGCCCATTTCAGAGAGAAGAAAACAGAGGCCGGGAAGGAAAGCAACTTCCCAGAGGCCACACAGATAAAAAGGGTTGAGAAGACCCAGGACTTGAGCCGGGATCTGTGCTGGGTACCTGGAGGGTTGACTTCTCACACAGCGCCCGGAAGTTCCGTGGCAGGAGGGACCGAGATGGCTGGCGGTGAGGCTTGTTGCCGCATGTGTTTTTAGAATGCCATCATTTACCACGGCATGGTCTGTCCCCATGTGTCTGTCTGTCCCTCTGTCTCCAGTCTGCGTCATTGGCTGGTCCCTAAGCCTGCTGGGTTAAGACCTTAGCAGCTACAAAAGCAAGAAAAGAATGGGTCACCATTCCTCAGTTTCCTCATCTGTCAGAATGGACCTTCCTCGTCGAGTTGAGAGAGGTCAGCCTATGAAGAGCACCACTCAGTAACAGCAGCTAACGTGTAACATTATTATTTCCTTGGCTGCCCCCTCGTTTTATTTATCCAGCGCATTCCCTTGAAGCATTGGAAATAGACCCTAAGTGGTTGATAGCAAGTAAAGGCGCATTGCCTGGCCCTGCTCCTTGGCCTGACCCCAAGATCAGGTGTAGCCAGCAAGTGGGGTCTAGTCCTTTCCAGCCGCGATGGTTGATGTGCAGCTCCCGGCCCAGATCTCTGGGTTCCCAGAGCAGCTGCTTCTCACAACCAGCCGTGGCCTTGGGAAGGAAGTGTGTTACCCAAAGCTGCCGTGGTGGAGCAGCACTGGGTGTCTGGCTGCAGGGAGCCCTGGGAAGCCACATGAAGGTCTGAACCGCACCTTGTACTCAGCACCGAGAGCCTGTCCTCAAGCCGCTGACCTTCCAGCTCCTGGGGCCCTGATGTGCCATCTCTGAGTCCTGGGTGGAAAGGAGCAGACAGCCCGCTTCTGGGGTGGTGCCTCTGCTCACTCATTCATCCCCTCACTCATTTATAGACCCTTACTGAGGCCTGCTGTGTACCAGGCAGCGTCCTAGGCACTGGTCACTGCTCACTAGGCACAGGTGAGCAAAAGGGACATGGTCCTGTTCTGCTGGACAGAAACCCAACAAAGACAGAAATTATGGAATGTGCTTTGAAGGAAAGACTGGGGAGCGGTGGGAGAGACATGTGGAGACATAACTGATTGGTGAGGAGACGGTCCGGGCAATGATGTCTCACTGACTGAGACCTGAAGGCTTGGCTAGCGGAAGTGGAAGCCATCTTGGTCTGAGCGCTCAGAGAAGCTTATTTGTGACGGTAAAAATCTAGAAATAATAACCTACATGCTTCTCAACAGAAAGTGTTAGAATGAAATATTTTGATAAAACCCACAGGTATGTTTTTAAAACTTTTATTCTCTAAGCATGAAATATTTCATTTAAAACATGATGCTGGAAGTGCGTATCTGGCAGAAGGAATGGCATGTGCGAAGGCCTTGAGGCAGGAAATAACTTTCCCAGTGAGGAAGCAAGTGAAGGCCTGGGTTTAGCTCTGGAGGCCACCCAACTTTGGGCATCTCTCTGTTTGAAAGTCTGCTCTCAGCTGCCCCTGAGACCGTGGGCAAGGCCCTTTACTGAGTCTTGGGAAGGCCTTCTATGTCTGGGGTGTCAGCTGGAGGACAGTGCGATGGTGGGGGAAATTGACCCATTGGGGGCAGTGCCTCCTTAGGCCAGATTAGCGGAGGGGAAAGCCTTCAGGGAGGGTCCGCCCTCTTTGGCTGGAAGCAGCAGAGATGAGTTCATCTTCTGCCAAGGAACCATGGTGATTCCTCTCCCCTTTTGTGGATGAATTTGCCTGCTAAACAGGCCATCTGTGTGAGGTGAGTCACTGTGTCCCCCATTTTGTTAATCACCTCTGAGCACCTCTGAGCACAGGTCTCTTCAGCCTCAGCTGCACACACTGATGACATTTGGCGCTGGACCAGCAAGTCGGGCACGTGTTTCAGCTTTATATCCATGTACGACTCTTCCAGAATTTTCTGAAACTTGGGTGGGGGCTCCTGGACCTGGAAACGCAGACTGCAGACTGAAGGCCACTGGTCTGGTCCAGGACCTTGCTTTTCTGTTGTGGAAACGGAAGCCCCACGTGGGGAGGCAGTGAGGGGCTGGCTGACAGTTGCGTCCAGAGCACCTGCTCTTGGCCCTGAATGCGGCTTTCGGTGTCCGCAGCCACGATGAGTCTGCTGACCTCTCCTGGGGCAAGATGCGCAGTGGCTGATTCTCGCCCCTGAGCCTGGTGGGTGGGGTGGGGCTGGCGGTGGTGAAAGTTTTGTGGGGGAGGGGTGGGGTGGTGGCTGCACCTGCAGCTGCTTCCTGCGGATGCTTAGCTGGGGAGCTCTTCCCTCCCGCTCTGTGTGACTGGCTGCAGTGTCCTCCATCATCTACTGGGTGCAGGATGCTGGGGGGCTGTGGCCTCTGCCCCACTGGACCCTCCTTTGGGCTGGTCTGTGCCTGGTGGTGGTTGGTGACTACTGGGGATTGCATGAGAAAATACTGTGTGGCCTGTGTGACTCACTCTCCTCTCTGGGCCTCTGTGTCCCCAGCTGTTCAGTAAGGGGCAGGGCTGGGTGATCACCAAGGTCCTACCCAGCTCGGACTTGTGTTAATTCTGAGTCTAATGGGGGAGGGGATAATTACAGTCCCCTTTCACTGAGCTTTCTTCAATGTGCTAAATGCTTTACTCCTATGTCCATGAGGTTTCAAAGGAGTCAGTTAAAACACAGAGAGGTTGAGTGACTTTCCCAGAGTCACACAGCTAGTAAATGACACAGCTGGGAATTGAACCCAGGCAGTCTGACCCTAGAATGTGTGTGGGAGGCTGAATAATGCCTCCCCGCCAAAGGGCATTAACATCCAAATCCCTACAACTTGGGAATATGTTACCTACAAGGTAGAGGGACTTTTCAGATAGATTAGGTTGGTGCAAAAGTCATTGCGGTTTTTGCAATTCTTTATCTTTTAAACTGCAATGACTTTTGCACCAACCTAATCATTCAGTTAAGGCTCTTGAGACAGGGAGGTGATCCTGGATTATAGCTGGGCCCAACGTAATCACAAGGGGTCCTTATAAGAGGAAGGCAGAAGGAGATTTGACTACAGAAAAGGAGGTCAGAGTGATTGATGCAGCTTGAGAAAGACTCATCCAGTGACTGCTGGCTTTGAAGATGGAGGGAAGGAATCATGAGCCAAAGAATGCTGGCGCCTCAAGAAGCTGGAAAAGGCAAGGGAACAGAGTCTCCCCTTGAGCCTCCAGAGGGAACCAGCCCTGCCAACACACCGATTATCTAGCCCAGTGAATCTGATTTCAGACATCTCTGACTTCCAGGATGTTAAGATAGTAGTTCATGTTATTTTTAAGCCATTAAGTGTGTGGTAATTTGTTACAGCAGCAATAGGAAGCTAATACTACTGTGTTCGACTCACTCATTTCCTTGCCGTCAGCGCTCATGTATTGCTGCATTCAGATTTGATTCTGAATTCCTAGGAGTAGGAATCTAATCTGTCAAATAGAGCCCTCCTTGGCCATTTTGCAATTCAAGAAGCATTTTAGAGGAAGATTTTGTCAGCCCACCTGCCTTGCCCCTGTTTACTATGCTGTGTGATGGACATGAGGAGGGGGAAGTACAGAGGGGAAAGGGCACAGGAGGTGGGGCGGGGCTGGGACCCCAGCATAGACCCTGCCTCTGTGAGTCCCCAGCTGGACACTCTACCTCTGCAGTCACTGTGCTTGGTCCCCAATGAGTGACAACCTAGTGAGGGCTGCACATATGCCCAGCACCTCCGTGTGAGCTGAACAAGCACAGCCAGGGCCAAGGTCTGAGGCAGCAGGTGGTAGGCTGCCCCCCAGGGCTTTGCAGGGTACACAGGTGTCTTGGTTCGTCCGCAGGTGCCAGAGCCATGCTCGTGGTAGAAGTAAGCCAGGAGTTTCACTGGGTCCGGAGTTTAAGTAGCCTGGCAGAAAGCAGTTCTTTCCATGGCGATGCTCGTTTGAGCTGATCTTTAAGGACAAAGTACTTGCTAGCTCTATAGAACCCAAGGTGAGGCCCTCTGGTCCCGTCCAGGAGCACAGAAAACGGGGTTCTTTTACCTTCCCCAGCATTGGCTTAACTGCTCATGGGATCCATGGGACCTGAGAGTTTATTAGTCCAGCTCCTTATCTGGGAAAGCTGAGGCCCAGAGAGGAGAAAGGACTCCCAGGGTCACACAGGAAGTTAGTTAATGAATTCCACGGTGGAAATTCCAAGCTCTTAGATGATAGGCGATTTTTGTGGGGTCACGTTAAGACAGGGGATTCATTCATTCATTCAACCACATTTGATCACATACCTGCCTGGTGCCAGGCCCGGGTACGTGGTGCTGGCTTTCAAGAAGTAACATTCTAAGGGCTGGAGAGGGGTAGGATGACAGTACACAAGCTTAAAGGGTAAGTGAATAAAATAGTTTCAGCCACACAGGGAGGAAACAAGGTGTGGTGATGGGGAATCTCCTTAGGCTAGTCAGCCAGGGCCTCTCTGAGGACGACTCCCAGCTGGAGACCAAAGGCAGCATTGTGGGAAGAGTGTTTCAGGCAGAAGAAACAGGCTCAGAATGGGGAGAACTCACGTGTTTGAGGAACAAAAGGCAGCCCAGTGCCCCTGGTGTGGGGTGAACCAGCAGGGCGGCCGGTGGGCTGCAGCCTGCAGGGCCGAGAGTTCAGGTTTTACCCCAAGGGCCCTGGGAGCCGTTGGAGGGACTAGAACCAGTTTGCTTGTGTAGAACGTCACAGGCTGTAGTGGATAGTGAGTTGCCCAAGAACCAGCTGGAGGCAGGGAGGCCCGAGAGGAGGCTGCTGTGGTCGTCCTGTGAGATGTGATGGTGCCTGAACCAGGACGGTGGGCATGGAGGGGAAGGGATACAACAGAGTCGATATGTCATTTGGAAATACAATCCATAGGACCTGATGGATGGTTGCAGGTGGAAGACTGTGTTAATTAGCTTTGCTGTGTAACCACTTACTCAAAACTTAGCCGCAAAGAACAATTAAGATTTATCTTCGCATGGGTTTTGTGGGTCAGGAATTTGGGAGTGGCTTAGCTGGGTGATTCTGGCTCAGGGTCTCTCATGAGGTTGCTGTCAAGATGTTGGTTGGAGCCGCCGTCACCTGAAGGCCCGATGGGCTGGAGGATTCACTTCCAAGCTGGCTCCCTCGCATGGCTGGCAAGTCAGTGCCGGCTGTTGGCAGGAGGCCTCAGCTCCTCCCCCGTGGCCTCACCACAGGGCTGCTCGAGGGTCCTCACAGCATGGCAGCCGGGTTCCTTCAGAGCGAGTGATCCAAGAGGCAGCGGGGCAAAAGGCACCATGACTGCCATGACCTAGCTTTGGAGTCACTGTCATTTCTGCACATCCCGTTGGTTCCACGGGTTCACTGTGGGAGGTGACTGCACAGGCTGTGACTACCAGGAGGCCAGAATCATCGGGGCATCTTGCAGGCTGTTTACCACAGAGGCCCTGGGGAGGATGGAATCAGGATGACACTTAGGTGTTTGGCCTCAGTGGCTGGGTGGATGGTGGTGCCATATACTGAGAGGGGAGGAGCATTTTTGGGTGAAGGAAGGTGGGAATCAGAACTCTCTCTGGACCCCAGTTTGGAAGACTGCTCCTCGGTGCTGGAAATTTTCTCTCAATCGGTGTCATACCTCTGTGCTGTGCTTGTTTTATGCTTCCATGGCCTCAGACTTTGGGGGAACTTTGTCAGGGCCCAGTTCTCATCTGTTCCTTGAGCTAACTTCATGTCAGTCTCATGGACCAGGAGTTAGAAACCTGGTATTCTGAGGTTCGAATCCCAGCTTAGTCACTGTGTGACCCTGGGCCAGATACTTGGCCTCTCTGGGCTTGCTTCCTCATCTGCAAAATAGATCCACTTTGCTGTGGTGTCATGAGACTCACAGATAATGGAGCTGCAGCACTCCGGCGAGGGCCTGGCTCTTCCTGACCCATCTCCACCTCAGACCTCCCAGTTCTGTGCCCACATTCCTATCTCCACTAGAACATACCAGGTCGCTGGGGAGACTTGACTGGGAAGGATTTCTAAAGAGTCTGTTCAGCCTCTTTTAAGTAGGTGATGCAAAAATTCTGGGGACAGCAGAAGTAATTATTACTCACAGGGAAATGCAAATATTTTTACAAATAGCCTATGAAAAATTGGGGCATTTTTTCATGAGCAAATAGTCCTGTTTATTTCCCCAACAAAATAGCCACAGTTGTGCTCCGGGGCCAACTTACAACAGCCAGTGGCTTTTCTCAGGGGTCGGCTCACCTCCCTTTCACCCCTCCCCACGTTCTCTTCTTATTTAACCCAGAGAAAACATAAGCGGAGACAAAAAGTGACCAAATTTGGGCTTTGGTGAGAGAAGGGGATTACTTTTGCAGTGAAAAGTTAATTTTTGTGGCCAAACTTTCTCAACTGTGAAAACCGGTGTGGGCAAAGTGTAGTAAGTCCAAAAATATATTTGAAAAAATGATTTTCCTTGGAAAGGACATTTTAAAGAAGGTCATTAGTGTTTGCAAGAGGAGAACGGGGGTCTGCTTTCTCAAGAAGGAAATGTTCTCTAAACTCCTAAAGAGACACGGGGGAATAGAGGAGACGGGGGAAGCCACAGGGAGGGGAGGCTTGGGGAGCCGGGATGGGAAGTGAGAGGCTTAGAAGTGTGTTAGATCCACCTGGAGCCTGGCACAGCCCTAGAGCTTCAAGTGCACCCTGTATGACCGTTACAAAGGGCATTCGGCTATTACAGCAGTTAGATAACTGTGGCTCAGAGACGTTGGGGAGGTAGCCTGTGGTCACTCAGCTCGTGGCCAGACGAAGCAGGAGTCCAACCCTGCCTGTCTGATGAGAGCCCTTGCTCTTTCCATGCTATCCCAGGAGAAGGGGCTCTTGGTCCAAGGTCGGGATAACTGACACAGTGAGAGGGGAGGAGATGTACCCCAGGGAGGGGAAGGCAGTGTGTACTCTACTCTTCCCAGGGAAGGTGGCTGTGTTCCCATTTTCAGGAAGGAAAACAGAGGCACAGAAAAGGCTGTGATATGTGATGTGGTTTTTTGTTACAAAGTCCATTTGGAAACCACCTCTTCCCTTCTGGGTCCTACCTCTGTTTATCTGTCTATTCATCAACGATTTATTGAGCATTTACTATGTACCGAGCATTGTTCTGGGTGCCTGGCAGACAGCAGGGAAGAAAACAAAGTGCCCTGCCCTCCTAAAGCCTACCTTCTCATGGAAGGAGGGGCAGAGACAGGCAATGAATGATAAACAGCATCCATAAGCCACATAGAATGTTACAAGGGGAGAGGTTCGATAGAAATTAAAAACGAAAAGTCAGAGAAAGGCAGAGGGATCAGGAGAGGTGGGGCAGCGGGTGGAGGCAGGTTGTAGCATTACAAATGGTGGTCAGCATGTGTTACTTTCGAGGGATGGAAATGTTTTGGAACCAGATGGAGGTGGTGGTAGCACATTGCGAATGTACTAGATGCCACTGAATTCTTCACTTTAAGCAGTTAATTTCATGTTATATGAATTTTACTTCAATAAATTGTTCATTAGGTGAAAAAATCTGGCCAGGGTCACTTCATGGAGAAAGTGGTATTTATGCAAAAGCCTGAAGGAGGCAGAGGTGTTACCTCTGAAGATGTGTTCCTCCAGGGAGAAAGAAGAGGGTTCCAGGCAGAGGGAACAGCGAACAGATAAACTTGGGCAAACTGTGACCCCCAACTCCCTGCACCACGGGCCAAATCCGTGGGGCCAACAGCCCACTGCCTATTTTTGTAATAAAGTTTTATGAGAATATAGCCACGTTCATTTGTTTACATATTGTCTGTGACCCTGAGACTTCACCTGGGCCTTTACAGAAAAAGTTGCCAACTCCTAAGCTAAAGAAAAGGTCCTCAGGTGGGAAGGTGACTGGAGTTTGGGGGACATGAGGAGGAGAGTACGGCTAGAGTGGCGTGAGCAAAGGAAGGAGTAGTAGCAGGTGAGGTCAGAGGGGCAACGGGGGCCAAATCATGTCGCCTCCTGCATGACTTCCCCGTGACACTCGCTGGCAAACGTAGGGACAGACAC
This sequence comes from Rhinolophus sinicus, assembly GCF_057876585.1. Taxonomy (NCBI): domain Eukaryota; kingdom Metazoa; phylum Chordata; class Mammalia; order Chiroptera; family Rhinolophidae; genus Rhinolophus; species Rhinolophus sinicus. Next base: position 9,903,016 of record NC_142515.1, on the reverse strand, counting down.
CACGCTGATGGGGAAGTCGTGCGTGTGTGTGTGCGTGCGTGTGTGCGTGCGCGTGTGTGTATGCGTGTGTGTGTGTGTATGCATGTGTGTGTGTGTGTTGGGGAGAGTGGAGGTAGGGTGGAGAGAGAGCTGAACTTGGAGTCAGAAGACCTGGGCTTGAGACCTGCTGTCGGCCCCTTGCCAGCTGTGTCCTCAGTTCTCTCATCTACAAAAGTCGTGATGGTGGTGGTAGTGATGGTGATTTTGATGGTAGTGACAATGGTGGTGGTGATGGTGGTGATGATGGCAGGAGTGTTGATGATGGTGACGATGATGGTAATGGTGGGGGTGCGGGTGGTAGCGATAATGACGACGGTGGTGGTGCTGGTGGAGATGGTGTGGGTGGTGAAGATGGTGATGTTGATGGTGGTGATGAAAATGAACACATTTTGTGAGCCTCCTGCTCTATGCTAGGTATTTGCACACTTGGCTCTAATCCTTGATACAGTGGTACAAATTGGGTAGCGTCATCTTTGCAGGAAAGAACACTGCATGACTAAGCAAGGCCACACAACTGGTGTGTGGCAGGGCTCAGATAACATGCAGTGATACCCACTTATCATATTGTGGTGAAGAGGCCTTGAGGCAGTGGCATCAGAACCCCTGGTAAACAGGACAGCCTTCACTCGAAGGTGACAGCCGTTGGTCGAGGTGGCCCAGTCTTAGTGCTGCCCTTGGCAGCAGGCTTTCCTGGGAGGGCCTGCCCCTCTCCCCCTCAAAGCCACACCGGAAGCCTCCTTTTTCTCAGGCTCAGTGTGCTGGGGAGGGGCCATGTCTCCCCGTCCCCATGGCAACCAACTACCAGGCCTGGTGTTGGTTTGGGTTTTCCTAATTGAGGTGTGGGATCCTTCTGGTTGTGGCTGAGGTTTTTCTGCTCTGGAAACCCGACTGCGGTGTGGCCATGAGGGGGGCCCGGAGGTGCTGGGACCTGCCCGCAGGCCACAGGCCCCACATGCCCCGTGCCGCCCCCCAGGCCTCACACACCACTTCAACGCTGTACTTCCTTTGAAGAACATAGTAGAGGTTTCAGGTTCTTGTAGCCGACAGCTGCAGCACCACAAAACGTTCTGGGGTCAGGCTAACTGTGTGTCTTTGCCTTCCCACGTCCGGTCCCACAGGGTGGAGCGGCCTCAAGGCCTGGGTTGTGCTAATGCCTGCTCCAATCTGCTCACCATGGTTTTTGCCCACCTTCCTGGTGAGGTCCCTTTGAACAACAGCAGCTTCTGACTAGCAGCTGAGTTCGACTCCCAGGAGGGTTCGCAGGACCTGGAAAGGCTTTCGGTCCCTCCCTGCCTCCTCTGCCTCCTCACTACACTGAGATTGGCAGGTTCTCCCCAGCCTGGTTGTACCAGCACCAGGGTCAGCCTTTTGAATGGAGCCTGGGGCTTACTCCAGCATTCTGGGCCCATCCCGAGTAGGGTCTCTGAAGTGGTAAGAGGGCCAGTGCCTACCACGTGAAGTTGGTGGTGGTACCAGGCCGTGGGATGCACCCTTGGGTAGGAAGAGGCTCTGTGCCGCCCACACCTGCTGTTGTCCCTCTCTTGCCCAGCCCTGGGGTCCTATGTGCAGCTAGGAAGGTGCTACACACACCTGAAGACAGCAGGGCTGCCCGATGCTTCCCGCTCTGAGGAACCGGGGACCGGGCCACCCAGTGGACACAGCACAGGCCCCGTCTCAGGAGATTCTGGGCCAGGGGTGCCTTTGGTGGCCCCTCTTGTTACGTTTTCTTCTAAACATGAAGCCAGTGGGTAGTTATTTGGGGTCATCTCCCCCCGGCACCCCCAGATCGTGTCCCTCAGGTAGAGCACTTTGGGACAGTGACGTCACCGAGAAGCCAAGGGCCGGGGTTCGGGGGGAATTGAGGAGGAGTCACCTCAATTCAGGGGACTTCACAGAGGACGGTGCCTTGAGGCAGAGACCCTGCAAGTGCGGGGTTTTTCCAGAAAGTGAGGCCCACAAACACAGGAGGAGGCCACCAGCCCTGAGTTTGCAAGCTCCATCCCCCTGCCCTCCCCACCCAAGTGGCTCCCTTATTATTTATCTTGCCTGCCAGTATCTACAAAAAAACTCTTGGAAAAAAAGAGGTTCTGTTGCCCTGTCCTGGCACAAACCGCCCGGGTCCCAGATGAGAAAACTAAGGGTAGAGTGGTATTGGTGCTTTCTCCTGCTTCCCAAGTGGCCTGTCTCCCTTTCATGGTGGTTGCCAAGTGCTTTGGGTTGAACAAAGTCCCCTGCAGGCTGAGGTCACCTCAAGTCCACTGGCTGGAGTTATGTCCCTTTTGAAAAGGCTTGAGTCACTTGGTGGCGCAGCCCCCAAATTCGGCCCTCGAATTGGGATCGTGCCTTGTTTGGGGCTGACTGAAAAGAGACTTTGGACCAGAGAGATGCCACATACCCTCCTCATCAGCTTCAGCTGGGGGTGTCACCCTGGTGGTGGAAAAGGTGGCAGAGCCCAGGTGGTTCAGATGAAATAGCAGTGGTGGGGAGGGCATGGGTGGAATCAGCAGACACAGGGGTACCTTCCCTCATCAGAAAAACTAGCCGCCTCCGCTGTGCCCAAGGCCTCTGAGCACACCCACAGCCTCCCCACGGTGTTATTTTCTGGAAAACCAACCCTGCTGGCAGCACTGTGGAAACTGAGTCTTAAAAGCTCACCTGGGCAGAAAGGAATTGAACAGATTCTTTAGCTCCACAGACGTCACAGGCAAAATTGTAACATTACCTTCCATTTGACCGGCTGAGAGTGGGTGACTCATCGGCGTCTTGTGGCTGGGAACACAGAGAGATCCTTCCCACGTACAGTCTCTAGGATACTCGAGAACCTCCCAGACCTTGATCAAAATGTGCCGAGAGCAGTTTCATGGTTCTTCCCCACCTCCACAATGTGTGTTCTAAAGACCTGCGTAGGGGCGGCCGGTTAGCTCAGTTGGTTAGAGCGCGGTGCTCTTAACAAAAAGGTTGCTGGTTCAATCCCCACATGGGCCACTGTGAGCTGCGCCCTCCACAACTAGATTGGAACAACTACTTGACTTGGAGCTGATGTGTCCTGGAAAAACACACTTGGAAAAAAAAAAAAAAAAGACCTGCGTAGCCACAGAATTTGGATTTCTAACAAATTTGCTCCCTCATGTTACCATAATGCTGACCATTCCAAGCCTTGTGGCCCCTTGCGATCCCCAGGCTATTCCGTGAGATGACGGGAGAAAATGGGCCCTGCTGGGAATCCTGGGCGGCTGCAGCCTGTGCGGCCCTCCACCCATGGCCTTGTGCCTTAAACGAACCAGCAGCGCCCTAAGCTGTTTTGAAGGGAGGGTGGCTGTTTCTGTGGTCTCACTCATGCTGCCTCTGGTTATCCTGGCACCATCTAGGGACTTCTGGTCTGAAGGTGCCTGTGGCTCACTCAGCCCCACCGTCTCATCCCTGCTCTCCCCAGCCACAAGGGCCAGAACTGATTCGATTGTTTCAGAGTCTAGGCTGGTCCACGATGTGTGGCCTGGAGAGAAAAGATGAGTTGGCCAATCAGACTTGCTCCTTGGGACTTTAGATTTAGGGTTCTGGCAGCTGGGCAGTGAGCTGGGCTGCAAGGTCCCAAGGACTTGGGGGCCTGGATGCTGCAACACAACCCTATACTAAGCACCCCAGAGTTAGCATGGACTCTGCCAGTGAAGAAGAGTGCAGTCCCCACAGGACTGCCCTCACTTCAGACCCCGGCCGTGACCTCCCAAACAGGGACCACAGGGCTAAGATGCAGGAGGAATTTCTGCAGAAGCATGGTGGGCATGGCCACCTCAGGATGCTGAGAAACAATCGAGTCCGACTGAAATAATAAACAGCATCAACACTTCAGCCATCAAATATGCAACTTAATAATTCAGTGGCACACTCGAGAGCCACATACTTGTCTGAAAGTGGTGACCGCTTGGAGGCAGGTTTGGTTTGTTGTTAAGGCATGAAGCCTTGCCCCAAACCTCTTGAGTTGGGGAGGAACTCGGTTTATTTCACAGGCTTTTTAGAGGAACTGGAGACCAGGTGTGAGCAGGGAGGCCATTCAGTGTCCCTGTGGCCTTTTAGGGGGACATCCTCCTGAGAGTGGCTGAGAACCACTGAAATAAAGCCTTTGACGGCTGTCTTTCTTGATAGATGGGGTGCCCCAAGAAGGGGAAGTCCCAAGAGGGGGACACCCCTCCATCTTGCCCATCACCTCGTCCCCAGCCCCGCAGTGCTCAGTGTTTAGTAGATGCTCAACACATATTAGTCGAATGAATGAGTGAATCTGTGTTGCTTTTCTTAAATTAATGGATAAATTAATTTATAAAAACTGTACAAACACATGCGCACACACACTCACACATGTGTGTATAAAATAGACTCCTGGTTTCTGTAGACTGGCTACCTGAGAATCACCTGAGGAGCCTTTTAAGAAGCTATATTTCTGGGTTCTAATCACAGAGAGTTGAGGTGCAGACAGATGGGGTACAGCCTGGGGGTCTATTGTCAAGAGTACTATATTAGTTCTTCAAAAAACGTAAACATAGAATTACCATGTGATCCAGTGTAGGGGTTCAGAATGAGTCACCCCAAAATATGCCTCTGTGGTATGTCCTTATTTTGAGCTAAAGGCAATGGAGACCCTTCAGGTTCATGAGAAACTTTTACCTTAAAGAATTTAAATTAGGGGCTTTGCCCATAATAAGAATTAACACCAGAAACAACTTTTTATGACCTTTTTAAAAAGGTCATAACTTTTCATAGGACAGGCAAACTTTTGATTACTGAACATCTGTCTTCTTATCCTGCAATGACCCTGCCCCCTCTGCAGCATCTCACCTCAAGGCATCTTACCTCATCCTTAGCTTAGAATGCCATATACCTCATTTTAACTTTCTGTCTTTGCACCTTTCACATATGTGGGGTCCACATATGTATGTATTTAGTTAAATTTGGTTATTTTCTCTTGTTAATCTGTCTCATGTAGATTTAATTATTAGAATTAAAGGAGCACAAAAGAACCTTGAAGGGTAGAGGAAAGTTTCTTCCTCCCCCACACCAGCAATTCCGCTCCTACCGTGTTTCCTCGAAAATAAGACTGGGTCTTATATTAATCTTTGCTCCAAAAGACGCATCAGGGTTTATGTTCAGGGGATGTCATCCTGAAAAATCATGCTAGGGCTTATTTTCCGGTTAGGTCTTATTTTGGGGAAAACACGGTAGGTATATGCTCAAAAGAATTGAAAGCAGGGACTTATATCCACAGCAGCAGCATTTATAATCGCCAAAAGATGGAAACAATCCACGTGTCCATCAACAGATAAATGCGTAAACAAAATATGGTCTATACACACAACGGAATTTTATTCAGCTTCAAAAATGGAATAAGAGCTGACACCTACTACAACATGGATGAATCTTGAAAACATTATGCGAAATGAAATAAGCCAATCACAGAAGGATACGCATTGTATAATTTCACTTATGTGCGGTACCTAGAGTAGTCAAATTCAGAGGCAGAAAGTAGAATGCTGGCTGCCAGGGTCTGGGGGTGGGGAGAACAGGGAGTTATTATTTAATGGGGACAGAGTTCCAGTTTGGGAAGATGAAAACGTTCTAGAGATGGATGGAGGTGATGGTTGCACAACAATGTGAATGTACTGGCCTCCACTGGTCTACATACTTAAAAATGGTTCAGAGGGTAAATTTTATGTTGTGTGTATTTTACCACACACACGAAAAGCTTGCTTCATCCCAGTCAGGTTGGGGAATGACTAGGGTGGGAATGTGGGAGTGGAGGTGATGTGGACGAGATGATTCGAATGGACCTTTGCGGCCTTGCAGGCAGCTAGTGGCTGAGAAGGCAGCGCTGACTTGGCAGCCTTCTCTGGGGTGCATATCCTAACCTCTGCCCCTCAGGAGGCCAGGCGGGCTGCCTGAATAGAGGCCACGTGTCCTGTCCACAGGGACAGCTGCTGCCCAGCTCCCGCTGATTCTTGCCATGTGAGATGCCTGGTTATAGGGAGAAGTCCGAAATGGATTTGTAGGCAAAATCTCCGAATGTTTAAATCTTGACGACTGGTTCAGTGAACAGGCGAGCAAACAAGCCATGTGTGGGTCAGACAGAACAGATCTGCAGCCTCGGGGCTGGGCTGCCATCTTTTCCAGGAGCTCACAGGCTCGGGCCCCAGCTTGAGAGATCCCCTTTCCTGCTCCTCTTATCGGCGCTGTATCACTTCTGAGGTCTGACACCCGGTTTCTCATTGATCCCTGAGAATTTCGCTTGCTTTCAGTGCACCCAGGAGGGAGGTCTAAAGGGTGAGGGTGAGTGTCCAGGGTCTGGATTCCACTCAGGCTGGGGTCTTGGCTCTGCCATTAGTGAGCGGTGGAGCCGTAGGCGTCTTACTTCTCTCCCACCCCATGCCTCAGTTTCCTTATCTGTCATGTGGGAAGAGTAAGATTTTTGCCTCATAGAGTTAGAGTGAGGACTCCAGGAGGGTGCATGTGAGGGGTTTGGCCCAGGGCAAAGCCAGCGGAAGGGCTCTGCAGTGTGTGCCCGAGTGTGCATGTGTGGGTTGGCTCCGGCTGAGGGGAGAGTAAGTGTGGAGTCAGGCAGACCCTCAGCTGGTGAGTTACACAACCTCGGACATCTGTTTCTTCATGTGTGACGTTGGCCCAGTGATTGCTTCCTCAAAGAGTCATTCTGAGGATTAATCAAGATAATGTTCAACCAGTGCCTGGCCCCAGCACATGCCCAGTACACATTCGTTCTGCCGTTCGGAGTCGGGGGCCTCCGCCTTCTCTGCAGACTTGACAGGAAGAAGCTGGGGCTGGTTGGCCAGGCTGCAGACAGGAAGGGCCGATCGCAGAGAAAGGGACTGTTGTGAGCCCCTGTTTCCCAGCTGTATCCCAGCTGGAGAAGCTGGTAGACAGGCTCTCGAGGATGGGATGCAGGCTCTGGAGCCTTGGATGATGCACCAACATCAACTGACATCTTTGTCCTCTATCTCTGCAGGGGGCGGAGGAAAGCGCAAAGGGAAAAGCAAGAAGTGGAAGGAAATCCTGAAGTTCCCTCACATTAGCCAGTGTGAAGACCTCCGGAGGACCATAGGTAAGCCATCCTGCCTCCTGGGAGCTCGGGGAGGAGCCGGGAGGGGGCAAGGAGCCTGTTAACCACCAAACGGTGGGTCGAATACAAATCAGTTGACTCCATGATTCCGGGTAAGGCTCCAGGCTGACATCCTTGCTAGTTGACATAAAGATAAAACCAATATTTATTGAGTATTTGGTGTGTACCGGGCAGAATTCCCTCTCAATTACCCTTAGAGGCAGGTACTGTTATTTTACCCCACCTTTCAGATGGGGAAACCGAGGCGCAAAGGGGTTCCGTATCTGGCCCAAAGTCACACAGCTTGTGGGAGGGTGGTGGACGTGGGCCAGGCCCCGCATTGAGGCCCCGCTCATAGCATCCCACCTTCCATCCTGGAGCCCGTGGATCCCATCCTTTGCAAACAGCCCCATGCTTTGGGAGCCCAGGGTGAGCTGAGCACTGGGCTGCCTTTCCTCTCGCCGGGGAGGTTGGTGCTCAGTAAGGGGCCGCCGGCACAGCCAAACACACCTGGGGAGGTCCATCCCGGCTCTACTTAGGACACGGCTGTGGGTTGGCAAGGGCTCACGAGGGGTGGGTGTGACGGTGCCCCTCTTCATACGGGAGGGGACACTGGCCCTTCTCCTCTGCCCATGGGAGGGGTCCCCTGCTCGATGCGTGAAGGCTTCATATTAGCACAGGATGGCCCTGTTACCCAGACCTCTGCAGACCCATCTGCTGTTGGGGCATCTCTGTACCTTTGGGCGGTCTGGTTTGTCCTGTGCCTGCCCTACAATGTGAGACTGCTCCCGACCATGTACTTTTCTAAATGGCCTCTCCACGTGGCCTGGCCTCTAGCAGTTTCCCAGGCCAGGGAAGTGCATGGCACCTACATGGCAGCCCAGGCCTGCTAAGTGCTGGCCCGAGGCCCACTCTCCAGATTCTTCGGTGCCACTATGACAACAGGTGGCAGTTGTTCTCTCTGTGCATCCCTCATGTCTAGCATGGGGAAGGGTTTGCTTAATCGGTGTTCATGAAATGAAAGGCAGCCACCTGTACCCCACGAAGGCTGATGTGAGCAGGTGTAAAAGGTAGGGTGCTAAAGAATGGGGAAATGTCCTCAAGACCCACCTTACAACCTTAAAACCTTAGGTTGGAATCATTGTGGCATTCTTGGGGGTGAGCCTGAGGCTGGCTCAAGGCATTAGGGCCTCTGGGTCCAGACGGATGTGGGTTCCAACCCCAGCCTTTTTGCTGGTCCCCCGACCAGCGACTCAGCCTTGCTGAGGCTCAGTGCCCCAGCTGATCGTGAATGCAGTCACATGAGCCTATGTGTGTGAAGGGCTTCGCTGGAACCCCCTCAGGAGCTGGGACCCACTCCCCTCAGCACCCCAGCTTTCGTTCTGGAATGCCTGATAGCTCCCACCCTGCTCGGCCACTCATATGTTGGGGCTTGGGTGGCCATGCTTGCTCTTGATCCTGGAGGCACACGGGCAGTTGCCACTGACAACTTTGAAAGGCCTTCCGAGAGGGGAGGGAAGGGAGAGCCCCCAGGGTTTGTCCATGACCTCACAGGGGTGTTTTGTTCTTAGTGATAATTTAGGCTTAAAGAGAGTATGGGTGGGGAAGGGGTGGGTCCTCAGTGGCCATGGTCGCCGTGCACCCCCGGGGATCCAAGCTCTCTCTTTGTGCTCTTCAGTCCAGGGGCACCATGTTCATTGGCTACCAGAATGCCTTTCCTGGAGGTTGAGCCCCACTTTTCCTCAACGAGCCCCAGGGAATGGCTCCCACTCAGCCTCAGAGCCAAAGGGCTGATCCAAGAGACCTTTCTGAGGTGTTGAATTGGAGGCGAGAGCTTGCAGGAGGAGGAAAGGGCCTCCAAAGCGGTAGCTGTACCAAGAGGTGGGTGGCTGTTTGATCACCAGGCAGGGACCTTGCCTGAAAAACCCCCTCGGGAAACCATTGGCTTCTCTGTCTTTGGGCAAAGTGCCCATAGGGGGTGGTGCCAGGAATACCCTGTGAGGCACAGCCAGGTGTAAAGACCACGTCCTCAGACTAAGTAAATTAGCTCCTTGCCAGGGTCTTTCGGAGTGTCCTGTCCCCTCCTCAGCCATTGTTGTGTGTCTTTTTGCCTCTCAAGCATGAAAGGCTCTTCAGAAAGGATCTTTTAAGTTCACCATCGTCTTCCTGGTACCTGGCTTACAGGAGTTGCACAATAGATGGTGGTTGATGGATGAGTGAAGGAAAGAATGAATGAAGACGTGTGAGTGAGTGAACACTGAGCTGTGTTTCAAGTAAATGGAGGAGTATTGAGAGAAGTATAAAGTGCGTTCATGTAGCCACCATCTGGATTTAAAAACTCTTAATACTTTGCTATATTTGATTCGTGTGTTTCTTAAAAATACAAAACATACGAACTATAGGGCTTGTGGTTCTAGCCGATGAAGTAGACACACTGTCCCCTGTCCCTCTCACCAAGGACAGTTTTGGACATCATATATAGAGCTAATGTAGGAGATTCTGAAAGACGGAAAGAAGAGGCAGACTGGCTGGGGAGCTTGGCGTGTGAGCAAAGACATGCCAGTGAGTGCCTGGGTTTGCTTTTTGCCTCACGATTTCCCACAGACTGGGTGCTGGAGAAACTCATGACCCGGGAGTGCCAATGAGCGCAGACAAAAAAGACCCTCCCCCCCTGCAAACAACAACAACAACAAAAACCGCCCATTCTCTGTAGCCAGAGGCCTAGGAAAGGGGCAGCTGAGCTGAACTGGGAAGCTGTTGGTACAGCTGTTGGTACAACTGTCAAACTTCTGTACCGTTCATACCAGCAGCATGGAGGCCTCCCTTTCTGCCTTTCTTCGCACTCAACCTAGATCCAGCTTCAAAGATCCAGGGCGCCCTTCTTTGCACTTTTCTCCTCTGACACACAGTTCTGATACCTGGCAGAGGCTCGTGCCCCAGCAGACCCTCAGCACCCCCTCACTGCAGCCCTGCTCCCCCTGAGGCTTCTGGACATTGCCCCAGAAGTGCCCGCAATGTCCCTCACCTTCCAGTTTGCCCTGCCCTCTTCACTTCCGGTTTGGGAGACCCAGCAGCATAGGATTTGCCTCTGAGCTTTTCTTTGTCTGTGGACCCCACCACACAAGGCCCATCCCCACGGATCCCTCTAGGTCCATAAACAGGCCTCTTGGCAGGGCCCGCTCCCCTGGGAGTGTGCGTGCGGGCATATGACAATGAATTCTTCCGTTCTCCTAGATCCTAGAGGGCATTGAAAAGAGTCTGTGTGCGAGTACAGTGTGAGGGAAGGCCGGGCAAAACAGGAAGGGCACCGTAAGCCGAGGGGCTGCCGTCCGTGGCCACAGGCCCCAGTGCTTGGGCCTTCCTGCCTGTTTACACTCTGTCGCCCTGCTGTTTGCTGAGCCTCTGCTGGGGTTCTTTTGGAACGCTTTCTTAAATAAAAATCTCATTGCTTTTCTAGACCAAGACACAAACCAAACAGTGGCAAATGCCGCATTTATTTTTCTTGTGGACACATGAGCTCACGCTCTGAAGCTCTTTGGGAGGATGTTCTGCCACAAGCTTTGGGCCAAGATGACAGGGCCTCTTTGGGCCCAGAGGACAGTGCTGGGTGGGAAGGCCCTTGATCAGAGCCCGCGAGGACCCGGGGCTGTTGCCCCCTCTGCATTGCCCAGAGCAGTGGTCAGTGAAAGCCCGCCCTCTCTTGCCCGTAGCACTGCCCTGCACAACCACAGGCCATGTCCCCCCAGCAGCCAGGGTGACTTTGAAAAATGAAAACTGTACTCTGTGAATCCCCTGCAGGAAACAGTGCAACAGTCCTCCATCCCACTTATCCTGCCTTATAAGCACATTGGCCATTGGGTGAAGCCTAGAGACACCTTCTAAGAATAATGCTTTTAGGTGTATAAAATAAAATAATGTCTTTAGGTGTATAAAATAAAATAAAATAACTATTCTTTTCAGTTATTCGGTACTTTTAAAATTTATGATATTGAAGTATATGTGTTTCTTTGTTAAGACTTTAAATAACAAAGTTTGGCAGCAAAGAGCTACTGTAATTTTGAATTTGTGAGGAGCATTAAGTGATATTTCCAGATACCCTTAATAATGGCGCTATGAATGGCTCTGCGATTTCTGTCGCTGACGCGTCCCAGGTGCCGCTAACATTTCTGTGGGTTATTGTCAACTTTCATGGCTGCAGCAAGTGTTCATTTTCAGTGAGAGGTTGGTGAAAAGAGAGATGACGTGTTCTTCCGTCCAGGTCCATGGGCCCCCGAAATCCTGTCTGTGGACCTCTTGGCAATGGCCTTCCCACCCTGCCCTTCATGAGCCGGCTCGCCTTTGTCGTGGATCACTCCCTCCTCCCCAGTCACTAGCTGCACGGATCGTCTTTTTGTTCTTCAAATACCTCAGACTTGTTTCCAGCTTGAACTTTTGCAACTACTGTTCCCATGTCCTGGAATGCTCTTCCCCTCAAATTTTCCAGGGGCCTTTAGGTCTCCGTTCAGAGATCCTTCCTACAGAAGCCTTCCCAAGCAGCCTCTGGAAAGGAACCAGACGCTCCCTGGAGCTGCTGTTTATTAATGTCCTTTGCCCGGAACGCCATCTGAAGTCATCGTTTGTTTAGTTGTTGACTTGTGTCTTTCCTGTCTCCCTCCCCCCACTGCACTGGATGTCCCATGACAATAGTGACTGTGTCTTGTCTGGCTCACCATCAGGACAGTGCCTGGTACGTAACAGGGGCTCATTAAATACTGGATGAATAAAGGAATGAATGAGGTGAAATATTGGAAATTAGAGGCCTTTAAAAAAAAATTTGTGACATGTGCTTGTCATACCCAAATTTAATCGTAGCCAGTGGTTAAAGTCATAAAAATTTAGACTTAAGAGGTACCTTAGAAAACACCCACTTTAATACTCCTCCCACAATGCTTATTAGATGGATGAGTCAGCTTAGCACAGTTACAAGACTGGGGCCACAGTTTGGCACCCAAGGCCCAGGCCAGTTTCCCCTAAGGCTACAGTTTGAGTAATTCTCACAGTGATGTTAGGTTTCCACAGAATCCTCAACACAGGGAACTGGAGAGCATCTTGTCCAACCACCCATTTCAGACCTGAGTAAACAGGCTCCAAGAGCAGAAGTGACCTGCCCGCCCAGGACAGGGCCTGCATTCCCATTCCACAGTATCATATTGACTCATAAACATTTTGGGCATCAGCCCCTACCAGTAATCAAAGGAGAGATCCATGAGGCACTCATGCGGACAGACGTTTCTGTCTGTCTGTTTCTCTTTTTATATTGTCTTGTCAGTATGGGTTGTAGTTCATTTGTTTATTCAACCAGTGTTTATTGAGCACTTACTATGTGCCACCCATTGGGGATGGGGAATCACAGATGTGAGTCCTGCTCTCCTGGAGCTCATTCATGGCTTTGCCCAGGAGACTGAGAGAAATAAAGCGATGGTAACAAATTGAGAAAGTTCTATGATGGAGGAACAGGTTGCTGAGCTGGAGAAAAGTGTTGAGGGTCTGCACCCCTCAGGAACATCCCTGGAGGAGATGGGATCACTCTGAGCCTCCCAGGGCATCTCTTTCTGTGAGCTGGACCACGTGCTGTCCATCTTGGAGTCTCCATTACTGGCACAGTGAATGGATGGGTCGTGGAAGGATGGATGGATAAAGTGGCTGAATGGACATTGTCCTCCTTCCCAGCCTGGAAACTGTGATCGGCAGCGATGCATATTAAGACAGAAATTCCTTGCCACGCACATCTATTTCCAGTGTGAGCCCCAGACATGAGTAACTGATTTTAGACAGTCCTGGCTGAGGGCAGAGACCATGAGAGGATGAAGGGGTTCTGTAGTCTGCTTGATGAAACATCAAATAATGACATTAGTTAATAAGCTAATGGTTCACATAAGATAATTAGAGGGCTTAAATCAAAGGAGTTCTCAGAATGTCCAAAACTTGGAAGGCTAAAACGTCATTGCGAAGATAAAAGATTGTTGAGGTCTGCAAATATTTCTCAGTGACGCAGGAAGTTCGGTTGGGGAAAAGTGTGGCATTTTTATTTATTTAGTTCAGTCTCATTGCGTACTTTATTCTTCCATTAAAAAAAAAAAGTTCGAGGGGGCTTGAGTGAAAGAGTTGATTATTCCAATGTTTGGCAATATTTCTGTAGGAACTGTCCAAAAGCTATATAATAAATCAAGACCCCCTCCCCACCCCCTGGTGTGAGTGACGTTTACGCGGAGGCTGTTCACAGAAAGTGATTGCTGCAGTGCCCTGTGCCCTCACGACCGACGACCCATGGGGAGATTTCGTTTGCCTGGCGGGACAGCCTCATACCAAAGCCTTAACTCTTTCCTAGAGCTCTTTCCAGAAGCTCTAGGCCGCGGGGGATTCCTAGAAGAAAAAGTAGAACCTTAACATTAAAGAAAAAAAACCAAAGCACCATAGAAATGTGAAGACGGCCGTGAACTAGCCTCGCACTTGACGAGTCACTCCCTCCAGTCTACGATATTCTTTAAACAGGAAATCAGCCTACAAGGATTGGTTGGGCCCCTGCTATGTACTAGGCGTTGGTGCAGACACAAGAGCTGTACCACTGGCTATAGAAGCAATGCAGTCTCCTGGAAGGACCGCCTCTGTCATTGGTACTGAGGTCAGAGGGTGGCTCTGCTGGTCCCAGCCGAGTGACAGTGGGCAAGTTGTTTAGTTTCTGGGTTGCAGTTTCTTTGTCTATAAAATGGAGACAGCAATACCAGCCTGGTAGAGTTGGTGGGTGGGCCAGCAGCGTGCCTGACACATGCCATCATCATCGTCGTCATCGTCGTCATCATCATCATGGGTCTAGTGGCTTCAGGGCAGAGGTTGAAGACCCTTTGGGAGGACTTTAGCATTTCCCAAAGGAGCTGAACTGGTTACAAGTGATGAATGGAACTAGCTGTTTCTGTGATACATCGTGTGGGTCCAGTGTCCCAGGAACCCCTGCCTTGGGGTCATCTGAGTCCCACCCCACTCAGATTCCTGTAGCTCTTTCCCGTCCATCCTCCCCTTGACCCCACAGCACACCCCGCGAAGCTAACAGTGCCACACTCTGCACAGACCCCTGGCCTGGGGGGTTTCTTGGCAAGGACATGTGGTTGTTCTAAGAGGCTGCACCCCAGAGCCCTACCAATGGTCACCTCTGGGAAGGCGTGGAGCTTAGCTTTATCTGGCAGGTGGTTTTTTAAAAAGGAAAATGAATAGGTGTGTTATTTTGTGTAATTAAAAGTTGAATGCAAAAAGACTGGATCTGCTGCCTGATTCCACACTGGGGCAGTGGGGACAGTGACACCATTTCCCTCTTTCCTTGTTGACTTTGTGTCCCTTGAGGAGTCTGTGGGCTCCAAGAGGATGGTCAGAGCCTCACCATCTTTGCATACCCCACAGGACGGGCTGAGGGGCCCCTGCCCGGTTCTTCTGGGATGCTGGAAGGCAGGAATCACCCTGTAGCCTCCAGCAGGTGAGGTCTCAAGGCCACCGTCTTGCGAGGGTTTGGAGGAAAGCCCAGGCCTGAATCAGCTCAGTCTGACCCTGGACCCCACCCCTGGAGTCTCCAGGCTCCTGCTCGGCTGCTCAGCTCTGCTCTCCGACCAACAGTGGCCCCACAGTGGTCTCTGTCTCCACTGCATCGGTGCTCACTGAATGGAGTGGGGTGGTTTGGGTCCTCTCCTGGAGATGCGGCAGGGGCTGGCCTGTGCCTCAAACGCCTTCCCTTTCTGCTCCCCACTGCTCAAGGGCTGCTGCCACCCTGGCATTGCCAGGCATGCATCAAGGTCAGAAAAGGATTTCGGGCTCCTGGGTCGCGTCCCACCCCACCCAGGGGTGCGCATGACCCAGAGCCTTTCAGGCCTGCCAGGCTAGCACACGAGCTCTTGATTTTATCGTCAGGGAAACCAAGTCTTTCTGCAGACGTCATTCCTGTCCTTGGGGTGATAAGGACGCGTCATGTCTGTCGTTCTGCCACTTGCCATGCCCTGATAAGGCACAGCGTCTGCTCGCAATTGGAGGGCAAGATAAATTTAGACGTGGCAGATTTAGAGCCTCAGGTGACCTGTTTGCAGCTGTAGCACTCAGGAGGGAGAGGACAGCCTGGCTTGTCTGCCCACTGTTCTCTGGGCGTTCGTCTCACTATCCCAGCAAGAGCAGGAGCCAAGGGGTCGGCCCTCGGTGCCTGGTGTGAGCTTGTGAGATGCTCAGAGATCCTAGTCGGTGCGTCTTGCGTTTGGAGAGTCTTAGAATGGCACATCAATGGGGCTTTTACAGACACTCTGGCATCGGGCTTCTTTCCAAGACTGCCCTGCAGGAAGCGGGTATGACCCAGAGCAGGCTTCTACCTTTTTACCTTTTATGTTTGGGCCTCTGTGCCATATTTTATTCCAGGGTTAAAACCAAGTTTGAAACCCACCGCTCTAGATAATGTCTCTCATTTTTCAGATAAGTAAACTGAGTCCCAGAGAGAAGTAGGACTTGTCAAGTCTCACCGCGATCTGACTCCAAGGCGGGCTTTCCCACACTGTCTTAGTTTGTCCTAACAATGTGCCACAGACGGGGGGCTTAAACCCCAGAAATGTATGGTCTCATAGTTCTAAAGGCTGGAAGTCTGAGATCAAGGTGTTGGCAAGGTCGGTTCTTTCTGAGGAACAATGTGTTCCAGGCCTCGCTCCTAGCTTCTGGTGGTTTGCCGGAATCTTTGGTGTGCCGGTGCTTGTAGACGCATCTCACCACCTCTGCCTTCATCGTCACATGGTGTGCTCCCTGTGTGCTGTGTGCATGTCTGTGTCCAAATTTCCCCTTTTATAAGGACACCAGTCATTTGGGGTTAGGTCCCACCCTAATGACCTCATGTGAACTTGATTGCCTCTGTAAAGACCCTGTTTCCAAGTAAGGTCACAGTCTAGGGAACGAGGGATGAGGACTGCAAGATATCTTTTTTGGGGGGCGGGGAGGGGTGCACAATTCAATCCCTGATGCCAACTTCTCACATGGGCTGTGGAGGTCAAGTCGAGGGGCCAGAGGATCCTGATTCTCATCAGGTCTGAGGGTAGACCCTCCCCTCCCTGCTCACCCAAGCTTGGGGTTAACCCCTGCAGGCCCGGGCTGACTGTCCACGGGCCACAGGAAAAGTCTACAAATGTCTAGGGGAGGATGAACTGTTTCCCAAACCGTGTGATATGTGCTTTTTCATTCCCTCTTTCTATTACTGTTGCTGTTATTGTTCACATCATAGTAACTGGTAAATTATTTTGCTAAAAACCATTCAGAAAATTTTAAGGACAGGCCACCCATAATTTTACCGCTCAGCTCCAGCCCCCTGTGACAGTTTCCTTGGTTCCTTCTAGCTTTCCCCTCTGTGCATGCCTACAGTTTTGTTTCTTACTTTTCCTCTTATTAGAATTTCAAAAGTATTTTCCCATGTCATTAAAATTCTCCATAAACGTGACTTATGTTTTTCCATTTGACACATATTTATTGAGTGTCAGACACTGGGGCTCCATCAGCGACCAAAACTCAAACCTCATGTCCTCAGGGGCTGCCGTTCTCCAGGTGGGTGATTCCACCAGTGGACAGTGGTGACCAGCCTGTGGCCCCCGACCCAGCATCAGTCCAGGCCCACAATTTATGCCCACCTATGGCTTATTTATTTCCTGTAGATGGATTCTCCCTTTAAGCTATCTTGAAAATAAGCCCTCACCCAAGAGCCCAGCATCGGCCTGATTTTTAAAGGCTTCCTCTATATCACATGTATAGAGAGTATTGTATTACACTATTTGGTGGTGGTTTTTCCCCCCTGAACGTCTTTGTACCTCACTGTGTCATTTTGAACTCTGGCTCCGAGGGGAGGGTGAGAAAGCCCACACCGTCTTTCTGAAGGCCGGTTACATTGGGCTGAAACCCGATTAGCGTGTGCCGCGGCCTCTGCTTCTGCCTCGTTTGCTGCCTCTGGAATGTCCGGCCTCCAGCTCATCTGCAGTCGCCATTAACCTGACACATGCTGCTGACAAAGCAAGGTTTGGGAAGCACCCTGGGTTCCGCTCACCAGCCCCAATGCACTGCAGTCACAGCCATGAGAAGGGCTCTTCTGTCTTTCACGGCCTGTCACGGAAAACAGGAAAAACAAGCTGCTTTATGCAGGAACGGGGACCTCAAACCAGCACAAGAGGCCAGCCGACCCGCAGCAGTCTGAGCATGACAGCACTCTGCCCCATAAAGAGACGCTAGGACAACACTTTGAATGATCTCTGCCCAGACTGTATTTACGGAATTTATTTCCCGGGCTCCGTGTGTTCAGCATCACCTTGGCAGCACCTCCCCGGGCGTCTGCCTCAGCGCGTTAAATGCTCCTTGTTCTCAGTACCCGGAGTTAGCACCCAAGAGAGGGTGAGAAGAAAAAATGTGGGTGGAAGGATGTTTGGGGCCAATATAAACTTTTCAAGTTAAGAAAAAAAAAAAAACCTAACCAAAGGACAACAACAAAAAATTTATCCCCGTAAGAGCTCCTGTTGACTTCTACCTGCGGCCCTATCCAGCCAGTGTTAGAAAGGAAAATGCAAAACCAAGAAACATTTTGATTGCTGCTTTTTTTTTTTTTTTCTGTTTCAAGCTTGTGCTGTCCTTGTGTCGTCTTCAAAAATTATTTTTAAAGTTATCTTTTAGGGCCGGCCTGGTGGCTCAGGTGGTTGGAGCACTGGGCTCCTGAGCTCTCCCTGGAGCTGGGCTGCTGTGAGCAGCCGGAGGTTGGCATGAGCTGCCGCGGGCTACTGAGTGCCATGGTAGCCAGTGTGAGTGGCCAGCAGCCGGCAAGAGCTGCCGTGGGTTGCAGTGAGTGGCCGACCAACGACCGGTGACCTACTGCCTGGTGGGGGGGAGTTGATCACAAGGCTCATAATACCAGCCTGGGCCAGGGAGTTGTGTCCTACACAACTAGACTGAGAAACAACGGCTTGAACCGGAGTTTGTGTGTGGCGGGGGGGAAGGCGGAAGAAGGGGGAAAAATCATCTTTTAGTTCTTTTTCTCTTTACAAAAATGATATACATTCACCGATGAAATTTCCAAAATGTAATCAAAAAGAGGAAAATAAAAACTGCCAATGGGATAACTGCTGCTAACATTTTGGTTTATGGCCCTTTCATAGTTGGTTCTGCTTATAGAGAGAGAATTGCACACCTGTCATTTGTTTCCCTGCCCAGGCCATTTTAAACTGAAATACGTACGTGGTTGTAGTATCCCCACTGGACTGGGAGGCAGAAGACCCTGGTTCTTGTGCCACCTCCTTGATTCTGTGATCTTGGGAAAGTCACTTAACCTCCATTTGCTCATCTTTAAAATGGGGATGCAGTAATCCCCACCTCAGTGGATGACCAAGTGGCCCAAGGAGTTACTGGTAGAAAGTGATTTGTAATGCGCTCCACAATTTGGTGTGGTCTTTTTCGATGTGGTTATGGGACCCTTTGGCTGGACAAATAGCTGAAGTCATTTTCCTGTCTTTCTGGTGAACTGTGACCATTTTTCTAAAGCCGCCTTGTGTCTGATCTTAGTGAAAATCACCACATCCCTCCAGCTGCCCAGAGACCTGGAACCTCCCTTGCCCTCTGCCCTGCCACCCCCGCGCCTGTCCAGTGCGTGTGGCCAGTTTCTCTCCATGTCCAGGCATCTCTGTCTCTACAGTATCTCTTGGGTCGGCCCCTCTCTCGCTATCCCCACTATTTCCCTCATCCTGACCACCTTCCTCTCCTGCTTGAAATCCTGTGTTGCTCCCAACTCCCTCCAGGCTCACCTGTTTCCAGACAAGCTCCACGCAGCAACCAGAAGGCTCTTTCTAAAATGTCCATCTGATCACACCACCACCTGCTTCAGTAGCTTTCCATTTTGGTCAGGGTGAAGCCAAAGGTCTTAGTAAGGCTGACCAGGCCTTGCTTAACTGTTCCAGCTTTGCCCCCTCCTGCCATCCCCCGATTCAGCCTTTCCTGAACATTTCCTCCCTTCTCCAGGCCTTTGCTGGCACACTTCCCTAGCTCTGCCTGGTGATCTACTCAACCTCAGGCCTCTACTCTGCAGGTGACTTCCTCCAGGGAGCCTTCCCTGGTGACCTCCCCTGGCCTGGGCTTCGTCCTCACTTGACTGCAGGCCCCGTAAGGGTAGATCCTGGTCTACCTGGTGCTGCTGCCCCAGCGCCCAACGAGAGTGTGTACTGTGTGCCAGGCCCTTTCAGAATCTGGATTTCCTTTCTTTGCTCAGATATTTTTGTTCTGCCCTGGAGACGGGGGGAAAAAACACACCTTAATCTTCCCCGATCCTGGAATGATTGCTGATGGGTCTTATTTTTCTCACTGAGTTCTTTTAAAAGGCCCTGGCAATCACCTTGTTAGTTCTGAAGTAGCTGCTTTTATCAAAAATGGCTCAGGGAGGAGATGTCCAACTGTAACCCCCTAGGGCAGCGACCCCACTTGTCTTTCCCTTTCTGGGCCCTCTACGGACCTGAGGGGGAGGCGTGGGAGAGTTGGAGGGAGGGTGTGTGCTCCCAGAGCAGCTGTCATGCAGGATCCCTCTGCGTCGGAGCCCGACTGGCTGGGCAGAGATGGGCACAGAGGTGACGCTGTTCCAGGCCTTTAACTGAGCCCAGCTTGGGGCAGAGAACGGCTCTGAGAACTATGTCGCCAAAAGACTCCGTCATCAGGCTTGGGTGTCAGCAACCGGCATGTGCCTGGCAGCTGTGGGCGCTGCGCTTCCTCTCAGGCAGGTCAGTGGGGACAAAGCTGTTGAGCAGCTAACCCAGCTCGGTCAAGTTGGGATGGAGACAGTGAAGAGCGTGAGCTCAGGTGTCAGAGGAACCTGGGATTGAGCCAGCCTCGGTTCCTTACTGACGATGACTTAGGACAAGTGATTTAATTTCCCTAATCCTCCATCTCGCTCTCTGCAAAATGGGACTAGGAGTGTTGCAGGGAGCGAATGAAGACACACACGGAAGGCTCTACCCAGGGCCTGCCCCCCGGCAGCGCGACAGGCAGCAGCAGCTCCACCACCATCTTCCTCTCCGCATCACTGTTGTTGGCCGTCGTCACTGTCGGCAATAGTCCCGTTCAGTTCAGAGCTTTGTTTCCTGGTTCCCCTGGGTGGTGGTTGCCAGGTCCTGCTGGTTTTAAGTTTATCTGTTCATTCATTCGTTCATTCATCTGTTAAGCCCTTACTCTGTGCCAGGGCTCCGGGGAGCTGCCAGGTGGTCGGGAGCTGCTTTCAGGAGTGGCTCTGGGCAGCGTGGGCTGGGCCACATTTATTGCCTTTATGTAACCTGAATGTAACCCCTTTCCCTGAGCCCCAGGCCCATCCCTCAAATTGCTATTTGCGAACTGTCAGAGCAGACCTAGAGGTTCTGCGTGTAGACCCCTCCTCTTTCTTAAAGCCTATCTCACCCACCCCTCCGCCTCCAGGCTGGAGGGGCCTCAGCCGCCTCAGAGCCGGGGTGGTAGCCAATCCTATCCGTGAACGCCCGTTCAGCTTTCACCCTGGGCAAGGCCTGCAGAGCATTCCGAGGGGGAAGGTGAGGCCAGCTCCATCCCTTAGGGAGCTGTCCCTAGTTGGGAGGACAGGACAGAAAGCACACACGTGACCCTGGGAAACAGCCATGTGAAAGTGGGCAGCTGTCAAATGTCTGCCCTCAGTACCAGTGCCCAGAGGTGGGGCAGGGAAGGGGGACAGTGCTCTTTCTGTTGAGTAGTGGGAGAAAGGGAAGACTTTGGGGCTCAGCAGGTTCCAGCATCACCTCCTGGGCTCTTAGTGTAGCCGGGCATCAGGTTATTGCATTACAGACAGGCTCACTGCATCATTACAAAACTCTATGAGCCAGGTACCCTTTTCCTCACCCCTGATTTATGGATGAATATGCAGAGATTCAGAGAGATTAATAAATTGCTCAGTTAGAAAGCTCTGGAAGAAGCAGAGCCCAGATTGAAACCTGGGCCTGAGTCAAGGCCACGCTGGCTGTGGGTTTCCACCATGTTGGCCTTGCATTGTCCATGGAGGTGGGCCAGTATGGGGCACATTTGGGAGGTGTTGTGTGCCCTGCTTTGTCGGGCTTGGTGCCGAGGGAGCAGGTCCAAGAGAGGCCGGGTCAGGCCAGAGACGCCATCATCCGTGCCTCCAGCCTGAAGGGGTAGGTGTTTGTCCTACAGGTAGTAGGGAGCTCACGGATGTCCGTCTCTGACAGCCCTGCAGAGGGTGAGAGCAGAGAGCACAGAGGCTGTGGACAGAGCAGTCTGGGCTTCCAGGGCAATATGACATCCATTCACTGCTCCAGATATTATCCTTTACCTGCTATGTGCCAGGGGGAAAGGAGACAGTTTCTCTAGTACCCAGCCCAGGACCTGGAATGTACCATAAATGGCCTCCACTTCTGATGATGATACATCATGGCTCAGGTCACGCCACAGGAGGCAGGAGCTCCTCTCACCTGCAGCGTCAGGCTGGGAGCAGGTTTCTCTTTGTGACGTTGGGTCACCGGATGCCTTTGAAGTCACCTGCGAGGCCTCTGAGCCATCAGCTCTCCCTGTTGCCCACCTGTCTCTCCTCCCCTTTTTTGGGGGGTGGTTTCTCGCTCCCCTGCTGTCTGTTTTCTCACCCTCCGCCCCTGCAGGGCCTTTTGGAAAGTGGCAGATGGGCATGAATGTCACACTGGCCATCTCTTTCCCCGTGCTGTGCGCGGGCCCAGCCGAGAGAGCATCTCGGGCCCTTTCCAGATGAGGCCTGCAGACCCAAGCGGACTGGGGGTCAGAATGTTCGTTGTGGGGTGCAGAGGGAGCTCTCTACCCCTGGCAGTGCCTGGCCTCCTCCTCTGGCCAGCCAGCCACGAGACTCATTCTCCTGGGCTTTTGCCACCCTCTGTCTACATTTGGCTTTAACATATAAGGAATAGTTGTCATCCATGCTTGCCTGATGTTGTGTCAACTCCTCCCTTCCAACCCCCACGCCTGCATTCCTCCTGAATTGCTGTTTCCCTCAAGGACTTTCCCAGCCTCACCAGGTAGAAACCTTGGAATTCCTGTCCCCCATTGGTTGGTTGGATTTGCCCCATCTTCTCCACCCCATTGCCTTGACATGCATCACCCTGCTTGGACTGGTGCAGTAGCCTCTTCAGTGGTCCTGTTTCTGAATGGTTGCTTTTTCCTTCCTGCCCGTCCCATCTGACCTTCCTGTTTGCTGTTCTCAGCACTCAGAAGCTTCTTGACTTTTCTGAGGACATCCAAGTCGAGGCTGCTAGCAGATGTAAATGGCCTATCCACTGCCTATGGGACAAAGGCCAAACCACACAGCCTGAAGGCAGGGCCTCTTACCTGGCCTGTCCTCTGCCCCTCAACTTGCTGTCTGACTTCCATGTAAAACCACCCAGCGTGGTCCTCACCCCATGACTCCCATCTCTGGAAGTCTTCAGGCGTTTTGTGCCCTTGGGCAAACGTCTACCAACATGGTGGTTAACAGCGTGACCTTTCAAGTCACAATGTCAAATCCCTGTCTCTGTTTAGGAGCTGTGACTTGGAGCAGTTTGCTTAAGTTCTCTGGGCTGCGGAGACAGAACGAAAACGATAGTGATACTGGAGCATCTCTCACTTGTAGCGTCAGGTGGTTATTATGTGCCGTTGTGCCCAGCGTTTGCATTACCTTCTTACATCCACTCCATAACCCTAAGAGGGAGGTGCTGTTCTTAGGCTCACTTAGCAAAGAAGGAAATTGGGGTTTGTGGCAGTGAAGCCCCTTGCCCAACGTCACACAACACGAAGAGGCAAAGCCAAACTGAGGTCCTGTCTGGGCGCTGGTCCTCGTTCACAGGTATGGGGACCACACGATGCACTTTCCAGGGTTGCTAAGGGGGTTGAAATGTGGTGGTGCATTTGGAAGTCCCTGTCCAGTGCTGGGAGCTCCGTAAACATGTTTTCTGCCTGCTTCTAGGCCTTTGCTCAGGTCGAATCCTCTGTCTTCCTCTCCGCCTGGTCATGTCCTACCTCCAGTGTCAATGAACCCCTGCCCCAAATAACTGCCCACCCCTTCCACCCACGGAGAACAGAACTTGGCTTCAGGTGTCCAACTGTTTCCCTAGAAGGTATGTGATGCCCTGCCCCAGTACCTGGGCCTTTGTGGGAGCTGATAAGGTATCCACAAAGCCAGGAAACCAGCAAGGGGTTTGCCGAGAGGGGGAAGGAAGGAGTGAATGAGGAGAGGGTTTACTGTGTGGGGACTGAGGAGGGGTCCCCTGGCGCATGCCTGTGCAGCCATAGGTGCTCCTGGACCCAGCGTAGCCTCCCGCAGCCTGGCAGCCCCGTCCGCACACCTCCATAATCTGCGGGGTTTGGGCACTGGCTTCAGTTATTTCCTGACCATGACCTCCTGGGTCAGATTTGTTATTTCCTGGGCCAGGAAGGGCAAAGCTCCATGCGGCTGTGTTACGGAGGGTGAACACTGTCCTGCTGGAACTGGCTTCCCGCTTGTGTGATGCTGCAGTGAAGCCTCGGTCCTGTCCGGGGAGCCTACAGCTCCTGACAGACCTGAGGTCTCTCGGGGACGTGTGGGCTGCAGCTGCAAGGCCGAGGTGCCTCTGTCAGCACCGGCGTACCCTCAGAACGCCATCAGAGAGGGCTGGCTGGCCCCTGGGCCCTGCTGCTGTTCATTGTCCCATTCTGCTCCAGAGTCCCCCCTTCCCTTCCTCATGAGGGAGGGCAGAGTGGTGCCCCATGAGCAAGCTCCTCTCTCGCCCACCCAACCCTGTTTGTCTGCCCTCAAGGACAAGGGCTGTATCTCAGTTCCCTGCAGCCTCAGCCTGTGTCAGCGCCTGCACAGAGTAGGTGTGGTTGTGTTCATTTACTGAGGAGTCCTGAGGCCTGGTTTTAGCTTATGCTCCATTAGTAACCACCCACCTGAGTCCCTGTTTGTTCCAACTGCTGGGAAGCCCAGAGCCAAGTTTTGTGCCAAAAGCATAGCTCTCCTTCGTCAGATGCCCCAGAGAGAGCTCATTTTGTTCTCTCCTCCCTCTTGGCTGCTTCTTTCCTGTTCTTTGTCTTTCATCGAACAATTGGACATGTGCTTTTATTGGAAAATGCTGTGGGTCCCTTTGGGAAGTGAACAAGCAATAAATAAATCAGTACATTAGAAATGAAAAGGAGAAATGGCTCTGCTCCACCTGGGAAGCAGGTGTGTGTGACTCGGTCCTGTCTCTGGAGAGTGGGCAGATTAGCACCTGTCCTGCTGACTTGGACGGACGTCTGAGCAGGATGTATTGTGACAGGCCACGTGCTGGGCAGGGCCAGGCCAGGGCCTGCCCTGGGGCTCTTGAAGATGGGGTTACCCAGGCAGGAAGAAGCCAGGCACCTCCGTGGAATTGTCTGTGGAATGACCAGCCTGGAGAGGACTGGAGTTTGCCTGGCTGGGCACGGCTGGCCGGCTTCCCATTTTGGAGAAACTGGCTGAGAGCTTGGCTGGACCAGCCATCATAAAGTGCCCTGGAGGGGAGTCAGGCTTCTCCAGTCACAGCACCAGCACCAGCGGCAGGTCAACCACACGCGTTGCTTTGCTGTGCTTCTCTGTCCCTGGCGAGGGATACAATGACTGAGTACCCGCAGGGAACCAAGACGGTGACATTGTCCGAAAAAGGAGAGAGCTTGATTAGAGGTACAAATAGGAGTGCTGGGGTGGCCAGATGACACGGCTGCTCGCTCAGCCCTTGACCACCGCGGGGGGCTGCTCTGGAGGGCATGGCCTCCAGCAGGAGACAGGTTTTCTGAGATGATGGCAAGTGATGAGAGCTGAGCACTCTCCCGTCAGCCTCTGCTTCCTCCACCCCACCCACCGGACATCATAAGAGAGAATTTGAGAGCATGAGCTCCAGGCAGAGAGGTTAAACACGGTCCATTTGCTGTGTTCAGAGAAGAGCTTGTGGCGAAGGAGCAGAGGGAGGAGAGGAAAGGATGGTGGATGATGGTGGTCTGTGCAGGAAGGAACTGGGGAGGGAGCTGATGGGGCTGGACTAACAATGGACCAAACCTGGGCTTCACTGGGCTTCAGTGTTACAAAGATGCAGACGAAAGGGAGGCCACAGCTAAAGACAGTGGTGTGGCTTTGGAAGGTGGGACGAGGAGATGCTACATCACTGTATTTCCGGTGCTTCTGGAAGGAAAGCAGTGTCTTTAAAGCCAGACTGGGTTCTGTTCTTTGCTCTTGCACTTACTCTCTGGATGGCCTTGGGCAAGTCTCTCATACTCAGGAAGCAGTTCCCCCACCTGTACCAAGGGGTGAATAAAAAACATACCCCCAGGGTCTCCATGTACTCAGGGCTGGCCCCTGCAGGTGTGGACTACATTTCACCGGGGCAGGAGGTAGTCATCAGGAGTGGGCGTTGGGTCTCTCTCCTGTCCTGGTGACAGCCTTTCTGGGGTCATTGGCCAGCAGCCACATGTTTTCCTAGTTAGGCCTGAATGGTGAAAGCCAGCTCTCCCATCTGGGGCGGATTCAGCTGCCATCACCTCCTATTCCTCTGAGTTCCAGGGATTCCTGTGATCCTCAAAACTGCCACTGGCTCATGGGGTTACTCAGGCCGCATGCCGTTGGCTGTGGCTCTGAGTGTGCCTGTCTTCACTCCCTGTCCAGGCTGCAGGCAGCCGTGCAGCTTGGAAAGCTCTTTTCACACTCCCTGAGCTCATGTAATCCCCCAACAATCCTTTGAGTAAGTGGTATTTTCATTCTCATTTTATGGACCAGGCTCCCAGAAGTTGCCTGAGTCGCCCACTTAGAGGCAAGGCCTGGCCCGCCACTGCTCACTGCTGCTTCTTGGGGGCTGGGGGGGTGGGTGTAAGCACAGTGGTGACCGCCCCCCCACTGCCTCCATGGGATGGGGGAGAACACAGTGCACACGGGGCTGGAGGGTCGAGCTCATTCCTGCTGGACGAGCTTCTGGCCAACCGGCCGCTGCCTCTTTCACGGGGACCCTCCAGCTCCAGCGCCTTCAGCCTGTAGATCTTAGGCTGTCTTGCCCCAAGTAGCCTGCCGCCTCCACCTGTCCCATTTTTTCAGTACGCCATTTGGCCATGGAAAGGTGAGGTGGTGGGAGAAGTGAGTTACCTTCCAGTCTGAGTTGGCATGAAGTTGCCAAATAAAACATTTTATATATGCCAAGAAACATTTCACTTGGTTACTTCTTAACAGGCCAAGTGTACAATTTTCCATCAAAACATTTCCATCATTCAGAAAGTGTCTCTGACACAGAAGCTGGGTCCTACTGCATCCTTGTCACAGCTCACATTTTATTTGGGATCCGGTGTTTTCAGATGTCACCACCTCTTGCTGTGCGTAAGGACCATGCTCCCTGATGGAAATATTTTGCAAGAATGTTTTCAGCTCTCGAGGTGGTACAGAACTCCTTCAAAAGGTGTTCTTTGTCCGGCTCAGAGAAGAACCCGTTTTCTGTGAAGTCCCTGCCACGTTTCACTGGTCAGTACGGGTCTTGCCAAGGCGCCATGAAATAGATCAAATCCCATTATAGCAAAAACCATTTAAGTTTCATGGAAATGTCTGTGGAAACAATTGCAGACTCCTCTGCTGACAGCCCACTTCTTATGTGTAATTTTTGATAGAACGTGCACCCTACACAGCAGAAGAATTTGGATGGCCCTCGGAATGTGCTGGAATGGAATTTGGCTGTGCTCTCTGTCCGGGTCTCTGATATGGTTATGAGAGAATGTTCTCCTGCTCATTAGGCAAATATTCAACGGCTTTCTTCTATGTCCCAGATGCTGGGTTAATCAGAGATACGTGCAACCCGGCCCCCATCCCCAAGGAGACTAGTTGATAGGGAAGAGAAAATGCAAGTGCATTTCATTCCTAAATACATCCGAACCACATTAGGGAGGGCGGAGGCACACCTCTCAGTATGTGAGATGATTTTAGGTGGTACCCAGATGAACTGTGTTTATGCATTTATTTTAATGTATGTCATGAAAAATAAGCACTAACTGCTACAGTAAATTTCCCCTATGATACTGCTTGGAGAGGCTGAGTTGAAAAAAGGCAGGAGAGAGAGTCAAAATCCAAGTTAAAGAAAAATATCAAGGAAACACTGTAATAATGGTAACTCTTACAGGCGGTAGATTACAGTAAAAAAAGTCATGACATTGACTCACAAATGGCTGATGTCTGGAAAAGTCAAGTTCAGGTTTATTGCATGCTGATGGAATGCTAGGGGCTTTACTTATATTTTCGTCCAAGCCTCAGGAAACTCTGGGAGTTGGTAGTATTACCATCCCAACTGACAACTGATGAAAGTTATGCTCAAAGAGGTGAAATGATTTGCCCAAGGTCACATGACTTAAAAGTGGAAGAACTTGGATTTCAAACCTGGTCTGTCTGACTCCTGCAGGACTACGCTACATGACAAAGTACTGCAGTTAGTCAAATAAGGAAGTAATTATTTTCTCCCTAGTGTGTATAATCCAGGAAAGCTTCCTAGAAGAGGTAGCCTTGTCTGAAAGGAGGGGTAAGATTTAGCGAGGAAAGTTTGGGTAGTAAGGCCGAGCATCCTATGGAGCAGATAGCCATGGTTGTTGGCTGGATGGTTTGAATAAACGTATTTTTTCCTCCCAGCAATGAAGTCTTGAAGTAGGTTGTGGGTTGGCTCTTCTGTCTCTTCAGGGACCCAGGCTCCACCAGATCTCTCTCATGGTCCAACATGGCTGATGCAGCTCCAGCCATCACATTCTTATTCTAGGCAGCAGAAGAAAGAAGAGAGGGAAAGGGATAAATGTGCATTTCTCCCAACGAGGCAATCACCTTTAAGGAGCTTTTCTAGAAGCTGAACCTAACAGCTTATCCGCATCTCCTTGGCCAGCCCTAGTTGTGAGAGAGGCCGCCCACTGTGAGCTAGGCATAAGTGAGTGGAGGACAGAAATCCTGTCCTCAAGGTGCGTCCAGGGGCGTGAGCCGCTTCCAGTTGTGCCTGTAGAGGGGACAGCCATTGAGTGGAGAGGAAAAAGCCTCCTCTGAACTGGGACTTGCTTGTAGAATGGCCCCAATAAGCTTGCTCTGTTTTGGATCGTGTGTTTGTTGTTTAACTGGAGTGTAGAGTTGCAGCAATTAGGCAGCCCCAGGCAGCCCCTGCCTGCAATCCCATCAGCCCCTCTGAAAAGACAGACTGCTGTTGAGCACAAAACTATCCAGTTCCCCAACCTTCCACCTTCTGGTGCAATTAGAGCAGGAGTCACAGAGCCAGCTTTCGAAACTTCAGCTCAGACCGAATCCTGGGCTGTGACGGAGGGCCCTGCATGGGGTTCACAAGTCCCAAGGTGAATAGCCTGGAAAGCGCCTGGTGCTACCCTCTGTCCCTCTTCATCCCCTGCCTCCAGGCCCCGGGGCCTAAGTTGGCTTTTTCACTTCTGGTTCTTGGGCGAGCATGCTGGCTAGTTGCCAGGAATAGAGGATTTGGAGAGTTCTTTAAAAACAGTGATGCTCTTCTGAGTTGCCATCATTGTTCTGGGGACTAGCTCATAGAAGACCAGTCATTGGTGAGAAGCCCCTCTGCTGGGACTTGGGTTCCCTTTTCACTTTGGGAGCATTTTTCACTTTTTTTTGTCAGACGGTGGCTAGAAAGTTAGGGCTCAAATGGGTGCTACCCCGTGCCTCCATCTCTCGATCAGGAAACTTTGCTGCAGCTGGCTAGAGACAGAACTGGCGAGAGCAGGCTCCACGCTCTAGTGCTCTGTCTGTTCTGTAATTACCTCCAAGCAAATCGTGTTGTGAAGAGATGCTTTCCGACTGCGTTGGAAATCAAACTGCTATTAATATGCTAATTACAGCAGTTCCGTGTTTACCATTTAAGCAGGGCCTGGAGAGCTTCTCTTTGACGACACTGTTAGACATTCTGTTCTTGAAATAGAAAGTCTGGGATTACTTTTTAATGAAATCTCTAAATCCAGTTTTTCCCTATGTTCAGTCATCCCTTTTTCATGGATTCGGTAGGTCCAGCCTTGGCCTCCCAAAATGAAGGCCGGGTGGGGCGGGTGAGGAGGAACTGACGCATGTTGGAAAGCAGGCAGCTCCTTAAGATGTCAGCTGCTGGGGCCCAAGTCCCAGGCCAGTAACCTGCTAATGTCATTATATATCTAAACATTATTTTTAGCACCGGCATCACTCTCCTAAAACCAGTTCTACTGCTTTATTTTTAGGTTGGATGATGCGGGTGTTGTTTAGAAATGTCTTTTTCTCCCCGCATCACTTTTGTCCTGGAAGTACCTGGTGAAAAACAAAATGGCAGCCACACAGCCAAAGGCAATAGAAGTATTTGTTTAGGAAACAGAAGGATAAGTGCCTTATTTGCTTTGAGGGTGGATCCCAGAAGGCAGGAAGCAGGGTTGACCACACCCCTTAGCTTTCTGAGGAACTGGGTGGGGCAGGAGCCCTGTCTGAACTGTTCATTCAAGGGCAAACCAGGAGAGTGAGCCTTTGTTCCAATGAGGGAATCAAGATATCCAATGGGAGGCATGGGACTTTTCTGAAAAGTTGGCAGTAGATTCTAAGAGAACAATATATCAGCTAATGTGTTTCATAAATCGGACAAATAGTTAAGCACCCACTACGTGCCAGACCTAAATTAGGCACTGGAGAGACATTGGAGAATGCTCCCTGGCTGAGTGACATAGTCACATAAAAGAACTACTTACTATGCAAACGGATTCTGGGGGGTCTGGAATTCAAAGCGAGTAAAGCGGGGATGGCTTGTTTGTGCTCCCCATTGTTCGACGCCTCAGCCCAAGACTTGGAGGCTGGGAGCTGGAAGACTACTGCTCACATGTCTGGCAGTTGGTGCTCGCTGTTGATGGGTCCTCAGTTCCTTTCCATTTGGTTTCACTGTGTGATCTGGGCTTCCTCACAACTTGGTGGCTGGTTCTGAGGGCGAGCATCCCAGAGATGGAGAGCTAAGCAGAAGCTGCATCCTTTTTGTGACCCAGCCTCAGAAGTCACTGAGCGTCTCCTTCACCACATTCTGTTGGTTGGAATAGTGATAAGCCCATCCCCAGATACAAAAGGAGGGAACAGAAACCCCACCTCTCAGTGGGAGGACTGTCAATCACGTTGAAAAGCACATGGGATGTATGTATAGTTCATAATAAGTGTAAGAGAGACCTGGAAATATGAGCAAGGACGAAGAGGCCAGAAAAATGGCAAAGCAAATTTGAAAAGAAAGAACTTTTAAAAATGAAAATTTAATCAATGAAATAAAAATTCAATGGACACATTAAGCAGCAGATTAGACTTAGTGAATGAAAAAATTAGACAGGTGAAATATACGTTCAAATAAATGAACTAGAATGCATTCCAGAGACATACAGAGATGGAAGTAATAAAAGACAGGGCAATTCTGCCCTGTGAGGACACAGCGAGAAAATGGCTGTCAATGAGGAAGTATGTCTTCACCAGACACCGAATCTGCCAGTGCCTTGATCTTGGACTTCCCAGCCTCTAGAACTGTGAGAAATAAATTACTGTTTATAAAAGAAAAGAGCAAGAGACATGTAGGATATAGTGGAAGGTCTAATACACATCTGATTGACTTTTCAGAAGGAGATAATACAGAAAATGGGGAAGAGGTGATATTTTAAGGGGTAATGACCGAGAATTTTACAGAGTCTTTGACTGGTCTGAAACCTCAGATCTAGGAAATTCAATGACACCCAAGCATGATAAATAAAAATGTCATACAATAAATTTAAATAAAGTTAAAATAAATAAAAATAAGACACATGAGTAAACCTGCAGTACACCTAAGACAAAGAATGATTTTAAAAGCAGCCAGAGAGAAGAGCAAGATTTCCTGTTTGGGAACAGTGGTGAGTCTGTCAAATGACTTCTCAACAATTATGGAAGCCAAAAAATGGTAGAATATCTTCAATGTGCTGAAAGTAACTGTTAGCCTATAATTCTATACCCAGCGAAAGTTCCTTTCAGGAATAAGAGCAAAATTAGAGATTGAAGATAGACAAAGAAGATCAAAGCTTGGATAATTTTCTACAAATTTACTTTATAATAGGATGTTCTAAAGGATGTACTTCAGGCAAAAGAAAGTACAGGACAGATCTGAGGTGCAAGATGGCGTAGTGTGCAAAAATTTTGGTAAACATTTGGCTGTATTTAAACAAATGCTGATTGTACAAAGTGATGTCTTGACTGAGGGATTAAAAAAGAAACAAGACAGAACTAAAATACTGGAAAACCAGAACACGTAAGCTGGAAAAGGATCATCAGAAATAAAGCATTCAAATTTCATTATATCTTTTTTGGAAGGAAAGTAAAGATGTTGATTAACTTTGGATTTATTAAGAACAGACAGTATAACTTTGAAACTAGTAGAGCAGCAGTTTCCAAATATGGACCAGAACCCTCAGGGGTTCCTGAGACCCTTTCAGTGAGGTCAAAACTATTTTCATAATAACACATAATAATCCATAATAATATTATTTGCCCTTTTCACTCTTATTCTCTCACGAATGTACAGTAGTTTTCTAGAGAGTACATGACATGTGATGACATCATCACTCTGATAGTTAACAAGATATGCTTGTGTATTCTTGTGTTTTAATTTTTTTCTCAATTTTATTTTCTAATATAGAAAATATTAATAGAGGGGCTTTCCAGTTCGGGTACCCCCTCCCGCTCAGGAGCTGCAACCTCTTCTCCGGCTTTTAATAAACTATCTTCCTTTACAAAAAAAAAAGAAAGAAAATATTAATAGATATAACCCAGACAAATAAAAACTGTTTGGGGTCCTCGATCATTTTTAGAGGTGTAAAGATGTTCTGAGTCCAGAAAGTTTAAGAACCACTGTAGTAGAAGGGGAAACAAGAATGAGAGAAACAGTGAGACGTACAAGACAATCCTTACGAAATGGCATTTTCTGAGCCTTGAGAACAATTGGTGCTAGTTATACTTAATCCTAAAATAACTCAAGATAGAAATGTTTAAATCTAGAGAACTTAAGAAGTAAGGTACTAATATTGTCTGCAGGCCTGAGAACCTTGATCTGGAGGAATTTCAAGACTGGGCCATGCTCATCCTGTGTGATAGTGACATCTCCTGTACAACCGACATATTACAACCCAGCTCTGTGGGACAAAAGACTAACGAGTAAATGCTGTAACTAACAAGGATGTAGAAAAGAGCAAATTCTGTCAGGCAGGGTATGACATCATAATAGGCTTAGACTCAATAGAGATTCTCAGGGTGCAGAAGGCAACTCAAAAAACACATAATGACAATATCATTGCCTATAAACCCTCTTCCCCAGTTGGATGGAAAATGAGTGATCCATCAAGGAGCCTAGAGAATCACATCAGAATCACCTTGGAGCTTTTAAGAAATAAATAGTTCCAAGGCTTTACAGAATCAGAGCCTCTGGGCCCAGAATTTTATACTTTTTAAAATTATCCGGGGAACATGGTCATATTTGACAATATCTGGTCCAGATGGCTCTGCTAAGGCTGGCTTGTGTCCCATAGGAACCATGGTAGGAATGGACAGCTGAGCTTTGGGTCTCATCTATGCCAGTGCCTGTCCCCACCCAGCTCTTCCACTGGTTGCTGTCTCATTCTTTCCACTGCTGTGAATGTCCAGGTTTGGGGCTCTGAGCCCTGACTTTAGACCATTCACTGTACATCCCTTCTTATTTCTGGGGATGCCATCTGATTTGTGAGGTTGGGCTGGCCAGAGTCCTGTTTGTCTATTTTCCTGTTGCCTTGTCAGATCAGCCCTTTAACTGTGCTTGGCTGTCTACTCCCAGCACTGCTTAAATCCAGCTTTGAACAGGCTTTGGGTTTTTCTATCTCCTTCTCTTTCCTTTAACCCCAGACTGATTTCTATTCGTGCCCAAGACTCTCAAAAGGTAAGAGCCTAGAACAGAGAAAACTGTCAAAAATAGAAAACAAATAACAAAACAGAACCACAGTCCGCTGTGTGCTTCAGCATCCACCTGACTCTGTCCAGCCACCCTTGATCCCTTTGCTCATGAGTTTTCAACACAATCTACAGTAAGATTTGTCTTCCTGTGTGGAAACCCTTCGCAAATTGACAGAAGGAGAAAGGCTTTGCTTTACTGAAATATGCATGCCAGGTCCCCTTTTTGCAACCTACCAGTGTTGGACTGTCTCACGGTACCTCTAGACCAGGGGTGTCCAAACTTTTTTCAACGGTTTTCACCAAGGGCCATATGCGGTAAAATACACACACAGTTGGGCCACTCACTCGAGGTGAAGTACGTATTGCCTCACCTGGTTTATTTAAGTAAACTAAATATATTTTTGGAATTTGCTGCGGGCCAATTAAAAATGGATTGCGGGCCTCAGTTGGCCCGCGGGCCGCAGTTTGGACACCCCTGCTCTAGGGCTTTGTCGAAGAAGACCCAGCCCTGGGACAGGGAGCTTCCACACCCACTGAATAGCATGTGGGTGAGGCCAGGCTAAGGGAGGACAGATTCTTAGCAACCAGTGAGGTGGAAAAGGGGCCGCGCCAAACGGAGCCTGAAGCCCTGGTGGAGTGACACCAAATGCTGTGTCCCCTCCAGAGTAATGAAAGAGATCTGTAACTTTTCTCTTTTTCCTTTTAACAGAGCAGGACTGGAATAGTGGTTTGGCCGATTTGACTGTAAATGCAGGTGAAGCTTGTTTTTGCTCCAAAGATAAAGCAACAAATGGCAGACAGGGTGGGCTATGCCTTCTGTTTGCTCTGGGCAAATTCCCTCATGCCCCAGACCGTCTCTATACCACAAGGAGATGCCTTCAGAGGGTCCTGCGTCTTCTCTGCAGTGCCGTCTCCTGGGAGATAGAGGCTGAGGCACCTTGTGGGGACAGTGGGTGCTTGGGGTCTAGGAGGGGTTTGAAAAGGCCACGATTGTGCCATTCTGGTGCACACTGTGACTGCTGTCTCCTGAATTCCTGCCTCTCAGAGAGGCAGGTGGGAAGCATCATGGTCTAAATTGTTGTTTGCTTGGCTGCCCTCCAAAGACCTGCATCCAGGTACCAGGGAAATCCTGACAGCAATAGCAGCTCAAATTCAGCACCCCCGCTGGCTCCTGTCATTTACAGCTCTGCATGCATTTTTTTCCATGCAAGCAAGGTGCCCCCTTTGCCTCCCCACCTCTCACCCCCACTTGCCCTCAGGCACGTATCAGGGCTTCTCCATTGTCAGTAGCCACAGCCATTAACAGGGTGATGAGTGGGTGGGGGCATGCCCTTGACTCCAAGCCCTTGGCCCAGTGGGGACCAGGTTTTGGACAAGGTGTTGAGGCAGACTTGTGAGCTGTGCCGGGCAGCGTCTGCTGAGCAGATCCGGTCCTCTTGGGGGGGCTGCGTCAATCACACCCCAAGGGGGACGCCTCAGTGTGGAAAGTATGTGAGCCTTGGACGATGCCACAGATGGCCGGGAATGGCTTGGCCCCTTCTTCCCAAGGCCCCAGCTGATTTCCCCATTGTGCAGTGAAGAAGGAGCAAAGGGTCACTACCAGCAAGTGTCCCTGGGCCCAGGGTGGCGAGGGCTAGGAGGCAGGGTTCCTGGGTGACTGCCCCGAGTGCACAGCTGGCCCTGGCTCAGACACTGTGCCCACGTTAGCATCTGGCTGTCACTCCCACCAGCCGTAGGGTCCTCATCCCCATTGCTCAGAAAACAGATCGATTGTGCCTGGCACGCAGCAAATGCTCTGCTAACGGTAACTGCTCTGATTATGTGATTTGTCTGGGGTGGCTCAGGTGCTGAATGGTGAGCCAGGATTGAACTTGTGTCCATCCATGCCCCAGCCCAGGCCCTCCTACCCTGCAGCCTAGCCACCTTCTCCGGGGCCTCCACAGGTCTCTTAGGGAGGCAGGCAGGGCAGAGAGAGTTAGAACCGTGTTTCACTGAAAGTAAGACCTAGCCGGACAATCAGCTGTAATGCGTCTTTTGGAGCAAAAATTAACATAAGACCTGATCTTATTTTAATATACTATAAGACTGGGTAATATGATATTATAATATAATATAATATAATATAATATAATATAATATAATATAATATAATATAATATAATATAATATAATATAATATAATACAATATAATATAATAATCAGATCTACTATACTATACTATACTATACTATACTATACATAATATAATACTGGGTCTTATATTAATTTTTGTTAATTTTTGCTCCAAAAGATGCATTAGAGCTGATTGTCCAGCTAGGTCTTATTTTCAGGGAAATACTGTAGCCCCATTTTACAGACCAGGAAACTGAGGCCAAATGATTCATTAGAGATCACTGAGCTTGTAAATGGCAGAACTAAGCCTCAAACCTCACTCTTTTGATCACACACCCTGTGTTATTCAGTTCTGGCTGCGACAACAAAATACCACAGGCTCAGTGACTTAAACAACAGTCACTTATTTTGTCACAGTCTGGAGGGTAGCTGTCTGAGCTCAGGACACTGACAGGGTTAGTTTCTGGTGAGGCCTCTCTTCCTGTCTTGTAGACAGCTGC
This sequence comes from Rhinolophus sinicus, assembly GCF_057876585.1. Taxonomy (NCBI): domain Eukaryota; kingdom Metazoa; phylum Chordata; class Mammalia; order Chiroptera; family Rhinolophidae; genus Rhinolophus; species Rhinolophus sinicus. The sequence goes on along the minus strand of NC_142515.1, from coordinate 9,867,308 downwards.
CTTCTTGCTATGTCCTCACATGGCCTTTCCTCTGTGTAGGGGGAGAGAGAGAGACAGAGCATAATCTTTGGTGTTTCTTCCTCTTCTTATAAGGACACTAGTCCTAATGGGTTAGGACTCCATCCTTATGACCTCATTTAACGTTAATTGCCTTCTTACAGGCCCTATCTCCAAATACAGTCACACTGAGGGTTAGGGCTTCAGCATGTGGATTTGGGGAGTGGGGTAGGCACAATTCAGTCCGCCAGGCACCCCGAGCCCCTCCCACTGTTTTGGGCCCTCCCGATCACGCCAGGAGATGGCCGCTACTGCACATTAAACGAGTCATTTGGAATGATTGTACAGGAGCCCAGGGATAGGACGGGGGCAATCCAGGAAGGCTTTCTGGAGGTGTGTGTGACTCTGGGTATGTGTTTGTATGCGTACATGCTGGGCTTGTAGCTGGCTCATGTGGGACTCCGGCCCATTTCAGGGCAGCCCCACAGGTAATCCATCCCAGTGATTCAGATGATCTGGGGCTCTTTCCAGGAACCACTTTCTCTCCATGGATGTGGCAAGAGGGACGGGACCATCTGGTCCCGGCCTGGCCCACAGGCAGCTGTAGCTTGATGCAGCCAATCAGGTAGCATGTCCAGGTCTTTGATGTAGAAGAGAATGGAATTCTGGGTGAGCAGGGATGAGCAAAGGAGGGCAGAAATGGGCCTCAACCTGTGGAGAGAGAGAGAAGGTGGGAGCACGTGGCAGCCAGCCCCCAGCTCTATGGCCCTGGCTGCTGGGGAACATGGTCTTTCTGTCTTTCTGTGCTAGGACAGCATTGCATGTGGGAGCCCTCGGTGTAAATTCTCTTGCCTTCCTCATCCTGTGTCTGTCCTCCCTTCTCAGACTCACATGCTGCATGTGGCTGGTGAAGAGAATCCTCACTGCCAGGTTTAGAATTTAAATTTCTGCTGTGTCTGTGTTTCTGGAATAAGGGCAGTCTTCCCAAGGCAGAAGTTTGGGTTCATGCACCAAGCCCTCTGTGGGGTCCAGAGCAGATTCGGGTTCCAGGCAGCGTTGCAGTAAGTGCCCAGCCAGGAGGCTGAGGGAGTCAGGGAGGCAGGGGAGGCAGAGAGACTGCTGTTTTGGGGGAACTGCCTGTGTCTCACATTTCCTCCATGGAGGCCACAGTGCCGGGCATTGCCCCAAAGCAGAGTCTGTGAGCCTGTTCATTTTTGGGGTGCAGAGCCTGTCTTTGGCTTCTCATAAGTCTGTCTCGTGGCTTAGCACACCTGGGCCCCTCGGGGGCTCCAAAGGTGTCCAGGGAGCTGCTTTTCAGAGTTGAAGCCACAGTCCCTCCGAGAGGGAAAATGCCTCTCTTGAAGCTCCATGTTAAAGTACGTGAAGGTCTTACAACAGCCGAGTTAAGAGAAGATGGAATATCTACCCTCCCGCATCTCTCATCCCTTATCTTCTTGCTCTGCACCTGGCCCCGGGCCCTTTCCTCGGGGTCACGCTCTGTTCCCAGGCCCTTTTTCTCCCTTCCGGCCCGAGGAAGGCCCCTGAGTATTTGAGTCTACAGCCCCACTGCTTCTCTGGTGGGAAATGGTGGCTTCTTCTTGAGGGAGGAGCAAGTCACTACACCCCCTCCCTCTGATTCCTAAGGACTGGTCTCTGTGACATCAGGGAATTCTCCCAGGAACGTCTGGCCAGGCCGGCTCTGGCCTCCCCAGTGCTTGCTGGGAGAACCCGGGGCTTTGGAGCCAAAAATCCCGGACTCAGACTCCAGTTCCTCTACTGACACTGTGCCCTCAGGCAGGCCCCTGAGACTGGCTGTATCGGGGTAGTGCTCTCTGCCACACAGGGTGACACTGAGGGAGAGAATGGAGTGTGAACGCGTGTGGCTCCTAGTAGGTGCCAAATACGTGTGCATTGATGTCGGAGTGAGTGTTCCGGTGTTCACTGGATGCCCATGAGCAGATGCCCACACGCACTGGTCAGTGTGTGACCTTTTCTGTTCTCTAACTGCCTAGATGGAGTCCTCATCTGCTTCATCGTGATTAAAACCCTTCCCTTATTCAGCAAGCTCAACATTCATTCATTCATTCATTCATTCATTCATTCATTCATTCATTCTCCCATTTCCAAGACCCCGTTATATGCCAGGCCTTGCTCTGGGCACTGGGGAATACGGGCATGAGTCAGACAGACCAAGGAGGTGTGGTGGGAAGTCAGTCAGGCCATCACCCAGGCAGATTGCAAAGGTCACAGTGTTGAGGGCCTCAGAGAAGAGGTAATAGGAGCCCAGACTAGGGGCCCACGCTGGGTGCCCAGCATTGGCGGAGGCTCTGAGGGGGTTCAGAATGGAAAGGCAGCCCTTGCTCTCAGGAAATGTGGGAGCCAGCTGCAGGCTGTCCCCATTCTGTGCTCTGCGACCATCAGAGGCAACGATACTGCAAGAAGGAAGTCAATATTTAAAAGAAGAAATGTCAGTTATTAGAAACCCTTAGTAGCTCTGTATACAATCTCGTGTTTAACCATTTAAATAATGCTATAGCCCCTGAATGTCTGCCCCTTGAGTGCGAGCACATCGTCCGCCCTCCGTCCCGGCCCTTGTGAGTGGAGGTGCCATCATGCCAGGTGCTTGAGTGGCCAGCTCAGGGTTGCCCATTGTCCATGCCCTTGGGGAACCCCAGAGACCCTTGGGTCTGAGTGACCCAGTGTGGTTAGGACATGGGCAGTTTCGCACAACTTGTGCGTCTTGGGAAAACAAATGTGGTTCCCAGTATGCTGCCTTGAGTTCCTGGAACTGAGTGTTTATTTTATGTAATATACAGCAAAAGCAGTTCTGTTGACTTCAGAACCTTCCAGCATCCAAACTATAACTCACTAAACTACTCGTCCGATGTGAATCACCCAGGATATCACAGGGAAGAAAGACTAAATGGTGTTTGGCAGGGAGGAAAATTGTTCTGCATTTCTGATCTTCAAAACACATGCTTTTTGAGACTGCAGTACCTAAATCCCACCAGCAAAACGGTCTTAGATTTGCTCAAGTGCAGGGGTACCCAGAGGACGTGGGACCCTTGGAGCCTTGTCACAGCACCATGGGTCCTGGTGGGTACACTGTGTTGGAAACACCTCGGCCTCCCACTCTGTAGTTAAGAGCGTCTGAAACTCCACCTGTTTAGATGAGGCTCAGGTGGGTCAACCTGGTTCCAGTTAACCCGTTCCTGGAAGTGTGTGCTCACACTCTTTCCTGGTTGGGCAGTGGAGGAGAATGATGTAGGGGATTTGGTCAAGAATATCCAGTAGCTGTTCCTTACAAAAACAGTGGATAGATAGCATCCACTGAGGGCCCACCATGTGCCAGGCACTGCGCTAAGCACCTTGATGGAATCGTACCTATAAGGTAGGTCATCTTGTTGTCTCCATATTAGGACCACAGAAGTGAGTCTCAGAAAAGGTCATGCAGCTAGTAGGTGGTTGTATGAGGCAGAGAGTAGGTTTGGGGACTGCAACAAAACCCAGATGAACATGAGTTTAAACAAGGTAAAGCTTATTTCTCTCTCATGGAACAGTGCTGTGGAAGTTCTGGGTATGTGGCCATTCTGTCTCTTCTGTCTTTAGGTACTGCTCTCTTCTCCATGGTCCAAGATGGCGGCCCACAGTGTCTGCGTTCTAGTCCATGGGGAGGGGGATGGTGAAGGGCCTCACCAGAACTAACTGGGTCCCGTTATTTCTGCTTACATTCCCTTCGCTCAAACTTGGTCGTATGGCCATACCTAGCCACAAAGAAAAAAGTCTTTCTTTTGGGTGGCCATGTACCCAGCTAAAAATGGAGGTTCTATTACAATAGAAAACATGATGAACAGACACTGGATGACTGGGATATGTATCCAGGTGGGTGGCAGCGTTCATGCCCCTCACCTTTCCACCACCTCTCATCCGGGAGGAATTCTAAGTTAGCTCTAAGGAAAAGAGCCAGAGCTGGACCGTCAGCTCCTTGGCTGCATGGGGGGGTAGGGGTTTCTGGTGATCCCTTGACCCTTTGGGTTAGTTCAGGGCAGAGCACCAAGTAGGTGCTCAGTAAATCAGTATTAAAGGGTGGGCTGGGAGAGAGGGCCCTGGCCTACCAGATCCAACCCCAGCTAAATGAGTTGAGCAAACCTGGATGTGGATATACAGGGGTCTGGAAACTGGTGACCAACCGCCAGAAGGCAGCCAGGTCTGGGATTCCATTCCAGGGTGGAGCTCTGCAGCTGCTTCGGTCTGGGCCAGAGGTTCAGGGTGTCCTGTTGGCTCCCCAGCTTAACCCCAGCGTCTGTGAGTTGTGCTTCCAGAATGGAAATTTTATTCTGAGCCCCCTTTGGGGAAAACTGGATTCTTTCCTAGTGGTGGTCACTTGGCTGTGCTGTGTACGTTCCCGATTTGGTTCCAGCTACACATACGTAGGTCACGTTTGTCAGCTGCTGGCCGCCGTGCAGACCCTGCCTGCAAGGAAGGGTCCGTGCCTCCCTCCCGCTGTGTTGCAGCCGCCTACTTTAACTGGCCCTGACTCATCTAGAGCAAAACACAGTTACAGCCTGACCTTCAGAACCCAGCCCACCCCCCCCTGCCCCCATTAAGAAATCTTCAGAGGACTTCCCAAGGCAGGAATACTGAATGTGAGGAGCTGGGGGTTCGCCTGCCCTAGGATTAGTTACCTTTTTCTGAGAAAAGCTTCTCTCCATGCAGGTGCTCAGAAGGAAAAATAAGTGAGCATCCGAGGTTTCAGTGTGGAATTTTTCAATCATCTGAACATTGTGCTTGGCAAGGAATAATTTAAAACAAACAGCTGTATGGGTTACATTTTTAGCCCAGTTGGAAATAGGGGTTTCATCACAATGGTATACTTTGATCATCTCAATCTTTTTTTTTTTGGGGGGGGGCTTTCCCCCAGTTACCTGTCTTGTGCTAAGTAACTGAGGAGGCTATCTATTGGTTTAACATCAGTTAAATATCTGTCAAAATGTCTCTCAAGCCTGGCAGTCAGAGGGAAGAGCAATAGCATTAGCAGGGAGCACCGCTCCCGGCTGAGACGGAGCTTAGGAGGTCTAGACAGTCATGAGATATGTGGCACTCTGAAAAAAAGAAAGAAAAGAAGAAAGGAAAGCATGTGCTGTGGGTCCTGCAGGCTCCTCTTCTGTATTTGTGTAGCTGAGAAAGCTTTAGTTTAAAAGAAGTGGTATTTGGCAAGAAGTGCTACTGCCTGCTGACAAATTGATCGTGCTCTCCTGCTTAGATAAAAATGAAAATGCATGAGGCATTTTGCTTTCTTCCCTCTTGATGATTAAAAGCTTCTACTTGGCTCCGTGCAGAGACGGCCCTTGAAGATTTATATGAGACACCTGTGTGGCATCGATCATAGGCCTTCAGGCTGACAGAAGCAGCTACACTTCACGGCGTTCACAGTGCCAGTCCCGGGGGCAGTTTTGCAAGGCTTGACTGAGTGTCTCTGTGCCAGACCTGGGTGGGACCCTTGGGTGAGGGTCTTTGAATTGTATTAAAGGACTTCCCCTCGCTATTCACACGGATCCAGCGGCTTGGAGGAGTTGAGGTGGCTAAGCAAGCCCTCGGGTGATGGATAGGACAAGGCCATTCCCCCACCTGGGCCTCAGTTTGCCCATCTGAGAGATGGGGGATCAGACTGGCTTTCCTTCGGGTTTTCTGAAAGGTCTCTGACCATGCTCCCTCCAACATGCCTTTTCTCTGCCCTGCCGTTGTTGCCCCGTGCAGGAGGAGGGTGTCAGTGTTGGGGAGGGCTCCATGTCCTGTGTGGCAGATTCATTCATTAACCTGACCTAGCACAGGAGAAATTTGGAAACAAATATGTTAGAAGACAGCCAAAAGCTCACAAATGGATGAGTTAGGTCGTTCATATATTCATTCATTCACTTGTTAAATGTGATTGTGTGCCGGCTCTGTGCCAGGCTCTGTGCTGGGTTTTGGGGGCGCGAGGAACAAGGCAGCCTGGGTGATGCCGGCTCCACGTTGGGTCCAGCCCTGTTTGGGCTCCTGTCCTGTTGGCTTCAAGATTTGTCTCGATGTAGGTCTGGGCACAGGAATGTGCTGCGAAATGCAATTCCAACACCCTATTAAAAGTCAAGCATTGACTTCTGGACACCGAGCATTTGAAGGTTTCTCCCTTCAAGGAGCAAGGGATTTGTTTTGACAAAAGAAGTGTAAACAGGAGCCTAGTGAATAACTTTTCTCATGGCTGCTCCTGCTTTAATCAGTGGTATATTTTTTGGTGACCTCATAAGTGTCCAGACTGTCCCGGGCTCTATAGGGATGCAAAGGGGGTGGCGATGGAGAGAGAATTTATAGCTCAGCCTAGGGGAGAAGGCCAACTCAGAGGAGAGCAGCCAAAGGAATGAGACAGCACGTAAGTTATGTGGTCACAGGTGCTGTGTAGCCTCAGAGCTGACGGAGCTCCGAGCGGGCAGGAGGCGGCATACTCAGGCTTTCTGGAGGAGGAGAGAGAAGGCGTTCCAAACACTTCTCCTGGGCTGGCCCAGCCTCTGGAGCATGCATGCCCCGCTGATCGCTAGCCCCTGAGCTGCCGTGGCTTTTCCGGGCCTTTGTCTCTGGAGGCTAGAGCTCCTGGACTCAGTGTGCAGCGCAGCCTGGGCCTGTGGACGTGGGTACATTCAGGTTACTGGGGTGCCCCCCAGAGGTTGGCAGGATGTTGCCCACCCTTCGGGGTCCTAGGTCCTTGCCTGCTGCTGTTGTGGGTCCCTAAAAGCTAAACGATGCAGAAGAGTTGTTTTGCTGTCAGGAAGACCTGAGTTCAAATCTCCTCTCTGCCTCTTGCTAGCTTTGGTACCTTGTGTTAATTCCTTCTCAGTACCTCACTCTTTGGCATCTGAAAAATCGGCTGATAACAGTACCTGTTTCGTAGGGATGTTATGAGGACTGCAACAGACAAGCATGGAAAGTGCCTAGCAGAGCACCTGGTATACAGCAAGCACCCCATTGGCTGCTACCATTTCAGTGACTGTTATCACACATCAGGTAGCAAAGTGGGAAGGCTGCGGCCCAACCCAAAGGATATCTCTTTCTGAAAACTAGCTCTGGCAAACTCTGAAAATCCGTGTCTAAACTCCCAGCACCTGACCTATAACTCAGCCAAGATGAGTCTGAATTGAGACTCCAGCTTTCTCTATGTTAGTTTCTACTGAAGCATCAGGCCTCTCCCCTGTATCTTGTTTGGGACGTGGGCATGGGGTGAACTGTGAGTGCCTGCGAATGTGTCCCTCTCTTCCCAAATCTATACCCTCTTGCATCTGGGCTGAGCTAAGCCAAGATGGCTTGAAGGAAAGAGTGATATGTTTTCACGTTTAGTTACCAAAGGCCCAGGTCTGGTTCTGGCGAGCCAGGCCCTCCACGCTCTGTTCCTTTGAGAAACAGAGACCTGATATGGCCAGTCTTCTAGGAGCTGTGATGAGGCAGCTGGGGAAACCTGAGGTTTATGAGAGAAGACTCCAGGAGCAGAGATTAACTGCCACCTAACATTTGTCCTCTGTATCCCTAGAATGAGGACCAAGGGGCCAGCATGAGGGAAAGACAAGTCTGGTCTCATGTTCAGAATAGATTTTTAACACAGCGTCGATAAGGAGGGCTGGCCACTTTGTAGGTGAGGTGCTTCCTGTCCCCGCAAGTGCACAGACCATGGTTGACCAAGCCCCAGGTGGGGACCATGTCGAGAGGATTGGAATGGCTGAGGTCTTAGGATCCGGAGACATCAGGACTTTGAGGAGACCATCAGTTGCCTTCACCTTCCCAGGCATTCCCTTCTCCAGCTCTTTTGCTAGCGCAGCTGGGAGCCTTGCTAGGCCCTGGCTGGTGGCCCAGGAAGAAGCAAGCTGCCTCTCTGCAGAGAGGTTGCTATTTGCCACCCCCGCACCCTTGCCCAGCCACTTCCTGGCTACACTCCCCACCCCACCCTACCCCACCCCCAAGGCTTTTGCTTCATTAACTCACAGCTCCAGATGAAGCCAGTCCTGGGGCCCCTGGATGGCATAGTGGGCCCGGCCTTCAAGGCTTCAGAGCCCCCAGGCCGCCCTGCTCTCTTCCCCAGTGAGCCAGGGCAGCTGGCAGTAAGGGGTGCGCCTGACATGCCAGAAAAGCACTCCAGAGAGACTGAGGCACAGAGAGAAGTAACAACCGAGGCCCCGCAGCAAACTGTGGCAGGGCTGGGATGGAAGCTGGGGCCCCTGGCCCCCCAGAACAATGCCCTTCCCAGGCCTTCCAGAAATGCTGCTTTTCAGCTCCTGCTCACACCGTGGTGCTCTGGTCACAGTGCAGGTGTGAGAGGGAAGGCAGCCACATGGGCTTAAAGCCCCCGATGCTGGAGAAAGGCCTGTGCCCACTGGTGTCTCCATGCCCACCAGGCTCCTCCCTGTGGAACTCCAAACTGGGAGACGGGCATTTAACTCCCCGCGTTCATCAGACTCATTTTGTAAAGGAGAAACCAAGGTCCAGAGAAAATGGTGAGTCTGAGTTCGTACAGGGGTCAGAAGAGGAGCTGGGGGCAAAGTCCAGACTCCTGGCCCTGGCCGAGCTTTCCGGGGAGCAGGGAGTCAGGCAGGGCCCTGAACTCAGGCCCACCAGCTTTGGGGGCCCCGGTCACCACAGCTGCTGCTCCCAGAGCAGCACACAGCCTGTCCCAGCCTTAACCTTGGCTGGGTACCCGGAGCCCTTCTGTTTCTCTTGGACAGAAGAAGCTCCACTAGGAGCGAGTCTTTGTCATCTGGCTCTTTGGGGAGACTGTCATTTCTGGACCATTAACCACCGGAGGGGTGTGTCGAGGGAGCGTGGGCCTGAAATGTCTACTCTCCAGTTTGGAAGTGTGTGGCCCCCACGCCACACTGCTTTGTTCCTTCATTTGTCCAGTCATTCACTCATCGCACATATACTCCTGAGCTCCTGCTCCAGCCAGGCACCCGTCCAGATCTGGGGATAAATTGGTGACCTAGACCTTACAGTCCAGACAGTGTTAGAATCACCCGAGGAGCTTTAAACAATGCTGACACTACCCCCAGAGGTGTGAGGCGGTTGGCCCAGGTGTGGCCTGGGTGTTTCAATCACCGAAGCTGCCTGTATGCATATGGAAATTTCTTTTCAAGGAGAAAAAGGCTTGTAGAAAGAATGTGGCTCTAAGAGGATGGCATCCCTAGGATGGCTGTGAGCAGAGCACGAGAGAGGGAATGCCGGGGTCACCAGGCTGTAGGCAGAATTACCATCCACCAAGGCGTCCCTGGGTGCTGGCACCAAAGCAGGCCTTGTCCTGGCTTGCCGGAAGTTTCTGCTGCAGGCCTGGGAGTGTAAAACGGAGCCATGAGCACCTACCTCTTACCCAGGCCTTGCACCGAAGGGGGACATGTCTGCCGGTCACCGTGGCTCTGCTTCCCAAGGCCTTCCTAATCTCAGTGATTTTGCAGCTGTGTTTTTACAAGAGTTGTTTCCCCCTCATTTGTGAAAGTACTGAAAATCTAGAGAAATAGCAACAACTACAGGTCACGTGTTGGTGTGTCTCCTTTATGAGTGGCATTTTCAAGAGCCAACACTGCTGCTGTGCCCAGTGCCTCTGGGGTTCACGCTCAGAGTCCTGTGCTAGCATGGAAGGGAGGCTTCCAGTCAGAGCAACACACACAGAAGAGGGTTCAGAGCTCACTGGTTCCAACCTGCCTTTAGAAATGGCAGGTCATAAAGCCGGGCCTGGAACCTCAGTCCCAACTCTGTCCCCAGCTCTTTCCAACATGCCGGGCTTATTCGAGCCACTACCTGCGCAGTCTCCGTGTCTATCTAGCCATTCCCTGGGTCCACCTACACCACACCACCCGTCCACTGACCCACCTCATCCTTTGTCCCATTCCCCCTGCCAGGGAATATCTCAGTTCTTTGCTTTTCTTGGCCTTGAGACTAGGGAGAGGTCACTGCCTGGAGGGCCCCTGTGGTGACAACATTCACTCCATCTCCTGTCCAGCTCAGCCCTCAGCCCTTTTCTAGATTCCCAGGTATCTGCTGGGGGTTGACTGCACTCGATGGGTTCCAGCCAGAGACTTTGACCTTCATCAAAGAGGCGAGGCTGGTAGGGGCTGCTGCACTGCCCCCCCCAGAAGCACCCACTGCTCCTCTTTGTTTCACAAATCCACAGACAAGACCCTCCTTCCCCCCACCTCACCACACCCCTATTTCTCTCCCTTCCCTCACCTGGCAGCCTCGCCCAAAGCTCCCTACAATTGAGTGGTTTTTACATGTGGCTTGGCCAAGTGCCACCAACCTTTGTAAGGCCCAGCCTTAATATTTTTTACCCTACAGAGACATGTGACAAGTGTAAGACAGTCAGTAAAACTAGAGCCCAGAATGAGGGGGACAAAAGGCACAGAAGATGGGGCTTGATCTGGGCATGTTTACGTAACGTGCCATATGTCATTTTTTATTCACATAAAAACATCTTTCTTGAAGTAATAGGAACCCACTCAGCTGTTGCTAACCAAATACCAAATGTTTCCCTTTTCCTCTCGTGCTCCTTCCAAGAGGCGGGCTGTGAAGAACTGCCGTTATCCGTGATGCTATCTTGCCCTTCCAACGTCAGAGAGCCTTTTCCTCAGAGCAAACGCCCGATTGTTTTTTCCAATTTTGGCAGGAATTTTTAAGAGAAAGTTGTTTTCAGATCACTTTTCTGTTTATTGTTTTAGACCTGGAGTATGGCAAAGTAAAGGGCTCGTGGCCTGTGTCTAATCCAGTCGCTTCACATCTGTTTTCCTAAATTGCCTTAGGAGCTTTTAGGAATCCCCTTTACCCCCCAACCCCCCCCCCCATCCTTGGTATTTCAGTAAAACAATGTTAAATTAAATAAAGTGAAATAAAACAAAATAAAATAAACCTCCAGTTGGTAGAGATGGCTCCAGGAATCAGTTTGGGGACCCCCCCCCCCCTCAGCACCACCATGTACAATAAACATGTGGTTTCATTTCCAAGGGCTCGGGTGTTAGCGGTTCCATTTCCTCAGGAAACTGCGTTTCTCGCTTTTCTGAAATGGAACGTGCATTTTCATTGGCCCAAGTTCAAGGAGTGCCTGGGGCAACAGGGAAAACAGCCCCAGGCAGGTTTCAGTCATTGACACCCCCCCAGCCCAGCCATGACTTCCCCTTGTTGCCCATCCGCCAGGGAGCAGCGCCAACTCTCCAAGGCCGGGGAGGGTGGCCTGTTCACTTGGGTTCCTGGCCTTCTGAGGGGAGCCATGCTGGCCTCCCTGCCTGCGTTCTGGCCCTCGGTTGGGAAAATCTGGTTGCCCTCCAAGCGTCCACATACCACAGGCTCCTAATTAAGAAAGTATGTTCCCGTCTCATGTCACTCGAAAGGAATGAAAACAGTGACAGCATTTATTTATCTTCACTATCAATATCATTCCTGTTTCTGAGTTCCACTGGGGGCTAGGAGTCTTGAAGGAATTGACTGTGGGTTGTGAGATTTTAACCTCGGCCATGTGCTGTGAGGACACGTGTGGCTTCTCTCTGAGAGGGAGGCTCAAAGTGAGGGAAAGAAAGGCTGGCAGCACCCTGGCCCCTGCCCTCCTGGGGCTTGGAGTCGTGGAATGGCTCAGCCATGGGTGAAGCGGCTTTTTCCTTTTTTGGCGCCGATGTAGTCAAGACCCCTTTCACCACCTACATCCCATTTCCCCCTACATCAGAAAAGTAAAAAAACACCATTTCTTGAGTCATTTCTTAAGTCTTGTAGAGGACACGTGAGCTGTCCGAATGGCAGTTGTTTATGTACGACCTGCTAAGTAAGACGTATCGCGAATCCTTGGTAGCAGTGGCTGGCTCTGGTTGCCCTTGTGATACGAGAGGCAGGATTAAGGGACTTGTCCAAGACCAGATAGCAAGTTAGTGTGTCTGGGCTGCTGTCACAGAATGCCGCAGACTGGGTGGATTATAAACAACATAAATTTATTTCTCACAGTTCTGGAGGCTGGGAAGTCCAAGCTCAAGGTGCTGGCAGATTTCTGTGTCTGGTGAGAGCCTGCTTTCTGGTTCATAAATGACCATCTTCTTGCTGTGTCCTCATGGCAGAAGAGACAAGGGAGCTCTCAGAGGTCTTTTTTAGAAGGGCACTAATCCCATTCGTGGTGGCTTCACCCTCATGACCTGCTCACTTCCCAAAGGCCCCACCTTCAAATACCATCACGTTAGAGGTTAGGTTTCTACATACGCATTGGGGGGGTGGGGCACAAACATTTAATCTATAGCAAGTGTCCTTGACAGTGGGCTTGAGGTGGTGGTACCGTCAGTAGCTTATTGCGAGAACAGCCCATGAGACAAGGGGAAGCTCTCAGCAAAGCATCCAAGCATCACAAGATGGAGGCCCTTTGTCTTGTTGCGCCCTCTGTTGGTTGAATACTTGGTACGAGTCATGCCAACCTGGGTAAGAAGAATTTTAAGTGACTTGGCTGTGTGTTGCATCTTGGTACGCATGTGCGTGCATGCTTGGATGTGTGTTCTCAAACAGTGACATTCATTATCTAGTAAATTTACTTGCTGACCCCATCAGTTAATGCTACATTCTGATTCCTGTGCCTTCATGCCTCACCTCCCATCGCCAAGCAACCTATCACTTTTTGTCCATGTTTTTTAAGCCATTCTCTTTTTTAAAAAGTATGATGGTGAGAACATTTAACATGCGATCTCCCCACTTAATAAAATTTTAAGTGCACAATAGTGTATCGTTTCTATAGGCATAGCAGATCTCTAGAACTTAATTCTCTAGCATAACTGAAATGTTATACCCATGGAACAATTCCCATTAACCCTCTCCTCGGTGCCTGGCAACCACCATTTTACTGTTTCTATGAGTCGGACGATTTTAGATAACCTCGTACAAGTGGAATCATGCAGCATTTGTCCTTCTGTGACGGGCTTATTTCTTTTCTTACTCTTACTTGGCATAATGTCCTTCAGGCTCATCCATGTTATCACATGGAGTGAGATTTCCTTCCTTTTTAAGGCTAAATAATATTCCACTGTATGTATATACCACATTGTAATTTATTCATCCATCAAGGGAGATTTAGGTTGTTTCTACATCTTGGTATTGTGAATAATGCCACAGTGAAGATGGGAGTGCAAGTATCTTTTTGACATCCTGATTTCAGTTCTTTTGGAAAAATAACCAGAATTGGGATCGTTGGATCATGTGGTGGCTTTAGATTTAATTTTTAATTTTTTGAGGCCCCTTCCTACACTTTCAGTCATTCCTGCAGGCTTCCTGCAGTGGTCACAGACCGCGCCCTGAATTCTTCCCCTAACATACCATCCCCATGCTTTGCCTTGTCCTCCTGGCGTCTCACCTGGGGATTCCTCTCCCCACTGTGGCTTCTCCTTGTCTCTTACCCCGACCTCTGGCCCCATTATCTCTGGCTTTGACCTTCCTCCCCAGCACTCAGCGTCTCCCGGCATTGCCTTCACTGACCCTGTCACTCCCATTCCTGCGTTCCAGCATGCTGTCCGTGGACACCAACCCAACATCCCGAGGGGCGTGTGCGTCCCCTTCCTGGACTTTGCCAGCAGCCCTGCATTATGCAGTTTTGTCTCGTGGCTTCTCTTCCCAGCCTGTCTGTGAATGTGCTTCCCCTTGACCCGGCTCGTGAGCAAAGTGTCAGGACAAAGACGAAGCCTGTGGTGCCTCGTCTGCTTTCAGGGGTGCTCATGACAGGGCCCGGAATGCAGTGCCCAGTAGGGCCACAGCCAGTGCCTGTCAGCTGGCTAAGGACTGTCTGTGGGAAGAAGCGGTTCTGTGTGAGGGCATGGCTGGAGTTCAGTGTGTTGCAGAAAGGGGTGGCAGTCCTGTGTTCCCAGGCCAGCCGTGGGCATGCCTGAGAGGTATCAAGTCCTTGAAGAAACAAACGACGCATGTGGTTTTCCTCAGTCCAGCTCTTCACCAAAGCAGGATTTCAACCACAGACTGTGCCCTCCCTGCCCCAAGGCCGGGCTGGAACCCCAGGAGGCCACGGCTTCCAGAGCGGTGACCTCCTCCATCAGTGTCTCAGACTCCCTGCTCCCCACCCCTTTTTGTCCACCTTTTTGTGGATTGTACTTGAATCATTTGTGCCCTAAAATCATGGGTCTCCCAGTGAGTGGTGAATCCATGCCAGTCTCCTTGCCCTGGGAGCCCAGCCCTTTCCTGTCTGAGCCCAGCCTGCCTTTCCAGCTTCTACCTCCCACCACCCTCCTGTGGGCACAGTGGGCACAGCTCAGTGTCCTAGAGCTTGTGCTGGGCTTTCTAGACCCCCTTTTCCAGCTGCCTATCTCTGGGCACGCTTCCATTTGCTATGTCCACCAGACCTCTATTACTGCAGCCAAGGCCAGATGTAATGTCACAAAGACCATGCCCCATTCTTGGGGCTGTTAACTCCAAGCTTGTTACTAGATTATTAACCTGCCAGTGGATATAAGGTTTGTCTCCTCCCACCCATTCATCCACACACCCTCAGGTGTTGAAGAGAGTCTTAAAGTTGAAGGAAACTTCCAGTGTCAAAAAGCTGGAGACCTTGGAAGACACTTTATTGAATGAATGAAGGACCTAAAATAATAGCTAGAATGATTAGATGACTGGTGGGTACTTTGGGGGCAGGGGACACTGATGCCCCTCATATCTTACCTAACAATAGCCTCTTTCTGGCTTGGAGGGAAAGATCAATGAGGCAAGTGGCCCAAAGCAGGATTTTCATGTTGTGGAAGAGCTGGTGTGTGTGTGTGTGTGTGTGTGTGTGTGTGTGTGTGTGTACAGTGCATGCGTGCCTGTGTGCACAGCATCCCAGGGTTCTCCCAGCCTGACAGAGAGTCAGACAGAAAAGGCTTCTGCCCCTCTGTCCTGGATGCTATTCCCCGCCAACCCGAACAACACACATGGGAAGCAGGCTGTGGGCAGGGCGCTCCCACACTGGATTTCCACACCAGGACCAGCTTCTGTAGAGGCCGATCCGAAAGGGTCCTCATGCTGCCAGCTTCAGGGTTGTCTAACTTTCCAGAAGTGACCTGCACCTCCGGTTGGCCCTTGATGCGAGAACTTTGACTTGCACCTCCCCTTGTCACCTGGATCAATTCCCCAATTCATCTTCTTCCTTCTATGGCTTCATTGTTCATTTCTAAAGGAACCCAAACGTTACACTTGGATTTGGTGGTTGGCAGTGGTGGCGCTTCCTCAGAAGATAAGCCCCTTTATCTTTATTGAAGGCTGAGCAAAGAATCCAAATAGATGATTACTGCTCCTTTTTTCCTTCCTGGGCTTCCAACGAGCATCTTTCTTGCCTGGGCTCCTGTACAGCTGGGAGCGGCCTGTGCCGCTGAGGAGCTGAGGTGCTGACAGCTTGTGTTGGAATCACATGGTGTTTACTGTGCTATGAATTTATTACGGCTTGTTTCCATACTGACAGCAAACACCATATGGTGAGAAAAAATCCTGTCAGATGAACCCTTAAGCAATCACAATATGGCACATGAAATCTCGTAATTGCTTTTGGAAAGAAGGAGGGGGAGGGGGATCGTGCTCAAATTGCATAAGCAGTGTGCTCTCTGCCATAATTGAATAAAACTGGAATTTGACGCAAGGTAATTTACTTTCCTTCTGTGTTTGTGCTGGGGAAGCTCAGCTGACTGGGAAAGGAGAGGGAAGTTTGTTTTCCTCACCTTGGGGCGTCAGGTGGCGTGGGATGCAGCGGGAATGCAGGCCGTGTCTGCAGGGCGTCATTCTCACAGGTGCGGGCTACAGACCTGTCCCCCTCTGGGCTCCCTCCTTCCAGACTCCCTATAGTGGCTGACGATAACACTCATCTAACTTGACATTTTATTACTGTCACTTGGGATCTTGTCTGCTCACCCACACACACACTCCGCTTCCAACAGACCCCAGGATCCCCGAGGGCTGGGACCACATCCCATCCCCACCCCCACCGATCCTGGCACACATCGAGGTGGGTTAAATGTTTGTTGGAGTGGCTGTTTGTGCACCATCTGTGCATGGAAAGGCAGACTGAATTAAGGCCATAGCTCAAGGCTAGTTTCAGCGCCAAACCACTTGAGGAAGGGGCCACACTGCTCAAGGAACCTACTCAGAGAAGTAATAATTTGTGAGTGCCTTCTTGTACACAGTCTACTTAGGCCCGGTGAATTCCTACAAAAACAGTCTCTGCCCTCAGGCAGTTTGCCCATGAAGGAAGAAGTGGCCTGTAGCATTCTCCAGCCAGTATGTCTAGTCTTTCAGTTGCAAGAGACAAAACCTCCATACCCACTGGCTTAAGAAAGACTGTCAGGTGAATACTGCTGTAGGTACCGTCCTGGCCTGGTGAGCTGGCTTCAGGGGCTATCACCGGGTTTCTCTCTTCTCTACTCAACTGTCTTCCCTGTGCTGCCTACATTCTCCGTGAGCTCTCTCTCGTTGGCTGGTGGGAAAAACAGTCCTGGCAGCTCTTGGCTGACTAGTCCTAAGGCCTTGTCACCCCAGAGAGGAACAAGTGTCTTTCCTGGAAGTTCTAGCAAAACCCTTGGAAGGACTCCAAGGCCGACTCATTGTGTCCGTGAGGCAGAGGGCTCTGATTGGCTATGACTGAGTCATGTGCCCATCCCTGAGGCTTGGGAGGAGTCGGCTTCCTTACAACCTTAGGTTGGATTTTTACAGACTCTGGGAAAGGAAGGTCCCGAAAGAAAGGGAGATGGAACAGACCAAAAAGTCCATATCCGTGATGATAATAGATGGTGTTTATGAAGCATTTCCTGTGTGCCAGGATCTGGTCTATGTCCTTTCTATGAATTGTCTTGTTTAATCCTCATGATAGTCCTAGGAGGTAGGTACGATTCCTGTTCCCAGTTTACAGGTGAGGAAGCTGAGGGATAAAAGCGTCAAACAAGTTCACACAGGCAGTGAGTGGTGAAGCTGGGATTTGAACCCAGGCGGGTTAGCTCCATAACCCATGCTCACGGCCCCCAACCTCCCTACATGCTTTACCTCCCCATGGATAAGCAATTTGGGAGTGGAAATGAGATGGCATGATGGCAGTCTCCTGTTGTAGTCCCTAACACTAAAGAAATGTCCTCTACGGGGACAATTGTCCTGGCTCCTCTACAGTTGGCAAGGGTAGTCATTCCTTCCGTCCAAGTACCTCTCCTAACTGAAGCTAGCTCACCCCACTTCCTGATTTCCCCGCAAAACCACCAGACTGTTTCTGGTGCAACTGCAGAATCAAAGGGCTAATTTTCAGTGCTTGCGAGGATTCAAGGCAATGTGCTTTGGTCGTTCCTTTGAGCCTCTTCTGGCCAGAGAAAGCCTCTTGTAGTCATTGCAGGAAGGGCCAAGAAGGGGTACCCCCCACCTCCATCTTACCTCCAACATGTGTCTTCATTTTTTCAGAGGATGACTGAGGCCCAGAGAAGGCAAGTGAGTTTCTTGAAGTCGCACAGCCAGTCACTGGCTAGAACCCTGATCTCCAGGCCTCTGGGCTTAGAGTCTTGCACTGCATTTCCTCTTCACAACTCTCTTGGCTACTGAGTGGCTGAGAGCTAATCACTTTCTGTCTCTGTGTGTTTAGCTCCTCAGCTAGAAAATGCAGGTTTTTCATAATTTGAAGCATCCTGAAACTGGGGCTTGCTCCAATTGGGCAAAATGGAAAAAAATTGTTTTACAGTATTCATTAGGATGCTTTGAATTACAAGTAATTAAAAAAATTTTTTTTTCAAACTGCCCTAAACAAAGCTCATAAATAAGTTTTCCAGATGTGGTTGGGCTGCAGGCATGGTTTGATCCAGATTCATGACATTTCCAGGGCACCAAGTCTACTTGTAGTTTTCCCAGCTCTGACCTCTGTGTGTCCCAGCTTCCTTTGCAGTGTCAAGAATGCTGCAGTGGAACTCTGGCCTCACCCCCATGCACCCAGCATCCAGAGAAAGAGAAAGCCCCTCTTCTCAGTGTGTAGGCAAAGTCTGTGGTTCATTCTGATTTTACTGGCTTGGGTTACATGCCTGCCACCTTTACC
Organism: Rhinolophus sinicus; assembly: GCF_057876585.1. Lineage (NCBI taxonomy): Eukaryota > Metazoa > Chordata > Mammalia > Chiroptera > Rhinolophidae > Rhinolophus > Rhinolophus sinicus. The sequence goes on along the minus strand of NC_142515.1, from coordinate 9,849,259 downwards.
CAGTCACTGTAATCAGGGAATGTGACATGCTAATCTGCCAGCCAGTCATTGTCTCCAGAACTGCTGGCAACTACATAAAGAAATGAGGGCCTTGGAAAGGGGGAGTGGGCTGGGGAGTAGAGGCTGGGTCATAACCCCTGCCTTCTTCTACACTGACCTTGACCCCTCTGAGTCTGCAGAGCCTGGAAATAAATAAGGGGTCCTGAGAATTCACCTGTCGCTTTTCTCCATCCATCTGGGATGTTAGAACCAGGTGTGGGTTGGTGGGATGGCTCTGCCTGACATTCTCCTGGGTCTTACCACATTCTTTTTTTTTTTTGTTTTTTTTGTCTCCAGACAGAGATTACTGCAGTTTATGTGACAAGCAGCCAATTGGGAGACTGCTTTTCCGGCAATTCTGTGAAACAAGACCTGGGCTGGAGTGTTACATTCAGTTCCTGGACTCAGTGGTAAGTCCCTGGTCCTGGGGAGAAGGGGTGTCTTTGGTCCTCTGTGATCAGCAATCACTTTTGTCCGAAGGAAAAGCAAGAGCACATGGTTTAGAAGGGTGAAGAATAAAATTGTTGCTCAAGAAACTTCCAATGCAGACTTTGAGAATGCAGACTTGTCTCCAGGTGTGCAACTGCTGGGCGACCAAGGGTGGGCCACCTACCCCCTCTGGGCCTTAGTTGCTGCTGCTTAAAACGAAGCCCTGTCAGCTCTGATTCTGGGAGCCTGGGTTATTATACAAGGTTGTGCCCGGGCAAGTCGGATGATGTTCCCAATGCCCTTTTCCCCCGCTGAGAACCCACTTTCTAAAATGCCAAAGCTTGTGTTTGTGTGCTGGGTTGCTGTCTACTTCCCCACTAGAACGCAAGCTCCCTGAGGCCAGGACCCTGGGCTCCCGCTTCACCTCTGCCTAGCACAGTCCCTGGCACACACAGGCATTCAGTATATGTTTGTGGAATGAACGTGTTAGCAGTTTCAAGCCAACCTGACAGCTGCTGCTCGTGGGGCTGTGATTGGCACCGTGGGGACGTCCTGCAGAGGCACCGGTATTCACTTGTTTAACAAATGCTGATTGTGCTGCGTGGGTTTTAAGGAGCAGATGTAGGAACACGCAGGAGCTTGTCAGCACCAGCTCGGGAAGGCAGGGCACCTCAGCCTGAGCAGCAGCCCTTTGGGTTTCTATTCAAGGTGAAGAGTGGAGACAGACCACTCAGGAAAGGAGTGGGGTCGTCCAGTCTCCCTTTCCCAAGGCAGGGGGCCAAAGTACTGTTGTTTCCTAGAGACCTTCCTGCCATTATTGGCTGCAGCCATCCCTACCTCTGCCTTAGTTGAGGAGACAGGCCTGTGGGGCCCAAGTTTCTGTGTCTTCTTCAGGGTCTCAATGTGGATCTCTGGACCCACAAGCCAAACTGTCCACTGAATGTGTCTGCCAGCAGTCACATAGGCCCCCTCAAAGTCAACGTGTCTTAAACAAACTCAGAACCTTCCCTCAGGCCCCCAAAACTGCCAGCCCTGTCATGTTCCCTGTTCCAGTAACCAGCCCCCTGCGGTCACCCAAGCCTGAAATCTTTGCGTTGGCCTTGACGCCTCCTTCTCTCTCATCCCTTCCCCAACCCGATCGAGGACCATGCACTTGGCTCCTTGACCTTTCCCAGAGCAGTTCCCTCCCCGCCATGGCCTTTGTCTGGGTTTTCGTGCAGGTTCTCCGCACAGCTTCTGTAAGCGATTACAATATTCTCAACCTTGGCTGAGCAGTACAAACACCTGGGAGCCTTAAAAAGATAACCAGTGCTCGAACTGGCTCAGACTCATTAATTTGTGTCTCTGGGGTGGAGCCTAGGATTTTCATAGCATTTCATTATGGAAAATTTCAAACTATAAAAAGTAAAAGTCTACAAAATTGTATAATGAACCCCCATGCACCCTTCACCCCACTTCAATAATTATGAACTCAGGGCCAATCTTGTTTCCTCCATTTCCTCCCCTCTGTGGTATTGTGTAGCGGATTTTACACATATTATTTCATCTGTGAACATTTCAGTATGTGTCTAAACGATAAGGGCTCTTTAACAAACAAAAAATAATCAGAGTACCATCACCACAACTAAAAGAATAATTCCTATGATCGAATATTTGTCAGTCTTCCCATTTCTGATTTCCTCATGCTTTTTATAAAAGCGTCTCCCCGTGTTCATCCCGAAGAGCTTCCCATAGTGTGAATTTTGTGCTCTCGTCCCCATGTGTCACTTAATAGGTTCCTCTGTATTTCTTGTAAATTGCTCATTGAATCTAGAAACTTCATCAGATTAGTTTCAATTTTGGGGGTGGGGGACTGACTTCATAAGTGGTTTCATGTTCTCTGTCCGGGGACATGTGATAGCTGGTTGTCCTTCTTTTTGAGATGGCAGCAGCCATCTCAAATACCTATATCAGTTGATTAATTAGGGGTTACAACGTGGTGACATTCTAAGTCTATCATTCCTTCTCCATTTGCTAACTTGGAAATACTTCCTTTCGATTACTGTTTGGTTCCCCAGCAGTAAAGTTCATACAGGAAATGCTTGATTCTTTCCCTGTGTTGATGTTTTCAAAGTACCAAATTGCTGCACTAGCATCTTCCAACCGCAGTGGCCAGCTGGATTTGAAACATGTGGATTTAAACATGGTGCGTTTTGATGCACGGTAGGCATTATTTTTATTGGTGTTCCATGGTTTCCTCATTGGCCAGTGGGAGCCCTTCTGGTTGGCTTCTGAGCCCTTGAGAGGACCCCGGTGGTCACTGGTAGCCTTCTGGCTATCTGGTATAATGTGATGTTCCAGGCTCAGGTTGTGTGCCCTACTCCTAGAGTCCATCGTTTCTCCAAGGAGCCCTGGCTCCCCTACTGGGAAGTGATACCTGGAGACCAGTTTGGCACTAGGGGTGCTCATTACCACTGGACTAGCTGTACTTTGTAGTAGACATTGCATTTTTCAAATTTCCCAGGACTGTACGAAATACCCAAGGTTGGGAAGCATTGATATCTGGGATAGAGTCCAAGTTCTGAGGCTGACTTACCAGACCTTCCACCGACAGGCCCCTGCCTGCCCTTTCATCCTCGACCTTCCCCTGGGTCTTTCTTGGGCCCTACATTCTAGCCCCACCATCTGCCTGTGATGGCTCTCGTTTGCCAGGCTGGTTGAAGCAATTTGTTCCTGGCTGGAATGGAGGAAGCAGGACAGAGAGGTCTAGGAGAGGTGTTGATCATGCCAGACCTTGTGCCGTTGAAGAACTTTGACTTTGAGTGAAATGAGGAGCCACTGGAGGGTTCGGAGCAGAGCAGTGGCCTGGTCTGACTTATGTTTTGCAAGGGCTTTCTGACTCCTGGGTTGGAACAGGCTATGGGGAGAGGGGGAGAGCAGGGAGCTCTGACAGGAGGTTACTGCAGCAGTCCGGGTGAGAGCGGAGCGTGGCTCAAGCCACCCGGAAGCAGTTGGCAGTGGTGAGAGTGGTTGGCTTTGGGGCATGTTTTGCAGGCAGTTAACCGTATTTCCTGATGCATTGAGGGTGAGAGAGAAGAGGTACAGAGGACTTCCAAGGACTGGCCTGAGCCGCTGGAAGGATGCAGTTAGGGGAAGGCTCGTTTAGGGGAAGATCAGGAGCTCCATTTTAGGCACACTCAGCTCGAGACGTCTGTCAGACATCCAAATAGAGATGTTTGAGGGGAGGAAGGTGTTCAGGTCTGAACTTGGTGAGAAAGATCTGGGCTGCCATTAGAAAATGGGGAGTTGCCAACATATAGCTGGTTATTAGAGCCATGGGCTGCATGAGCTCACCAGGAGATGCATGTGGATGGGGAAGAGATGAAACCCAAAGACTGAGCCCTGGACCAAGGCTGCTCCCCATTTGGAAAAGGTAAGGCATCGGCAGCGTTGGGACCTGTCTAGAGTTGATGAGGCAGAGAGAAGCAAGGCTAAACCCAGGAGCCAGTGGAATTTTCCAGCCGTGTGTCTTGTTAGATGGGTATAGTCAGTTTGAGAAGAAGAAGAAAAAAAACACCCAATGGATGCCCATTTTCATTCTAGTTGTGCATGCAGACGTTCCCTTTTGCTGGGCCTGTACCAGGAGGTTTTTTTCCTTTTGGAAAGGAAATGTGAGTCTGGCTGCCTGTATTGACGTGACAAATGCTCTTTACATTGCCTTAACGAAGCTGCCACGTACGCGAGGCTGACCCCATCCCTTTGCGTTTTGTCTGCATCTCTGGGAATTAGTGAGGCCTTTTCATCGCCCATCTTGACGTCAAATGACCAGTCTTTGGAACACTTCTTTTACGCATGAAGACTTTATTGAGTTTTCCAGGGCTGGCGCAATTCTTGTCTGAAATACGTTTTTTTTCCTTCCATCCTGACTGGAAGTCTGAGGAGGGAGGTGGTGCTGTCCGGGGTGTTGCGTACCGCCCCAGTATTCCCTGGCTCAGCCAGCGCCATCCACACCATTCCCACTTCTGTGTGGAATTTCTACCAAGTGGAGTTTATTAAAAATAACCCACCGTCGTCAGGCTCTGACGTACCCCGCAGAAAAGGCTGCTCTCCTGCACAGCCCTCCTGTCTGAATTGCTCAAGTCAAGCGGAAGACTGCGGCTGTTTGTAAATGGGGCCTGGGTGATTTGGGGGGCAGCAGAGCTGGGTGTGTACCACTTATCAGCCTGCAGGGCTAATTCAGCGCTTAGTCTTGTTTGTCAAGGGACTTCTGGGACCCTGAGAAGGAGTCCCCATTGCTTTCCCACCGAGAACTGGAGTCAGTGACTTAAGGCAAAGCTATGACTAGGCTCGGCTTCTGGAGGGCCGAGAGGATGTGCCCAGCTCGTCAAGGGGTCAGAGGGGTTCCAGGTTAGTGTCCGCGTCCACAGGCTAATGGGGTTTTGCCATGGAGTTCTTAAAGATTGATGTACTTCTTCTCTAAGCTGTTTTCTGGGGCCCTGATGGTGTCTCAGCTCATGGGACCCCTGTCTCCACACTTTGGTGCAGTGTGGTATTCAGGTCTCTTCTCTTTGGGGTTGAGCGCACTCAGCTTATCCTCAACCAGACTTACTCAGCACATATTGGGTGTCTCCAACACGTCACACTGTCTTCTAGCGGTTGGAGACTGCGCAGTGAGCAGGAGTCATGAAGTTTCTACTCTCGTGGAGCTTTCTTTCTGAGGAAACGAGAGATTGAAAAAGAAACATTTTTAGTGAAGTTAAGTGATACTTGCTATGAGTTCAGATGCCTGTTAAGTATTTTGTTATTTGTTTCTGTGTAAGAAATTACCGCCAAACTTAGTAGCTTGAAACAGCAATAAACATGTATTATCTCATATTTTTTGTGAGTCAAGATTTGGAAATGGTTTACTGAGGGGCTCGTGGCTAAAGGTCTCTCAAAAGGTGGTCTCAAGTTGGTGGCTGGGGCTGCATCCCTCTGAAGGCTTGGTGTGTCTCCAAGCTTCTGCACATGGCTGGTAGTAGGTTGGTGCTGGCTGACGGTTGGAGGCCTCAGTTGTTTCTCGTGTGAAGCTCTCCATGGGACTGCTTGAGTGTCCTCATAACATGGCTGGCTTTCCCCGGAGCGAGTGACCCAAGAGAGCATGGTGGAAGCTGCAATGTCTTTTATAACCTAGTCTCAGAGTTTCCATACTGTCATGTCCCTAATATCGTAATGGTTACACAGATTAGCCCTGTTCAGTATGGGAAGAAACTTTCCTAGAGCAGGAACAGCAGGAGCAAGGATTATTAAAGTCTCTCATAGTGGAGCCTGGCAACGACAAACATGAAGTCACCACTAATGAAATCTCCCAGCCATAGTACTAGTCCAGAACTATGGAAAATAACTTGAAATTAGTAAGTTATCACTGGGCTTTAGATTTGCCTGATTATCCTGAAATTATGTTCTAAAATGATTTGACATACTTTCCCCGGGGAACTAAGTATTCTGCTTCTCTTATGTGTGAGAAAAGACAAATACCATGATTCATCTTCGTCTTACTATCACTGCTGTGATCTCCCAAAAGAGGGAAGGAAGGTGGAGGGAGGTGATCATTATTCAGATGGACAGACAGACACTCCAGCAGTTGGTGAGGCCAGACCCTGGAGCAGGGTCCCCCTGGAAAAGTACCACTTATACTCGTAAAATGGGTTCTCCTGGGTGTGCCCCACTCATACTTCCAAACAACATGGCTCTCCTAGAAGCTGCCATGTTCCTAATGATGTCACCCCAAAACCACAGTTGATTGGAGCAGGGAGGAGCCTGTGACCTTTCTCTGGGTTTTATAGACTTGAGGGGAAGTCGTTTTCTGGTACAGAAGACTTAAAATAAAAAACCTGGGAGCTGTTGACTGCCATGTTTCCTACCACTGGAGCAAGCCAGTGAGCACTGAGACACATGAGGCCAACACACACGCACGTATGCACGCGCACACAGATGAGAGTAGGTTCCAGAAGTGCTTATGTCCCTGGTTCCTGGTGCTCCGGGCCAGCTGCATTTCCAGTCTCCCCACAATTTGGTTGTCCAACCCATCCTTGGAGTCCAGGAACCTAGAAATTATAATTTTGCCTGAAATAGGCTGGGTTGGGATCCCTTTCTCTTAGAACCAAAAGAGTAACCGGGAAAGTCAAAGATCTCTGCACAGTGGCCTTCAGAGCATCAGCAGGGAGTGAGGACAGAACTAATTCTGGGGCCTGGAGAGAAGGAGAAGCAGCTGGGCAGGGGTTGGGGTCAGGGGAGCCACTCAGGGCCGTGGCTCTCAGGAGGACGATGGTGCAGACACGGGTGACAGCACAGCCTCTCTGACAGCTGCTGGTAAATGAATCACCTCTCCCCGGAGAGAAGTGCACACCCCTTTCCTCCTTCCTCCTTTGTAGCTTTTGCCCCAGCCAGGACATGTCTCACAGGTTGGTGGCTGTGGTGCTGTCAGTAAGTTCCAGGGTCACCTTGGGCTATTCCTACTACTCTCAGTCTGTACCCCACTGTGGCCAGTGGTTCATTCCTCCCTCCATCTTTCTTTGGTCCTGTCCCATCTGTTGCCCTAAAGGGGGTCAATGAATCCCTTCCCAACCCAGACCCAGGTGAGCTCCTCAGATGGCAGCTGGACATCAGAGAATAGTCTGCATAGGCGGCAGCATATTGAGACTGGGTCTTTAGAAGAGGAGTGTAGGAGCCCGTGGTGCCCAGGTGGGGGGGAGCCAGCAGATAACTACCCCTCATTCTTGCCTGCCCCTGCAGCATGGTGGCAAGTGGCTCTGGAGAGGCAAATGGAGACTCCTCCCCGTCCACGTGGTCAGCACGGGTAAGACACCAGGGCCAGTGTGGGCAGAGCCGGGTATTTCTCCAGAAAGGGCCATGGTGAGCTGCGCTGCCAACCAGGCACGTCACTCGCCCCTGCCATGAGTACTCTGGAAAAGCTGACCACATGGGTAATTATAGAAGCCGGAGGTGGCAAGACCTCATAGCATCTCTGACTTCATCTTCCTGTCAGGGCACAAGAAGGTCTCCTGGGAGAAGGAGGTGACATCTAAAGTTAGTCAGAGACCAAGAGGAGTCCAGCTCAAACTCTGTTCTTTAAACCAGTGTGAAAATGTGGCAGGTCCCCTTTTATCAGCTTGCAATTTTTGTGTTTTTAAAAATCATCTGAGGGATATGACTTAATAGGGAGTACATATTTTGTTTCTTTTTTAATTAAAAGTTTATTGGGGTGACAATTGTTAGTAAAGTTACATAGATTTCAGGTGTACAATTCTGTATTACATCATCTATAAATCCCATTGTGTGTTCACCACCCAGAGTCAGTTCTCCTTCCATCAACATATATTGGATCCCCTTTACCCTCATCTACCATCTCCCTCCCCTGGAACTTACTGACACCTTGGATGTATCTGGGGAAGAGAAATGCTCTCCGATTGGATTGGCAGAGGCGCTCTGGCTGTTGGGGGTGAGTTCTGGGCAGGAGAAGGTTTCACATGGGCATTACAGAAGAGAGGACGGATGATGTGTGTCCCCTCTATTGGGGAAGGGGACAGGGCCCTGCACCCTCTGTGGTTGGAGGAAACTCTCTGGCAGATGGAGGTCACACGAGCACGCCTTGCATGTGGTTTACCATTCTTGTCATTGACGTTATTGTCTGGCTGCCATTTCCCAAGCCAGTTGTAATATTCTAGGCTGGTGGCCCCACCTCTTCTTTGCTGCTTCTGTTTTCCTGTGTAAGCTGATTGCAGCAGCTTTTGCCCACTACTTGGGCAGAGGTGTTCCCATTGCAGTGCGTTTCCAGGTGGTCCCTCACCTTGGGTCGTGTGATGTGCCTGAGCTCTGCAGGTGGCCTCTCCAGATGTGTCCCCATGGGGGGTCATAAGCCCCTCTCAGGGGTCATTGTGGAGACATGGCCTGTCACTCCCAGTGACTTAATCAGTGTGGAAAGCCCAGCTGGAAGCCTTCTGTTGGTTTTCTGCCTCCCAACACAAATGCTCTTCAAGTGGTGGTGACCTGATGTGGACTCTCAAAGAAAGGCCTTTTGATCCCGGGCTGGGAGGCCTGTCCCCGCGTGCTCCCGGCTGCCTCCCTGTGGAACTGTGGCGCCCAGCCGCCCGGCCAGGCCTCTGCTGGGAGGCAGCTGACCTAAAAGTGATGTTATTTTTTTAACGTGGGTTTTAGTACCTAAAGCAATAATATTTTCAGCTGGTTATTGAGGCTGATTAGTGAGCCTCAGGACTCCATTTGGTTAAATAGAGCTGCCTTCACAGATGTATTTTGGGACAGCACAAATCCAGGCTTCTGCGTGGGATTGAGTTACCCCAAAAGGTGGTCGGCCATTTGCCCGGGGCCTGGGCCTTGCAAAGCAGTTTGAGTAAATTCCCATGTGCCAGACCACTAGGGTGGGGTTTCCAGAGCAGAGGATGCTGGGTGCTTCTCTCCTCACCCTGGAAAAAGGATGGCCAGTTGTGCTCTAGAACTCTCAGCCCCTTTAGAAATGCAACGCCCAGCCTAGATGCCAGTTCTATTGTATTTGAACTGGTTATATTTGGCCTCTGAGAGCCTACGTTTCTTTACCAGTACATTGGGAATGATTTAATACCTACCTACCTTGTAGGGAGAGCCTAGAATCTAGTCCATACTGTGTGTGGGTGTGTGCGTGCACAGGGCTGCCAGTTTGGGGGGCTTGTTGGGCAGCATTGAATGAGAAAATAACAGGAGAAGCTCAACCTTCTCTCTTTAAATGGTCTCAAGACGTCATCAATCAAACTAAATCATCAAAAAGTAATCAGTCCCCCAAAACTCATCCTAATGGTGAGGAGCCACTGGCAGTACCTCGGGAGAGAGGCACAGCGGCGGGCGGCCTAGTGGACGTCAGGCCTGTGCGCCTGTCCTGGCTGTGCCACGACCAGCTCTGTGACCTTGGGCCCGTCCTTCACTTCTCAGTGTCCAGCTCTGTTAAGTGAGTGGGTTGGATTCCTTCCAGAACCACCATCCCATAGTCCTGGGATTCAAATGATGGAGAAAATCATTCACTTTTGATTCTCCATGAGAAGAGAAATGGTCGTAAAAGAAAAGTCACTCACTTTGGGTGGAAACGTGCCCAGCTGCCCCTGTGGGCATTCCATGTGCGGCCTGCACTTCTCTTTTTCCAGGAGGGTCCTCTGGACTGCCCTGGGGAGAAACTGGCCGCTAGACACTGGGCTGTGAGGCTGTCCTGAACCGGGCCCAGAGGGCTGGGGGGTCTTAACTCCACAGTGAGACGGAGGGGGAAGGAGTTTCAGTTCGTCTGTGCTGATGTCATTGTCTTTGTCTCTTTTGAATTAGCTGTACTTTTGGACCGAGACGGACAAATCCTTGGGTGGTAGATTTTGAAATGGTTATAAATAATTTGCAATTAGTTGCCTTGTCTCAATGAGAAAGGCAGGCTCACCCAGGCTTCCCATTAACCCCGGGGCGTCATCCATTGGGCAAGTGTATCACATGTGAGTGAAGCAGCCCTTCTTGGGTGAAGGAAAATAAAAATGTCTGCCTTTCAGAGGCCTCACTTCTTTAGAGCCCGGGTCCCACCTGCTTGGCCTGCAACCTGAAGTCTTAAATTCCTTGGTGTTGTTGTGAAAGAGCTCCAGGATTGGGGGTCCAAATGCCAGACCTGCCACCTCCCTGTGAACGACCATGGAAACTCTGCTGACTCTCCCATTCTTCATATGTGGATGAAGGGATATAATGGTGGCCCCCGGCCCTCCCGCTTCACTACCTGGCTCTTTTGAGATTCAGATAAGAACATCTGAATAATCTCTATGTGCATTTGAAAGCTGAAATTTGCAAAAGTTAAGGCATCCATGTTGTTGTTTCCTCTTGCAAGGTGTAATCATAAGAATGGTGATCATGATGGCAACTGTTAATTGAGTATTTATGTGCCCAGTTCTGGGCTGAGAGCTTTATCACATTCTATTAATATCTGCACAATTACCCTATAAGTCAGTGCTTTTTCCATCTGCATTTTATAAGGTTAAGGAAATTGTCTAAGGTCACGCCGCTTGTAAGGCCTGAGTGATCCAAGGCAGCCTCTTGGGGGTGGGTGGGCCTTCCAGCCTGGTGGCTTGTTGTTTTCTAGTGGCTCGCTTTGATTTATCTAAGCCACCCAGCTGCCTGGCATCTCCAACCCAGCTGCCTGGATGCCTGGCCCTCGTCACCAGAAGGTCTGACCCAGCTGGTGTGTGTGGGGGGGGCCTGAGCAGCAGAGTTTGCTCCCCAGTGATGCTAATGTGCAGCCCGGCAGGAGAGCCGCTATTCTAAGCACACATCGTGAAGGGTGCAGAGTAGGCTGGACTGGGCGTCAGGGCTTCTCCCCGCTCTGGACCTCAGCTCCCTGCCCTGTACAAGGAGGGGATTGGTCAGGGGCCTCCAAAGTTCTTGAACTATAAGAAGGTCATGAGCAAATCTATTATTCTTTTCCTTCTTCTGTTTTAGGCAGAATATGAAGTTACTCCAGATGAAAAACTGGGCGAAAAAGGGAAGGAAATTATGACCAAGTACCTCACCTCAAAGGTAAGAGGAGGCAGGGGAGGGCTTATCCAGGAATATGGGCCCCCAGGTCTGTGCCAGGCTGTGTGGGGAGCTGGAAGCAGCTGGTTGGTGGCTGCCCTTGGTCTCCAGAGATCCGGAGTTCTCAGCCTCCCCCAGAGAGCGCACGTGCCTGAAGGGCCAAGGCGGGGGCCCAGGCCAGGCCAGCAGGGGTGCTTCTAAGAGGTTGTTGTGGGGGGCAGGGTCCGAGGTGATTGGGAGGGAAAGGGGGTGGCTGAAGCTTGTCGGCAGACGCAATGTCAGTTGAACACGTGACAGAACGCAGTGTCCTGAAGTAGGTTCTGGAGTGCACAGAAGGGTGACAGGTCACCCTGAACCCCTCTCACAGTCATACCCACTCGTAACTCCCCCCCAGGGTCCTGGTGGCCTTGGCTCCCTGGAGCTTGTGTCTTCTTGCCCCCAACTTGACACATGAATGTTTTCTCCATCTAGTTCAGAGAGCCTGGCCTGGGCGCCTGGGGTTCTAGTCTCAGCTGTTCTACCTATGCAGTCAAGCCATGTCCCTCACTGGGCCTCAGTTTCCCTTTCTTAAAAGGGACCCACCTCCTGGAGGCCTTGAGAACCTGAGGTGAGACCTGCGTGCAAAGAGCTGTGGGTGCGTCCTGCGTCCCTGTGGGCCAGCCGTGCCATCATCTTCACCCAGGACCTGGACACTGTGGGCACCAGCCCTCCAGGAAGGGTGCTCCTCATGTGCCAAGCTGCCAGTGGACTGAGGTCACCATAGCCTGTGTAACCAGGTCCTCGCTGTCAGTCCAGCCACACACAGTGTGGCGGGGGTGGCAACACACAGGCACGCAGGTCAGGAAATGGCCCTACACCTAACTCTCCATGGGACCTTGCTTTTCCTCTCCCCGGGCCTCAGTGGTCTTTGCTGTAAAATGGGTGAGATTTAACCAGATCATCTCAAAGCGTCCCTGCAAACTGGATAATCAGAATCTATCCTCTCCAACCCCACACTGAGGGAATGGCAAGCGATTCACTAGACAAAAACCAAACAACAACGAGCAGACGGTGGGAGATGCTTCCAGGCAGGGAGAGATGTGTTGCCAACGAGACGCAGACTCCGGGATGTGACATTTAGCCCCTGAAGAAAGGCAGCCCCGGACCCACCTAAGAATATTAGTCCATCAGTTGATTCTTAATTAGCTTAATTCAAAAGGCCCCAGTTCCCTGCCACCATGGGGGCACTAACCCCCATGGCTTGTGTCAGCTGAAGGCACTGAAACGTGGATGCGTTAGCTGCTCCAGAGACAGAGGTGGGCTGTGGACAGAAGGAATCCAGGTCACGTACAGCAGCTCCTCCAGTACAGCTGGGCTGCTGAAAGCCTGCACACCCGTGAAGGCATCCAGGGTGACACGAGGGGTTCAAACCCACAGTAGCTCCTTCACCCCAGGGGGGTATAAGAACAACAGCTCACTGGCTGAGTGCCTAAGAGAGCCAGGCGTGCCTCTCTGTGATGGTTCCAGCCTCCAAGAGATGAGAGACAGATAGCCCTGTTTATAGGTGGCTCCCAGGATTGAGAGGGCATAATCTGCTGCCAGACAGGGCACAGCTGATGGACTCTTCAGCTGCTCTCTGCGAAGGCAGTTTTCATGTGGCTTGGCTTTGCCCGTCTATCTCTGGCTCTGGGCCCCCTCAGGGCTGCCCACTTCCTTGGGTTCCCTCCAGACAATGGCAGCTAATGTACTGAGGACCCACTGTGTGCAGGCGCTATCTCAGTCCTCACCGTCACCACGTGATGGGACTCTGTTGGCTCCGACGTATGGATCAGGATGGGCTGTCACTGTCCCGGGTCACACAGCTGGGATTTGAGCCCAGGTCGGGGTGACCCCAGGGCCTTGGTCTGTCCCCTGTGGTGCACTGTTTCCCACCCCCGCCCCACATGCGAGTCTGGTGGCCCAGCTGAGCTCAGTGAGGAAGAAGTGGTCTTAGCCCAGGCTCGTCGGCTCTTCCGGCCTAGCCAAGGGCTGCGGGGGGGCTGCTTCCCTCTCTTCCCCTTTGGCCAACCTCATCCAGAAGCTTCTGCTAGAAGACCCCAAGCTGGGCCCTCCAGACTTCCCCACCCCTGCTCAGTGCTACATCCACCTCCTGGAGGGATGGGGCCCAGACTCCCCATCAGCTCAGACGGTTTTACAAGTGCCTTGGAGCCTGCCAACATTTTTTCCTTAAGTACTCCTCAGTTTTTAGAATTTAAACCACACCATATGTTATGGCCCAGGGGCCTGGGGGAGGTGGCCGAAGCGCTCCCGTGGGTCGACTGTTTTTCTACAATAAATTTTGCACTGCCTTCCCAGGCCTTCCTGTAGTCTCCCTCTCCTCAGCCTGTTTTACTTGTCAGTCCTGCAGATGCCCAGGTGCTGGGGAACAAGTGGCCGGGAGAGGGGCCAAGCTAGTGACCGAGGCTGAGCAATGGCCCTGAGGCCTTGGAACAACCCCCAGAGCCTTTGTCCCCAGGCCCAAATCATCCTTACCCTGGGCCCCCCTCGAGTTGCAGCTCCTGTGTCTTGGCTTCAAGCAGCATTTTCCAAAGGGTAGGTCATAGGACACTGGTCATTTGAGAGGCTCTGAGGAAAAACCCCACCTCTGCAGTCATTAGAGGGAGGGCAACACTGCCTCTCCCTCATTTAAAGAAAGACTCTGAGAAGTCCTGCAATAAAGACACCTGTTTCACTGCAACAAAACATTTCCCAAACTTATGTGACCATCAGACCTGCTCTTCTCTTTCAAACCCACATCCTGCTGAATCCATCTTGGGCTGCGGAACACACCCAAGGTCCTCACGACCTGGCCTCGTCCTCCTCCAACATCCTTTCTGCTGTTACCTTTCCCACAGCCCCCAAACCGGGCTCTGGCCACGCCTTTCCCAAGCTCGGCTTCACATCTGTACCTCGTTGCCTTGGTTCAGGCTGTTCCCTGCAAGGCCCTTCATCTGGCAGGTGTGGCCCCCCGACTCCATCTTTCTCCCTCTGTCCCTGCTCAGCCCGACGCCTCCCGCTGCACGGAGCCTCCTGTGCCTCTGGTTAGAAGCCATGTTCCTACCTGGGTGGTTTCTGAGTGTGCTGCTTTGCTGTGCTTCTCGCCCATGCAGTCAGTGCTTCCATGGCTGGTGGGGGGTCCTCAACGGCCCGCCTTACAGAGGGGGGGACAACATATCAACGGATCAGTGGAATGCAGAGTGACAGGAGCAGTGGTGGAACTGTGCAAAGGGAAGTGGGGAGGGGGCTCGTGAGAAGCTGCCCTAGACCAGCCTGGGGGAGCTGGAGAGGCTTCTGGGAGGTGACGCTGCTGAAGTAAATCTTAACATGATAATGAGGAGGAGGAGGAGGAAGGCAGGTGCCAATGAAAGGAAAGGAGAAGGGCCTTTCATGGGCAAAGGTCAGAGCAGCGGTTCTCACCTGGGGACATTTTGTCATCCCCCCCTCATGTGGCAGTATCTGGAGAACTTTTTGATTGACACATTTGGGAGGATGTGCTACTGGCATCTAATGGACATGGGCCGGGGACACTGCTGAACGTCCCACCATGCACAGGGCGGCCCCGTAGCAAAGAATTATGTGGCCCCCCAATGTCAGTAGTGCTGAGGGGGAGAAACCCTGGTATAGAGGTGGGAACGGTGAGATGAGGCCAGGGTAGGGGTACAGGGTCCTCTGGGTGGCAGGGCCTGGAAAAGCACGTCGGGGACTTTGACACCATCTCAAAGGCAGTGGGGAGCCACGAGGGCTCTGCATGCCATTTGCTATTCAGCATGATCCCTCTGACCCCACGGAGGAGAGGGGCAGAGACTGAAGGCAGGCGCCGACGTGGGGAGCTGACGCACGAGCTGTGGGCCGGGGATGGGGAGGCAGAGGCCTTGGGGAACGTTAGGAGGAAGGAACTCTGGGAGACGGGCAGGTGTGAGGGGTGGCGAGAACAGGTGGCAGGACTCCCGAGTGACTCCCTGTCTCCGTCTTGAGTCACTGAGTGGGTGCAGGTGCCCAAGGAGGACAGAGCGTAGGACGAGGGTCGTTGCTGTAAGTGGCAGGGTTATTAGCTCATTGGGCAGAGACAACAATGGCACCTGCTCTCTCTGGTGTCCCCTGCCCCAGTGCTGGACACATGGCTCTTACTCATTGCCAGTTGGTTTAAGACAATGAGGGGTCCTGGGAAGCTTCTTTCCACGGGCCCCTCACGTCTCCTGCCTCATGCCTCTTTCTGGAGAGCTGACACTTAGCTGGCTTGTGTCCCCCAGTGTCTGACTTGGTGTGTTTGCTGCAAGTCTGGCTGGACAGTCCCTGCTCAAAGTCAGAGCTTATGCCCAGAGTCGAATTCTTGCCTGCCGTGGATGATTCCCTTCAAACCTTGGTTTGAAGGCTTCCCTCCCAAGAGGCAATGTCCAGTCTTTGGACGCTGCCCAGAGTCCTGTATCAGTTGACCATAAGTGGCCAGCTTTGCTTGGGGGGCCGTTAGAGGGCACAGCCCGGGGTGGGTTCTGGGAGGGGCTGAAAGCCATGGAGATCTAACATGAAGGCACCAGAGTGCTGTGAGTGGGCAAGTTTTAGAACCAGGTACCGGGGTTGGAAGCCACACTTGGCCTCTTTTGGCTGTGTGGCCTTGGGAAAGTTACTTCACCTCTCGGTGCCACAGGTTGCTTGTCTGTTGAGTGGGCAGGGTAGTGGTGAGGGTCGTGAACGTGTGCAGAGCCCAGGAGCTGGTACATATTAGACATTTGCTCAGCATTTGCTGTCATCGGACATTCCCCTCTCTTGCCTGTACTTTCAAAATGAGGCTCTTGAATGAGGAAATCATCCAGACATGAACTCCAGCTGTGCAGTTGTGAGAGGCCAGGGAGGGGTCCAGAGAGCCCCCAGCCACAGAGGGCTGACCAGACAGGCCAGACTCATGAAAACGCAGTGCATTAGTCAGGACGATAAACGCCAGCAGCCACAACAAACAAGCCCAACTCTCAGGGCCTTCACACCACAGAGACTGCTTTCTTTCTCATGTACAATCTAATTGGGTTTTCAAGTCTCCTGGGTGAAACCAGGGGTCCTGGTTGCTTTGTTGGCTCCACCGTCTTGAAGATGTCATACGGTCACCACCAAAGGGGAAGAGAGAAGTGAAGGAGGCACAAGAGCTTTAATTGCCTTGGCCTGGAAGACATGTCACTTCCTCTCCCAGGCCTTTGGTCAGGAAGCCGGGGGTCTTCAGGGGGCCATGTGGAATACGGCTTCCGCCCTCCATTCTCATCTCCCCAGCTGAAAACATTGTCTGTGTGGCAGGCTAGTCTCTGGTGCTGGTGAGACAGTCACGAGAATGGCATCTTACCGATAGCCTCAGGCTATCAGAGAAGCTGCCCAGAAGCCCCCTGGTAGCATCAGACATATGTGCTGGGTGCTTTGGAGACCTGGGCAGCTCACTTCCAGGTTCCTGCAGATCAGAAATGATACAGGTGACAGGTGTTGGGGGGTGGGGCAGGGTTGCTCTGAGCTGGGGTGGACGGAAATATTTCTAATTGTAATAATAAATAATAATAGGTGATCCTAAAAACAGTATTACGTACCGTGGTCATTCATCGCTACGGACTTCTTTTTTAAAATACCAGCTTTATGGAAATATACTTCACATACCATAAAACTCTTTTAAAGTATACAGTTCAATGGTTTTTAAAATATCCACAGTTGTCCAGCTCTCACGATCTGATTCCAGTACATTTTATCATCCACAATAGAAACTCTGTTTCCCTTTCCTCCCAGCTCCTGGCAACCACTAATCTGCTTTCTGTTTCTATGGATTTGCCTGTTTTGAACATTTCATATAAATAGAATTATATAATAAGTGGACTTTTGTGACTGACTTCTTTCACTTAGCGTGTCTTCAAGGTTCATCCGTGTTGTGACATGTAGCATATTTCATTCCTTTTTACGGCTGACTAATATTCCACTGTATGAATAAGCCACATTTTGTTTATCTTCTCATCAATTGATGGTCACTTCGGTTATTTCCACTTTTTGGCTCTAATGAATAATGCTGCTGTGAACGTTCATGGACACATTTTTGCATGGACATGTGTTTTCATTCCTCTTGGGTATATATTTAGGAATGGAATTGTGGGTCATAGGGTAACTCAATGTTGAATCATTTGAGGACCTGCCAGACTGTTTTCAAAGTGGCTGTACCATTTGTCACTCCCACCAGCAATGTACGAAGGTTCCGATCTCTACAGCCTCTCCAACACTTGACATTTTCTGTCTTTTTTATTTTATTCTTCCCAGTGGGTGTGAAGTGTTATCTCATTGTGGTTTTGATTTCCATTTCCCTAGAGACTAATGATGTTGAGCATCTTTTCATGTGCATATCGGCCATTTGCATATCTTCTTTGGAGAAATGTCTATTCAAATCCTTTGCCTGGTTTTCAAATTGGGTTGTTTTTTTGTTTTTTTTGTTTTTTATCGTCTTAATGTTGAATTTTAAAGGTTCTTTGTATGTTCTGGATGCAAGTCCCTTATCAGATATATGATTTGTAAATATTTTCTCCCATTCCGTGAGTTGTCTTTTTACTTTCTTGATGGTGTCCTTTGAAGCATAAAGATGTTAAATTTTGATGAAATTCAAACTCATTTTTGTGACTTGTTTTTCAATGATTGGTTTTTACTTTGTCTGATCTGTCCTTATAAGAAGGTCTCAGTTTTTGGGGGAACAGGTTATGTATGGTGACAAAGTAAACAAACTGGAGTACACATTAGGCCCATGGATCTGTCTTCCTCTAAAGAACCGAAGCCCAATTACCTGTTGGAAAGAGCTGTCCTTCAGGAATATTCCAGCCCTTCCCCTGGTTGACATGGCACTATCCTTAGGCCCTCTATGTCCAGCACTGCAATGGCATCTTACAGACGGGCTCTTGGATCTTCCTAGCAACTCCCCAAGATGGGTATTAGTGGACCCATTTTATAGATCAGGCAACTGAGGTTTGGGAAGGGAAGAGGCTGGTTTATATTAGTGGAGGCAGGGTTAGGGCTTACGTGGAGCCCCTGAGTATCCTGCTTCAGCAGTGTTGTTTGCAGGACACCTTGCTGTCGTTCATTTGTGTGTGTGTGTGTTTTTTAACAAATTTAGTCTTTTTTACATTTTTTTTATTGGGGAATATTGGGGAACAGTGTGTTTCTCCAGGGCCCATCAGCTCCAGGTCGTTGTCCTTCAGTCTAGTTGTGGAGGGCGCAGCTCAGCTCCAAGTCCAGTTGCTGTTCATTGCAGGGGTTGCAGCCCACCATCCCATGTGGGAATTGAACTGGCAACCCTGTTGTTCAGAGCTCACACTCTAGCCAACTGAGCCATCCAGCCACCCCACTGTGGTTCATTTTAATTAGGCCCATGAGCAACTGTGCGAGGTCTCCAGCTTTGAGCTGTCCCCTCCCAATCACTACAGCCCGGCTGGTGGTACCAATTTCAGTGCAGTTTTACTAGGGAGTATCAGTGGAATCCAGGGGAAGCTCAGACCTGGCGAAAGTGCATGTGTGGGTTTCTTCTGACAACAAAGTGGACAAGTGCGTTGGAGCAGGCTTCTGATGCTGACAATGCCCCAGGCAGGCAGCTCTTAGAGGGCATTTCTTGCTGGAGGTCCGCTGGAAGGATATTGTTTTCTGGGTCCCTCCAGAGACGATGCTTCTTTGTTTCTATAAACAATGATAGGGTAAGACAGGGAAGTTTGTTCTTGTTTAGGGGGAAATTACCCATCAGCCCGAGTTCCTGCACAAAAGAAACCTATTCCTAATGCTTGTTTTGCGCTCCAGAAAACATCCACCTTTTAAAAAGTAAAGAGTTTGAATGAAAGGAAATAATTCTAAGTTCCTCTTTCTTTCTACCCCCCCACCCCCCACAGCGCCACTTCTGTGGTGCCTTCCCTGTCCCACCCCGGGAGTCTGCGCTCGCCAGGCAGTCTGGCTTCTAAGCAGGGGATAGCCTCGGGGGCGGTCAATAGCTTCTGTCCTTGTCCCCAGGTTCACATGGAACCCCACTTCTGCCATTTCATAGCTGTGCCTCTTTGGGGCCTCAGTTTCCCCATCTGAGTATGGGGATGATGACGGTGGTGCTCAAATGGGCTTGTGGACTTCAGTCATTCTCAAAGCACCTTCACAGTTTTGGCTACATCTGCAGGCCCCCTAACAATTATTTATATAACATTTTTCTTTAAATTAACTCATCTGTTAACTTTAAATGAGCTTTAAGAGGAAACTTTGTATCAGGAACATGTCTGGAAAACTAGCATTGATTTGTCATACATAAAGATAAGTGGAAAGATTGACACTGAATTCTAGCTAGATAGTCTTGGCCTACCTGAGGCTCTGAGCCTGAAGCCTCCTTCCTCTTTGTTTGAAGGAGATTCGTGAATATTAGAGACGTGTGAGCAAGATTGTAACATTGTAACACCACACGCAGGCTTTCTACTTGAGGGTAGGAGGCTTGAAGGAGAATCGAAAAGGGACCACCGTTTTCACTGAGTGATTAATATGATTAAAGTGTGTCTCTGTACCTCCTAAAACCACCTACCTCATCAGTTTTGGGAAAATGCTGGGCTAACTACTTCCCAGCTATGATGCATTTTATAAATGCTGGCTTGTTGGAAGAGACAGAGTGACAGAGCAAAGAGCACTGGACTAGGAGTCAGGCTTATTCCCAATCTCCCTTCCTGGATCTGTGGCCTTGGGAGGAGCTGACATGGAGTCCACTTAACCATCTAACCAACTCTTGGTCTCCAGGGCAGCCCATGACATGGAATATGGGTGGCTTGAGCAAATCCCTCCTTTACAATAGCTTGCCCCATCTTCTGTGGGGCTTGGGCTTCCAGCCAGTGGCCCTGGACCCAGCTTTTCCTCTCTGCAAAGATTGCTTGGCCCTCGTCTGTCTCCCAGCACCCAGAGCAGCGTCTTCATCCTGTTGATGAATCTGGTGAGCTTGAAGTCCATGTTCCCTTCAGCTTGTCCTGCGCTGGGCTGGAGGGGCAGCTGGGCCATGCCCCTGGCTTCTCCTACTTTCCACCATAACACTGCAAGAGGACCCAAGGGTGGAAGAGGACTGAAAAGAAAACTTGAGAAAGGAACTTCCTGGAGTTTTCTGAAGCCACAGTGGGGGAGTGGAGGGGCTGGACCTCTTCCTCTTCCATTTTTGGGAGCAGCAGACAGAGGAAATCAAAACAAAGCCACATTTGTGCTCACTAGCTGTCCTGGGGCGAGACAGAAGGGAGCTAGCATTTATTGAGCAATTACTGTATGCCTGGAACTTCATGTTTCACATTTAACTCAGTCCTCATAATAACCAGCTGAAAGGTTGAGAAACGGGGGCTAAGAGAGGTTAAGTAATTGCCCAAGAACACCCAGTAGGGCCAGAGCAGGGACTTGAAGCCAGGCCTGTCGTCTTCCCATCCCCTCCCAGCCAGATGTCCCCTCGCCCTGGGCCTCACCATGGGTAGAGGGAGGAAGTTGGTCTGGGTGTTGCCCTTCCACTCTAACCACCTATAGTAATGATAAAATTCAGTCCCAGAAACAGCTCTTACTATGTGCCAAGGACTCTGTTGAGGGCTTTAAATAACTCGATCTGCACATCTACCCCCTGGATTGTTGTCTCCGTTTTAAAGGTGAGGAGAAGACACAGAGAGGTTAAGTAACTTGCTCTCCTAAGGTAGCCTAGCCTGGCTCCCTACCGCTCGCATCTCTTCTTGCTGAGGGTTTGTTACTGTCCCAGGAGCACTCGCCAGGGAGCCGGGGTGCTGATGGAGGGCAGCAGGGCCTGCCAGGGCTCCTGAGTCGTTTCCAGTTCGCCCCGGAGCCCAGCAGCTGCCTTGCTCCCCAGGGACCACCCCTGCTGTTCTAGCTTTCCTCTGAATTGGGGCTGGGCCTCCAGAAGTCCAGGTCCATTGGAAGAGGACCCGAGAGCTCATCCTTGAGGAGTTTTCCTCCAGTTCACCCCAAAAGAAGGAGGACAGCACCTAGGGTTGGCTGCAGCACCCAGGGGAATCTCAGGGGCCATCCAGTCCACAATATCTGCTATAATTGAGCAGCCTGAGGGCCAGGCCCCCCGTTTGCCTCCCTCCATCTCCCCAGGCCCTGGCTTTGAGAAGAACACTTATGGCTCCATGGAACCCAGTTTTAAAAACATGGAGTTAAGCCAAACTTGTCATTTCGTAGATGAGGGAACTGAGGCCCAAAGAGGGGCTGGACCCCCTCTCCCCACCACCTCCCCAGGATCACATGGCTCGGAGGAGACTGGAATGCTCCTCGTTGGGCTTTCCACAACTTTGTGCTACAAGCTTGGAGAGAAGGCACCAGAAGGCATGCTTCCTGACTCGGCTCTCAGGTTCCCACCATGGCTGGCCTGTAACTGGGCTCGAACTCCTCTGGGGCACTTCTTCCTGGGCCCGTCCATCTGTGTCAGATACTGAGCCCTGTGTCGTGTCCGAGCAGAGCAGAGAGGGCTGCGGCTCCACCATTTGAACATCTGTGCTTTTTAAACGGAGACACCCTTGAAGGAAGGGGTAGCGCTGTCATGAACCCCTTCCCACTCCTTTACTAAGGGTGGGTTTTAATGGGGGAGATGGGGCAACATAACATTAATTTAGCACCTACTGTACACTATGTGCTTTACTTCTTTATTTCATCCCATATTCATGACAGTTCTGTGTAGTAGACACAATTGTCCTCTTTTTTACCCTGGGCAAAGTTCCTTAGTAGAGAGTGAATCTGGGAGAATTGAAAACAGGGAGTCAAACAGATACTCGTATGCAAATGTCCACACCAGCATTATTCACAGTGGCCAAAAAGTAGAAATGACCCAAGTGTCCATGAAGAGATGAATGGATAAACAGAATGTGGTCTATGCATACAATGGAATGTTATTATTTATAGCCAGACATAGGAATGGAGTTCTGACACCTGCTACTACACAGATAAACCTTGCGAACATGATGCTAAGTGAAAGAAAGCAGACACGACAGACCACAGATTGTATGATTCCACTTATAGGAAATGTCCAGAATAAGCAAATCCATTGAGACAGAAAGTTAATTAGTGTTTACCAGGGGCTGGTGGGAGGGAGGTAATGGGGAGTTATTGATTTACGGGTATAGTGTTTCTGTTTGAGACAATGAAAAAAATTTGGAAAAAGATGGTAGGGTGGCTGACATTATGAATGTAATCAATGTACGCTGAATTGTGCCTTTAAAATGGTTACAATGGCAATGTACAGGGGATGCCAAAAAATGTATACAAGTGGACACTTTGGTCAACATTGCTCAAGCAGTAGTTCGCCGTAATCAAAAGTGTCTGAATGCTTTTTTTTTTTTTAGCACCTCTTGTAATTGCAGAAGTCAAAAGTGACTTGTATTCATCTTTTGTTATCGGTATATATTGAGTATTACAATTTTAATACAGTTTTCCTTTCTTAAAATGTATATACATTTTTTGGCATCCTCTGTATATTTTATCATCATGAAAGAAAAACAACAAAAAAAGAGTGAATCTGAGATATAACCCCGCTCTTTCTGATTCCAGTATCCGTAGTCTTTCTCCTCCACTGTCTTATCTTCTCAAAACTTAACCAAAGACAAAATTCCCCCCCACCATCCCAGGTGTCCATGGATGAGGGGGTCCAGGAGGGCAGGTGGGCCAAACTGAGGATGTACATTCTGCCCCTGTCCAGCTACTGGCCCTGAACCTGGGCATTAACTTTCACTTTGCACTGTGTCCTCAGCATTCTCCTGTCACAGTCTCTCTACACAGCATTTTTAATGAGTGTAATTGTCCTTCAAATAGACATACTTTATTTCCTCCCCCAACCTTTCCTGAGAAACAGATGCTCTTTGCCCAAAGCCTGATTTCTTTCCTGCTCCTCCTGAGGTCCTTGAGACTGATGTGCCAGCTGGGGCTCCTCACAGCAGGCCCAAGTATGCCCGTCTGGGTCCCTTTTCCTTTCTCGTGACCTTCCAGGTCAGGAAGTAGGATGTTCCTTTCATGCTGGCGGAGCAGCTCTGCCTCCGACTCCCTGTTCCCCCGTGTATGTAGAGTATTTCCTGCCCAGAGTTCTTCTCTTTAGAGTGGCTGGATACAGAGAGCTCAGCCGTAGGCTTTCTGAAGAACATCTCCCTCCCCCAAGCTCTGCCCTGGGTGGGTGGTGACGCTGGTCTCTGCGGTGCTTGCGCTGGGCTGACTCCCCGTGTGGAGCAGGTGGGCTTTAGGCAGGGAAGTGACACCATGGTGATGCGGTACATTGATTTCCCTGGATCTTAGGAGATTCCTGCCCCTCCTTCACTCCTAAGCCCAGGGAATGAAATCCTCACCAGAGAAAAATCTTCCAAGGCCAAGATATTTCCAACACAGTTTCAAAGTGAAGCCGGTTTGGAAGCCGTGGAATGGGAGGGTGTTCTGGAAGATGGAAAGTTGGCTCACAGGGCCCTTGCCTCTCACGCACAAGGAATGAGGGACACTCCCCGCCGTGAGCATTCTGCACCCCAGCCGTTCAGACCCAGGTTCCACTCGACAATTACCTGCACGTGGCTGCATTGCCCCAGAGCAGAGTTGGCTGGATTCAAGCCACTTGCCAGGAAAAACCCCCACTCTCGGGGTCCCCAAGAGCCAGCTCGCAGCATATGTAAACAATGCGTCATCTCCCATCATGCACTTTGGGCCCATAGGTCATGACCGGGATTATCGAATTGACAGAGCCCGGCTGGCCCCTCAGTCCACCTCCAGGCATATTTCATTTTGTTAATTATCATTTTTTCGCTTTTGACGTAAGGAGTCAAGCGCTCGGGCAGGGTTGCTTGTGTATTTTCCTTTCTTTCTCATTAAAGTTGCCCAGCTCTCAGGCCCCTGGCTAAATTCTGCCAATGTTTAGAAACATCCTCTCACTTCCTGACTTCTAAAAATCCTTCATCCTGATTTCTGCGAAGCCCTTGAATAGCAAAGAAATATGGGTCAAGATCTGTTAGGCCCCAATCTGCTTTTCTCTTCTTGAAGGGTTGTGGCTATTTCTCAAGAGCTGTGGTTCTGTACTTTGCTGACCCAGGGTCCGTGACACCTTGTGACCTGGGGTGACCAGGTCAGCAGGGGAACCATCAGAAAAGGCTGGAACCCCCTCCCTCAGAGCACTTCCTGGCCTCGTGGCCCCTCCTTCTCTTGATGTTCACTCTGAGCCTGCTGTGGGATGGAGGTTCTCAAAGGCAATCCTGCCATATTAAGTTTGTCCAGAGAAGTGTCTTTGCCATAGGGAAAAATCGATTCTTTCGGAGCCTTGCCCTTCTCAGTACTTCCCAGTGTGAAAATGCCAGGTTGAAGGAAGGAAGAGCCCTTCTCATTGCCTAGCCAAACCCCCTTCCTCCTTTGGGCCTTGGTCAAACCCCACCTCAGTCTGATACAACCACCTCCCTGAGCTCTCCCTCCTGCGGGCTGGTCGGCTGCAGCCCACCTGGCCGCCCTTGGTCCCCATCAGCCTTGAACTCCTGCCATTGACCGAGTGAGTGGTCGATGAGGTCGCTCGGGTGCAGCTCCTGACCTGGGCACAGAATGGACACTCGGGGAACCCCTGTGACTGACAGACTGAATCAGCTCAGGCCCCAGCTGGAGAAGCAACAATCTCCTTGTTTTCTGACCAGTCACAGCAGTAGCACCACCTCTAGCTCCGCTTGCTCCCATCCCTTCTAAGGTCTTCCCGGCCTGGCAGAGTGAGCAGCCATTCTCAGGGTCACCCCCAAATTAATGCAAGAGATCGTTGCCCAAAGAGTTAAGGAGATTTCCAGGGTGGTCGCAGGTATAACGGAATTGTGGTCATTACAGAAGCCCCGGGGCTGCTTCCCAATACAGTGCCAGGGCGTTGGCCTTCCTCACCTCCTCCTCCAACCGTGAGGAGCCCTGAGGGTCCCGTGAGCCCCTTGGACTCGTCTTTGGCTGTTCATCGCGGAAGATAACGGTGCAGGTCAGGCTCCATCGTCCTAAGGGTTGGTGGCATCAGGCAGGAGGTGGACTCCTGGGTGTCCCTCTGGAGAAGGCCCCCTTGAGACTGAGTGCTGTTGGAGACAAGGGAAGATCTGGGTTTTGTGGGGGCTGAAGCTTAAATAACTTGGGGAGTGTTCTCTTAGAACAGAACATTAGGTACAAAAGCGAGTCTTCCCTGAGAATGGGAAAAGAAATCATAACAAATGACAGGAGCCTTGGAGATTCAGGTCCTTTTCATCTGCGATCTCAAGGTACCTGAGGTGCTTCTGTAGAAATGCTTCCCCCGTGAAACCTCCCACCTAGAACACTTGTAGCTCGCAGGACTGCAGGGAAAGGGTCCCAAAGCTTAAACTTCCTCTGCTTCAGGGTAAGTCACTTCTGGTGGAGACCAGGCCCACCCCAATGGAAGCGGTGAACGTCACCTTCCCTTAGAACTTAAAGGAGGCCCAGTGAGTTCCTGAGGGGGAGACTGGTCGTTTTTCTGGCTTCTGCCCCAAGGACCCCCGCTACCAGCTGCCTGTCTAGCCGTGTGGACCTGCCCAATGGGGCTGCATCCGGCACATTGCTTAGACCATGCAGTCTCCCCATCAAGGCTGACCATGCAGACACTGGGGGGGAGTTGGGCTTTTTCCGCCAAGAGCTGCAGGATACAGACATCAGGCACCGCGTGGAGGGAGCTGTGGCCCCACAGCACTTCGCTCATGAGCATTTGGCTGGATGGATTTCTTTTTCCCCAGTGAGAAAGAAAACAAAACCCTGCCTTTTTTCTTTGGTTCTGGTCTTGTTTGGGGCTCGTGCCTACTGCCTGGCTGTGTACAGAGAGAGGAACTATCCCAGACGGGCACACGGCGGTGGCTTTTCCACATGACACTGAAGGTTTTGATTAAAAAGGTGGAAGAATGGTGCTTTTTCTTCCTGTCAGCCAGACCTTAAATCAACCCTCTAGTGAGGAAATGCTGTCCAAGGCTGCCGTTCAGTAAACTGTCCTTTGTCTTCTGGTTGTGATTGTACAAGCAGGTTTCATTTCAAGCCAGGATTTAGGGTTGGAGGGAGGCCCCCTCTGTCCCCCTCCTACCAGCCGTGCTATCTTTACTGAGTTCTCATTCCGGGAGTCAAGCGAGCCGGCCTCAGTTATTTCATGGAGCTTGGAAACAGCCACCTTGAGGGTGGGAAGAGAAAAGCGAGGAGAGAAAGGAAGCCCTGGTGGGTTAGGTAGCATCTGGAAGTTACTTCTGGTTACCTGGCCCAACTCCTGTTTTACAGATGGTGAACTAGTCTTGGCAGCAAGTAGCACGTACTTAACCCAGTTGCTCAAACAAAAGAGGGACTCGTTGGAAGGGAGGGGGATATGATGAAATGAAACGGTGAGAGAGACATGGCTGTACCTGGGCCGAGGAGTCCCTGGCACAAGGATGCTTTTCCCAAGGTCGATTCTAGGTTCTCTCCCCGCTGGCCATCCCAAGCCTCCAGCCCACCGTTTCTGCCCGAGATAGGCGTTCCAACAGGTTATAACTAAGAAACTCCCAAAGAACTCTGATTGGCCCACTTGTCCAAAGGCAGGGGTAGACCAGATGACCTCATGAAGGTGCTTCTGACAGACAGACGTCTTTGTTCTCTTCCTCCTTCTTTCCTGCTATGAATGCACATGTGTACACACACATTTATGCCACACATATACTGACTACCTTCTATGTGCCGGGAATATCATCTGTTCATTTCAGCAAAGAGGGGTTGAGAGATTACAGATTTTGGAGTCTGGATTTGAATCTCAGACCCACCATTTACTATTTGGTCTACAAGCATGTGTGGCATATGCTAGCTGCTCACCAAATACTGTGCTGGATGCTGATGAGACAGGAATGAACACTCCCACCCTTCAAAGAGTTCTCTGAGGCTCAGTTTCCACATCTGTGACCCTGGGACAACAAGCTTCTCCTTAGGGCATTGTTCTGGAGAGCAGCAGAAGTTTAAATGTGGAGAAACTCACGTCAAGGGGCCAATGACTGTCAGGCCAACCCCTTCTTCCAGGAGCCCACAACGAGCCTCTTTCCCGCCCCTGCCCCCGCCCATGGCCAGGCCCTGGCGGCTTCCCGTCACTGACGCAGATCCCCTTGTGAAGGGTCAAGGGGCCGCTGTGGAAGTGTCCCTCCCCCTCCTGTCCTGGAGGAGAAATGGGGGGTGGGCCCCCAAGGTAGCTGCCTCCACTGGGTGGGAGGGCAACCCCCTGTTATTTGGAAGGAAGGGGACCCCATGGAACCCCTTTCTTCCAGAGTGTCTTGTCCTGCTCTGCTTTTCCTGAAAGCTAGGTCTGTCCACATTGGGAAATTGCTGGAGTCAAGCGAGCTGGCCTTTCACTTGATCATAATAGTTTACATGGGGAATGTCAGCTGCCCACATGTGAAAATATACATCATCATTAAGCCCTAAGTGCTTGCGTCTGGAGATAAAGCGGCCAGTCTCCTGGACTGACCTTTTGTTCACTGATGGAACCACTGCTAATGAGCACTGAGCCCGTTGGTGGGATGTTTTCATATGTTGAAGCAAAGCGTATGTTGGCCATTAGCCTGTGGGGGGTGGGGGTGGTACGTTGACGGCACTATACAAACAGCATTTGCCAAAACACGTAGCGCCCACTGCACCTCATTATCCAGCCTTGTTCTTCAAGGCCAAAGTCATATCCTCCTCAAACTATCCGAGAAGGACTCTGGCATCTTTTAGAGGACACGATGGGGCTTAGGGAAGAGCCTCTCTGACCAGATTGCCTGGGTTTGAATCCTATCTTTACTCCCATGTGACCTTGAGCAAGTTATTTCACTTTTCTGAGTCTATTTCTGCATCTGTAAAATGCAGATTGTAATAATAAAACCTCCCTTGAGAGGATTAAAAAGGGTTATCCCATGTAGAGCACCTAGGACTTAATATGTAGTAGGTGCTCAGGAAATGGCAGTGATGATGATGATGGTGATGATGGTGACAGTCGTCACTGGGAGGTGGGGTTGGTGGAAGGTCCTGCCTGCTCAGAGAATCATCTTGGATGAGGTTGTATTGGAAGGGGGTCCTGAAGACTGGGTGACTTTTGGACGTGCCATGATGGGGCACGAAGAGCTCCTTCTAAAGGAACGAGCAAAGGCCCAGTGGCCGGAAAGCCAGAGCTTGCTCAGGAAACAGCGAGTGTAGCGTGAGATCACCCACGAGCAGAAGGCAGGAAGGGGCAGCTGGTCGAGAAGGGTGTTTGGGGCCAGGCCCAAGAAGGCAGTGGACTTGGTCCTTTGGCAGTGGAGACCACCTGTGCTGTGTGGTGTAAGTGGTGTAAGTGGTAACAGAGAGCTGTGAGGGGCCTACTGATAGTCCAGGCAAGAGAAGAGAATTCTTGAAACCGGGCACTGAGGTGGCGATGGAGAGGACAGGTGGGTGGGAGAGATACCAGGGCTAAGATTGCCGTGTGTGCATGTTCCCATCTGTGAAATGGGGACAAGCTGGTTTTGAGTGGGACCAATGAAGGCAGAGCTAAGTCCTTCCCCTAGAGCTGGCCCAGAACAGCTGACAGAGCCCATGCAGCTCAGATTCATTACTGCTCTGAAGCCTGCCATGGAGCCCTGCTGTGTGTTGGTCCTGGCTCCAGCATGGGCCAGCAGGGTGACCTTGGAGGAGTCCCTTCCCTTCTTGGTCCATTCTCTCAGTTCCCCATCTGTACCATGAATGCATTGAATCAGCTGGGCCCAGGAGAGTCCTGTGATCACAATGCCTCCTCCTCCTGTTCCATCGTGGGTCCTGCATCTCTGAACAAGTAGAGGGTGTGTGTTTCTAGAAGGCTCCGAGGGTGACATGATGGGTTCTGTCTTCAGGATTATCGATGGCTACAGAGGAGGAGTGGGAGGTGGTTCTGAAGAGCCTTTCATGGCCCAACTGTGTGCCTCCATCCCTGGCTGCCTCCAAGGGCACCAGCCACATGCAGTCGATCACATTTCCACGTTGACATCTTCAAACCAGCAACTTTGAAGCTGGGAGATGCTTTGGGAAACGGGTCCTCAGACATGTGGAGTTAGTTTCTCACTGATGCAGGAAATGATGTCCCTTCCTCCTGCCAGTCATCAATCACAGTGCAGAGGGGACAGCAAGGCCCAGAGAGAGCAGGTACAGCAACTGGGGCAGCTGATGGCAGGGCCCTCACAATGCCGCCCTCGGGGCTGGGAGAACCAGCCTCGCAAGAGACATCGGCACGTGCTTAGTCCTGCTTAGTTAGCGTTGTCTGGATGAGTCCTTCTCCCCCTGAGCAGCACCCCCATACTCCCCACTCAGTCCAGCCTCCAGGTCTCTGCCGGTGCTGTCCCCTCCACCTGGTACATCCGACTTCTCTCATCTTCCCTCTCCAGAGCTCCCGCCAAAACCAATCTCTCATTCCCCCCCACCCCTCAACTGTTATTGCAAAGGCCGCAGTCCTCAGGTCTGCGATGAATCACTTGATCATTATTTCCCGTGTGCCACCTGGCCTCCCTGCTCTTAGAGGCCTGGGGGCTGGGGATGCTGGTCTACCCGGGGTTGGTTGCACAGGGAGGCACAGACACCAAGGGCGCAACAGCGCCACCTTGTGGACTCACGGCCAGGCTGGCTGAGACTGGATGACCTGGCCAGTACTGGCAGAGCCCACTGGGGTTGGGCTGTAGGCCTGCCTGGGGCTTCAGTCCTTCTCGCTGTGAAATCACGGAGGTTGGATGCTGGAGAATCCCAGGGAGGCAGAGCCCTGAGAGTGGTGGGTGATCAGCATATGCTTCCCGATTGAGAGCTAAGTAAAGCATTTGTGGGGTGGCTTCGTGCCCAAGCCAGGCCAATGTCTTTTCTACCACCATCCATTCCTCACCAGCCTGCTCAGTCCCTGAAATACCCCAGATTGTCCTGCTTCAGGTTAAGCACAGAAGGCCTTTGTGAAGCTGCAGTTATGACCCAGGAGGGGTGAGCCCTTGAGCAATTGCAGCCCCAAGGGGTGCTGTAAACCACTGCCTATGCTCACTCCAAAGCCATCGCCACGCAAATGCAGCTTCAGGACTAGTCCTTAGGTTTTCAGTCCAACCAGACTGTCCCCCCACCAACATCTATCATCTCCTCTTTAGAAGTCCTGAGACTCCAGGGCAGGGGTGTCCAAACTGCGGCCCGCGGGCCAACTGCGGCCCGCAATCCATTTTTAATTGGCCCGCAGCAAATTCCAAAAATATATTTAGTTTACTTAAAATAAACCAAGTGAGGCAATTCGTACTTCACCTCGAGTGAGTGGCCCGGCTGTTTGTGTATTTTACCGCATATGGCCCTTGGTAAAAAATGTTGAAAAAAGTTTGGACATCCCTGCTCCAGGGTATTGAAAGGAGTTCATCAACACTGTGCCTGAATATTGTGATGTTTTTCATTTTGATGGAGCAGAGGATGAGAGAGGTATGCGCTAGGCCATACATCCAAGTTTAGGGTCACAGGTAGTGCAGGCAGCTTGGGGACACTGAGATCGTAATAGGGGCATGGAGATAAAAGGGGCCAGAGGGGATTAGAAAAGAGTGAAGGTACAAAGCCCACTGGGTCCCCTCCATCCGTGCCAGGGGCATCCCAGCCATAGCTCTCCGGAGCCCTCGGTGCAGTGAGGTTGCCATTGCTGTCCAGAGCCCACCTGGCCCGGAAGATATGCCCCCCTTTCCTCAGCCTCCTCATAGGCCCCCTGGGACCAAAAGAGATTAACTTCCTGGAAAGAGATCTGAAACTGCATGAAATTCTGCTTTCAAGCTGCAGGGGGTGGATTGTGGTTGCTGGAACCCCAGAGTCCTGTGAACATCTGGGGGCCCTTTTTCTTACGTGGGTCAGACGTTACATACAGCCCAGGCAGAACCTTCCTAATGGTCTCCCTTTGAAATTGACTTCTCTGACAGGAAGGGGAAGGACCAGACACCCTCTGATTCCATCAGTGCAAATAGCGAATGTCCCACTGAAATGCCCCTTTGAGCAGCGCTCAGCTCACTCTCCTGGCAGGTCTGGGTTTCACTTTCCAACTTAAACTGGCCAACGGCGTCTTACTCCCTTCTCCTTGGCAAAGGTGTCACTCTCTGGAGTCACTTGAAAGGGGGTTTGGTTGGAATCGCTTAGTCTCTTCATGTCGAGTCAGAGACTGAGTTTGAACCCATGGTCGTTAAACTAAATGCATTATTACCTCCTTGTTAACTCTCATTAGGGCTTTGACCGGTGGGCAGTGTCCCCAGAGCCCTCCTGCCAGCCAACCCCAAGGAATGGGATGGTGCGACTTCATACACACAGCTGGGTCACCTCCAGTCCCGGGACAGTCCTGCCATCTGCTTAGGAGCAAGGGGAGGGTGGCTGAGCAGGGAGCCCTTCAGGTGGGCGGGCCTAGGAGGGGTGAGGGGTCTGCAGCCAGATTCGCTTTGCTTCTGACCCCGTCCTGCGGGAGCCTTTCCCAGTGAGACCCTCCCATAAGCATCTCCCCTTCCCTGAGCCCAGTGGCTCATGGCCCTGAGCTATGGCATCTTCCATGTAAGCTCCACCTGCCTCAGCTGGAGGGCCGCAGTGTTCTGTCAGCAGAGCTAAGGTTACGTACGTCTCAGGGGCCTCCTGGGAGGTGGGGAGTGAGGGGACTACAGGTGGCCAAGACACCCCACCACCTCCAACTCATCCTTGACCCACTCACCCTGGGTTCAAATCCCCTCTCTGCCTCTTACTGTCCGGGTGACCTTGGGCAAATGACTTTACCTTTCTGATCCTTGGTTTCCTCATCTGCGAAGTGATTCGTCTGCCTCACAGAGCGTCATAATAGTGTCTACCTCACAGAGCCACAATGGAGACTGAGTGAAAAAATGCATATGAGGCATTCCACATGGCGCCCGGCCAGAGG
Source organism: Rhinolophus sinicus (assembly GCF_057876585.1). Lineage (NCBI taxonomy): Eukaryota > Metazoa > Chordata > Mammalia > Chiroptera > Rhinolophidae > Rhinolophus > Rhinolophus sinicus. The sequence goes on along the minus strand of NC_142515.1, from coordinate 9,817,371 downwards.
TGGCCTCAATATAAGTAAACTATTGTTACCCATTATATTATTTCTATTTGTTTTAGACATCGAGTCTATAAGATAAATTGCATGCAGAGAAGGAGAAAAGAAGCTTGCTGCTAAAAATATGTATATATCGTTTGAGAACCACGGAGTTCCAACCAGCCCATTTTATACATCACCACATACAGCCAAGAGATGCAAAAGCACTTTTCTGTTATGATAGAAATTTATCTCATTTATGTCCCATTGGAGAAAAAGTGCTTTGCCGTCAAGGACCGCACTGGCTTCACCTTTTAAATTCCCCGACCTGACTCGACCCGACCCCCAGCCCGCTGTACCCAGTACCAGGCTGGGCCCACTGTGGGTAAGGGTGGGTCCTCCCTGGGTCATCTGATGGCCACAGGTGGTATATGTGAGTGCACAGCCCTGGTGCCTCTTCCGAGGTCCACGAAATGGCTGTTTCTCCCTGTGGCCCATCCACCCAGCATCTCTATTTGGTCTTTGCTGACTCACCCCAGGTTCAAGCCGTATCCTGGCACAACACATTGTTTTATGTCCCTCATTAACAAATAAATGGTGGGCACCAGTTCTGTACCAGCCCCTGGGCCCTGCCAACCAAGTTTGCGCCAGCCATCACCTCTCCTCCTGAAGCACATTTGCCCACAGCCTCAAGGTTTCTTCCAATACTTGATTGCCCTGAAGTAGCCTGGGGTTACTGATCTCTAGGAGACTCAGATGCCAGAATTCCCGGGAAAGTTCCCCAAGTCTTAGAAGCAAGAAAACTCCTAACCATCAATTCCCAAGTTTTGAAGGACCCATCAGGCATCTCGAGCAGCTCTTTCCTGTTACCAAGGAGAACATGGAGGCCCAAAATGGCCAAGGGCAGAGGGTGGGCCAGAGTGGAGGGCTCCCACCTCTCGGTTCAGCATCTTTTCTGTGAAAGGAGCAGCAGGAGCTCCAGAAACCAGCACTGCAATGGTTGCTCCTCTGCAGTCCCACTAAGTTGTTCGGGTGGGAGAGAGGGATGGTCCAGGGTGGAGTGGGACGAAAGGGAGCCCCCACCACCCAGGACTGGAGACAGCAGACATCGGGGAGACGTGCTGAGATGCATGTGTAATTGGCTTTGCCTGCACTCAGTGGACAGGTGGCATTTGCCATCACAGAGGCTCCCCCCACACCTGAGGCCTCCCCCTGCACCGCAGGGAGGCCCCAGGGCAGGGGAAACCTACAGAGGGCAGGGCCTGGGAGAGGGAGAAGGAAGGAAGGAAGGAAGGAAGGAAGGAAGGAAGGAAGGAAGGAAGGAAGGAAGGAAGGAAGGAAGGAAGGAAGGGAAGGAAAGGAAGGAATGGAAGAAGGAAGGCATTCAGAATGGTGGCAAAATAGAAAATGAGCCACTGGTTTCATTCACCAGAGCCATTCTAGGCTGCCCCACCTCCACTCTTAGAATGGAACCCGCCTCCCCAGACACTGCCCGGTGGGCTTAGCAGAGTAATCAGGCCCATGGTCACATTTCAATAGCTGGGAAGAGAAAGAAAGCCTTTCAGATTTCAACATCTTTGGGAAAGATGTGTCTACGCCCTGTCTTTCTGAGCCCACTCCCAGCAATTTTTGCAATTATTGCTCTAGTTTATTAAAAACCCACCTGGTGAGTGAGCAGCTGGTGGAGGGTGACTGGTGCGGGGAGGGGACGGGTGCAGGGGGGCTACCTTCCCAGAGGTGGTTGCTTCGGGGTGGGACGCAGAAGCTCTTGGAGATGCTCTTTCATACTTGAACTATTCAGGCCAGGTAGTTTAACCAAGAAGAAGAACGAAATGACAGTGGTGACATTTATTGCATGCTTTCTACTGTGTGCCAGGATCTGGGCCAAAGGCTTAACCTAAATGTTTCGTTGATTCCTTCTGGGAGACATTCTTATTTTTGGTCATCTTCCTGATAACTGAGACTGAGCAGTCAAGACCCAAGTCCCACAGCTACAAGTAGCAGATCTGGGATTTGAACCCAGGCCTGTCCCTGACAAAGCTATCCCCATAGGGCTGCTGAGCTCCCCTCCCCTGGTTGTTGGGCCATCCTGTTCACCTGCCCTCTTGCCCATTTCAGACCTGTTTGCTCATGACCTTGAGACCAGGAAGGTATTCATCTCATGTCTGCCCTCTGAGGAGACAGCCCCAGAGTGGCTGAGGGACGTCAGCAAGCTCCGACGGGGTGGCTGATGGACGGGGCTGTCTTGCACAGCTCCCTATGTCATGTGCACGCGCGTACCTCATTCAGTCCTGACCACAGGCCCAGGGCATGGGGATGTCGTGATGGATGTTCTGCAGACGCAGGCAGTGATGCTCAGAGGGCCGTGTGACCTCCATGAGGGGACGCCAACTGAAAGTGGCAGAGCCAAAAATCTGACCCGAAGTCTGGGCTCCTTCACCAGCTTCCCGCCCAGCTGCTTACCTGCACCACCGAACACTGCACGTGGCCCAGGGCCAGGTGTGGGTGGGAGGGCGAGACACTCAGGGAGGGGCACTGTGCGCCCAGCACCTTGGGGTGGTCCTGGCCGTCCCGCTCCTCCCATCACTGACCGCCTCCTCTCTCTTCCTCCTTCCAGTCCCCAGTTTTCATCACTCAAGTCGGCCGGGACCTAGTCTCCCAGACAGAGGAGAAGCTCCTTCAGAAGCCCAGCAAAGAACTCTTTTCTGCCTGTGCACAGTAAGTGCCGCGGCCCGCCTGGCCTCCCCAGGCGGACCCGTCTCCCTCCCTTCCTGGGCTGGAGGCCTCAGGCCCCTCAGCCTCCTCTGGGTAGCCACACAGCTGCCCGAGAGAGGCCGCCTCTAGCCTCCTCCTGAGCACTGGGCACCTGGGACAGGTCTTCAGTGGCCGAGGACCCCAGCCAAGCCACCTAGCTATTTGTATACTTCTTAAGCAGGGAAAAAGATACCAGGGGGCCAAGGCCAAAGAAAACATCTGCTTCAAAGGGTGTTGAAAGCAAGTGGCTCTCCAGGCTGTTGAGACAGAGGAATGTGCAAAAATTTGACCCAGTCTGGGTGGTTTAGAAATCCTTCCCCGGCCCCCCAACCACCACCGCTGCCACCAACCACAGCCAGGTGGCACTGCTACAGGAGGGGGCTGCCGGCTGCCGTCAGAGCCACACCCAATCACCTCTGCAGACCGTACAACCACCCTATGGAATATGAGACAAGTCTGTGGGTGCAGTGCCAGCCGTGTACCAATTAAGCCCTCACACACAACGAAACCGTAGCACACACATTCACTGCCCACACGCACTGCTCCCCATAAGCTAACTCACGCAGGCATACAACATACCTACATGCCAAGAGACGTCCGGAGCTCAATCACTCCACACACCTGGGCGAATGGGGAGCTTTTTGCGTGCCCTTGTTCAGCCTTTGCCTCACAGGTATAAATACACCTGCTGTGTGCCTGGCACTCTGCTTGGTGCTGGGGGATGCCCTGGTGAGCAGGAGCCCAGTCCCAGCTGTCACTGAGCTTCCTGCCAGGCAGGGGGCAAGGAAGCCATCACCCCCCATGCACAGGGAGTGTGACAAAGAGGACGGACATTTAGGGAGGCCAGCTTGGGGCCCAGCCCTGTGCTAGGTGCCGAGGAGACATGGCCGTGAGCAGAATCAAACCCGGTTGCTGCCCTCTTGGAGCTAGCCATCTGTCAGATCTGACAACCAGTGAGGTCTCTGGGTTGACACCCGGACCCTGAGGGAGTGGCCACACCAGCCCCCCATGCCAGCCCGTTTTCAGGTTTGGCAGGACACAGCTGTGAAATGCCGCCACTCCCCATGGCACCTCCCCTCCCTAGGTCCCAGGTGCCTGGGCCAGATTTGTTGGCATTGCCACTTTAAAAAGGGAAGAATCCTATCCCTGCCTGCAGCCAGGTTCAGAACGCTGCAGGTCTGGCCTGGGGCCAGGCCCATAGCAAGTGACCAGTAAATTCTGCTGCGGGGATGAAAATCTCCCCACGGCTTTGCTTATCCTGGACCAAATCCAGAGCCTGGGCCCTCAGGGGCCTCATCCCCACTCAGCCCAACACCACCCACCACCTCGGAGTCCCTATGCTCCCCTGCACGCAGTTAAATCCGCTTCTGTTGTCATCTCCACTCTTGTCCCTTCTTCCGAAAGATCTCCATGACTCCCCCCGCCCAACCCCGGGACCTCACCTAACCCTAACTCATGATAACATGTCCCAATTTCATGTTTGTTATTTACTGTTGTGATGCCATCCACATGCTCACTGCTGTACCCCAGGCCTGGAATGTGCCCGTGCCACATACTCTGCCCATGTTTGCAGGATCATCCAGGCAATCTCAGTGACCTCCTAGAACGGTGGGGCGTCTGGACCCTGTGTGTTTGCATTTCCAAAGTCTGGGAATGGATGAGGCCGGAGCATTGCGTCAGCCTGCTGGATCAGGATGATAAAATGTTTCTCTGTTCCCTCCGAGCCAGGTCTGTCCACAACTACCTGAGTGGAGAACCCTTCCACGAGTATCTGGACAGCATGTATTTTGATCGCTTTCTCCAGTGGAAGTGGTTGGAAAGGTGAGCACTCCCCTGGCACACCCTATGTGCGTGTGACAATGTGCGTGTGTGTGGGGGGGGAAGAGGGGGTTGGTTACTGGTTTTTCCCCTGAGAAGTGATATTAAAATCAGGTACCTCCATGGACCCATGGATCAAATTAAATTAACCACCCTTCTATTGTTAAGTTCTTGTGTATTCTTCTAGAAATGCTCTGTGCTTATTAAAGTGTACTTACACACTCTCACACTCACACTCACGTACACATACAGCATCTTGGCATCTGGTTCTGTTTTGGTTCACTGTCCTTGGGAATTCTTCATCCATCAGAGAATGAAGAGCTGCCATATTCTTTGAATGAGTTGCACGTCCCTTATTTAACCCAATCCCCTATTGATGGACATGGAGGTGGCTCTCAATTTTGTGTGCAACCTTCCCTAAGTAATGAAAAACTTTGTACATATACCTCTATGTACTTTTCAAGTACGACCATAGAAATTGCTAGCAGAGGCATTTCAGGATCCAAAAGCACCGATGCTAAGCTGTGAAGGCCTGCTATGGTGAGGGCCTGCTATGGTGAGGGCCTGCTATGGTGAGGGCCTGCTATGGTCAGGGCCTGCTATGGTCAGGGCCTGCTATGGTCAGGGCCTGCTATGGTGAGGGCCTGCTATATCGCCCTCCCAAGCAGCTTGTTCGATTCCCAGTCCTGCCAGTGCCCCAGTGCCTGTTTCCTGTCAGCTTCAGCAACACCGTTCTCATGTCTTCCCGTCCCATACATGTGCAGCAATGTTCCTTTGTATTTATCTTTTCATCTCTAACGTTGGGTGAGACTGAGTATCTTGTCATATTTTATTTGCTGCGTCGTTCTCTGCCAAGTACTCTCATATGCATGGTGGTGACTTGGCCAGGCAGATGTGGCCTCCATGTGACTAATGAGGAAGGAGAGACCTAGAGGGGACGTGGCTTTCCTTGTCACCCAGCGGGCCTGTAGTATAGCCAAGGGGGTCCCTGGACCAGGACTCCTGGCACAGTGCTCTGCCCACCATGTTTCAGGATTTGCAGGGCAGGGTGATGCCTGCATTAAGTCCATTCTGGGCTAAGCTGGTAGATGAGGCTGGGAGAGCAACCTGTGCCCTGAAGGCCTGGCACTCGCAGCCATCTGTGTCTGCTGTGGTTAGAGAGCATGGAGCCATCCTGCTGCTGGGTATGTATCAGCACCTTTGCTGGCTGAGGCCCCTACAGAGGCTCAGGAAGCTTCAGGACACAAACCCGCTAGAAGCCCCATTCCCGGTCCCTCCCTGCCCACTTCAGGAAGCCAGAGTAAAACACTGCCCATCAGCCGCTCAGGGACGTTTCTCTGCACCCTGACCAATGGGAATGACAGAGTGAGCAGTGGACGGCCTTCTCTGTTAGCCCACTGACTGTCACTGGCCACCTTACAGGGTGATTTAAGCAGTGGGGACTCCCACTACAGAGACCCCCAAAGGGGGCCATGTCCTTTCTTCCTAGAGTTCTAATAATGACATTTGAACAGCAGCTTACAGAAAGCCTTTGGATGCAAATGCCTTTTTGATATCTTCATTTCATTGAAGATGCAAGGCTCAGAGAGGTTGATGGAGTGTCCTTGGGTCACACAGCAAGGGCCTGGCAAGGCTGGAATCTGAACTCCAGGTCCGTCACTCAAATCCTTCACCTTTCGTCTACCCAACACTCCCATTCCAACAGAATCCAGCTGTGGCCACTGACTTTTACCTACTTGTGTGTATCAAGCACATGAAATGGAGAAATGGACTTTTTAAATCTGAGAAGTTAAGCCCTTTTGCATTAAGTTGTTGAAGCCAGTAGGGACCATCCTAAATGACTGACAACACACTGCCTCCCCCTCCACCCTTTTTTTTGTTTGGTAACAAGATCATGGCCCCTTAATGCTGTACTGTTGAAATATTAAAAGGATTCTTTCCCTCCCAAGGTTAACCAAGAAATTCCTCGGAAATTGTATTACACTTATTTCCCCTAGCAGAGGAGTTCTGCGGTAATGTCGACCGACTGTTTGTTCTCCATGTATCGTAAACTGTTAGGCCCGGACGCCTTCATGTGGTTTCGAGGGCAGCTGTAGGAAACGCTCCCAGGGCGCATGGCGGACGCTGGCGCTCGGCAGGTTTCTCCAGGGCCCGGGCTGCTCGTGTGCAGAAGAAAGATACAGAGCAATGGCCAGTCCTGCAGTAGGGCAGCCCTGTGCTACTGGTGGGGCCTGGGCCCCGCATCCTAAAGAAACGCCAGATAGGAGAGTGAGTCACAGCATGTGAATTCCAGATGGCGTGGCCTGGGGTTTCAGGGCTGTCCTGTGAGAACAGCATGGTCCAAAGATGTGATTTCCGGTGAAACCCAAATCCTCCACTGGACCCAGCAGCCAGAAGAGTTTTTGTGGAAGATTCATTCAAGAGCTGCTGGGTGACCAGAAGCTCACGGGTCTTTCTCGGGCTGACCCAGTTCTTTGGCCAATTCAGTCTCATTCCAAGCCCCACCCTGGTCAGGATCTTGGGATGGAGCTGGAGGATGCTCAAAAATAGTCCTGCAGATCCAAGAGCCAATTTTAATGTCGTAAAACTGATTGTTTTCTTACCCATTTCATCAGTTGATGGACATAGACATTGTTTCCGTATCTTGGCTATTGTGAATAATGCTGCAATGAACATGGGAGTGAAAATGTGGTGGTGGTGGTGGTGTGTGTGTGTGTGTGTGTGTGTGTGTGTACATATATACAGAGGGTGCCAAAAAATGTATACACATTTTAAGAAAGGAAAACTGTATTAAAATTGTAATAATATATACCAACAACAAAAGATGAACACAAGTCACGTTTGACTTCTGCAATTACAAGAGGGGCTCAAAGTGGTTACCATCAGCGTCCAGACACTTCTGATGACGGCGAACTCCTGCTTGAGCAACGTTGACCAAAGTGTCCACTTGTATGCAATTTTTTGGCATATATACATATATCCCCACGTATCCACAGTGGAGTATTATTCAGCCTTAAAAAAGAAGGAAACCCTGCCATTCATGACCACATGGCTGAACCTGGAGGACACTTGCTAAGTGAAATAAGCCAGACACAGAACGATAAATACCGCATGATCTCACTTACATGTGAAATGTAAAACAGTCAAAATCATAGAAGCAGAAAGCAGAATGGTGGTTGCGAGAGGTGGGGAGGGGATTGGGGAAATGTGGAGATGTTGGCCAAGGGTGCGAAGTTTCAGCCACGCAGGATGAGTACGTTCTGGGGACGCAACGTGCAGCGTGGTGACAGTTGCTAACAGTACTGCGTTGTATACTTGAACTTCGCTGCGTGGATAAGTCTTAAGGGTTCTTACCAGAGAAAGAAAAGAAGGAAGGAAGGGAGGGAGGGAGGGAAAGAGGGGGGAAGGAAGGAAGGAGGAGGTTGGGGGAGGGAGGAAAGAAAGACAGAAGAAGAGAGAGGGTAATCGTGAGGTGATAGGATGTTAATTAGCTTGGTTAGGTGACCACTTCACAGTGTATACGTGTATCAAAACAGCACGTTTACACTGTCCGTTATACCTCAGTAAAGGTAAAAAAAAAGCTGATTATTCGTAGCCAAACAGGCCAGCGCTGAAAAAGCACAAGTTATCTGCAACACAGATTCCGCATCTTAACACGTTTGTTTACTTACTCCGAGAAGTCCCATCCTTGCCTCGTGGTCAGAGGCCCTGTCTGATTAGACATGCTACATGGCTTTGGCTAATTAAAGTGGGGCGTCTGGAGACACGAAGTGATGATTACTTCCTAAATTCTGCTTTTGGCAGACAGGACCTTCTAGTGTTCTGGAGCTATGGGAAATATAATAAAGAGGCCTCGGTGGAAAGGTCAGGAGCCGATGGTGACAGATTGCTGAGACGAGACTTGGACACAGGTCTTCTCGGGGCTCTGCCAGGCCTGGGCTGGAGGAGCAGGAAGGAATAGCCCCGGGCTCCTGGGGAGAGAATGCTGTAGACCTGCTAGGCAGGCAGAGGTGTGCAGGTGTGGGGAGGGCTGCGGTTTCCTTGTCCTCCGTGGGACACTGAATCTCTGTGGCTCCTGGCCCCCTCCCCTCTCCCTGCACAGAGGACACAGCTTCCTTCTGAGTTTAGCCACCTGATTTGCATTTGGGAGAGAGGGGGGAACCACACGGAAAGTGCGGTCAAGCAGCTCCAGCTCACATTTTTCAAGCCTTCTGCCCTTTTGCTCTTCTCCCAGGCTTCAGGGCGACCTGGCCTGGTGGGCTGGGATTTGAACACCCAGCCCCAGAGTAAGTCTTTGAGGTCCCATCTGCAGCGATGAATCCTGGGGTCCCCTGGCCTGGTTAGGAGGGCATGGAGTTGTGCTTCGCACCCACTCTGTTCAATGCTGCCAGTGTCTGTTGCTTATGGGTTCTGCATCTTCACACCATGAGACCAATGTTGGATTCTTGCTTTTTTCCAGGCAACCAGTCACCAAAAACACTTTCAGGCAGTACCGAGTGCTAGGAAAAGGGGGCTTTGGGGAGGTAAGTGAACGTCCATGTTTTCAGTTCCCATTCTTTACACACCTTTTCTGTCCCCTCTGGATCTGCCTAAAGTGTCCTGAGCAGCAAACAGCTCGGTTGTGGGCCCCCTGGTGGAGAGGGAGGGGGAGGCTCAGAGCCTTTGGGAAGGTCAGACGTGTCTAAAATGGGAAAGGAGAGTGTGGAGCAGTCTCCTTGTGTGTGGCAGTGGAGGTGAGACAGAGTTGCTCTTGCAGCCAGCCTCAGGCAGGGTTCCAGACTGGAGAGGAGAAATGGGCGTTCTTAGCTGTGTTTGGAAGGAGAAGTGAGGACATGAGGGGCCTAAACGAGTTGGCCAGAGAACGCTGTCTATATGCACTGTTGAACTTTGTCTGATCCCAGCAGTGAGGCAAGCCTTATTATTCCCATTTTAGAGATAAGGAAAGCTGAGGTTCAGAATGGTTAGGGAACCCAGCCAAGGGCACACAACCAATAAGGGGCAGAACTAAGATTAGCAGCCAAGTACCCTGGTTTCCATTCCTCTGAATTATAAACTCGGGCTTCTCGGGGGTCTCTCATCACTGATCCCCCAACAAGCATCTTCTACCAGCAGCTGGGGCTTGAAAGTCCGCAGTTAGCAATGGTTGCATCTGGTTGGAAACTTAGGACAGAAAATCTAGTGGCCTGTGAGAGAGGAAGGTGCTTTAGGCCCCAGCCAGTCATCTAAACATCAGCATAAATGGCTTCTAGATCTAGGATCCACCTAAAGTGTGGGGAAGGAGAGCAGAGTGGGCCTGAAGCCAGATCTTGAGGGCAGGGCCCAAGGCAGCTGTGGGTCCAAGGCCAGGCATTGTCCGGTCCTGTGGCTGAGGACTCCCACAGGGCCAGGCGTGGCCAGCTGTGGCCCCAGCAGTCCCCATCCCGAGGCCCAGCGTCCTGGCCATGGAGGAGCTTCAGGCAGGCTTCACGTGTTCCATCTGTTTGGCTCCTTCCTTCCATTCCTTTTTTATTAGTTTCAGGTGTACAAAGCAATGTACTAGACATTTACACCCCTCACAAAATGATCACCCCTCCTCACCAGTCTCCTACCCTCTGACATCATATACAGCTGTTAAAACTCCATTGACTATTCCCTATGCTGTGCTCCACAGGCTGTGACCTTGTATGTCTATTTAATTATAGTTGACATTCAATATTATTCAACTTCAGCTTCAGGTGTACAGCACAGTGGTCAGGCATCTACACTCTCCATGAAGTGGTCTCCCTAGTAAGACGTGTGCCCATCTGACCTCCTACAAAACCTTTACAACATTATTGATTATATTCCTCAAACTGTCTTTCATATCCCCGTGGCTGTATTGTGACTACTAATTTGTATTGTACTTTCTAATCCCTTTGTCTTCTCTCCCATCCCCACCCCCCTCCCATCTCCTTGGCTTCTTTCTTGCACCTTAGGTCTGTGCCTGCCAGGTTCGGGCCACTGGTAAAATGTACGCCTGCAAGCGCTTGGAGAAGAAGAGGATCAAAAAGAGGAAAGGGGAGTCCATGGCCCTCAACGAGAAGCAGATTCTAGAAAAGGTCAACAGTCAGTTTGTGGTGAGTATCCAGGGCCCAGTGACGGGCTACCCTCTAGTGACCAGGGCTTCTGTCCCTGGGGAAGTGGGTGGTCCTTCAGTATGGCAGCTCCCCATCCGCAGGGAGGTGAAATGCAGTGAGAAGAGTAAGCTGCAGAAAGGCAGCCAGACGCTCCTCTGTCACAAGGCACCACATGGTCAATGATGGCTGACTTTGTCCTGTCACCAGAGCTAGGCTGGCTCCCCTCTGTGTGTAGAACTCGGGCCTGACTCTGCAGGACCCCCTTGTAAGCTCCTCGGTGGACAAAAGAAGCCCACCCTGGGCCCAGCCAAGGAGCTTTGTTTCCACAGAGCTCTGTAGGCTGGTTTCCTCATGGCGGAGATGGTGGAGTCAGCCTTTGGAGAGGCGCCATCTTGTTATGTTTATGTCCGCGGTGTTTCTCCGTCTAAGCTAAGCTCTGTTGCTGTAACAAATTAACCCCAACTCACAGTAGCTGAAAACACCAAAGACTGTTCTGTCACTCGCATGGGATCCAGTCACCGGGCCACCCTCCTCCGTCTTAGTCATGGAAGTGTGCTCTGGGGTGCAGAGGCTGTCACTGCCTCAGCCGCAGTGACAAGCCTCGCTTCTGCCTGCAGTCTGTGGGCCAGAGCTCGTCCCTGCAAGGGGCACGCCACCTGCAGGGAGATGTGGAAGAGTGTATTTGGTCAGCTCTAAGTGTCTCTGCCACATGTCACTACAAAAAAACAATGTATGTACAAGGTAAAAATTCAAACAGCACAGACAGATACAAAATAAAAACAAAAGCCTCCTTCTTTAAGGAACCATTTCCACATGTTCGATTCATTGAGCATGAATGTTTAATTTCCCCTTAAAATGTAGATCGTTTTCTATATCCAGATCTATGGCTGCACCTTTTTTTAAAACGCTGTGCGCCATTCCCCTGGTCTACAGGGAAGAGAGAAACCAGAACCTATGCAGCCAGTCCCCATGGATAGGAGCGTTTCTGGTTTTGAAGCCACTGCAAACCAGGCTGTGATGTCCATCCTTGAACCTCCCTTTGGCACGTTTCTGTGAAAGTGTCTGCAGGATGTATGCTGTGTCAGAGGGTGTGTGTGCCTTCCGTTTGGTAGCTCTCCGTGAAGGTTGCCCCAGTTAAACGCCCACCAGCTGTGTGTGAGAGCAAGACATGCCATGGGCCTCATGCTCGCATTATTCCCTAGAAAGGGGTGGTTATAAGGTGACGCTCAAAGGGGACAGAAGTGTGCGTCTCTGGGTCTCATCCCAGGCTGCCACCAGCTGCCAGCCCTGCCCAGCAGATGGGGTTGTGTGGGAGGCAGTGGACGAGACCAACACCAGCCATTATTTTGACCCCAGGCCTCTTTGATTCTGGAACCTTCCTCGGTGCTGCCAGCCCCCTTCAATAGGGACCACTTTCGCCATCTCAATGCTGTAGCCCTCGTCAGTAAAAGAAAGGACTGTTCTGGCTCTTGTCGGGGTTGGTGATGGTAGTTTCTAATCAGGGAAAGGCTGTGTGCCTGGCAGACCTGAAGGGACACGTCTTCAAGGGCGTGGACCTTCCTCAACTGTCCCCTGTCCTCTGCCCCTCCTGGAGTCCTTCCTAGGTGATCACCTGGGTAGGTGTGGGGAGGGTCGGGGAGCAGCGCTGTCCGTTGGTGCCAGAGCACAGTCCCCAGAGCTCTCACCCTCACTGCCATTGTCTCCTTTCTCAGAAATAACCCTGTTGATCCTGATATTTGTATCCAAGTTTTCTGGCCCAGCCTATCTCCAGCCGGGTCCATGGTGGCCAGATTTCATTTGTACCATCTCTGTAAGTGGAGAAGGACGACTACCACCCAGTGTACTTTGCCTCAGACGCAGTCCCGCCGCCTCTCCCACCCCCCATGGCCTCTGCCCATGCGCCTCAGGCTGGTCTCCACCAGCAAGGGACTAGATCCCCTCTGCTTATGGTCCCTCTGGCCAGGCGTGTCCTGCGTGCAGCGGGAGACTGTCTCTGCCACGCTGATTTCCACTTCATGAAGCCCCGCTGGCCACCTCCACAGCCCAGTCCCGCGTCCCTGCAATGATGACGTTTGACGGCATCTGGGCCTTGCTTTTCTTGACCAGCCGACAAAGCAACATACAGTTTTGGCCAACTAATGCCTGCATGTGCTTTTGTGGTGTAAACACAAAGACACCATCCTGGCCGGATCCCTGAAAGGGCAGGGGACCCGGTGCCACTCCCCCTTTGCCTCCTCACCTGGAACCACTGAATTGGAAGGTGTGAGTCCTTCATCAGCCCAGAGGGGCAGCGGACAGGGCGCTATGAGGCTGTCTGGGTGCAGGGGGGTGGCATGAAACTGCGTCAGCTCCCCCGCCAGCTTAGAGGACCCTGAGGAGGAAGAGCAGAAGGGGGGGCAGTTGGCAGAATCTCACGGTGCTGCTGTCCTGTGCTCCCAGGTCAACCTGGCCTATGCTTATGAGACCAAGGATGCACTGTGCTTGGTTCTGACCATCATGAACGGGGGGGACCTGAAGTTCCACATCTACAATATGGGCAACCCCGGCTTTGAGGAGGAGCGAGCCTTGTTCTATGCGGCAGAGATCCTGTGCGGCTTGGAGGACCTGCACCGTGAGAACACCGTGTACAGGTGAGCAGGCTCGCCCGTCCTCCCACCTGGGTCTGAGTGGGTGGGGACCCGTCCCTGCCTCGGGTCGTTGGTCATTCCTGGCCTGGGAACCGAGGCCTAGTCATTGCCCTCGTGGGTGAAGGTGCTTGAGTCAGATAAACTCCCACCTTGGAACTGAGTGAGTGAGGTGGGCTGCTGAGGCGGGCCAAACGTGGTGGCCACTGGTCCCTTCACTCAGTGCCCGAGGAATCGCGGTGGAGCCTGTGGCTGTGGCCTGGACCCAGCCCCAGGAAGACCTCAGGAGGGTCAGCACCACCAGCAGGCCTCCTTCCGTCCCACACTGCCCGACCTTGCAGGACCGGGTCCAGGTTCTGGCAGCAGAGTCCTGCAAACTTGTCTCACAGACCTCCTCAAAGAATTCTGACACATTTCTGTGCCCTCATACATTTTAAGTAGACATCTGAAATAGCCTATCATATGTTTAAATAGTGGTTAATACTCATATTTTGAAACTGAACAGTGATATCGCATTTTTAAAGGTATCCAGTGGAATCTAATTGTTGTGGCAAATTGATTTCCACTATCATCCATCTAAAAAATGCATGAAACTCTTTAATGGTGAGGAATTTCCTCCCATTTTCTCCTCCACTCCCTCCCTTCCTCCCTCACAGAATGTTTTTATAAAGTAATGTAATTTTTTGCCTAAAAGTCTTTCATTGATCAGCATTCAGCTCTGAAACATGTGGATATATAAATTTTGTTGTTTTTAATTTCCTAAGTATCAAAATAATTTCTTCTGTTGAGTTGCCGTTGTAGTTATTACTACCATGTTTCCCCAAAAATAAGACCTAGCCAGACCATCAGCTCTAAAGCATCTTTTGGAGCAAAAATTAATGTAAGACCCGATCTTATTTTACTATAAGACCGGGTCTTATATAATAATTATAATTAATAATAATAATAATAATAATATAATGTAATACCTGTTCTTATTTTACTATAATATAAGATCAGTATAATATAATATAATATAATATAATATAATATAATATAATATAATATAATATAATACAATACCGGGTCTTATATTAATTTTTGCTCCAAAAGACGCATTAGAGCTGATGGTCCGGCTAGGTCTTCATTTCGGGGAAACACGGAAGGAGATCCCACTTCTAATGGGGACCGTAGAGAAGGACACCATAGTAATTAATATTCAGGACCTGGGCGGGGCCTGTTTTTCTTCTGCCGGTTAGGAGACGAGCTGGGAGGGGAGATCCCAAAGGACGCCATGAGAGGCATTATGATATTAAGGACCTAGAAATCCCAGCCTTTGGGAACCCCCTGGGCAGTTCCCCCACAGATCCCCAGCACACAAAGCCCAGTTTGAAGACTTTTGCCGTGGAGCCCGTGGTGGAGATTATCTTGGGAGTCCAAGGTTTTCAAAACAAGAAGGAAGGTCTTGACGACATGCCCTTCCCCCCCCCCCCCATCTCCCCATTTATGCTTTTGTTTTCATTCAAGTGAGAAGAGAGTCAGAACAGTTTTCCTAAGAGTGGGAGAAAGAATCCTCCACTTAATTGCCTTTCATTTAAAAAAAAAGGAAGGCGGCCCACCGAGTTCCAGCCTGAACACTTGCCTTGGCCTCTCGTGGGCTGGGGTTCTGGCCTGTGCCCACTGGCCCACTCTCCAGTCCTGTGGCTGCTGGTTTTTTGAGTCAATGGCTCTTGCCCTTATTTGGAATTATTAACACATCAAAAAAATGCAAATTAAGTAACAACAACAACAAAAAGTATTTTGTGATGAATAACTACATACGAAAAGCAATTATCACTTTGTGAGGCTGCCCACGGCATTTGGGCACATTAACCATGCCCCATGAGGACAGCTGCCATCAGTTAAATCAACAAAACCAGTTGGTTGAGAACCAATCCTCAACCCAGATGCTGTGTATTGTTTTCCCAATGGTGAGTTGCACATACACTGTCCTACTGGCTGTTCTTTTACTCATGGGGAGACCTTTTATTAGTAAAACTAGACACTTCTGCTGCCTATTCCCCCTACTGGGAATGGAGAGGTTCTCTTTCTTAGGAGCATGATTGTCTCATCAAAGAGAAGAGAGACATTAGAGACAGGAGAAGGTGGCCACACCTACAGCTGTACCTTCTGGCTGCAATTTCTCCCAGGCTGTGGCTCAGCTGGAGTTGGGAGATATCCCAGGATCCTGGGGCCCCCTTCCAAGGGGGTCATTCTCCTGGGGGCAGCCATCCTCATCCCTACGATTCTCTGTCCCAATTCTACAGCTGGTGCTTTGTTTTCAGTAACTTCCCTCCCTTTATTCCCAGGCCCTGCTCTGCCTTCAGGGCCCCCCAGGGCCTCCTGAGACCTCAGGGTCTTGCCAGTCCTGGGGGGTCTGTCACCACCCCAGCCAGATGTGTTCTCAGCCCTGGGGGCTGACAGTATGTGGACAGGAGCCAGGACCAGCCTTGGCCTAACCTCCTTCCTAGTCACTCTCCAGGGTCGGGAATATGCCTGTGACAAACACTGGAAGGAGAGAAATTAGCCCAAGATTGTCTTGACCCAGAGAGAGGACAGACAGCCTGAGCCAGGAAGTGGGGAGGGAATCTGCAGGCCTGGCTGGCCCAAGGGGTCCCCCCAGATGCACGTGTGCCCTTGCTGCCCAGAATAGCCACACTCACATCTTGTGATCTTTCCCTTTCAGAGATTTGAAACCTGAAAATATCCTGCTGGATGATTATGGTAAGTCAGGGAGCCGCTCAGAACATCCTTTTCCTACTGTGTAGCTGAGGTGAGCATCGCAACCCAAAGGGAGCAGAGGGCCTTCCGGAGACTCAGGCGCCCACCCTGGGCCCACGGGAGGGCAGTGGGCAAGAAGGGCAGTGGGCAAGAAGATCCCTTTCCATCTCCTCTGTCCTGGGATCCTGGGGAAGGCAGTGGGCGTGGCTAAAGCTCCCACTTGGTAAGGAGCCGTGTGGCTCAGTGGAGAGAGACAAAGGGGGGGAGGGAGGAGAAGGAGGAGGGGAGAGAGAGAGAGAACTATGTGCTGAATGAGGAGTCCAGAATTTCAGAGATGCTGGGCAAATACTGAACTCTAGCACAACTTCTCTGTACCTCATCTTCCTTGTTTGTAAAAGGGAAACAAGGGGCCCTGCCCTGCCTACGTCAGTGGGTGGTGGTGAAGTTCCGACAAGATAGCTTGAGGGGAAATTGTTTTGTCAACCATAGCCAGTTATAAGTCTGTTAGTCATTAGTGTTTGTGCATCACTATTGTTATTTTTCTCTTGTGTGCACGCATGGCTAACAAGGATAGCCACAGCAATGCCTCACAACTGCATAGGCTGTCAGGCCTAGGAAATGCTTTTGATGTCTTTAATTTGAGTAGATCTTCCCATCTCCACAGAGGGCAAAGAGCTGGCATCCCTGTGCCCATTTTACAGATGACAAGATGAAGGCTCAGAGGAGCCAAGCTGCCGTGGTCACCTAGCAATATCAGTGGGGAGCCAAGAGCAGAGGCCAGATCCCCCAGTGTGCCCCAGACACCAGGCAGCCCCAGATAGGGTAGGGGACCGGTCGTTGGTGACCTGGTGATGCTGCCATGTGGAGGAGCAGGCAGAGGGCCCGGTGGCCACCAGGCTTCCTATTCCCTGCTGGTCTCAGAGCCGTGCCCACCACTGACCTCTGCCCCAATGGCTGGAATCCACATGCTCCCTTCACCCTTCCTGCTTTTGTCAGGAGCCACTGAACCTGGGGGACCCACGCAGCTCTGGCCTGGCCGTGGACCCTGGCATTGGGCTTTGCTGAGGTCCAGGCTGTGGGGGCCCTGGCACCCGCAGACGGGGATGGGGGCAGTGTTCCTTCCTGCAGGGTCAGATGTGGCCGTGACCCCTGTCCCTGGGTGGGCCACCAGCTGAGACAACATGAAGACGAGCGCTCAGCATGCTGTCTCAGCCTTTGAGGGTCAGTCCTGGATGGGAGCTCTGAGCCATCTCCCAGTCTCCAGGGGCCTGGGCATCTTCCATCTTGTTTCTCTAAAGGGAGCAAACCACCTCCAAGACTACTGAGGCAGGGCAGGGAGTTGCTTTCAGAATTGCTTTATAATTTTTCCCCTTAAGCAAATTGTTGCAAAATGTCAGGAGAATCTCACATTTTTTCCATGAAGCAATCCCAGAATCAGGCCAAGGCATTTTAAACTTTGTGACCTCAGCCTTCCAAGAAGCCCATTAGAGCATTTTATGAGGCAGGTCGGCTAACGTCCAGCCAAATTCAGGCGTCCTTTTGCATCTTTATGTGTTTCTCCTAAAAAATAATGATTTACCCACATCCTCTGACACCTGGACTCTCCCAAGGGTCTGCTGTCACCCTGAAATAGCAGATTGGAGTGCCCCTCTCTGTGCAATAAATGAAAACACAGAGTTCACATGCCTTGCCCAGGGGTACACGGCAAATCTGTGGCCCTGCCTGGGGTGGGGGCGCAAATGCACCACCTGCTGACCCTGCTCTTCCCCTTCAGGTCACATTAGGATCTCGGACCTGGGCCTTGCCGTGAAGATCCCCGAGGGAGACCTGATCCGTGGCCGGGTGGGCACCGTCGGTTACATGGGTAAGTTTGGGTGTGGCCCCTGCCCACACCCGTCCCTGGACTCTTTGTGCGGCTCTGATCAAAAGTGGACTCTCAGTGGGAGGTGAGAGGTCTTAGCCAGGTTGGGGGCAGCATTAGATGTGATTTGACTCAACTGAGCTCTCTGTAATCCCCAACCCCAGCCCCACCTGTGTCTAAAGCCAAGCCATTCTCAGGCTCAGTGGCCAGGGATGGCACACAGCACTGCTCAGAAGTGGGGGTCCGGTGGGTTGGCGGGCAGCCTTTCCGTGAGAGGCTGAGACGAGGGAGGTCATTAGGACAGGCTCAGAAAGGAGAGAAGCACACCACTTCTGTGTCACCAAGCGTGATTCTAAGTAGACACCAGCCTTGAGCTCCTGGCCCTGCCTCTCCTGAGGCGACTCTGAGACTGTCTTCCTGGGGCTGCAGGGAAGAGACGGAGCTACATCCAGTCCCCTGGATCCATCCCCTTCCAATTAGGGAGCGCCCCTGGGCTTCTTCTGCACACCTCACACACATGCCTTCACTCACCCCAAGGGTAGAGGGCTCCAGAAAGCTCTGGGGGCCAGGGATGTGGTTGTCCTCTGCCACCCTCATGCCAATAGCACGTGCACAGGATTCTGTATGTGGTGGTGCTAGAGGGTCCTTTTCAGACTGCATGACATTTGGGAACCTGTGGGATTTGTTTCTGTGTGTATGTGACTGTGTGTATACACATGCAAATGCTGATGGTTGGACGATAGATAGAAGATGATAGATAGATAGATAGATAGATAGATAGATAGATAGATAGATAGATAGATAGATAATGGATGGATAGGTGGGGGACTGACAGATCTACCTGCACCTGTGTACATGTCTGCTGTGCACCTGTGTGTGTCTCCTCGGTGCAGCGTGTCATGTATCTGTCTACACAGCCCCTGTTGCGTACATGCCAACACGTGTGTGTACATTTGCCTCTGGATATGTGTGACCTGCCTGATGACGTGAAACTATCTTTTTTGCACTTCTATGGTGAATCTATAAGTCATTTTATCAAAGTAGTAGGGAAGCCATAGGAAGAGGCTGTTTGAATTCCAGGTAAATTTAAAATCATCTTTAATTTGAGTGAACATGCCCTCGTTCATTGATACAAATGTATATATGCGACACCCACTATGTGCCAGCTGTCATACCTGTTACTGGGACACAGCAGTGAATAAAGCAACTCATATTCTAGGGGGAGACATTAAAGGAGCGGGATGTTTCCATCCACTGTGGTCAGGCTTCTGAAGCCACAGAGTCCTGTGGGAGCATAGAGGAGAGCAATCAGGGTAGGCTCCTTGGAGGAGGTGGTATATGTAGCAGTTGGTGAGTAGGAGACAGCAGGGGAAGCTGTCCCAGCCATGACGTTCAAGGGTTCATGAGGAACATTATCTCTACTGGGAGCAGGACTTCTGAGGCCTGGCTGGCATGAGTCACAGCCCTGCGCCCGGGTGCCTGGGCTGTCCTGCCACCAGCTGTCTGTCACCTTTCCTCACTCCCCTCCTCTGCCCCCAGCTCCAGAGGTCCTGAATAACCAGAGATATGGCCTGAGCCCCGACTACTGGGGTCTGGGCTGCCTCATCTATGAGATGATCGAGGGCCAGTCACCGTTCCGAGGCCGCAAGGAGAAGGTGAAGCGGGAGGAGGTGGATTGCCGGGTCCTGGAGACCGAGGAGGTGTATTCCCACAAGTTCTCCGAGGAGGCCAAGTCCATCTGCAAAATGGTGAGCTCCTGGTGAGCCAGAGGCTGCCCTTGGGCCAGGTGTCCAGCGGTGTTTCCGCTCGCCACTCCCAGCTGAGAACAGCAAACGACTGCGGTGGCCCGGGTCTGGGCACGTTAGGGTGTGGGCAGTGAGACCACGCCAGAGGTGCCGGAGCTGCCTGCTGCACTGGGGTGGTCGGCGAAGGCCACGGGTGCTGGGTGGTGATATTCTCACTCTTTGAGCATCTTATAGCCCAGCATTCCCTCTATAAGTGGCATGCTGGTCACACCTATATGGCAGTATCAATGGGTAGTGAGATTTGACCCATCTAGGCAGGGCGCACGTGAGGAGTGACACTTAGATAGGCGGCGGGGGGAGGGGGGACAGATTGGGGCTGGGAAGCCAGACAGAGGAAGGAGTGCCAAGAACCATCAAAAATGGGGCTGGAAGAGAGTCCACCCCTGGACCACTGCCCTTTCCTTCAGCCTGGCCAGGGGCTTTATGGGGGAATGGCCACTTCCGGCTCCTGCCTGGCTCTTAGGCTCCCAACTTCTGCTGTGCCCCTTGGGGCCCTCCTCCCTCTGGTGCCCAACACAGCTGTGCTGGCACCCACACCTCAGGCAGCTGCCCTCCAGTGGCGGCCACACAGAGACCGGGGGGCCTGAGTGTCCAGTCTGCGCACTTGCAAGCACATGGACATTCTCTCCTGGAGTGTTGCTGTACCCAGAGCAGCAGGCAGGCAGGTGGGACCTCCCACCTCTGAACCGTGTGCATAGCAACTAGGCTGGAGTGTGGAGAAGAGCAGGCCTGGGAGCGGAAGAAAAGTAGCAAAGCTTGTGCTGCTAGAAAACCAGACGCTGCACTGCTGGGGGCTCAGGAACCACCTGGCCTGGCTGCCCGTCCCCAGGAGGCCCCTCTCCTGGATCCATCCGCCGGCTGCTTGACCACTTCCTCTTACCACCTTCAGTCTGACGTCACAGAGCCCTGGGAAGAAGGATTAGCGTTTGAGCTGCCATCTGACCGCTTCCAGAAAAAAGAGGATGCACAGTTCTGTCATTTGCATGTGTGAGAGACAGCGAGGGAGGGGCAGCAGGTCCATGCGCAAACACACACCCAGAGCCTGTAGCCCACGGGCCAACCTGCAGCTGGGCACTTGCCTACAAAGCCCGAGGCCTCTAAGAGAACAGGTAGTCACAGCAGCCAGAGTTGGGTGGGAAGATAGGGAAAGCAAGGCAGAAAAAGGCAGATAAATGGAAATGTGGGCTCCTGGGGATGTTTGAAAACTAGAGGTGGGCAGTGCCAACTATACTTTGTTGTGTCAGTCAGGGTGAGTATATACCCAGTGGGACCAAACTCAGCGAGGGACTGAAAAGGGAGGTCAGAGCATCATCAGCTGTCCCAGGTCAGGGTCAAGGATTCAGAGAAGCAGGTCTTAAGAGACCCCAACAGGCACCTGGGACGTGCTGAGAGGACAGAGAGGCACAGAGGCCGCAGTCATCCACTTTGGCGCCTGGCTTTCGGCCCCAGGACCAGAGGCGCTGCTGTCCCTCGTCTGCCCCCTGGTGGCCACGGGTGGAAAAAGCGGCGCTGAGCCTGGGGCTCCAGGTAGACCTGGGCCTGTGGGTGCCTCGTGTCAAACCAACATCCTGTCGTCTTCCTCAGCGGGAAGAACGGCGGGAGGCCTCTGGTCTTGCTCCATCTTCCTAAAAATGACCCTGGGGTCTTGGGATTCTGGTCTTGGGGTTCCTCTGTGCCTTTAACCACAGCCCGTCTGGTCTGGCAGCCAGGCTTGCTCTCTCCCCTCCGATGGGTGCTGGCTCAGGACACAGTAGGGCCCAATTATAAGAAGACCATGGAGGCCCTGTGCAGCTCCAGCCCTGCCTGCCTGAGAAAGCCTCTCTACAAACAGCAAGGAAGCCGGTCCTCGGTCCCTAGATTCTGTCCCCCATTCCAATTTGGCAGCCCCTCGCCACTGCCCCTGGGGTCCTGAAATTCATGCATCTCACTGCCCTCTCCCCTGAGTCCAGCCCGTAGGCCCAGCCCCCAGCCCCCACCTTCTTAGGCCCCTGCTGAGTCCCAGCACTGGTCCTTCTGCACCCACCGCCAGCTCCCTTCCTCTGGCACTTCCGCCATCTCAGTCTCACCTGTCCTAGCCCATCGCTAGTCCTCTGCCTCCAGGAAGGCCCTCTCCCTCTCACCACCGCTCCCTCTCACTTCTGGTGTACACCTGGTATCATAGTTGCAAACAGGCATCGTGTAGGTAGATGTTTAGTTCAGTCTGCACAGTGTTTTGGAAAGAAGTGAATGGTGGGTTCATTACCAAGATTTCTTACTGGAGAGATTTCACATAAAAACCTGGATTTTCTGGCTTCTCTTGATAAAAGCAGCAGGCCTGGCTGACATTCCTGCCTGATGGGAGCTGATGGGCAGCCTGGCACGGCCCACCTGGCCCACCCCTCACCTTTATCGCTCTCATTTGTGTCACCTGTCTGGCCAGCACTGGCAGGCACTGGGGTCTGCAGCCAGGAGGTCAGGTCCCCACGAGGAGCCTGCCTCTTTGGGATTTAGCAGAGCGGGAGGAGCTCGGGCGCAGCGCAGCCCGATTCCCGAAGCTTTTGTGCAAAGGTAAAAGCCCCGGGGAAGAGACGCTGAGTCCCTGAGCTACCAGCTCACTGGGCGAAACACATCTAGGTGGTCAGTGCACTCACGGCTTAGTCCTTTCAAGGCTATGACGTGGTGCTTGCCCCACTGCCACCCTGGAGTCCTTTGTTTGGGATAGGGGCTGTCCCTGAGAGCCTCCCCCTCCAGACTGGGAGCCCCAGGAGGCTCACCTGCCTGCTGGCTCTCACTGCGCCCCCAGCCCACACAGACCAGCTGGGAATACGTCTGGAAGGACGAGCACAGAAGGCCCAAGGTACTGGTGACAGAAAGGGCTGGACTTCCTCAGGTGCAGACTGCCCACCTTGATTTTACGTTCAAAGCAAACTAGATTCCGACTGTGTACAAGGTGCAGTGCAGTGAGGCAGGGACACTGGGACTTCGGGGCAGGGGCCTCCGTCCTGTGGACGTCACCTGGCTGCTTCCTCCATCATCAGCTGAGGCTCAGCCCTCCCGCCTCATCGACCTTCATCCCACCTGCCCTGGCCGTCTGCCCTGCAGCCTTTTCCTCTCCTAGCAACCCTCCTGCCTCTAGGTTCGATGAGGACACTCCCCTGTCCCAATCTCCTGGCTCCCCACTACCTGCAGACCTGGCCTTCAGGACCCTCTGTCACCTCTTCCAACCAGTCCCCATCACATTGACTGGACCCCACACTCACCCTCCACTCACACTAAGATGGGAGCGCCCCATACACACCCCTATGTCCCTTTACCTGGTGTCTTCACCTTCCTGCCTTTTGAAAGCCTATCTGTCCCTAATGCCCCTTCCCCAGGAAGGTTCCCGACCCCCCAGCTGGCAGCCAGTTTGCGTTCCCCTGACCCCGTGGTGTTGCATCTTTATTGCATTGATGGGGCCTCTAAACACGATTTTTCCCTCCCTCTCCCCCAGCACAGTGGTTTGCACCAAGTAGGCTCAAGTCAGCTCTGTACTTGTGAGTTGAGTAAGTGAATGAGAGACCTCCAAGTAGAGCCCTCGCCCTTGCAGCTTCCCTGTATCAGAAGAGGTACCATCCACTCAGCGAACATCAGTGGGTGCCCAGTACTCACAGGCACCGGGCATTCCTGCTGTCCTGGAGGCTGCAGGCATCTCAGCAGGCTCTGGATGTGGCCCCGGACGTGACCGTGAAACAAGCCCTGAGCAGGGCCAGACCACGTCCACTGGGTTCCTGGGTTGCACAGGCTGGAGAAGCCTGGACGAGGGACACCGGAGAGGCTGAGGGATGCACCTGTGACACGGAGGTGACCACAGGCCTCCCACAGCCCCTCTGCCTCCAGGAGGAGGAAGGCCCCCTAGGCATGGCCACATGGGACTCTGTCTTTTCACAGCTGCTCACCAAAGATGCAAAGCAGAGGCTGGGCTGCCAGGCAGAGGGGGCTGCAGAGGTCAAGAGACACCC
This sequence comes from Rhinolophus sinicus, assembly GCF_057876585.1. NCBI lineage: Eukaryota > Metazoa > Chordata > Mammalia > Chiroptera > Rhinolophidae > Rhinolophus > Rhinolophus sinicus. The sequence goes on along the minus strand of NC_142515.1, from coordinate 9,793,725 downwards.
CTTCTTCAGGAACATGAATTTCAAGCGCTTAGAAGCCGGGATGTTGGACCCTCCCTTCATTCCAGACGTGAGTAGCCTCCCCCAGCCCGGACTGAGCCTGTGCACTGGTTCACAACCTTCAATTTCCCTGAATGTCCATGCTGGGCCCTGACAGGGAGCTGAGGGGACCCGTGGGCAGGAGGCAGCCTCTGCTCTCTACTAACAGACATGTTGCCAGGTCGGGGGTCCTTCTGCACCCATCCTGGAGTCATCACCTTTCTGAAGTCCTCGTCTCCAGACCCCCAGGCTTCCAGGGCCCCTGGGAGGCCTCTCCACCAACTTTGAACTCCTGGAGGGCAAAGCCCATCCAGGTTCATTTCGTGAGTCCTGACATAGAGCAGCCCCCATTGCACGTTTGAGAAGCGAGTGAGACAAAAGATACGACTGCCGTAACAGTGGCAGCTCGTGGCACGGCACCAGGCTCGGTAACAGCATTTGCCACAGCCCCAGCTGGCACAGGTGCTTCTGTATCCCATTTTGCAGGTGAGGAAACAGGCCAATGGAGCTATGTGACTTTCCCCAAGTTCCCAAGCACCACAGCTGGGACCCCAGCCCGGCCTGTCTGGCTGCAGAGCCTGGGTGCTGCACCCTCTCATGAGGAGGGGCTGGGAGGTCCTCCTGGGACATCCTCCATCGCTGCGTCCCTGCGTCACTGTTCCCGGTGAAGCACTGTCTCTGCCATGCCCTTGCCTGGCCCTGGGAACCAGTATTTTTCTCTCTGTGGAGAACTAGACCAGAGCCCCCAAGCTGCCAGCCCTCATTCCGACAGCGACGACTTTGGAAATATTTCCACTGCCCCAATCCTGTGGGCTTTGGGGAGAGAAAGAATACCTGATAGGGGAGTGGGGATCCCCAGGGGTGCCGAAGAGTGTGAGCTGAGAGATAGGGGTGTTCTGACTGCCCCCACCCCCTGGCCCGGCCTGGAGGAAAAACATGGGTGACCTGTGGCATGTGGGAGGGCATGATGGCAGGAAGGGGCCCTAGACACCCTGAGCTCACGTTTCACCCTGGCCAGGGTCCGCTTGGCGGATCTCAGAGAGGGCAGCACAGGTTTCCAAGGTGGGGGGTGGCCTCGGGCAGACGCCCCTCCGCTCCTCCATAAGACCCCCAGGCCTGGCTGGGGGACAGCGGGGCCATGGGCAGGGCGTGTGCGACTGACCTCTGCCCTCTCAGCCCCGGGCCGTGTACTGTAAGGACGTGTTGGACATCGAGCAGTTCTCCACGGTGAAGGGCGTCAACCTGGACCACACGGACGACGACTTCTACTCCAAGTTCTCCACCGGCTCCGTGCCCATCCCCTGGCAGAACGAGGTGAGCAGGCCGGGGGCGGCCTCGCCCTGGCGGTTGGGGTGCCATGAAGACAGGAGAGGGACTGCTGGGTCAGGCGTCCTTGTGGCCTGGACTCGGGCATTGTGTGGGGTGGGGTCAGAAAAGGGAAGAGGAGGCAGGACAGGCGCGACCAGTCTGGATGACTCTCTTGAGACGTTTGGCTGGGAAAGGAGGGAAAAATGGAGCAGTGGCTGGAGGCACAAGTGGGAGTGAGTTGGGGGTCTTAGAGTTGGGTCGGATGAGATAGAAATGACAGGGCGGAGGAGGGGGCTGAAGCCCTGAAAGGGGGAGGTTCCGGAGCATGTGGGGTGACCTGGGCTTCAGTGGGGTGAAGGAGGTTTGGTGGTGGATGTCTTCTGCCTTCTCAGTGAAGGCGCATACAAGGCCGTCGGGGACAGGCAGTGGGCAGGTGGGAGCTGACTGGGTCCTGGCCCTGGTAAGACGGACGGCAGGTGGAGGACCTGGTAGGACCAGGCTCGGGGGAAGGTGTCAGCCCAAGGCTCGGTGCTGGGGTTCCTCTCCACCCAAGATGACAGCCGCAGCCCCTCACACTGCCCATGTTTATGCACCGCTTCTCCAGATGATAGAAACAGAGTGCTTCAAGGAGCTGAACGTGTTTGGACCCAACGGTACCCTCTCGCCAGACCTGAACAGAAGTCACCCACCAGAACCACCAAAGAAAGGGCTGCTCCAGAGAATCTTCAAGCGTCAGGTGAGAGGTCACCCCCCCACACCCCCCTCATCCCCCACCACCACCACCACCACGCGCAGCTGTCCTGGCCTCTGCCCCGGGGACCCTGGGCCCAGGCACTTCCCTGCCATTGAGACCAAAGCTGCAGATTTCCAACCACATGTGGGGCTTGGGAGACCGGGGGGCAGCGGCAACCTTGAAGGGGCAGGCAACCTGTCTGAAGCCCCCCAAAACCCACTGGCTCATGGGCCCCCCAGGGTGGAAGGGCAGGGCCAGCCCCAAGTTTACCTTTCCTCAGGCTTTCTTCACCTTGGCACTGTTGACGTTTTGGGTTCTTTGTCACGTGGGCTATCTTGTGCACTGACGGGTATTTAGCAGCCTCTCTGGCCTCCAGCCACCAGATACCAGTAGCACCCCACTCCCTACCCCCCCTCTCATTGTAAAATGTCTCCAGACGATGTCCCGTGGGGACAGAGCCACCCCTGCTAGAACACTGGACCTGAGTCTGCAGAGAGAGTGCAAAAGGCAGCTCAAAGCAAGAAGAGTTCTGGTCAGCAGCCCCTGACCCACAGGCCTACGTCCAGGTCCAGAGGCCCCTGTGACGTGCAGGCCACAGGGCCTGGCTCTGCGAGGACTGACTTGCTTTCTCTCTCCCTCTCTCTCCCTGCTTACACCCCACTCCCAGCATCAGAACAATTCCAAGAGTTCGCCCAATTCCAAGAGCAGTTTTAACCACCACATAAATTCAAACCATGTCAGTTCCAACTCCACCGGAAGCAGCTAGTTCCAGCTTAGCCTTGAAGTCCACAGTGGGACCAGCCTCGACCCTTCTCAGAAGCGGACCTTGTGACCCATGGAGCTTCTGCTCTGGCCGGGCGGATGGGGGAGCCCTCCAGGAGCCGGGCAAGGAGGCTGTCACCCCCTCAACACAGAGCCTCTAGGCTTCTCAAAGCAATTTCCACTCAGGTCTGTTTGCAGAGGTGGCCCTCGAGCCGGGGTGGACTGGATTTGTCTCTGTCGGACATTGCAATAGAAATCCAATTGGATACGACGACTTGCACGTATTTTAATAGCGTCATAACTAGAACTGAATTTTGTCTTTATTATTTTTAAAGAAAAGTTTTGTAAATTTCTCTATTGTCTCAGTTTACATTTTGTATATTTGTATTTAAATGAAAGTCAGACTTTGAGGGTGTATATTTTCTGTGCAGCCACTGTTAAGCCATGTGTTTTCAGACATTTTAGAGGGGGTGGGGGGATTAAAAAAAAAAATGTGACTCAAGACTTCCAGAGCCTCAAATGAGAAAACGTTTTTATTAAATGTAGAAAATGATTCACATTTCACCTTTAAAAGGATTGGTTGTATCCATCTCTCTAACCTTGCCCTCTCATTGGTATCACCCTTCTGTTGCCTTGTAAGAATTGGAATTAAATCCTCCGAGACACTGTTGGGACTTCTCCCCCAGCTGGGACGTCCTCTGCTGGGTCCATGGGTTTCCTGGGGCAGCTCCGGTGGAAGGTGCCCTGTCCCTGCAGGGGCTCCCGGTGCCCTTGTGGCTCTGGCCTCGGTCTCTTCTTCCATCTGAAAGGCGGCTGGTCTGTGGAGCCAGGAGTCTTCAGCACAGTGGTCTCTGGGCCTCTTTCTTTCTAAGCAGGTTCTGACTGCTAAAGCCAATATGTTTTAAGGAGGCTTTTTTTTTTTTTGGGGGGGGGAGTGTTGTTTTATTCTATTTTTAAGAGAAGCATCGCAATGATAGGAGTCGTCACAGAGCCCCAAATGTCCCAAACCTGTATGGCCCATGGGGGCATCAGGGAGTGGAGTCAGTGGGTCATCCTGGATGAGTCTGTAGAGGGAGGGTGGGCCTGCCCAGGGGCTCTGGGCTTGTTCCTTAAGTCTTCACGGGCTCACAGGGCCTTGAGAGCTTCCTGGGGCCCACAGATTCATTGGCCCAGGTGGCATGGATGGGGTTAGCTCTCCAGAATGCCCAAGGAGAGGTTGGGCCACCAAAGAAGCTCAAGACAAGCTCACTGTCACCTCCCAGGAGAGGTGGGCAGAGGCCAGCTCTAATGGGGGTCTTAAAGATTCAGGCAGAGGTAGCCTCAGGAGGACTTGGTGGCTTGGCCAGACCAGGGCCTCTGAGGACAGTCCCCAGGCCCTTAGAGCGTGGCCATCTAGTCCCAGGGAGCCACTGGCCTCCCCAGCTGCCTCTGAGAGGAGCAAACCCGCCCTCGCCTTCCCTCTGGGACAGGGTAAGTGGGTCACTTCCTCTGCTCCCCGGCCGGGCTCAGGCAGGCCTGGTCTCAGCCACCAGGAAACCGCCAGGGTTTCTCCCAGTGAGGGCCCTGCGCTCATAAAATGCGGGTTCCAGGCTTCACCCCAAACCTAGGCGTCTGAATGTTTTGAAAGCTCACCAGGTCATTCTGACGCATCCTAGGCCATGCCAGCCTTATTTCTCTGGGCGACTCAGGCAACTTTGGGGCATGAGCTTCTGTGGGGGAGGACAGAGTAGCGAGGATGTCGGCCTTGTGTCCCAGTTTCCATGCTCTTTTCCTAAACGTTACCCGTGGTCCTAGGGCATCCTTCTCGAAAGCCTGTCCATTGGGACTGAGCATTTTGAGGTCATTTTTACAAACAAATGGGAGAGAAGAAACAGCTGGGCTTCCCTCAGGTCCCTTTAATGGGCCGTATTATTTTCTTCGGGACCGGTTCTTGTCTCATGAGGCTGCCTGAATTACCCTTCTTGGGCTGAATACAAGATAAATGCAAACAGCTATATTCGGTTTTTGCCAAGTAGTGGAAAGCTCTTTGAACCCCAAGCTCTTTTGAGACCCCCAAGCTCTTGCTGACCCTCCTTTCTATATGACCAGAAGGACGGTCATCATCCTGGGATAATCACCAGCCCTCCTATCTAGCAGTTTCACTTATTTTGTCCAATTCGCTGCAACCCAACCCTTACCAAGTAGGCCGGCATTGAGAGGCCAGTCTCTTTTTAGGCCTCAAAACCAACACACTGGCCATTTGCAGTAGAGAATCCTCAAGGAGCAAGAAAGAAAACATAAATCTGCTTAGTGTGCTTCTACAGCGTGAGAGCTCAACCGATGCTACAGCAGAAGTCCTTGTGTGACTTAAAATAACTGGAGTCTTCCTTCACATCCACCGGCCCCCCGCGAGTGCCCGTAGGACATAGGGTCAGAGTCCCTGGCCTTTCCAAACCTCTTCTTCCTTTCGGCCCATTGCTTTGTGCAAGAGAAGGGAAGTCTTAATTTAGAACAGAGCCTGAAAATCAGCCCTCCTTTCACCAATCACCACAGATCCTGTCTCTGACCCTTCTCCCCACCCCCACCCCAATTGCTTCTACTCCAGCTTGTTTCTTATAACTGCATTTTTAAAGGTATTTTTTAATTTAAAAACAAAAAAACCTTCCCACCCATCCATCCACCTGTCCAGGATGAGGCATATTTGGACAGTGAGTGGATTGAAATCTTTTTATTGCATTTGAGCTCTTCACAGAGAGCATTTCTTTCTCCAAGCCTGACATTTTTCTCACCGGATGTTCACTGACTTCGTGCCTTTGAGGTGAGACGCAGGGTCTTGCAGCAGCATCTCTGTTTCCAGTTCCCAGAGACAAGCTGCTGTCCCTGGTGGGACAGGGGTGGTCTCTGCCACGATCACCGTGACTGACGAGTGTTCATCCAGCCCCCCAGGGGTTCTCATTGCATCACCCATAGTATCACCTTCATGGAGGCTGGCACCACATCCCACAGCGACTCCTTCGCCCTTCTTTCCAGGCCAGGAGCCTCGCTTTCTAAACCATGAGCTTTGAGCTGCTCACTTGCGCAGTAGCGAAGTGTTGCTATGTCTCGAGCAGCCCAGGAAAGTATACTTGTTTCCTGAAATGCACTGCTCTTAGCAACAGGGAACACCCAGTCTTGGAGGGTGGGTGGAAGGGTGGCTATGCTGCACAGAAGTGGTGTGGCCTGGTTATATGCACACTTGACAAGCAGCGCCCTGGGACATATGGCTGTGAGTTCTGAGGGCAAACCTTGGCATTGAAGGCATAAGTTGGATGTGGCCGAATACCTTTGGGCCTGCCAGCTCTGCTGAGGCTCAGGGCCTGCGCTCCGAGAAGCCGGGGTCTCCATGCCTCTCCAAGGAGCCCAGCCACTGCAGAGCTCCTCTTTATCTTCCACACCTGTGTCCTTTACCGAAAGGCTCAGATCAACGGTTTGTTTCTCACCGACTGTCTCATGAGCTGCTGACCCACCCCTCAATATGGAGGGAGAACCGGGGCCTCCTCGAGCCTGCTTCCCAGGCCTCACGAAAGGGAACAGTGGCCTCGTGGACGACCAGAAGTCCACTGAGATGAAGAGGAAACACCAGCTGTCCTCTGGCGCTGCTGTGTGCTCCAGAATCCCTGAGAGCACCTGTGCCCTGCCTAGGGCCACCCTCTGAGACAGGACCTAACTTTCTAGCCTTTGTTATGGAAAGAGAGTGTGTGAAGCCTTTGTGCATTTTGAAGCACCGGAGCCCTGAGTCATGAACAGTGGAGAGCTCACTTCTCTCTGCTCACCACAGATGATGGCGGTGATGCCTCATCTCTGAGGCCCCTGCCACACCTGCTTCCAGAACTAACGCCCAGTTTCGGAAGCTCAGCTGTGCGGGTCTAACCCTGCTCGGGGTGTCTCTCTTGGTCTGATTTTAAAGGCTTGTGCTGCAGACAGTGGTTAAAACACATGAAAAGGGGCAGCCGGTTAGCTCAATTGGTTAGAGGGTGGTGCTCTTAACAACAAGGTTGCCAGTTCAATCCCTGCGTGGGCCAGTGAGCTGCGCCCTCCATAACTAGATTGAAACAACTACTTGACTTGGAGATGATGGGTCCTGGAAAAACACACCTAAAATAAATAAAAGTTAAAAAAAAAAAAAAAAAAAAAAAAAAAAAAAAACATGTGAAAAGCTGGCTCTCCCTAGAAAGGAAGGACAATTCCCCAAAGAAGAATCTAGATGTCTTTCCTGGTCCTTCAATGGGTCATTTTTGTAATAGATCAAAAGAAGATGTTCTCGACAGAAGAGCTTAGTGGCTGTCGGTAGTGTTAAAGTAATAATCCTAGTATCCAAAGGTTTCTTTTGGGGTTTTTTTCAGGGAAATTTTAACATGGGTGAATGAAAATAATTCCATTTTGGAGGTCATTCCTGAGGATAAGAGCTTTTGTTCTCCTGCTGCGCGGAATCTTTGTATGTTCCGTCTCAGACGTCACAGTGCTGCTGTACCTAGATCGAACCACTGTTCTTGTTTTTTTAAGAGAAATAAATTCCTTAATGAAAATGACTGCTTCTTTGCTTCTGCTGAGCTATTGTTCTGGTCCTTCTGCATGTGACAGCCGCCCTGTAAGGTGCCAGCACCTGCTGTCTTTGAGTTAACCGTTCGCTCAGGTGGAGGGTTCAGCCCCACCCAAAGCTGGCCCACACGCTGACCTCCCCTGCCCTGCCCAAGATGACCCAGCTCTGGTGGGCAGGGCCTCAGGAGCCCACCTGAACCCTGTCCAGGTTGATTGGCTTTGAGCCCAAACCCAGCAGTGACCCCAGAAGTGATCCTGCCACAGGGCCCCAAGCAGGAGCCCGGTCAGAAGTCAGCCTGGCACCCACACATCAGACAGGCATTCGCACCTCTCCCTGGCATGTTTTGCGTGACAGGATGTGTTTTTACTCTGAGGCAGGCTGTGCAGAGAGGGGTGCTTCTGGCCTTCACCCAGCCAGCCACACGCTGGGACTGGGTAACCAGCAGGTCAGGACACCTGAGTGCCTCAGAGCCCAGGTCCCCATCTAGGACCTGAGGCCCCTTGAGCCTCCCTGCCACCTGCTTGGCTCAGTGGTAGAATGAGACAGGCTCTGGGCTCAGGCAACCGCTTACTTACTGGATGACTTTAAGTAGCTGCTGAACTCTGAGCCTTGGGGTCTTTGTCTATAAAATGAGATCCCTGTGCAGCCTGGAACATGTGTGACACTCAGCACAGAAGGTGTCCCTGGAGGACACGGTCACCCTGGTTGTCTCTGGACCCCTTTTGATCTTTGACCTCAGGACAGGCGGGGGTGCTAGACCCACACTCACACCAGCCCCGCCCAGAGCACGAGGCCTTCGCAGCGGTGCTCGGTGCTCGGTGCTCGGTAGGCGGAGCACCCTGAGCTGGGAGTCAAGGTTTGCTTTTGCACGACTCCCGGCAGGGCCTGGGGCCCGCCTCACAGAGAAGGTAGCAACTGCAACAGTTACTTACCCTTGGCTCCCAGAAGCAGGTACCTTTCTTAATTAGAGGAAAGGAATGAGAGGATTCTGCTTATTGGGGGACTCTGAAACTGAAGAGAAAGGGGGGCTGGTTAGCGATGGGGGTGCAGTGGGAGCAGCTGAGACTCAAAACAGTTCTCTCCTGGAACGGAGGGAACCCAATCAGCTGAAGGGCGGAGGGAACCTACAGTGAAGGGTTTGCTGACAGTGAGAGACCACCAGGAGAAAATGGAGGGGGTAGAAGACAGGAAGCACTCTGACCTCAGAGCAGGTTGAGAAGGACCCTTCCTGTTCTCTCAGTGGCCCCAGCGTTTTCTCTGGAACCTTCTCTCACCCCTCCAAAAACTTCCACTGTCTGAGTGTGGGGACAGAGCCAGGAGTGCAGTTTCCAGGCTCTCGGCCTCATGTGGAAAGGTGCTGGCTCTGGTAGTAAATGGCCATCAACTGTGATCGGATGGCCATCAGCTGTGGCTAGTTGGCCGTCAGCTGTAACTAGTGAGCCATTGGCCACTAATATAACTGCTGTGGCTACGCTAGCAGCAGATGGTGGCTGGCAAGCGCGGACTACAGTTAGTTCGGTGGATTGCAGTTAGCAAGGGGTTGTTTGGTTGGCAGAGAAGCGGACGGCAGGCTGCGGATTGTGTGGCTCCTGCTTCCTGTGTCTCCAACTCAGCTGCCAGCGTGACTACAGTGGTGTGACTCCCCTATTTATGGCTCCGTGGGTGTTCCTTTTTGGCCTCACCATGTCCTGCGTTCTTATGTGGGGAGCGGGACCAGAGACCCTGCATGAGAACCCTGCATGACGCATGGCGCAGCGAGCAGGGTATGGTGCCAGCCAAAGCTCTCTGAAGGGCGGTGGAGCAGTTTGTGTGTATGAACACTCAGCGTCAGGAAGACCAGGAGGAAAGCTGCCGGAGAGCTGGACCCCCGTGGAGGAGTGGGTAGACATGGACAGTTCTCCGACCAGCACAGGCCGGAGAAAGCAAAGGTTGTGGACATGTGGGCTGGGAAGTGCTTGCTGAGGTGGTCCAGCTGCGGGACTTGTAGCCCACGAGGAAACTCTTGCTGAGTCCTCGGTGGGAGATGCGGGTGAGGTCGAGGTCGTCCCTCACCCCCAGGTTGGAGAGGACTTGGAGCCCTCGCCCGGCGGAGAGAACACATGTTGTGGGGCCAACATACAGCCCTGGCGAATAACTGCGGACTGTGGGGAATTGCCTTCCATCCCTGATTTGATGGACCACTTGACTGTTTGCTTGAGAACGTAACACCATGCAGCTGAACCGGTGGACGTTTGCTTCCTGTGTCTCAACTGGCTGCCATCGAAAATATGTAAGCACCTTGCTTATGAGACATTATTGTTCCAGCACGGTCCCCTGAGAACCCTGCCTGTGCCCAGGAGGTCTGACTGTGCGCAGAGAGAGTGGCAGTGCCCTGAGAGACCCTGGTGGTGCCAGGGGAGACTGGTGGTACCCTCAGAAGCCCAAGAAGTCTGGCTGTGCCCAGAAGGCCTGGTTGTGCCCTGAGGAGACCCTGGCTGTGTCCAGAGACCCTGGCTGTGTCCAGAGACCCTGGCTGTGTCCAGAGACCCTGGCTGTGTCCAGAATATTGCATTCACCTCCAGGCTCCTCGCACAGGGCCCCTTGCGGAAGATGCTTGTCGCGTAGATTGTGAGGCGAGAGCCTGTACGGGTGGAGTGTGGGGACAGAGCCAGGAGTGCAGTTTCCAGGCTCTCGGCCTCATGTGGAAAGGTGCTGACTCTGGTAGTAAATGGCCGTCAACTGTGATTGGATGGCCATCAGCTGTGGCTAGTTGGCCGTCAGCTGTTACCAGTGAGCGATTGGCCACTAATATAACTGCGATGGCTAGGCTAGCAGAAAATGGGGGCTAGCAAGAAGATGGTGGCTCGCAAGCGCGGATTACAGTTAGCAAGGTGTTGGTTGGTTGGCAGAGAAGCGGACGGCAGGCTGCGGATCATGTGGCTCCTGCTTCCTGTGTCTCCAACCCAGCCGCCAACAAGAATATAGTGGTGTGACTCCCCTATCTATGGTTCCGTGGGTGTTCCTTTTTGGCCTCACCGTATCCTGCATTCTGGTGCAGGGACCGGGACCAGAGACCCTGCATAACACCCCACATGACACATGAGCAGGGTACGGTGCCGGCCACAGCCCTCTGAAGGGTGGTGGAACAGTTTGTGCGTATGAACACTCAGTCTCAGGAAGACCAGGAGGAGCAGCTGCCGGAGAGCTGGACCCCCGTGGAGGGGTGGGTAGACATGGACAGTTCTCCGACCAGCACAGGCTGGAGAAAGCAAAGGTTGTGGACATGTGGGCTGGGAAGTGCTTGCTGAGGTAGTCCAGCTGCGGGACTTGTAGCCCAGGAGGAAACTCTTGCGGAGTCCTCGGTGGGAGATGCGGGTGAGGTCGAGGTCGTCCCTCACCCCCAGGTTGGGGAGGACTTGGAGCCCTCGCCCGGCGGAGAGAACACACGTTGTGGGGCCAACATACAGCCCTGGCAAATACCTGTGGACTATGGGGAATTGCCTTCCATCCCTGATTTGATGGACCACTTGACTGTTTGCTTGAGAATGTAACACCATGCAGCTGAACCGGTGGACGTTTGCTTCCTGTGTGTCAACCGGCTGCCATCGAGAATATGTAAGCACCTTGCTTATGAGACATTATTGTTCCAGTACGGTCCCCTGAGAACCCTGCCTGTGCCCAGAAATCGGGCTCTGCCCAGAAAGACTGGTCATACCATGAGAAACGCTGGCTGTGTCCAGGAAATTGGGCTTTGCCCAGAAAGTAGTGGTACCCTGAGAAACCCTGGCTGTTCCCATGAAGTCTAGCTGTGCCCAGAAAGAGTGGTGGTACCCTTAGAGACCCATTCTGTGCCCAGAGAGAGTGGCAGTACCCTGAGATGCCTTGGCTGTGCCAGAGGAGCCTGGTGGTACCCTAAGAAGCCCAGGAAGTCTGGCTGTATCTAGAAAGACTGGCAGTACCCTGAGAAACCCTGGCAATGCCTAGAGAGAGTGGCAGTGCCCTGAGAGGTCCTGGCTGTGCCAGGGGAGACTGGTGGTACCCTCAGAAACCCAGCAAGTCTGGCTGTGCCCAGAAAGAGCACGGTGCCCTGAGAACCCTGGCTGTGCCCAGGAAGTACGGCTCTGCTCAGAAAGACTGGTGGTACCCTGAGATACCCTAGCTGTGTCCCAAATATTGCATTCACCTCCAGGCTCCTCGCACAGGGCCCCTCGCGGAAGATGCTTGTCGCGTAGATTGTGAGGCGAGACCTGGATGGGAGGAGTGTGGGGACAGAGCCAGGAGTGCAGTTTCCAGGCTCTCAGCCTCATGTGGAAAGGTGCTCACTCGGGTAGTAAATGGCCATCAACTGTGATTGGATGGCCATCAGCTGTGGCTAGTTGGCCATCAGCTATAACCAGTGAGCCATTGGCCACTAATATAACTGCCGTGGCTACACTAGCAGAAAAATGGGGGCTAGCAAGAAGATGGGGGCTGAGCCTGCAAGCGTGGATTGCAGTTAGCAAGGGGATGGTTGGTTGGCAGAGACAAATGGATGGCAGGCTGCGGATCATGTGGCTCCTGCTTCCTGTGTCTCCAACCCAGCCGCCAGCGCGACTATATTGGTGTGACTCCCCTACCTATGGCTCCGTGGGTGTTCCTATTTGGCCTCACCATGTCCTGCGTTCTTATGTGGGGAGCGGGACCAGAGGCCCCACATGATACCCTGCATGACACTGAGCCAGCCTCCCAGGCAGGGAGAAGCCACCGTCCCTCTGGGTAATTGCATCTGAGGAAGAAACTCCAGCCCCATAGCACCAGCCCACCCCACCATTTACACCCCTCTGCTCGGCAACTTCAGGCCCTTCTTTTGCAGTTGGGGCTGGCAGCACCCATCCCTCACCTCCTCCACCTATTTAGGCCCCTTCACCTCCTCTCAACTCCAGATATCTGTGGATTTGGTGAGTGAGAGCACGAAAATGGTCTCCAACTAACTCATTTCCAAGAAAGGCTCAAAGTGGGTGTTCCTGGGGCACCAAGGAGCTTCAAGCCACTCTCCCTCTGGGAGGGGGGGGGTCTGTAGGGGTGTCAGGATCTCTCTGCCCTCCCTGGAGACCTGAAGAGGAGGAAAGTCGGGCCCTTAGGAACAGGCACTCAAGCTAAGCGAGTCAGGGCTCCTGGGGCCACGTTGCCCAGTAGTTCCTCCTGCCCAGTCGGGGCCAGTTGTCCTGGGGAGGGAGGGTGGGGCCTGGCTCCGTTGCCTCACGGGAACAGCAGGAAAGAGGCCCATTCAGTTGGCTAGAGGGTGAGTTCTATTCAGCCATTCAGTATCAGGGCGCTCCACTGATCTACTTAAATCCTGGAGAGCTCGCAGGAGAGCGTTGCTGGCAAATAGTGGCTCTTTTCTGCAGAAGTTTGTCCCCAAGGCCATCTCAGAGTGCTGGCAACCTGCCCCTTGAATGCCCCATCCTTGCTCCACTCCCTGCTCTCCACAGTGGTGTCAAATATCCTTGCCCAGGGCTGTGGGTAAGTTCCCTACCCTGGCACCTTCATTCTCTACCTGTTCCCTCCCCGTGATTCCTATTTGCTGTCTAGACGCCAGGAGGATAAACATGCAGTAGCCACGACATAGGACTGGAGTCCGGGGTAGGGGTGGGGTCTTCTAATGTGAAGCTTGTTTTCATTTATCGTGTTCATTATTATTTTTAAGTGTTTTATCAATGTAATATAGGCCAACATAATGTACGTCACAGCGTACTGCAAGTATTGGCAGTGCCACAGCTGCCGGGCCCACCCCACAGCCCGGCCAACCCATTTTAGATTTTACCCTCCAAAATGTAAGCTAATACATGTGTGTTGATTTAAGCCACTAAGTTGGTGGTAATTTGTTACAGCAGCAATAGGAAACTAATGCAATAATTGATGTTAATATAGTCATTCCATCAATAGTGTCAAACACTCATATGGCGCTTTACTATTTACCCGGCATTTTGTGATGGTGTCTCCCTAACTAGATTATAGATTCCTTAAGGGTATGAACTGCGTTTTATTCTTCTCTTGGACCCCAGTATTGCCTCCCAGCACTCTAGGGACTTAGAAAAGGAGGAGGAAATGAAAGAAGGAAAAGAGTACTGTTTATTCAGTATATGCTATGTCCCAGGCACTGTCCTAAAAGTTTATATGCTTTTTCTCATTAAATCTTCACACTTGTTGAAAGAATGAAAGAAAGGAAGGGGGGAAGGGAGAGAAAGAAAAAAAGAGAAAGAAAAGAAGAAAGGAAGAAAGAAAAACTCTCTATTTTATAAGTTCAACATTTTATAAGCCCTCGTGTTTCCCTTGTTTATTTCCCTTTGGGCTTTGCGGGTTGTCAGTAAAGATTCATTGGAAAACCCTGCGCAGGTCCTTTAAGCCAAGGGAAACACAGAGAGGGGAGCCGCTTTGCCCGTGCTTGGCCAGAGAGAAGAAAGCCGGTGCACGTGGGGTTGAGAGTGGGGCTTTGAGCCAGGGGAGCTGGTGCAAGTCCCCGCTCCACCATCTACCACTCACTTGAGCAAGTTACTTACACTCCCCAAACCTAGATCTCTTCCTCTGTAAAACTCATGCACCATTCACTCTACAAATATCTCCTGAGTTCTTACTATGGGCAGGCATTATGCCTGACCTTAGAGAGGCAGCAATGAACAAGAGGCAAAAGTCTCTGCTCCCCTGGAGAGAGAAACATCCCCTTCAGCAGGCAAATGGTTAATAAACTCTGGTTCATATCTATGCAGCAATAAAAAGGATGGAACTATTGATACATGCAACAACCTGGATGGATCTCAAGGGAATTATGCATCATACTCAGAATGTCAAAATCAGAGAGATGGGGAACAGACGTAAGGTTGCCTGGGGTTGGGGACATGTGACTAGAAAAGGTAGCGTGAGGGCGGTCTTTGCGACGATAGAATAGTTCTGTATCTTGGTTGTAGTGGTAGTTACACAAATCTATACATGTGTTTAAAAATGACATAAAACTATACATCCACATGGGACCTCTGACAGTTTCCTGGCTTTGATGTTGTTGCAGTTCAGTGATGTAAGCTGGAGCCTTTGGGGGAACCGGGTGAAGGGTTTATGGGACCTCTCTGTATTTTCTTTGCAAGTTGCCATGAATCTATATTTCAAAATTAAAAGTTTTTCTTTACTATGTAAGAAAATACAAACTAAAGTAGGAAGAAAGGCTAGGTATGATGTGGGTAGCAGATGTTGAAATTTTGGATAGAGCATAACTATATATAAGTGCCTGAGAGGGCAGGGGGGTGGTTTACATAAGACATGGCGTGAACCGAGCATACTGCAAACACTCAATAAATGCTAGCTTATTTTTCTTTCTATTGGAGAGTTTGGTGTTATGTTTAAATAGCTATTGATTTATATGACAATATTGCCTTGGTTCTAGTTTTTAAGTATAACTTTTGAGATCCATACTGACATATTTACAGATGACATGATACGAGGTCTGGGATTTCACAGCAGAACAGAAGGCGGAGAAGTGGAGGGGGTGTGGAAGGGCGGCAGGTGGTGGTTTGGGCTGGGCTGTGAAAGCGGTGGTGGTGTCCCCTTGAATTCCGTCATGAGGACACAGAAAACCTCTCTTCCCAAGCACAGGAGGGACTCCAAGCTCATCAGAAGCCAGACTTCTGTGGGTCCGAGGCCAAGACCACGCTCGTGTCATCCGCTCCCAGGGTGGCAACGATGTTCCTTGCCCACCCAGTGGCCCCACGTCTTTGTGGGCGTCTGTAGGAGTCGATCTGAAAGGGCCCCTCTTCCTCCTTTTCAAGTTAAGGTCATTTCCTGGTTTGCTGTCAGCAGCTGGTTTTTGTTTTCATTCCTGTTTTGTTTTGTAATGACCTGTTCTCTAGAACACCCACCTGATTCTGAGAGGAGGCAGAACAGGATGAGTGCTTTCCCCCAACTTACTGTAGCAGCAGGGCCTTTTCTCCCCACAAAACAAACCCCTGGGAGCCTCCACGTATGTGAAACCTTTCAACGTCTTTTACTGTGTGATCTCAAGAAAGTGCTTCCCCTCACTGGGCTTTGGTTTCTTTTGCACAGCACTTTACAGTTTGGCTCCAACTTTAGAGAACTGCTCAGCTCCAAATGGTAGGCAGGCTGGATGAGGTCGTCCCTCTCTTGAAGCCGAGGAAACCGGCACAGAGGGTTCAATCTCTCCTGCTGTGGCAGGAAGGTACCACAGGAGGGTAGGGGGGCTAGTGAAGGGCCAGCTGGTCCAATTTCCCTCCTCCAGGCTTGGCGGTGTGCAGACCTCCTAGAGGAGCCCCGTCTGGCCTGCCTCCACCCGTCAAAGAATAAGCACACCTGGCACACGCAGGTGGACCTCATGCCCTAATGAGCCCTTCCCGCCCCTTCCACTTGGGCCTGAGCTCCTAACCCCCTTTTTCCATGTTGTAACCTCAGGCCACCTTTCCTCCCTTATGTTCCGCCTGCAGAGGGCTAAGCTGTTAGAGCACAGAGAGGCAGCAACCGGTTCTCGGGGTCAGCAGCTACCTCTCCTGGGAGGCGGCCCCTGGATGGCGCAGGGACAGCATCAAGGAGGAAGGGACCTATGGCAGGAACTGCTGGGACACAAAGCAACGGCAGAACAGGGACGCCGCGGGCAGGTTGGGAAGTCACCCAAACCCAGAGGTGACCCCCCACCCCAAACGAATCAAATTAAACATGAATTAAACCAAGGCAAAGCTTTCAGCAGTTTCCCTTCTACGTCTACAAAGCTTATAAGAGAAGCAGGAAGGGGAAGAGGAAAGAATGCACCTTCCCAGTGTGGTGTAAGGAGCATGCAGCTTGGGGGCAGGGAGATCTGGTTTGAACCCTGGCTCTAGAACACACCACTGACGTGACCTGGAATAAAGTCCATACTCTAGGTCTGTTTTATCAGCTGTGAAATGAGGTGAGACTCCCAGCTTCACGCACCACGGTGACGAGGCATCGAAACCATGTGTCACAGCGCCCAGCACCTAGGAAGTGCTCAGTGCACGTTAGCCCTGTTGCTGTTTGTCTTGGGCCAGCTTCCCTAGAAGCAGAGCCTGAGACTGGGCTTCTCATGCACCTGACTTATCAAGGGAGTGAGGGAAGCAGGACAGGCCGTGGAAGAAGCAAAGCTGTGGTCTCAGGAGAAGTACAACCTCAACCTGGTCCCACAGGGAGCTCTGGAGCATTGATTGCAGCCCAGAAGTGGTCCTGGGCTGAACTGTTACAGCCCTTCCACAGGCCTCCAGGAGGGAGAGCTGCAGAGCTCCTCAGGCATCTCTGGAGGAGGCTGCTGGGGCGAACCTCCAAGGCAGGATGCAGGGGAGTCCTCAACAGCTGCCGCCTGGAGCACCTGGGGTGTGGCCGTGCCCACCTGCTGACAGGCGTCCTGCACACGAAAGTACCTGCTCTATTGTTACTATCTTCAGTAGGAGTGGCTGCCTGGAGCACCACGTGTTGAGGGAGCCGGTGGGGCTGAATGGTGGCTTAGCGGAAAAGAATGACTTGATCCATTAGTGAAGTCTGCAGTGGGCTCAGGAAGGAAAACGGTGCCAGTGAATTTGCTCATAAACTTGAGGACCTCTCAGCTCTTTCCAGCTCTGCCTCTCTAGAATTCTAAATGCTGACCAATCACTTACTCATTCTCTGCTTTGGATGCAAAGAGAGCTGGGATCAGATTCTGACTCTGACACTTACTAACTGTGTGACCTTGGGCAAGTGACCTTAATGTCTCGGAGTCTGTTCCCTTGTCTGTTAAACTAATCTAACGACAGCAGCTGCCCCATGAGGCCAATGCGACATTTGCTGAGGTGAGAAATGTTAAGCTCTCAGCACCATGCTTGCCACTGGAGGACATAAGCCACAAAGGGAAGAAGTGTTTCCACAGAAGTGGGGAGAGCAGGCAGGTAAAAGAGGCTGGTGGGGCTGGCCCCCAAGACTGGGAGAGGCGGGGCCCCCTCAGCTGCTCTCTCTGCCTTTCTCTTTGCTGGTGGTCAAGTGTCTGCAGCCACCTAGGTGATTTAAGAGCCCAGTCCCCAGCAGGACGTGGTGTTGGCTCAGTCAGGTGAGTCTCTGAGCTTCTATTTCCGCTGCGCTCACAGCTGTGTCCCTGCCTTGGCTGCTGACATGGCCCTGAACTCCAAGGGAGATCCTCTGTGCAACCCCAGACCTGCATTCCCTCTTCTGAGAGGGAATGGGTGGCAGGCAGAGAGCATCCTCACAGCAGCCAGATTTGCTTTCCTCTGGGGAGCTCCCAGGAGGGGAGGGGTGTGCGCTGGACTGGAGGAGACCAGGCCTCCCTGAGCCTCTAAATGCCCTTCACCCCTCCCACGGAGGAGAAAGCGTAGGCTGTGTTGGTCCTCCAAACTGCCTCCAGCCCCGGGGGGCCATTGCAGGGTCAGTAACTCCAGAGACCCCCCCCCCCACCTGCCTCCTCAGTGCTGGGACAGAGGGGCTGGCAGGAGGTTGGGAGGCTCAAATACACCTCAGCGAAACCCTCCTGCTCTCTGTCTTTCTACGTGTGTCAGTCTCTGTTTGTGCTTGTTTCTTTGAACCCGTGTCTGTTTCTTATCTGTCTTTCTGTGTCTGTGTCTCGTCCATCGCGGCCCCTCTGCCTGTCTCTTGCTCTCCTAAGGTCTCATATACGCTCCCTCCTGCCCCACCTCCCTTTACCTTCCCCTCACTCCCAGGTTTTTCTCTCTCTGAAAAGAAGTCCCCTCCCCATGTGCCAAAGCCCAGCCCTCTGAGGTTCCAGGAAGGTGGAGGTTGGGGACTCAGAGGCCAGGCGCCCGGAAGCGGCACAGTGAAGACCGTGGGCAGCTCCCCCAGAGCCCACGGCCCCGGGATCAGCACTCTGACCTTCCCCGCATTCGGTCTATTTAACTTATTTATTTCTAATGCATCCCACATGGAGTAACAGAACCGGTCCATCCTTCCCCACTGGGGCCCTTCCTTCCAAGGAACTTTGTCATCCAAGAGTTTCTTGTCTCCAGAATGGGGAAGGTTTAGAGAAGCATGATGCCAGCCAACAGGGTCTGAGGGCAGCTAACCGAGCTTTCTGGGTTTGTCCCACAGCCCATCCAGCCCACCTTGGTTTGGAATCGGCTGTGTTTGGCATACACCGGACTAGAATGGCGTCATGTGTGCTGAAATGCCCAGGGGCCATGAGGATGGGGTGTTATGCCCACTGAGGACGTCTTCCTCATCTGCAGACACGTATTTGACGCCTGGCTCCTGCTGGGCCTGGGGGCAAAGGGTGGTCCCGGCAGAACATGTTACCTTGCCCTGGCCCTGGCCATGGCTGGCAGCACAACTAGCCTCAGATTCAGCAGGCAAGGTTGTGTCATGTTCACTCACTCTACACTGCCCTGTGGCATCTGGCACCACCTGGCACAGTGGGCCAGTGCCCCAGGCACCTCTCAGCAGCTGGCCCCAACCTTCCAAGTTCATCTCTTTGCAATTTCCAGTTCTCCAGCTGCCCAGCCCCGTTTTAACTGGAAGTAGGTTGGCACAGAGCTAACCAAGCACTCCCAGCCAGTTTCCTCACTGCCTCGGTTTTTATTCTAAAGCCATCTTTATGCCAGTCCCACAAAGGGAGCCCAAACCAGCAACAACAATGGGGGGTGAGGGGAAGCCATCAAAATGTGATGGATTTATATCTTCACACCAAGTCCTTGGAGGTCCAGAGAAGTCCTTTTGTGGACCTCGGTCTCAGCCTTCACAAGGACCGAGTCACTGGCCCAGCTACAAAGACGTCCCCTTTCACAGTGGCCCAGGACTCACCGAAGTTTCCAAAAACAATAAGAGGGTTTGAGGTTGGAAAGTGTAGTTCAGGGATTTTGTTCATGTTTTTGTAAATGATAACAAACATTCATCCAAGCGAATGGGAAAAGCCTGGGCGATGTAAACATAATGTAGCAAGCAAGGGCAAGAGGAGGGTGACAGCCTCTGGCTCAATCCCTCGCGGGGCTCAGTGTGTTCAGAAAAGGCTTTGTTTTCTTTGCAGCTGCTCTTGAAGTTGGGTGTTGGGGCCATTTCCAGAGGACTGGGAGGGGATTAGTGACATTACACCTCCTCAACAGGCCTCTGGGGATGCTGCCTCTTGCAACATAATTTGTGAAAATTCTGAACAGCTGAAGAAGGAATGAATTTGTTTTAATAATCTTTTTTATTTCCTAAAGAAGAATGAATTTGAACTTTATGTCTGTCCTCTTAAATCTGCTTAATAAGTGTTTCTCTGTTCTTGTTTACCCCCATTCTTCACATATCCACTGCCCAGGTCTGAGTACACCATTTGCCCATTTTTTTTTCTATTTATCCATTGCCCAACAGAGGATGTGTTTCTAGACCCCCTGGTCCTATGAATTAAACAGAGAGATAGATAGACAGAAATGGAGATCAATAGCTATCACTTTCTATGATAGTGACCACCTCTGCCTGGGAATCTTCAGTGGTGTGCTGGTCAATGTTTAATAGACTCTTAGGGGAGAGGAGTGAAAAGCCCTGATTGTAGCTGGCACTTGTCGATTTCTGTGGTGTAAATGTTCCCAACACCATGGTTAATTTCACACACCGAACATGGAGCTGGGAAGAGATGCACGTAATTGGCTCTTACGAGCTGTATTTGCTGATGCAGCACAACACACGGGAGATCATTATGGGGTGGATGCAAATGTCCTCTTAGACCAGAAGTCCCCCTGATTCCTTCTGTCCCCTGCAGCCCCCAGGGGTTTGGAGGCACTTTCCTCTCCTCCAGCTTTTACCCTTTTCTCTCAATTCCTGTTTCAGCTTCTGCCCCTCTTCCTCCGGCAAGTACAGACCAGAGGCTCAACAATCCTTATCGTACATAGGCTGATGAGCCAGCCAGAATAATCTGCCTTTATTTTCTTTTTACATACCTTGGAAGTCACAGAGGAAAAGGGAAGGCTGTCATATGTAGGTAGGGTCAGGGCTCAAAGAAAGGGACCCCACGCTGCATCTAAGAGTCTCTGAGTACAAGGAGGTCACATCAGAAGCTCCTTTAATGCAGAGATTTAACTCTATCCACTTGAGAGAGAGAAACACCGTTTTAAAAGTTGAGGCCGTTCCACGCGCCATCCCACACAGGGACCATATTTCCCCTGAGTGACAGATGTGAGGGTCAGCTGGTCTTACTGCCTCACCTTGGTGAGAATATCTCACTGCCTATAATTCTGGTATTTAAAGATGCATATTTGTCACCCAGCCTGGGTCCTCCTTAGAGGCCAACTACTAGGTATTGATCACGATCATACAAAGAATCATGGATTACCCTTGGAAACAACTGAATCCCAAATGTGTGCATTTATTTTTTTTAAAGAAAAATCTAGAAACCAACACCCTGTGAGCCCGTCCCATACAACTCGAGCACAAATGAGCACTTGCTCTGGGGAACGAATGGAAGGAATGGACAATGAATGAGTGAGCAATTCCCATCACATCCTCCTGGGGGGCACCCATGGAGGTCATCATGTGATTTCTGACTCCTAGGGTCTGAACTGAAGGAATAAAGATTTCGGCCAGCCTCTGCACACTCTAGACCTCTGTGATACTTAAAGAAAGTTTTGCAGAGCTGGCAGCAGCTTGGAACCTGTTTTTTCTACATTATTTTTTTTAAAAAAGCCCAGGGAACTGATTCCATCTCTGAAGAAACTCTGTAGTTTCTGCACTTGAGCACCATCAGAAAATTCTTTCCTTCTGTTGAATCTCTTAGAATTTTCTGATGGGATGCCTGATCTATCCCCTCACTCTGTTTCCATATTGAAAGCTGGGTGAATGAGTTTGTCTCAAAAAGTGTGTTTTGTTGTCCCTTTTTCTCCTCCCTCTGCCCCCTTCCACCACCCTCACCTCCTTCAGGACCCACTGGAAGGAGGGTTCCTGTCAGAAGGAGTGATCTGCATACCAGTGCCTCTATGAGATGAGCTGCCAAGTAGTTTGTTCTCTTTTTCTTCTAAATTCCAAACACCTCAGAACCAGCACCTGCATTTTCCCCTAACATATCCTTTGAACTTGCTGTAAGTTAAACCACTGAAGGTTTCATTTCTAGTTGCAATGTACGATGCCTTCGCCCCCCCACCCCATTTTCTTCCAAGAAGTACCCTGTTCCTTCTTTCCTACCCCACTTCCCAACACCAACAAAACGGAAATATGACCTTGACAACAGCGTCCTTGGCTCTCTGTAAACACCACAGAGAGAATAGGGCCCTGGCTCCCTTTCACGTCCGAGCTGTCTGAGCCAACGCCGAGAACACCATAAATAGTAGCAGTGCTGAGGGACACACGGGCACATCCAGACAGGACAGATGTAATTAGCAGCATCATTTCTCTGTGTGTACAGAACAGATAGCAGAATGCCACCACCCACATGATGCTTTGGCAAGTGTACTGTCACTCATTTTCAGAAACAATGCAATGGGTTTTTAAAGAGTGCCTCCAACAAGCAAAGAAAGCTCAGGAAAAAAAAAAACAGAATCACAACTCAGCCTTGAGTTCCAAAGTTACTTGAGAGTTGCTCTGGGGACAGGAAAGCCAAACCAACTTGATGACTCTTCAAGCCAAAGTTCAGGTGGGTTGCGAGTCTGGTGTCCACAGGGCAGGCAGTGGGAAAAGCAGTCAGAAAAAGTAAGCGTGCACATCCCCGTGTTCCTTATATACCTGTCACATATGCCACTGAGTCTTACTTTTCCCATCTGCTTAATGGGCATATTGATACCCACGTGTTCGCTCTAGTCTTGTAGTGAGGCTTAAAGGAGATCACTTGGAAGAGTAAGTGCTTTGCAATCTATAGGGTGGGGGTTGTTTTTTAGGCAGCCAGAAAGCAGTACCATTCCTAAGGCAAATCAAGTGACTAGAAGATTCTCTGACCACATCCTACAACAACAAGCATTATGAATTCCCCACAGTGGCCAGCCCACTGGCCTCTGCTCACGAAGCCCGAGGGTTAATCAAGTAATGCTTATAAAACCCGGCACCTACATGGTCCAGTCTCAGAGGACTTGTGCCATCAAAGAAGCACAGTCCAATGTACTTTCCTGTTGTTTCCTCAACACCCAGCTCCTCCGTGGAAAAGGATCATCCTGAAGGAGATCCAAACACCAGATTCTGGAATGAATTAAAAGCCCTGTTTCTGTCCCACCCACTTACCTCAATCCCCCACCCCCACCCTCAGTCCCCCTGGCACCTCCCCCTGCTTCTCTCTCCCTTCTCCATCTTCCCGTATTACATAGTTCAGTCTAACCTCTCTGGGCTAGAACGAACCCTGCCTCCTTATGCAGCGGTGGTGATCCAGCTGGCAGTGATGGATCTTGAGGACAGCTGGTAACAGCGGAATGTTCCCGGATTAATATTTATTATTCCACTGAAATGGTTTCGTTTGATGATGTCCTC
Organism: Rhinolophus sinicus; assembly: GCF_057876585.1. NCBI lineage: Eukaryota > Metazoa > Chordata > Mammalia > Chiroptera > Rhinolophidae > Rhinolophus > Rhinolophus sinicus. Next base: position 9,770,944 of record NC_142515.1, on the reverse strand, counting down.
AAAGCTCCAGGGCCCAAACTTAAGAGCTTGTGCAAATGTTGAAACAAAACGTGCCTTTCGGGATATTTTTTACCTCTCTTAAATCTCCCTTTTAAAATCACTTCCTGCTTTCCCTCCGGGTGTAAATGAAGATGTGAGTTCCCGTTTTTCCTGGGAAGCATCTTCCAGAACATAAACCCATGGCCTCTCAGAGTTGAAAGAGGCTTCAGGGTTCAGCCAGCCCAGTCTCAGGGGATGCCTGAGTGCCCCCATCCCATATCCCACAGGAGGCTGCCCCAACTCTGAATGCCTCCGGGAAGAAGGGACTCTCCTACCTCCTGAGGCCCAGCTGAGGGTCATTGACTCCTTCCCAAGCAAACCCTCCCCCAAAGGCACTCGGCCAGGCTGTGTGCCCTTCCCACCCCACATACCCAGATCCCACTGCAGGTTGTAGGAGGTAGAAGGTAGCTTCAGAAAGAATAACTACATTTCAGGGGTGGACGGGTGGTTCAGTTGGTTAGAACGCGAGCTCTGGGCAACAGGGCTGCCGGTTCGGTTCCCACATGGGCCAGCCAGCTTCGCCCTCTGCAACTAGAATGAAGACAACGAGCTGCAGCTGAGCTGCTGCTGAGCTCCCGAGCTCCGGGACAGCCGGATGGCTCAGTTGGAGCTTGTGCTCTCAACCACAAGGTTGCCAGTTCGACTCCCGACTCCCTCAAGGGATGGTGGGCTGTGCCCCCTGCAACTAAGATTGAAAGGACAACTTGACTTGAATGGAACTGATGGGTCCTGGGAAAAACACACTGTTTCCCAATAAAGTCCTATTCCCCTTCCCCAATAAAATCTTTAAAAATAAATAAATAAATAGAATAACTACATTTCAGAACAAAACAACAAAGATAAAAGGTGAGGATCTCGAGATATACTTTTAAAATCCGGTGGTGGGAAAGGGAGAAATTTAATATCTCAACCATTTTAAACCTTTAAGCCTCTGTGCACACAGCCAGTCCTTTCTTGATCTCTGTGTTACTATAACTTTAGTACCTGGCAGTTTATGTACAAAGTCCTGCAGTTCTTTATGTAATAAACTCGCATCAAAACTTTTTTTCCAAGCATTTTTTAAAAATCAGTAGTGACTTTAGAAATGAAACCGTTTCCCACTGATGGCCCGGTGGGATATCTGGGGTCTTTGGGGCCAGCAGAGGCCAAGGTGGAAGGTGGGTGGTGGGGGCACAGGAGGAGGAAAGCGGTCAAGAACCAGCTGAAATGCGTGGAAAGAAAACCCCCCTGCAAGCCCAGGAAGTGCCTCTTCCTCCTGCCATGGGGCTGTGGGAGCCAGCAAGGGTACGAGCAGCTGCCCCACCTTCCTGCCCAGGCCCAGCCTCATCCCTGCAAGCCAGGGCGGTGGCCTTGGTCAGCAGGCATGGACTTGGCAGTTCCGGGGTTGCCCCATCCCCAGACCTGGGCTCTCTGAAGCTGATCAGCACCAAGAATCCTTTACAACCAGACCTGGGCAGGGGGCACCGCACGGCGCCGCTCTGGAAGGACCCGGGGCAGGGGGGCGGTTCCCAGAGATCCGAGGCTCCTTCCGCCCTGCAGGGACCTCCCGGGGGGAAGCCCAGCTGCTCCCTCCCTCTACAGCTCACCAGCTCCCCCGTGAGCCCAAGCCGGGAACTTCAGGAAGGCTGTTCCCTCCGAGGGGTCTGGGAGCCCGGGACATCCAGGAAAGCACGGGGTCAGCTCCTCCATGGGAAACCGTCATCCTCGCGTGCCAAGGAAAGTCACCGAGGACACGAGCGGCTCCCCCAAGGACATCTACTAGCTTCTCTTCCCCTTCTTTCAGATGCAAAATGCCTCCAGAGACCCAACAGGCTCCCTGTTTTCTCTGCTTTTCCCTCCTGGGACACCAACTCCTTCTGTCAGTGACCTCTCAGACATCCTTCCCGTTAACTTGGCCACTTGGTTGGACTAGGAACCTGGCTCCTGGTTGGCAATGGAGCTATCTCCTGGCGTTGTTACCCAATCCCAGGCCCAGCCAGGTCTCCCCGTCACCTCCCTGGCTGCCCTCCGCAATCCGCTTCTGGGCTTCACCTTTTCCTGGTCAGAGTCCCACATACTTCCCACTTCAATCATTTGAACGACATTCAGATCCAGCCCCCTGGCCCTGGGGGTCTTCCTGTCGCCACGCAGAGGTCATGGGGTAAGAGCCCCAGCCAAGAAGTCAGAAATTCGCCTACACCAGAACCAGGAATCTGCTAGTCTGCCCTGTGTGACCTTGAACAGACCACACAACCTCTCTGGGTCACTACTATGTATTGGCCCCCTCTGGACCAGGCACTGTGCTGTGCACATCACATGTATTATCTTATTGACTCTCACGTTGGGACCAATGTTATCCTTCTCTAACAGGTGAGGAAACATAGGTTTGGAAAGATGTATGACTTGCCCAAGATCACGCAGCGAACAAGCGATAGAGCCGGGTTAGAATTTAGGCAAACTTCATGACATGATCTTAACCAAAATTCTCATGCTAACCAATAGTAAAGAAAAATAATAATAATAAAAAAGAAAAATAATAAGAAAAATAATTGAAAGAAATTCTTTCACTACTGAGATTCTGGAGAAAGCTGCACATTTAGTAAAAGTGGATGCACATTTTCATGTGTCCAGATCATGGGCAGTGGCCTCACCCACCGAGGAAAATTCAGAGACACACACCTTGCAGGAGGGGCAGGAACAACCGTCCTGAGAGACCAAGGTCTCACCTCTATAGTCCCAGGATCTGTGAACACAGACACGTACAAGGCAGCCTGCAGTGCTGTATCTCTTCTCCCATTTTCCTTATGGGGGTGAGAGGGGCGACAAGTGGACCAAAAGCCACATACTTGCAAAGGCATCCTTCCTCTGGAGACCAAGAAGCAGAAGTTCTTTTCCTGGGAACATCTCTATCAAGCAGACATCTGTTACTCTTAGGCGATCCGTATGCCATAACAATTTTAAAAGCAGAGTTTAAATGCTTAAATGAGAAGAAAACAGTTTGCCCGTGTTACAAAACACCATATAAACTGTGCTGGAATTAGCATAAGGGAAACATTTATCTTCCCTAGATAATCTTGAAACTTTTTTGATGGTGTATAATTGTTTATTGGCATGGAAAGATGGTCATGATATATCACTACAGGATTTAAAAACAAAAAAACTGGTTGCAAATACAAAACCAGCCTTTTTTAAAGGAGCATTTGCCTTCACCTACCTGGCTGGGGGGAGGCCCCCTCTGCAGAAGAAAAAGAAGAATGGGTCCCGGCCAGCTGGGTAGTGGCCTCCTTGAGAGAACAGTCCCCCTTTTTAGCTGGAATGGCCAGAGATATGCCTGAACTGAATTCTGGCCCAGCCTGGTAGAGTGAAAGATGGTGGTCTATGGGGTCTAAAACACTGTGCAGTGGGTTCCAATCCTGACACCATCAACCACGAGCCATGGTGACCTAATGCGGGTTCAATGCCTCTGAAGTCAGTTCCCCACTGATACAGTGGGAGCCACACCCACTGCAGTGCCCCTCACACAGTGCTTGGCCACAACAGGTGCTCAGGAAGGGTGGCCTCTCCAGCCCTCCCAGTTCTGCATTTTTATGACAATCACAGGGTTAGCCATTAGCAAGGGGCAACACTGTCGTGCCAGGCTATGAATGAGATCAACCAAAATTTGAGACCCTGGCATTCATTCACTCACTCAAGAAACATTTATGGAGAGGCTGCTATGTGGCTGCTCTGGGTCAGGCCTGGGCACACAGTGAAACACATCCACTCTCTGTCCTTGAGGAGCGAGGCCACAAACTGGTAATAGATCAATAGCATGTGTGGGGTTGGGGATGGGAAGGGGCACTTGGGGGGTGCTGTTTAACGGGGTCCTCAGGAAAGACCCAAGGGGCAGACAACAGCCACAGAGGGGCCTAAGGCGAGGGGGTCTGGGCTCAGCTCTCCTGACTTTGTCATGAGGCCATGGTCATGACCTGAATTTTTATTCTGAGGACAAGGAAAGGCACCGAGGGGCTCATGCAGGTGAGCAGCATGGTCAGGTCTGTCCTTTTAAAAGATGGATGCTGGATGAAGATGCAGAGGGGGTGTGGAACGAGGAGGACAGACCAGTGAGAGGCTGTCACAGCCATCTGGGCAAGTGATGAGGTAGGCAGCTTGCTCAGGGCTGTCACAGCCATCTGGGCAAGTGATGAGGGAGGCAGCTTGCTCAGGGCTGTCACAACCATCCGGGCAAGTGATGAGGGAGGCAGCTTGGTCAGAGCCCAGAGCCGTGGCGATGGGAGCGCACAGACACATTCAAACTGGATTTTAAAGAAGAATCTAGAGGACTTGCTAATGAATCAGACATACAAGTGCAGGAAACTCTTAGGCCACCTCCAGGTGCCCCTACCCAGTGGCTTTACGGGAAACAGGAAAAGAACCCTCCCTCTTTCCAGGTGGGGTGAACACCCTCCATCTAAGCACCCAGAGAGAGCATGACCTACAAGACCCTCACTCAGAGGAGAAGGGCCCACAGGTCTCTGTGAGCCCAACTTTGGGCTTGCAATGCCTATGGGAATCCCAGGAGAGCCCATCTGCTCTGCCCAAGGACTGGGGACTATTTCCATCACGATTCTACCTTCCCCCCAGCTGTGCTTGAGGTTTCTCCCCTCCCTGCCCGTGCAGCAGCCCTTTTACAGTGCTCACTGCATTGTATGCAACCTGGAGAAGAGCCGCAAATTTTAAAACCCTGGAAGCTAATGGTTGGACAAGACCATTTAGCACTTACATAAATGTAAGTTCTAGAACAGCCACAGCCAAAATGAAAGTAAACAATGACAGAATGTGAACCATGGCTGAGCTGGCCTCACAGTTTGCAAAGCTTGTAAACAAAGCCTGCTCCCAAATCCAGAGCCAGGACCTGGGAGTTGGGTCTCAATTCATCAGCTCCCCACTTTCTGATACATGAGGGGATGTATGTCCTTGTTAGCAAAACCGTAATTGGAAACTTAGTTAACAAATTCCTCATTCTCTAGAGTTCTCCTGAGACAGGAATAAAAAGCTTATCCCCACAATCACAGAGCACCCATTCTTGGGTTTTTTAAAAGAAATCACTTCACCCCTAGTGCCCATATGAAGCTTAACATCCTGATATTTAGGGGAAAGAAAACAACTGAGCTTGTAAACTTAAGAGATCAATACCACCAGCCTGTCATGTCCCATTGGTCCCCTTCCCAGGGGCTGGTTATTTTCTTTCTTGTGGTAGTTTTGGTAAAGACTCCATTGCATCTCGTGACCAGCTGCTCCCTGGAGGCAGGGTTTCTGCCTCATTCGTTCATCCCCCTACACGGCTGTATCTAAACATTTGGCCTGGGATTAGTAGGTACTCATTGCATATCGGTTTTGTGAGTAAGTGCACGTCTTTACCCAAAGGTCAGTATTCACCCCCAGCCCTGGGCTTTTCTGGGGCCCTGTCCAGGCAGGGGATGGACCAAAAAGGGAGCTGGCATCAGGGAACAGGTTTGGTTCCCTCGCCAGGCTCTACCACTCACCAGCGTGAGCCTGTGTGAGTCGTGTTATTGGTGTCAGTCTTCCCATCCAGACAATAGGAGAAATGGCTGTTCTGTCACTTTTGAAGGTTTTGTGCAGGAGGCAACGGGAAAGAAACACTTGGTAAGGTCCTCTGCAAGGGTGAGGTGATCCGTGCTATGGCTGAGAAGGAAATAGTGAGATTGAGAAGGCGGGATGGTGCAGGATGGTGGGGAGGACGGGAACCACAACTTATAGAAAGCCAGGCAGCTCAGCAAAGTGGATTTGGAGGTACAATTAATGATTGCAAAGTCACTGAAGAAAATGTCACCCAGCCCATGCTCTCTGCACAAGGAAATAGGAGATCAGGGTACAAACTATGGGGCTAGCAGATAACATAAATATGAGAGTGGCCTGCTATAAGGCAATAGGGAAGGTTGAGGTGTGCGGCTAACTGGGGATTGCACTCCTGAGCAGCTGAAGGCATTTGCATTGAAAGATTTGAAACACATGCCCCACCAGACATGACACATGTGGCCTGTAGGCGGAGCGTTTGAGACCCTGCAGACTGTTGTAGTAAGCATGCTTTTTTATTCTGATGCTTTGACATCTGGGGCCTTGATGATGCTGAAGGGACTGCCCCTCCCAGGGCCAGCCAATTCCTAGAGATAATAGAGCATGCCTTTCATATGCAAACTAACCAATCCAGAGCTCAGATCCCCCACAACTTCCTCTACCAGGCTCTTACACTCTGGGCCACCTGCCCTCATCACCCAGAGCCAGGTACCAGACAACTAGAGGCAACACCTATGTCCCAGAAGCCACAGAAATTATTCGGACTAGCCAATCCTAAGCCTGTTCACCCTGCTTTTCCTTTCCCATGGGAACCACAGTAAAGGGTCTTGCTCACATTTGTCCCTCACTCCCTCTGCCTCCTGACTGGTCCTGGTGATTCCCCATGTGGCCCTGGGTGGCATGGCGTGCCCCCTCCTCGTAGGAACTGGACCAAACTCTCTCTTCAATGGCAATTGTCTGCTGATCTGTTGGCCTCACCAAACCTGAATAATAATAAAACCTACATTTTAAAACACCTGTAAACCTCACTGGAGCGTGAATCATCATGGCTGCTTTATTGCCATTGAATCTCAGCACCTAACGCAGTCCCTCCTAGCTCACTGCAGACACAATTTAAATACTAATCAATAAATGGATGGACAGGTATAGGGACGGAAGTGAAAAGCTGGGTCGAGTGTCTATCTGGCTACATGGAACCCTATGCTTCAGTCTCACTTTTGCAATGGCCACAGAAAGCTGAATTCTGCACACACCTCAGTTCTGCTTGGCCTTGATGGAGGCGGCCAGGCAGGAGCAAGGAGAGGAAAGTGGTGTGAGCTCACGCTGGTAGGTGTCAGCTGTGGTTAAATGTATGTGGCTCACCAGCACAGGGACATTGGGCTTTTCAGGCAGCTTGTGAGAGACTTTGCTTTTGATAGACAATGAGGATAACTCAGGCCAATAATGCGACCGCCACCTCGAAGGTCTCGGACCCCAGTGGGAAAAGGGTGAAAGCCAGAAAGAGGGCTCCAGCCCACCCACTGGCACAGGCCCACCCCAAAGGCAGCACTGAGCAGGTTGCCCAGCTCCATGGGCCCCAAAATTACCCTATGTCTATATTGGTACAGTGTTGGGGTCTGTATCCCTGCACTTTTCTGGCTGGTAAACTCAAAGTTGAGCTGGAGACCGTGCACTGTTTTTAATCCTTACTCTTCAAAATGCATTTGCTTTTTAAAATGTCAATGCATGTCTACGCTGCTTAAAGGACTAAATTTTTTTGGATGACAGGGCCGTTGGGCATCATTCTCAGCATCACTCTCTCTCCCCAGGCTGAGAGAAAGTCAGTCTAGGACATCTGCGGGAAGGCGGTGAACCCCTTATTGAGGGCTTGAATATTGCTGTTTCTGATGGATGCTCAAGTAGATGACGCTTCTCAGCAGCGAATGGCCTGCCAAATGCCATCCCTTCCCCAAGCCCAAGATGGAAGGGCAGGAAGCATTCTACCACAGTGAATGGACAAAGCTAGCAAATCTGGGGGATGGCCCAAGAGGTCACACTAGGGGAGGGTCATCAGTAGGGTGACCATGCAAACTGGTTCACCGGGAACAGAATCAGCTGACACTGTTATCCCAGTGTAATTATTAAACTCACCCCGCTTTGCTCTCAAAAGTGCCCTGGTTTGATTGGTAAATTACACAGCCACCCTCAACATCAGGCAATTTTGCAAATGGGTTGGTCGGAAGGCTCGTAAGCAACAGCATCTGGTTGCTTGGTACAAACAGAAGTTTAAGGTTTGGCAGATACGCTAGAGAAGATCTGGCAGAAGCAGACGGCAGGAACAATTAGCAAAGGGAACTGTGCCTGACCTTGGGCTCTGGTGGGTTTAATTCTAACAGGGGATGACCTGGGTTGGCTGGTCAGTCTGGGCCAAGCAGGACTTCACTTTCAGTCTCTCCACCCAAAAGGAGACTTTCAGAGACAGCATGTCTTTCCTCTTGTTGAAATCTCAAATCTAGATTAACAAGCCTAGCAAAGTGTACGCACAGAGAAGAAAGGGTTACAATGTGTCGCCAGATGGGCTGTGGGAGAAGGGGACATGCATGAGTGCCAGCATTGGCATAGGCCATGTGCCACAATCCCATTCAACACCACCTTGCATGGCTACAGGGACCCTGCACAATATCCCATTTGTCTTCCTTCCTGGTTGAGGTCTTGTTTCTGTCAAGATGAAGTATGTATTTGTGTTGCATGAAATGTCACTGACTGTGGGCAAAACCAGGACCAACCCATACACAAGGAATGATGATGCTCTGATGACACACACAGCTCCCACATCTGCAGAGGCTGTCCTTGATGCGTTTTCTTTTCTCAGCATTGAACTTGCTCTTGAGAAGAATTTAACTCAAAAGGCACCTGACAGACAGTACCCCCCGTGGCCTGAGTTTGTCAGATGAACACATTCTCAAGCTGATTTGCCAAGTAATCTGGGGACACACACGCCCCATTCCCCAGAGGCAGGGCCAAGACTTAAAAGGTCAGAGGTGGCTATAAGTTTCACCTGGTGGCCTCACATGAAGTTTAATCAAGCTATGAAATGCTCAGTGTCCAGTGTTTAAGGACTCTTTCTGCCTTGTATGTGTGTGTCTGTGTGTATACGTGTAAACTAAAACTTCAAAGCTATTTGTTTTTTTATGTAAGATTAGCCATCATGCAAAACTTACTGGTCAAGCAGTTAATAAAATACACATATCCCATGGAAGGGTTTTGTACATTTCAGTCCTTGCAGATAACAAAGCAATGATTAAACCCGGCATGGTCCTGAGAGTGATTTCCTTTGCTTCCAAAAGCTGCCAGTCCTGCCAGCATTTGGGGGGCTCATGTGTTATAAATTCTTGAAGCTCTTTTAGCTGCAGTTTGGGCATCGGGTGACTCTTCTCCCTCTTCTTCGGTTCGCTTGTGTTTTAAAAACAAGTCAGACTTCAAGAAGCGGCTGTAGCTGTCATACTTCATGAGGTTGAAGATCTAAGAGGAAAGAGAAAAAGAGTCTGAAAGGTGAGGCCCATCGGGCCGTGAAGCAGCCTATCAAATATTTATTAAATGCCTATTGTTGCCAAAGAATGCAAATACATGCGAGACACACTCAAAGAAAGAGAAAGTACCATGTCTCCCCAAAAGTAAGGCCAGGTCTTATATTAATTTTTGCTCCAAAAGACGCATTAGGGCTTATGTTCAGTGGATGTCATCCTGAAAAATCATGCTTATTTTTTGGTTAGGTCTTATTTTCAGGGAAACATGGGAAGTCATGGCCTAGACAAGGAGGATTTCCTGGATGTTCCTGGCCTTTATGAAATAATCTCAGTGGAATATAATAGCTTAGAGAGTCACATGAACAAATCTATCTTTATTTTCCACAGAAGTATAGATTTGCACAATGCTGATTCACACCCTTGTGTCAAGAGGTCCTTTAAGAATCTCCACTTTATTTGGGTAGATACAGGGATGTGTTTCTCCAGGAACCTGAGAAAGTGAAATAGAAACCAGTCCTGTATAAACGGGGATGTTGTAAAGGCCACATCATGTCCGATTATGCTAATATTAAGACCCCCAGAAGTCTGGCATCCAAGATCTCAAACCTATGCTAAGAAACAAAATGGAGCTGATTCAATGCAGGACAGAGAAGAGAAAATACAGTCTTAGCCCGGAGAGGCTTCAGGAACAGGGCCCTAATTAAAGAAATAGCAATTGGCTACAGAATGCAAACTCACACAGGCTCAGGAGCACTTCTCTGGGAAAGAAAGGAGTCTAAGGTGTGCTCGTCAGGTGCAAGAGGAAGACCCCCGGACGGAGCCGAAGTCCTCTGGATTAGAGATCTGCCACCTGCCACACCGCAGGTCTTCAAAGAGTTGTCCCCTCTCCTAGCCACAGTCCCTATTCCCAGCGTCCCCTTTCTCCCACTCCTACCTGACCCTATGCCACCCTCCTCCTTTGCCCTACAAAAGGGGCGAGGAAAGGAGAAGCAAAAAGGAAAGCATTTTCTGCTGTCGATGGGTACAGCCTCTTGAGAAATCTCTCTTTATCTCTCTCTCAGACCTTGTGACTGAACTTTCAGGACGTTCTGCAGACTGAAAATCCACACTGCACCTGGTGCCTTCACCTACTGCACTACCATGGGCTCAATGCGTGGAAAGTTCCAGAAGTATCTAAAATGTCACTCACTGCCAGGCGGAGTTATCAAGTGGGTGGTAAAACCCTGACATCTTTTAAATCTGTCCTTTCCCAACACGCACACCAACTATTTTGTAAATTAAATGTCTGATGGAGTCTAAAGACTCAGAATGTCTGCCCGAGGGACGGGAGAACTGAAGCCTTCTGTTTCACACCTTCATTTACCCAAGACGGCTTCAACCATAGGAGAGCTGCCTCAATCATTTTGCTATCAGCAGAGTCCACAACCCAGGGAAAGATTTAGGACTTCGGGTTTTCTTTCAATTCTTAAACTACTGCCTGCCCTTCCCTGAGCGCCCTCCCAGTCTTGCCCAAGATCTCCAACTGCTCAGAAAGGCCAGGCCTCCCTAAACCCCCAGCAGTTATCTATTTTGTGGCAATCTTGTCATCCTAGACCAATGTGCTAAGATTTGGAGAAACCATTCATTAAAAAAAAAAAAAAAAGTCTCAGAAAATACAAAAATCATTGTCAGGGGATGAGGCATGCCATTATCATTCCATGGCCTTCCACGAATGTGCCAAGCAGGTGTCACCATCCCTCACCACCTGCATGATTCAGCCCTTCCAGGCACGAGAGCCCCACAGGGAACTTTGAGATGCCCGCCTAGTTCCCAGTCTGCAACGGATGCTCAGAGAGTGACTAATGGAGCCATGTCTGTGATGCCCCCCCCGGCACCCAGCCCTCCCACACCAGGTCCACAGCAGATGGGACCCACCACTACCAGCAGGATGCGGTTCGACCCAGGCTTCTCGTCGGAAGCCTCTGTGCGTGGGAGTGGAACATCCTGTTTGCCTGTAGTGGCTCTGAGGCTCACACTTCAAAGAGGAGAAGAAAAAAGGCCAGGGCTGGAGGCACCCGGGCCAGAGGAGGCGGGGGAGGGAGGGGAAGGCTGGGGAGCCGCTCAGGGGCTGGCAGAACCCTCTCAGCCTCCAGAAGATCCCAAGAGATGCTCCTTCCTGGTGCCAGCGAGCTCGAGGGGAGGGAGCTATGAACACTTTTAACAGGAGCCTAAGGGCCACTCCCTGTGTGGGCAGGTGTGAGGTGCCGTGCAGTCCTTCAGCCTGGGGCACCCTTCTCCAGCAGCCCGCACTTCCTAATGCATCTTCTGATGCTGCGGAGTCCCCCGGTGGCAGCTGTAGCCATCAGGCCCGGACCGATTTTCAAAAGAAAAGGAATGGCGCGCTCAATGGCCTTAATTTCTGGGGCTGTGAGCTGCCTGATATCCACTGGCAAAGGGTCTCCTGGGCACTGGTCTAGGAGCACATGGTGATAGGGTGTTCCTGTCACAGGGTCCCTGTGGGGAGATGCTCAGTGAAGATGACTTAGAGGATAGAGAACAGTCCTAAAAATCTCTTCCAAGAAAGTGGCCAAAGATAGTGGACCCAGCTGCTGCCCACTGCCTTATTGATCACAGGGCAAATGGCCATGACTGGGGTCCAATAAGTGTTCATCCAGGGAAAGAACAGAAGCCACCCAACATGCAACAACAGAAGGCTGGAGAAATGAATCAGGGTAGTACCAACGTGCCGCAAGTGCCTTCTGCCCATGTGTCAGGCAGCAGTTAATCCTCATTTCACCCTCACCAGAACCCTACAAGAACCCTGATTACACAGAAGAATGGTTGGTGTATCAGCCAGCTCGGGCTGCCATAACAAGTACCACAGACTAGTGCTTAAAACAACAGATATGTCTTCCCTCACAGTTCTGGAGGCTGGAAGCCCAAGATCAAGATGTCCGCAGGGTGGGTTTCTTCTGAGGCTTGTGGATGGCTGTCTTCCCCACAGTGTCCCCACGTGGTCTTTCTTCTGTGTATGTCTGTGTCCTAATCTCCTCTTCTTTAAGGACACCATATTGGATTAGGGCCCACTCCAATGACCTCATTTAATGTTAAATACCTATTTAGAGACCCTCTCTCCAAACACAGTCACATTCTGAGTTACTGGGGCTTAGGACTCCAACATATGAATTGGGGCTGGGGTGAGTGGGTAAGCGATTCAGCCCGGAACAGAAAGAGACAAGCAGGATAGAAACGTTGGCAGTTTAGCTCCGAAGGCCGCACTCCTAACCATTAAGCTATATTGTCCTTCGTATGCAGACCAACAGCCAGTCATTAAACATGCAGTCTGCAAAAGGAGTTCAGCATGGAAAAACGTACGTGAACATTAAATGACTAAACACTCAACATTTAAAATGCACTGAATCTAAAGACAATGATTCCAAATATATTCTTTAAGAGTGTGTGTGTGTGTATAAATGGAAACCAAATGTCTCCAAAGGTCAGTGTGGTGGATTGAACAGTATCCCCCTAAACTTATGTCCACCTGGAACCTAAGAACGTGACCTTATTTGGAAATAGGGTTAGCTGAAGACCTTGAGATGACATCATCTGGGAGTTAGGGTGGGTCCACCCAAGATCCAAGGAATAGTGTCCTCATAAGAAAAGGAGACAGACACAGACACAGGGAGAAGAAGGTGATGACCAGACGCAGGCAGAGATTGGAGTCATGTAGCTACGAGCCGAGGAACGCAGCAGCCACCAGAAGCTACAGGCAGAGGCAAAGAAGGATTCTTCCTTAGAGCCTGAGCAGAGCCGTTTTGACACCTTGATTTCAGATTTCTGGCCTCCTGAGCTGTGACAGAAAACATTTCTGTTGTTTTAACACATTGCGTATGGCGGGGTTTAAATCCCTCGTGAAGATTCTCGTGATCCGTACGCAACGTGTTAAGCACTCAGTTTGTGATCATTTGTTATGACAGCGCTTGGAAACTAACACAGTTGGCTTATTGATCTCAGCTCACTCCTACCTGAGCACAGAAAATGAGACGGTTTCTACAAAACCAGGACTCCTTGATGGGGAGAATTGGCTTCAGTGGGGCTGGACTGTGACTGTCACCTGACCAACATGCCTCACGTTGTCTGGAGGGAAGAAGAAAGAAGAAGATGGAAACAAATCTGGGGTGGGGCTCCAGGTGGGCAGAAGCCTCTGAGCAGAGCTGTAAGGCAGCCGGTCCTTCCCAGAGTGAGGCCACCGATGAGGCAGAAAACTCAAGCTGGCAGCTCAGTTGAATTCCATACCTTCTCTTTTTTTTGGCCAAGACAGCTGTGGCTCAGCAGGTTTCGGGGCTTGGCAGCCCCACATCTGTGAGCTGCATGCCTGGATTGTACACGGTTTGGCATCGTTGCCTTGGGAGCCAGTCCTGCAGGCAGCTGGAGGTGGGACTCTTGGGAAGAAAGGTGAAAGGAGCCTTCCTGCCATGTGCAGCTACACAGGGTCATTACACAGCCAAGACGCCACCCCCCACTCTCCCCCGCCCCCAGCCCCCATCTCCGGATCCCAGACAGTGACTGATGGGGTTCTGCCTTTCTGCAAGGGAAAATCTGCATGTGGTGCTCCAACTTATTAAGAAGAATGTTCCGAGACTGCTGCTCCAGGAAAGGGCGCCCTCCCTGAACCATGCTCATCCCTGCAGAAAATGAGAAGCACAACTAGCTTTGAAGACCCCTCCACACTCTCTCAATTAAGCGCATTTCAAGCCTAATAAATCTTTTAACACTTCTCAGAAGACAAGGACGTTAAAAGAACTAAACTAAACATACATCTTCCCTTCTCTTCAAAACCCTCCGCCATGCTATTTCAACTGGGGACAAGGAGGGAAATTAAATCCTTTAATGCAAGTTTTATTAACGGGACTTCATATTTGCTTCAAGAACTGGGTTTAGTTTTTATACGAAAATTGCTAAAAGTAGGTGGAAAGCACTCCCATTTTTGCGCCGCAGTTCTAGAATGTGTTCTCCTCACACACCTAGACCACAGGCATGCGTTCATACCCACACAGACAGACAGAAAATGCGAAGAAAGGAAGTCCCTCGCCCTCCAGCCCTCCAGCCCTCAAGCTACGACATGACGACAGAACCTGTTGGGAAAGGACACCAACCGGGACATCCCCCGCTAGAGTTGAAAACCATCTCCCTCTCTTCCAAAGTGGGAATGGGGTGTATCCAGGAAAGGGTCTGAGGGCAGCTGGCAGAGAGCAGGTGAGAAGACAAAATAGCTTAGGTCAGCCCTTGTCCCAAAGCGCCAGGGTGGGCCACCGGAAGTTTCTGTTGCCCTGGACAGTGCCCCTGCTTCCTGGACGGGCCCACCAGAGATGGACGATGTCACAGGGTGGGATCAGAACTCCAGAAAGAGGCCAGACATGGACAGAGGCAGAGAACCCTGCTTGGGGTGAAATCCCCTCACTGGCCAATGGGCCCTGTGCTGTCAAGTGGGTGGTGGCAATTTGTCTACTTCTTCCTGGAGTTCATTATACTCCAATCCAAAGCCTGAATGACATGCTTTCTACACAGGGTGAAGGTATTTTATGTTTGTCTTTTGCCATCAGGAGAGTTACATGTTATTCTGGCTCTCATCCCCTCCCCCCTTCTATATCTAAACACCATTATAAAGTTAAAAAATTTTTTTCAAATACTGTCTTTCCCACCCCACCTCTCATAAGGCAAACAGCTGTGGTAGAAATGGGGAGCCAACTTTCCTTCCATTTGAACAAAGACCGACGACGACTTGCCCTTTCTGGCTTTATACGCGTATGTTGGAAAATGCTGGTTTCTGGGCTGGACTGGATCTTTGGGAACGAATGTCAGCTGGCATCCACAAGACAGAGGCATCCAGAATTCCCAGTTCCAGCCACCACTGCAGACTTGGAGAAACATGGGGTTGGGGGAGGGACTTGAGCCTCAAATGACCCAGGAGGCATGGCAGCCCCTCCCCCAGCTCTGGGTCCTCACCAGCTGGTCCAACCCTTCTTATCGATGTCTAAAAAGGAAGTGTTTCTCACTCTTGGTTCTGGGGAAATTCAAAGAAACAACACTGCCGAAAAGGGGCCCAATGCATAGCTCCTTTCTCTGTGAAGGATGTGGCTGGGAGCTCTGACATCTCACTGAAGTCTTTTAAATTGTTTTTTTTTTAAGCATCAGAGGTCGAAGGCTTCCTTTTCAGTGGAGAAGGCCACCTCCACTCTACCTCCCCAGACCAGACTTAGCACAAACCCCGAAGCCTGGGTAAGGGCGTCCTGGCAATATTGGCAATCTGCTTTAAGTGTAGGCATTGGGATCCCTAAGAGTCAAGGGAGAAGAATGAGCTCCCTGCTCCGCCTCAAACCTGCTGCCTTCTCTTTTCTCCTCCGAGACAGCAAAGATCGCAAGTTGCTGTTTGCAATGACCTCGACCCTTCCATCTTCTCCAATCTCCTTACTATCCTACTCAAACCAGAGGCTTCAGAGCAAAAAAGCTGTGTAAACGGACACTGAGAAACTTGTAGGAGCAGAATTTTGTTTTAAATTTTTCATGTGACACAACTGCAGGCCACGGGGAAGATTTCAGTGTTCCATTCTGAAACTGGCAGGCGAGGGTCTGGAAGGACACATGGCCACAGGGCGTTGCCCCCAGGGCCTGGGGGCTTTCACTTTTTACTTCACACTCTGCTGGGTTGTGTGAATTTTCTTTTCTTCCTCTTAACAATGAACACGTAGTAACTGGACCATTAAAAATACTTTTTAAGGCTAACTTGTCCAGAAGCCTGAGGAACTCAGCAATAGGGTGTACTCACAGCTCCTGCTGGCATAGCGGGTTCCTGGGTGGGTCTTCCTCCCCAGAGTCCCGAGCCATGTGGGTGGGCAGGACACATGTGTTCCAGCCACTAAGCTGGCAAGGCCAGGAGAGACTGACATTGTCATTTCTTGTACAAAGCAAGCATGTGAGGCCGCTGTGACTGGGTTGATCCCTCCATGTTGCGGCTGACTCTCATAGCCTTGGTAACTGCTGGGAATGTTCTAGAATTAGCCAGGGCTGGAGGGGCAGGAGAACATGACTGAGCAAGGGAGATGAACGTGGAAAAGAAGGAGACGAGAGTGGTGGTTGGTATTTAAATGCCAAAAACAATGCTGCCTGTAGCAGAGTCTATGAAAGGAAAATGGGGACACAGTCTGGAAGGGTGACAGGAAGAACAAATACTGATGCCTCATGTCAGGAAGGGTTCTTACAGCCTGGTGGATCGGTAGGAAGAGTCTGGCTAAACCAGAAGCCCTGGACTCATGCTGTTTCCCCCTCCCAGCTCTGCTACCTCGGGCTGGTCATGTCACCTTCCCATCTAGTGAACGCTCTCACTTGTAAACTGAGGTGCCAGGTCCTACCTTCCCCAGGGCTACTTGAGAGTCATGGAGATGTACCTGCAAAGCATTGTGAAGAGATTCCTTCTTAATGTTTTCCCAGAATTCACTGTAGTGTAGAAAACTGACATACACATTATTTGCTGCTTTTCAGGTGGGGACCTGAGATTCAGCGAAGGTAAGGCTCGTGAAAGCTGCTACATTTTTGGAAGCCACATTAAGCCAGGGTTTCTCAACCTTGGTACCACTGTCATTTTGGACCAGATAATTCTGTGTTGTGTGGGGCTGACCTGAACATTGTAGGATTTTGGCAGCATCCTGGCCTCTATCCACTAGCTGCCAGCAGCACTCCCACCCCAGTTGTGACGACCAGAAATGTCTCCAGACACTGCCCAATGTCCCCTGGGGTGCAATAGCCCCTTCCCCCATTAAGAACCACTGCATTAAGCCAAAGTTCATCTTCCTGTTACCCGTGAAGGACGCACACAGTTAACCTTTATGGCCAGCGCACTAGGCATTGCACAGATATGACTGCATTTTATCCTCACAACCACCTTATCATAACCCGTACTTCACGAACAAGGAAACTGAGGCACAGAAAGGGACTGCATCTTGCCCAAAGTTTCA
Source organism: Rhinolophus sinicus (assembly GCF_057876585.1). Lineage (NCBI taxonomy): Eukaryota > Metazoa > Chordata > Mammalia > Chiroptera > Rhinolophidae > Rhinolophus > Rhinolophus sinicus. The sequence goes on along the minus strand of NC_142515.1, from coordinate 9,753,852 downwards.
CAGCTACTACACTCTAGAGTCAAAGAACAGGAGGAAAAGCCAGGTGTAAGGAAGTGAGGTTGTGGGTACCAGAGAGCGAGTTTTTCCCATCCGGGCACTGGAGGTTTGTGACGACTCCCCTGCATAGCTCCAGGAGGCAGCAGAGTTTGCCAAAAGCCCCATGTTACAGATGAGGATACGGAAGCCACACCAAAGAAAAGGACGCACCTGGGGTCAGACGGAGGCAAGACTGGAACACGAGTTCCCACTTCCCCCTCCTGCTATCCTAACATACAGTGACAGTGAATCTGAGTCCAGGAACTGATGGGCAGGGCGGGGTAAGGGAGGGGGCAGGGGGCAGGCCATCCGGGGACAGATGGAGCCATGGTCAGGAAGCCGAGGGTTCGCAGCTGACTTTCTAGTAACAGAGATGGCTCTGTACCAAGTCATACGCATTCTCTCGCCCAACTGGTGAGGGACAGGCACAGCCGGAGCTGGGGAGCAGAGCCAAGGTGCCGAGCTATCAAGAGAATCAAACCTTATTATCCTAACTGGCACATTCTGTAAGTAGTCACCATTCAACATCCTTGAAATTAAACCAGGTAGCACGGCGTTGGGCCCTAGGCCCGGCCAGTCCTTCTGCACTTAGTTACCACCTTCATCACTCTCTGCACTCCAGCCACTGACCTCCCACAACACACCCAGCAGACCGGCCCCAGGGCCTTTGCACTGCCGTTGCTTCTCCCTGGAAAGTTCTGCCCTCAAGTCTTCTCACCTGGAGACCCCTTACCACTCAGGTCTCAGTCACCTCTTCAGGGAGCCCTCTCTGGCTACTAGACCCAAAGGTAGCCCCTGTCAGTAGCTCTTAGACCATCAACACTTTCATTTCCTTCTTAGCATTTATCTTTTTCTGTCTACATGGTCGGAGGGGTATGGAATTCCTCGCTGCAAACACAACTCCTAGCACAGTCCTTTGTACATAGTAGGCCCTCCATCAATGTTTGTAGCATAAAGCAATGAATGAAAGAACAAATCCACACACTAGCAAACCAACCAGAACTGAAATAGACCACCCAGGAGTGGATTTTTTAAAGGAAAAATAAAAAAACAGACACTGCAAAGTATCGTAATTGAAGAAAACAACTTTTTGTAAGGTCACCTGCTCCCTTCTGCTTCCCACAACTTAAATTAATCCAACAGCCCACCTTTGACTCTAGGCTAAAGCACCAGAGAGATGCCCACAGCTCTACCCACCTCGCCTGGTTTTGCCAGCACGTGTTGGCAACTGGACCATGTCAGCAGCGCCAAAGTAAATCAGAGAATGATCTATCCATGCACATGAGTTTTCCAAATGATAGAATTATAAACTTCTCATGCGATATCGTTTTGATGAAATGCTTATTAAAACGCCTAACACAGTCTTCATAGAATGCACTGAGCACGATTTCAGTTTTGCTTGGTGCTTTGGGGTCATTAGGATCACTAGCCATGTCACCACCTCGTAGCACAGGGATGCACCCCAGTGTGGTGTGTGGGCTGTGGGTCCCCATGCTCGGTGGTTCCACATTACTGTGCTGTCGCTTGACTATCATTTTTCTCTCTCTTCACTGACTGTTAGTTATCACTTCTTGCCACCACTCACTCCACAGCCTCCACCAGCACTTCAAATCCATTGTGACCTGAAACCACAGAACCTGTTAGAACTGAGTGTAAACTAAGAATTAATAGGACCTGAAGACCCAAGACGCTTTCCTCTAAATAAGAAGCATGGATGTCAGCTCATCTCCTCCAATGCTCAGGGACGATTACCCCATTCTTCTAGGTTCCGACTGTGCCGCCACAGTTCACACTGCCCTATCAGCCGCCTCCAGGGCAGAGAGCACTGCCCGTTGACAAGGGGCTGAGGCCACGTGAACTTTTCCTTCATGGGGCCTGTGAGAGCTCAGAGGCTGCCTGTTCAGACAGCTCTGCCATAGAGCCAGCAGGCTCAGTGAAGTCAAATCAAAGCTGCTGAGGAGGTTTCTTAAAGTTACGTGAAATCTTGTGGCTCCAAACATGTTCCCCTCAGCCTCAAACTCCTTCACTAGGAAAACCGGGCTCTTATGGGGGCCTTTTGGGAGCAGAGAACCACAGACTGCACTGAGTACACATTTTGGTGGTTACCAGCAGGGCCCTCAAGAGGCAGTTTTCTGAAGAGAAACAGAACCCAGAGGCCCTTCCCAGGGACTCACTGTGGAATCAGCTCAGATTCCAAATACCAGTTTTCACTCAATTATGCCTTAGGAGGATAGTGCCTCTTTCTCTCTCTCTCAAATCAATAACTTTCAACAACAGGGTAAAAAGTACTTTCTTTAAACAGTTTGAGCTGCATTGTGCTGCATTTGTTATATGTACGTGCACATACATATTTATAGCACAAAAATGAAGGAAAGTCTCGAGATCAAATGTTCCTTGGTCATCATCTCTAGGCATGGAATTATGAATTTTGTCTATATTTTGGTTTCCCAAGTTGCTTTTATGTAGCATGGATAACTTTTACAGTTAGGTAGACAAAAGTGATTTTAAAAATATTTTTCTTTGTCACTAAAAAAAAATAAATATTTCTCTGTCCTTTGTGTTTCCTCCTTTCTGCACCAGCTAAACCTCCCGACGTGTGAATCTAGTGAGGTAAGCCCGTAACACCGAGGTCCACTCCATTTTGAGGTGTCACAGGCCTAACTGCAGGACAGCTGTGTCCTTGGGAGCCCGAGGTCCCAGCACATGGTGCGCTGTCAGCCTGTCTCATTCCTCGCCCCCACCTTGGCGTGTACGGTCCTGGAAAATGGGACTGCTTGTATGCACCTGGCCTTTCCAACGCCTCTGCTCCAGCTGGACTCACGGGGCTCGGACGAGCAGAGACAGCTGTCCAGGCTGTGAGTGTGGCAGAGAGAACGTGGTCTTTGAAGGCAGGTGGATGAGAGTGAGTCGGCCTCCAGTACTTCCTACTCCCTGTGTAACATGGTGCTAACAAACCACTTGGTTTCCCCGACTCTTGCTTTCTCATCATCAAAATGGGAGTAACACTCACGGGAGATGAAATGAGATACTACATGCCAAGTGGGCATCAGTCACAGATGGGCAACCCCTGAATAGTATTATTGAAAACACCTAGAACACAATTAGCTTCGGTGCAGGTTCTCAACCCTGGCTATGCATTAAAGTACAATAGGAAATTTTAAAAGACTCTGAGGTCCAGGTGGGGCAGACATCCCCATGTGGCTGCCGCCATGAAAATGTCCTTCTGACCATACATTCCACTTCTTTCCCTCCACAAATCCACATCCACGGCATCCTTCCCATTGTCTCAAAATCACCACCTCCAGGAGGCCCTCCGCAAGTCACCCATGCTAACCAGGGTGCCTTGACTCAACACCCAAATTTGATTCAGGATTCATATGGAATTTGCACTTGCCACCGTGTCCACTGGAAAACATTCTTAAACTACTTCTCCTATTTGTATTCTTCTACCTGTGTATTTGTTTTGTCTGGGATGCTGAGCAAAGATGAGGCTTCCTGCATGCTGGGACACGCTCTGGACTCTGTGCACATTCCAAGTGGTTAAAAAAAGGCCAACCTCTCCCGTGGGCCAGTGATTCTCCAAGTGTGGTCCCAGACCTGCAGCATCCCCACCACCTGGAACTGTGTTGGGAAGGCAAAGTCTCAGCTCGCCTGGGGACCATCAGATCTGACAGTTACCTCTGGGGCTGGGGCCCAGTATCCGCTTTAACAACTCCTCCAGGTGGTGCTGGGCTGGCTCCCCTCTGAGGATTGCTGAATGAAGCTGAAAGCTAGTGTCCACCCATGTGCCAAGTGAGGCCTTCGCTTCCTCCGTAAGGATAGCGCCAGCAAAAGTTTGAAATCAGTCTGTGTGCCACTGTCTGCAAGTGTGTGTGTGACATCTCAGAAGAATGGAGCACACTGTGGATAATCACGTCGGCAAAGTCGTGTCTAAAAGAAATATCTCTGGAACGCACTTTCATCCCTTTGCCTATTACCACCAAAATTTGCCAGAAAACTGCAGTTTGCCCCTTATAGGTCCGTTTTTTTAAACCTAATTTTTCCTCTTTAAGTGGAATGTGTATGCTGCCAGATGTTGACCTTTTCGTTATGACTCAGGGGTCTCATTACGAACCAGGTTATGGTATTGGGCCACCAGCGGTAGGTGGCGATGTTTGTGTATTTGCACAAAAACAACCCCAGGTTCCTTGCCACTTTGAATCCTTATCTTTGCTTTCCAGAATTTTATGTCAGCTCCTACCTTCAGCAGTTAGCACATGTTGCTTCTTCAGTGTGGGTTCCTCAAATGGCCCCAGCCTCCCTTCTAACATGGGTTGAGAAGACAGATAACCTTGCTGGTTCAAACTGTGTGTAGATCAAGAGTAAACAGACCTAAGGGAGCGTACTGTGGGTCAAACCTTCCAGTCCTCTGTCTTTTACCAACCATGTCTCCTCACTGGGCCTCAGCCTGCCCAGCTGGATGGGGCGGCTTCTAGGGTGTCTCACATGTAATGTTTCACTGCATTCTTCCAGGCTGGGGATAAATGCTGGGTTCAAATCAAGGTGCAGGTAAGGAAGTCAGGTTACCTGGTCCTGGAGTTTTTGGAACATCAGTGGGTGCGGTTCTTCCAGAATCTTCTCGTTGAGCCGGGACTGCCCCTCGACATTGACTTGTGACGAGGCCTTGCTGGACAGAAAGGTCATGTAGATCTCCTTTGCCTTTTCCTGCATCTGTGGGAGATACAGGGAGCTTGTCCGTCATCTGCGAGCTCAGCCCTTCCCGGCCTGAGCCCAGCTCTCTGCTGTGTCCAGGCCTGGGGGCTCTGGCTGCTGCTCCAGAGCTAAGCTCCATCTGGGGACACTCATGGTCAGCCCAGCCCCCACCCCGCCCCTTCCATGTACCTGCAGCCACATCTCCTGTCACAGAACTGCTACATTAGCCATTCAGAAACGATGACGGAAAGACTCCTGGCCCAGAGTGAGTGACATTCGGTACCATTTGGGACCACCCTATGAATTCTCCAAATTAAAGGTTCATAGAAATAGTATTCAGTCCTAAAAAGGAATGAAGCCCTCATACATGCTACACGGATGAACATGGAAAATGCTACGCTAATTAAAAGAAACCAGACAGTAAAGGCCACATATTACATGGTTCCATTCATGTGAAATATCCAGAATATGCAAACCCAGAGAGACAGAAAATGAGTGTTGCTTGGGGCTGGGGGAGGGGAAAATGGGAGTAACTGCTTCATGGGTCAGGGGTTTCTGTTGGGGATGGTGAGAAATTCAGTAACTAGATAGTGGTGATGGCTGTATAACACTATGAATGTACTTAAGGCCACTGAACTATACACTTTAAAATGGTAAAAACGAGAACACTTAAAACGGTTAAAATTCATTATGTGTATTTTATCACAATAAACTGTGCATACATATCCCAACCAGTTATTAAGCACGTATTATGCTCCAGGTACATGCCAGGGGTTTTACAGCCATGGTCCGTTTTCTTTATCCCATGAGCATCCAAGCAAAGTCCATTTTCCTGTTAGTGCCACTTCCCTGATGAGGACGTGGAGGCTAGGAGAGGAGACATGGCTTATTCAGGAGCCTGTGGGGAGACTTAGGACTGAGTGGCTCCAAAGCCTTGCGTCTCTGCTCAGTTCCACACCTGCGAGATACATTATCTCCTCCAGGTTGTGTGGTTTGTCAGCCTCCCAGGACTGGGTGTTTTTTTCCAGGTAACAAGATATGAGTGTGAGCAAAAGAGAGAAGAGTGGCTGCCCATCTGAGTCCTGAGAGCAGTCCTGCTGGAAAGCGTCGGCCCTAAGTAGGTACCGGCCCTTGAAAGCTTTGTAAGCAGAGTTGGAAAGGTGTGCACATCTGTGCTTCCAAAAACACTGAAAACCAACCTTGGTGGATTCAGGAACATGCTTGCGGCAAGTGCTTTGTCTTAAACACAGCCTGCCTCCTTGCTGGGGCTGCAGAAGGGAGCCTGGTCCCCTGATGGTTCTATTTTCTCTTAGAGAAAGGAGACTTCCTGTACTCACACCTCCCAGCAGCAAAGATGGGGGCTGTTTCTCTAAACATTAAGTCTTAAACTATTACCTCACCGTAAAGAGCAAGCCAGATGATAAATGCCTCTGAAATGCAACCGCAGAGCTATGACTCGTGGGGGGAGTCAGGGGGCTTAGAGGCCTGGAAAGCTGCCATTCTCCCCCAGAGAGTCCACCTGGGGCTCCACACATGCTGCAGAGCTTGGCTTAAGAAATCCCAGGCTCTGAAAACCTTTGGCCTTATGGAAAATACCAGAAGACTTCAATACCTGGTGCTTGGAAGGAGGGGAAAAGCAGTCCTTTAACTTATTTTGTTTCCAAGGCCTAGTTGACAAAAGTCCCTATAAGATCAAGGCCTGGCCATCTCCTGTCCCCCAGAAAGACTGTCCAAGTGGAGGTCGACACCCAAGGCCATGGTATCGGCTCTTGATCGACTAGCGACACAAACGATTAATCAATGCCACGTTCAAAGACACACAAGTAGCGTCTTAAGATAAATACGGCTATTCCAAGGGACAAGTCTGGAGACCATCATGGAGGCCCAGGTGGGTCTGCTTGCCTCTCAAAGACCCACGAAGCCACGAGCTTCCCTCCCACCACCCACATTCTGTGGAAGGAATATTGTTGGAAAACCACTTCCTGTTTTAATACTTTATAAAACTATCAACCAGTCAGATTAGCAAACTCCCCATAGAGCTCTGGAGGCAGAAATCACTTCAGGCATCCCCTCCTCCATGAACACACACACACACACACACACACACACACACACACACACACACACACACGGCTTCCAGATGAATCCAGGCTGTCTCGGTTCTTTCTGAAAAGGAGAAGTGTAATGAGTAGCTTGAAGCTTAAAGGGGGATGGGAGGGGCCAGGAGGACAGGAAGCAGGTCCTGGGGAGCCTGCTCTGGCTGTCTCAGCCCTACTTGCATGGCCCCAGCCACCCCTCCTGAGTTCGGTCAGGGAACGGGGTGGGGTCCCCGAGGCACCCCATCTTTGACTGACCACGCACAGGGGAATGTCTTCAGCAGCAGAACTTATCTGGGCTGGGGTAGGAAGCGTGACTGAAAAGGGAAACCCTGAGACTGCCGACCGACCACAAGCTGGTCACGGGAAGGCCTGGTGTCCACGCTGAGAACACTCAACAAAAAAGAAGAACCGGGTCTTTCGAGTTATTTTAGTAGATTTTTCCAGTTAACTCTCAGTTAACTCTATTCTGGCTCCTGTCAGGATAGGAACAGAAAGAACATCCCCCCGCTGGTGGAGGCACCCAGGTCTGTGACTCTGGCTGTGACCTGGAAGGATGGCCGGCTTCTGTTCTCCACCCTCCTGTGGAGGGTCAATGTACTGACATCCCACCCTGCCCCAGAAGGTTCTGGAAAAGGACCCCACCTAGGCCCACGTGGCGACTCCTGGCATCAACTTGAGGACTGTTTGTGGGAGCGTTTGCACCCACAGGAGCTCCCCCAGACACCTCCCCACGAGTCCGGGACCTTGCTACCAGCCTGGCATCAGCCATAACGACGCTCAGGCAGAAGTCACCACTCAACTGCTGCTTCCAGCCAGTGAATGTTTAGGGGAAGCAAATTCACTTGGATATCAGCTCCAGACACAGAAATCTACTCCGAAGAGCAGCAAACACGCCAGCCATCCAAAGCTCAGAAGAGCAGTATGTTCTGGTTCCTCTCCCTCATCCAATACCTGTGCTTAAACTTTTCCCATTGGGAAAATAGGACAAAACCTCCTTTTGCTCCACGCCCCCCTAGAGCTAACAACCTCCCCACCCCCTGATTTCTTATTGAAACATCACAAAAGAAAAGCTCGGGCTGTGTGTCTCCATTTTCTCCCTCCCACCCAGTTCTTAGCCCACTCAGTCTGGCTGCTGCCCACCGGCAGCCCCGCCTCCCCCCAGCTCACTGATGTCTTCCACGTGGTTAAGTCCCTCAGACCTTCCTCTGGACTGCTTTCCAGCCCTAGCCCTGCCCAGCACTGCTGCCTTCTCCGGATTCTCCAGTGCCTCTGTGTCTTGATCTGTCTCCTGTCCCTCTGTTCCCCTCCCCCATAAATTCTGGGGTTTCCCTTGGCTGGCTGCTATCCTCCATATGCTCTCCCCCAAGATTTCAGCCCAACTGCCCCCCAAGCTACTGACCACGTAGCCAACTGGTTTCTAAAAATGTGAGGTGTCCCACAGACACCTCAAATACCAAGGAAAGAAGTGGCCTCCTCCTGGCTGGTGGATCCTGCAGTCTCTATTCCAGGCAGCTGGGAAGAGGGATCCCCCAATACGTCCCTCATCCCCACACGCTGCCCTGTCACTGAATTCTGCTCACTTTGCTGCCCGTCACTCTGCCAGAGATGGACAGTGGGAAAAGACACATAAGAAAATGAAAACATCGAGCCACTACGTTTTCTAACATCAGCTTCAGATAGAGAATGAGGCAAAGAAAATATCAAGCAAATGATTCAAGAATATTTCCGAGAACTGGCTCAGGAAGTGGAAAGCAGTTGGAAGGACAGTGAGTGACTCCACAGAGAGCAAGAACAAATCTAAGCACCTGCAAGGTTGGGGAGGTGGTGCCAAGAGGAAACATCCCAAAATGGCAGGAACTCAGGGGCATCAGGTCACATCCAGAGTCACAGACCTGGGCATCGGGTCCCCTGATGGAAGACATGAGGAGGGCAGCAGAAACAAGCCCTTAGACCCCCAGGTCCCTGCTGCCCCAACCCTGGGCATTCAGGTGATCATGTCCCTCTCCCTCCCCTCTCCTTTTCCCTCTCCTGCTCCTCCTCTCTCCTCCAGACTGGAGTTTTCTACAGAAATTGACTCAGGGAAGCTGCTGAACTGAGGCACGAAGCCGGCCAAGGATAAGACGCTAAACAGTGTAAGGGCGAAGTGAAACTGTGCGTACAAACTCCCCAGCACATTTTTCCCAGTCCAGTTGACTAGAGACGTGTTTCATTTATAAACATAATATGGGGCTGTGGTCACCAGGAAGAGACTAGAGGGTTCTAGTCTGGAGAAAGCGAACAAATAAACAAACAAAGCAGAAAAAATTCAACAGAAGAGTTTAAAGATAAAGTTGAGATCTCCAAAGTAGGAACCAAAAGCCAAAGAGATGAAAACAACAGGAGGGGAAAAAAGATAAAATTAAGGGCTCGGTCCAGGAAAGGAGGCCCATCTCTGGAAAAGAGACCAGAGAAAATGAGAGGAAAGAAGTTACCAAACAATATTGATAATAAGAAGAAGAACATAAGAACATTTCCCAGAATTATAAATTTCCTGATTAAAAGGCTCTGTAAAATGCCCACAAAATGAATGAACCCCACCCCGTCCAAAGCTTCTAACTGTGCAGTTTTAGAATATTGGTGATGAAAAGTGGATCCTACACTATTAAAGAGAGAAAAAAAGAAAACAAAACAAAATAAATCAACTTACATATAAAATACCGATTATTAACAAAAACAGAAGACAATGAGACAGTGTCTTCAAGTCTCTGCAGGAGTTTCAACCTAGAATTCAATTCAGTTCTATGCTCTGTCACATTACCAATGAAGTGGAAGAGCAGGAATAAAATAACACTTTCATTCACCAAGATCTTTAAACATCTACCTGCTAGGTCCCCTTTCTCAAGAAGCTATTTCTGGCCATGCTCCACTAAAATGAGGAAATGACTCAGCATAGAGGAGGACCTGGGTCCAGGAAACAGGAGAAGGGCAAACGGAATGGCCAGTCGTGGCAAAGGAAGACCTGGGGACACCACAGTAGGAGCTGTGACCCGAGAGTCCCAGGAGGACTGTCCCCAGGTGAACCCCGAATGCAGAGAGGAGCTGAGAGGCTGAGCCTGTGCAACACCATATCGAAAATAAAAAAAGCAAGATGGTCCAAGGAGAAAAAAATGGAATTGTAGCGTCCTCTTCGGTTCAGCAACAAACAATAAACAATAACTATTTTCATAATGAAATGCAGTAGACAGGTATATAAGTAGGTGAAACCTCAGTTACAGTAAGAGGAAGTTGGCAGATACCATTTGAAAGTGATAAAGAAAGCAGAGAAGGAACAGAGGCGCAGGGCAGGCCATTGCCAGGCCCTAGACCACCCGAGCGGGGCCACACTCTGATCAGGTTGGGCCTGGAGCCAGCCAAGTCCACCGCGACAGGCAAAGCTGGGGAAGACACAGCCCAAATCAGAGGGAGAGCGAAATCTGGAGGGTGCTGAGAGATGAAGGGAATGAATCTTTCTTACTCCACCCACTTTGTGAAGTGAATGAATTTCACAGAAGCAGTATGTATTATTTTTGGATTTTTTTTTAAATAATAAAGAAGGTAGTGTTTTAGCCTTTTAGGAAAACCTTTGCTATTAATTTAAATAAGAATATCAAACACTCTAAAATCCTGGATCATGTTTTTGCAGTAAATAAAATAATAACAAAAATAATAACTATGCTAGACCCCTCCCCATAACTCTGTTAACTGTAGCACACAATAAAAATGTATTCGTGTTATTATATCTAATACCTTTGCAAGTCGTCAGAAACCTGGCACGTCCCACATCCCCGCTCCCACTCACAGTTTGGTCTTTACAAATCTGTATCAGCTGCCATATTCATTTCAGTCCTTGTCACATAGTAAACTGGCCCAGTGTGCTGAGGAACGAACGAATGCATGAATGAATGAATGAATGAATGAATGAATGAATGAATTCAGGGGTAGCCAAAGAATGAGCATCTTGTTGGAGCTTTTTCTGAGGTTTTATAAAACATAAACGGTGCTTTGTTTTAGAAGATAGTTATATCTCACGTGCTAATTCATGGGGAAGAGGCACTTCATAGAAAAATTTTAAACCATAAAGAAAGGACAAAGGGAGCGAACTGCCTTGAAAGCGGACTGCTGAATACGGACACCTGGAACGTACAACCAGCCCAGGAACTCCAAGGAGGGCGGCGTGGGGGGGCGTCATCCCCCAGGTTCCTAAAGCCCCAGCATTCCCACCATAAATGCACGGTGTGAACACCCTCCCAAATTAAGGGGCTGCTTTCCTGCCAAGGGGCGAATCACAAACCAGGGAGGACAGTGAAAACACACAGCAAGGTTCTACTGTTTGGAGCCTCTGAGAATATGATCTCCAACTGGATGGACTCATTACGGCTACCACTGTAGCGACAAGGTGAGAGGGAGGCCAGGACCTCATCCATGGTAGGTGCTCAGGTGTGAGCTGCCCTGAGTGGAAAGAACCGGAAGTATAGTGTGCCTGGCGCTGTTCCAGGCACTCAGATACAAAGATCTCAAACCTTATGGAGCCTGCACGACAGACGGAAAAGCAAACAATACTGTAGATAAATAAAGAAATTATACAAGTGTTCAGATTAAGCCAGTAAGTGCTATGGAAAGATTTGGCTGGATAATCCTTGTAAAAGAATGAAAGACAAACCAGCACAGGTCCTCTTAAAAATCACGGAGCCAAAAGTGAGGTTCGCATCAATCCCACAACTGCCTTAGTTCACTGTAGAGATAAACCCTCCACAGACTCCATGTTGGACCAAACACAGTAAGTCTGATTGTGCAATTCAGGGGGGCCGACGTCTCCCTGTGCTTCAGTCCTACTCTGCATCTTTAAATTAGTGACTTAGAACTTACTGCCGGTTTGACTTCCCCTGCAGCCAGACCCACCAGAGAATTCGCAGGCCCGGAGTCAAAGAGCTGGTCTGCATCCTGGCTCTGTCCGCACCAAGCAGGCGGCAGAGCTGAGCCATTGCTCATCTCTGCAACACAGCTCCGGAAGGATGGGAGTGCTCAGGAGGCTTGGTGTAATCACCCAGACCGAGGGCTGGACACCACGGGCGTCAGGGATGCTTCCTCCCTTCCTGTACCATCTGTATTCTCAGGCAGTTGATGGTGAGGCAGCACTCATTGCACTGAAGTAATCACCAGGCACATTCCAGGCTTAAGGACACAAAACCTTCCAGGAGTCATATGCTGGCTGTCAAGGGTGTGGGGTACAGAGAGCAGCTGACAGATTCTGGAAGCTCAATCTGCCAGATGTACATGGGCCAATGCAACCCACCGCCACGGCTTTCCAGTGTTCACCTTGGCACCCAGGTTCTCCAGTGGTGGCCCCACCGGCCTGCCAGCCTCCGGCACAGCAGAGCGGGGCTGCCCTTCAAGCGCAACCCTCCTGCCATCTGGTCTTCATTTAGCTCTTCTCTCCAGGAATTCCTCCCCACAGGCTGACCCCTCTTCCAGGAACACGACGCCCACCCCCAAAACTCCCTTCACATGCCAGCTTAAAAGGCATTTCCCTGGGGGCTTTCCAGACTGCCCACTGCCTGTGCTCCCACAGAACCTGCATGCACTTCCCATTTCTAGATTCGTCACGCTTGCAAAGGCTTTACAAGCAGCTTTCCCTCTCCATGCCTGTTCTCCAAAGAAGCTCACCTGTCTTATCCCTGTGTGTCTCCCGTGCTTTTCTCCAGGCTTGGCCCTGAGCAGGCCCTCCACAAAGAGCTTGTGAACTCAATTGAGCTGAAGGTCACAGCAGCATAGCACGCAGGAAAACAGCTGGGTGCCCTCAGAGTGCCGGGTCAAGCCCCAGCTGGGCCGCGGGGAGGGGGACCTCAGCTTCCTGGTTTGTCCAATGCAGGGGTGGGCTGCTCAACCCACAGGCCCCTCTTATCTCCAACACGCAAAGAATAAGGCAGAGCAATGGACACCTATCTGTTTGTCTGCTTGACTCTGAGGTAGGGTTTTAGCGTGAGGCTGGACGAATCAATTGCACAGTCCAGCATTTCTGGAAGGTTGTCCCTGGGCCCTGTCCTGGTTGCTGGGGGCAAAAGAGGACGCTGAGTACTCCTGCCTGAAGGGTTGCAGCCAGCATCCCAGCTTTCTAAAGCAGGCCCTCCCACCTGCTCTCAGAAACCATTCACCACCCGGGAGACTCGGGCAAAGTCATCCAGGGAGGAGAAGAAGCTGAAGGAAACGAATGCCAAGGGTCATGCCCCAGACTGCTTTCTAGGCCGACCTAGGAAAGTCAAGCTAAAGGGGGTCTACCTTAGACTCCATCCTTGCCCCTACAGAGAGGAAGGCCACACTGCTCCATCTTGGGGAAAGTGTGCCTGAGTCCACAAGGGTCTTTGCATAAACCAATGATGAACCTTTTTCAAGCTGTTGCCTGCAAACACGTAATGACGCTGGTTTCATGGACTCCAGCTTCTGGAGACAGATGCTCAGTAACTGGCAGCCCGCAAGCCACCTGGATGTGTTTTGCTTGGCAGCAAAGGTTTTACATTTTTTAAAAAAAAAATTAGTTCTAACACTTATAAAATCAGATAAGTTCACATAATCCAAAAGTCCAGCTTCTCTGAAGAAACAGGCAGCACTGGGCTGACGATAGGAGAAGAAGCCTTAGGAAGAAAGGCCCCCTCAGTGTTCTGGGGGTGAGGGTGGGCAAGCGAAGATCTACGTGGGCAGAACTGGAAGCAGCGAAAGCCCAGACAGACACAGACCCCAAAGTGTTCACTGCCAATGTCAGCTCAACAACCAGCTGCAGCCCCTGGAGACAGGGCAGCTACTACCCCCGATGGCCCCAGGCCCCAACAACTCCCTGCAGCTCACACCAAAAGCCTCACTCATGTACCTTACTTACCGGACCCTGGAGGCTTTTAGCTGGTGGCCTCTTAGAAATCCACAGGCACAGGCCTGGTAAACACACCCAAATCACAGGCCTCTTTTCCCACAATCTCCTCCATCTCCCCTTAGACCCAACCTTCAGCGGCAGAAAATCTGGCTGACATCAGAATTAAAGGCTACCTCCTGCAAAGAGCACACATCTACTCAGGAGAACAGTCAGAAACGTTTTATGTGGGATGCTGGCCAACCACAGGGTGTTTCGTAAAGATATACTGAATAATTGACCGTCCATCTGATGCCCATTCTGCTTTTATTGCCAAATCTGCTTGTCATAGTACTACCTCCACACAAAATGCCGCCGTGTCAAACTCCAGGGGGAGCATCCTGATAACTTATTCATGAAGGAAAAAATCGTACATGATGATGAACTCTGAATGATACCAATTGTTATTTTTACTCTAAATATTTATCCATTTGTATGGCTCCATTTAAAAATGGATTAACACACTCTTTAAAGTTATGAATATTTGAGCAACACAAGATGCCTAATCTGAGGCTTACATTTTCCCCCAAATCCAGTATGGATCAGATTTCTTTAGGCAATTTCCAATCTGCTGGAAAGACAGCTGTAACTTTATGAGAAAAAAAAAAAAAAAAGATCAGGAACGTGATTAAAGAGTGGAAGAAATACCTGCTTCTTATCTTGCGTTTTCTTAAAATCTTCACATGCTAGCCAAAATAAAACATTTTCTTCACTGAATTCCTTTTTTAAAAATTCCTATGGATACAGAGAAGAAAAAATATCAATAGTATTCTAATTAAAAAAACCCCACAAATGAACAAATAATGCATTTCCCTTCAAGGACTGATTTGGCAAAATCCAATAAATGAGCATGATTTGATTGCCCTGTGACAACCCCCTGAAAACAAAGCTTATGTTTAATGTTAAAGCTAGAATTTCATATGCATTTCAACTTAATGGCTTTGACATTGGGAGGAAGAGTAGAAATGAAGCAGGCGTCTCCTCACAGTTCTAAGCTTACAATAAATTACCAAAAAGTAAATTAAAGTGGAAGATATATTGGTTCCTTCCAGACTGTGTTTAAACAAAGTACATTCCTCTAAAATCAGGCCTATTTTTTTAAACAAAAGAAAAGAAAACATATTAAGCATGTCCAGAAACGCCAAGATGAAAAAATACGCAAGTTGGAGGTGCGTATTTTTCCTTTTTGGTAGATAATGGCAGGTCAGTGGCCCAGAAAAGTATTTATTCTGCTGGACACAAGGGTGTTCCTCCCTGAGAGGAGATCTAGAGGGAACTCACAGTGGCCTGGGGTCCAGGAACGTCACTAGCCCTGCCCGCTGCCCCCTCCCTGGGGACCTCGGGACTAACAGCCTGAGGGCTTGTCCTGGCCTGACCCAAGGCCTAAGAACAGACGATGGGACTCAGGAAGACACAGGCATTCTTCAAATTCACACGTGTTCCTGCTAACAAACACCTGGGGTTGCTGCTGGCCAGAAAAGTTATTTCTAAGCAGCACGAACATGTCCCCCCATCCCTCAGCCTCCTCTCTGAGCTTAACTTCACTTTGCTAGCTGTTGTCCAGTCGGCCTCGTTCTGTTACAAGCCTAACACACAAGAGAACAAACCTTCACATCAGAGAGCTCCAGACCACCCCCTCCCAGGTGTCAGCGAGCTGGACAGTCTTTGTAGATTTTGCCAATGAGCACGGTACCTCTTCCCCACCCCGCCCCCTCCCATCCAGCCATACAAAACCCAGAAACAGTCTGTGTGCGCCCGCCATATTGGTCCATGACCACCTGGGAAAGCCTTTCCATCTCGGTCACCACAGGTGAGAATTCCTTATTCTCCAGACAGTGTTAACTGGCCTGTGCTCCCCCCAGCCCCCCACATCTCAATTTCTTCACGTGTCGCATCAATCCCTCCAACAATGAAAAAGGCAAACCCGAAATCTTTTCACGCCTTCTGGGTCTTCCAGCAGATTCTCCAGCGAGGCTGCCCACTTGGCTGTGCCCTTGGGGTTCTGGTGGCTGCTGCAGGAACTCCCGTCACTGTCATGGATGTCTGCAAAGCAAAGCTCAGACTGTGTATGTGGCTCCAAGATGCAGTCCTTCAAAAACATCTGCGTATAATGGTCATCGTGTCGTCATCACCACGGTGGCTAACAGATGTGAAGTTCCATGCCAGAATCTATTCAAGGCTCTTAACCCAGGGAACTCATTCTAGTCCTGACAACAATCTTATGAAGTAGATGCTACCATTTCTTCCATTTACAGGTGAGACAACCCAAGGCTTAGAGCGGTGAAAGGACATTCCCCTTACATCCTTCCCCTACCTGTCCACGGGCCAACCACAGGCAGCCCTCGGGTCCCACTCAAGCCCTCCTGCCAGGCACGGGGGTGCATCAGCGACTCCTTCCCCATCACACTTTGTGCACAGTCTTACAATTATCATGCTAGGGTGTTGTGACTATTTGCACAACTGACTCTGACTGGTCTGAAAGCTCCCATAATCTTCTTTCTTTTTTTTTTTTTTTTGGAATAAAAGGGAGGGATTTTATTCTTCTGCATCTAAGGGTTTACAAACAAGGGTGTTTCCTTTTTAAAAAGAGAAGAGACAATGCTGGCGGCCTGAGAAGAGGTCGTGGGCAGATGGGCTGGGCCAGGCCACCCCATAAATCTCTATCTTGCATCTCCAGCTGATAGCTCATTGCCTGGCACACCTATAAAAGTATGTACCAGGGCCAGGATGAAGGTGGGGAAAGGGAGACACTGGCCGCAGGTGCAAAATTTAAGGGAGTTGCCTTAAGACACTCAGGCATCAAGATAAATGATATTTTCATGCAATATTTTGAAAAATCAAAATTAATGAAAGACATTCCATAATGAAGAAAATATCAAAATTTTAAATAAAGACAGGATCACTATAACTGATTTTTTTCTTTTGCCCCAGGCTTCAATATGGCTCAGCATCACACTGTTACTATAGGTAGAGAATGAATGAATGAATGAATGAATGAATGAATGAAATGAATGAATCTATCTTTGTACCTGCACCTCTGCTACACTCTCTTACTCAAGACACCTAAAAAGCCTCTTGACTAAAGGATAGGGGACAGGGGACCTCCAACTAACACACCTGGCCACTTGCCTGAAGGAGGAAGTGACAACCCAAACATATCTCATTCTATAGAACTTGGCCCCTTCCTAGACTCAAGGAAAAACCATGGACTGTCACTTTGGAGGGGCCCAGGTTCCAAACCCAGTTTGGCCAATTCGGACTGTGTGACCACAGGCAAAATTCTGTGTGTAAAATAAAGATCACCCCTCTATCTCTCAGGTTATCAGAAGGATACAGGAGGAAGCGTGCCAGACCACCCAGAAGCTCAGAGTGGACTCTCAGCAAAAGTTAGTTCTTCTCTCCTCTTCCTTAAAATAAGGATCTGAGGGTGAACTATTTTTAGACCTAATATTGTCTTCTCAATTGCCCTTTTTTTTCCCTTCAAAGTAGAGACATTTTTCTATAAAGAAAGGTTCGAATCTAGGAGAAAAATAAGCTTGAAATTAAGAAATCAGCTAAGTGACTCACTTAAAAGGATAAATGAAAAACATCTTATAAATGATCGTCATTGCAAATAACTAGGGCACCATACAGTTTTAAAAGGTTTTTGGAGGAAAGTTGTATCAGAATACATTGGACTTTACAGTAATTCAGCTTCCAGGATCACTCATATTCTATTGGGGCACAACACATACTTTAATTTCTCAAGCAGCTGAGGCTCCGTCTCCCAGCTTCTGGGAGAACTACCTGGAATTTAGACACTGGCTGGCAGACTTGGACTAAATAAAGCAGAAGCCAGGAGCCTGGCAGAGCTTGTGTTTTAATACACATTGGTGATGGAGCACGTAAGGGAATTATTTGGGACAAATCCATTCCTTTAATTGAGAAACAAACTCACTCGAACACATCACAAATGGATCTGACGCTTCTCTAAAGTGAATCTTCAGTTCGTGGATATTAAATTAGTTCCCTGCCCTCTTTGCAAATGCTAGAGTGGCAAGCTTCTGAACACTGAGTTTCTTCCCAGTGAAGTATAAATCAAATCAAAAGGTCATTATTATGAGAAATTTCTGCAACAGGGCTCATTCCGCCAAGCATTTCACCAATTTACTCTTCTGTTCTTTACCGGGAGAATACAGTTTGACAGCTGACTCCATTTCCCCAGCAGAGCTTCTCTTAAGGAAATAAATGTAGGGACAACAAGTTCGCTGTTCCAGGAACAATTCTGAGGCAGCTGCAAACTTCTCTTGCCATTGCAGACCCACTGACTGGCCCATACGTTTTCAACCTTGGTCTGAAAGGATTCCAAAACTGTTGACATCCTTTACAATCATAAACCAAACCACATTTTGGTTTTCACTGTCGCTCTGTCATGCAAATAAATACACTGGGTAGATTTCCCATTTAGCCAAAAGAGTGCTCTGGTTAAGCAGATCTGCTCAACTGAGACCTAAGTGAGCTGGCCTCATCATCAGACAACTACCTCCCCTCACTCTTTATTTCATTCACTAATTATTTGGCATGTTAGGTTTCTGTGCCAACTTTCATTTGAACAAAAAGTTTCACAATTCAAAACCCACCAATGTGATCTTAGAGCCAGGGAAATAAAGGTCCAGAGGGTAAAATGGAACTGCTGGATGGAACCTGACTGTCTCTCCATTTTGACTAAGGCTATGTCTTTTTTTTTCCTTTCTCATTCCTTCTTAATTGCTATTGATATAGATAGATAGCTCTGGATAGATCAGCATCTGCCTACTCCATTCACTTAATGGTGTCTCTCTTTTCCAAGTCATTATCTCCAGCCTCCAATGAGACTGAGCAGAGGCCACTCCAACAAGCACTACCCTAGAGATTGCCCTTTACCTCGGGGCATTTCCATTACTCAGGATCTGTCTCCTGCGCAGGAGATGTCCGCTTTTTGCTGATGTATGTAAGTCAGGGTGTCCTAAGCCATGTCAGTTCACTTTAAATGTTATAATCAGCCCAATACTGTGTATGAGAAAGAAATAACCTTTCTCCATAGCAAACAGCTTTACTTCTGAACTTCAGTTTATTCTAAACCTAAGAATAAAGCAAAACATAGTGTTCACAGTTTCCCAACTCATGGCACTTGGAGCCACAGAGATCCCATATATTTATTTTCTCTTTTCATAGATAAAAGTTTCCGTTTTAGATGGATTACACAAGAAGGTAGTTTGGAATGCACAGGTGGGAAAAAAGTTACTCACGTTTTTCTTGCAGCTTTAACATCACTCAAGCTCGTAAGGAGTTGGTGATAACATTAGTTTGTTTTTATTTCATCTAGCTCTGTTTACTTTTGTTGTTGTGCAGTTCAACTGTCAAACATTTTTGCAATGACAAAAAATGTTATCGTGCCTCCTGGACTCTTGAAAGATTTTAGATCTTTAGATTTTTGCAGGCACAATACTTATTTTTCAATAAACTTGTCTTCAGATTAGTCTATCATTAGCTAATAATAAACACACTTGTTTACAACGTGCTGGGTACTGTTCTGAGCTTTTTACATGGGTTAAATCATTCAGTTCTCACGAGGACCCTCTGATGTGGCTAATATCCCCACTTCACAGGTGAGGAAACTGAGGTACAGTAACTTGCAAGGGTGGTCCAGCTTAGGAAATGGGGAATCATGGTCCAAGCCTAGGCAGTCCTGCTCCAGAGAGCTCTACTGCCGTATTTATTTCTGTTATTTGCTGATCGTTACACTCAGAGGCCGGAACACACCAGCCTTGAAGAGAAAGATAACAATTACGCTGTGGGAAAAGACTGAGAAAACTGGGTAAGAGTCCAGTTCCATGCAAACAAAAACTCCTATAAGACTGGGCCAGAATCATCCAGCATGCAAACACATGTACACACACTTTCCATTTACATGTATGCTGTTCTAGGTGGTTTCTGGCTTCAATAAAAGCCATTATTTCAAAGACGGTGCAGTATCTCGGCGCAGATGGCTGAGGCTGGGTGCTCACAGCATATTGCATAATGCATTATTCATAGATTCTATGATGTCATATCTATCAGAGATGTTCTCCACACATTAATTCCTTGGAAATCCGTACTCAAAAGGCATCTGTAACACTTATCAGAACTGAATGCTTGCAACATGGATTCCTGCTAGTAGTCTGCAGGAAGGTCTGGACGACGGGTCCTGCATTGACAATTTCCCCAACTCAAATAACATTTCAATAAAATCAATATCCAGCTTCCTCAACAACAGAATCAACTTACATCGTCAAAAGCTCTGTCCTAAGTACCCCAAAACTCACAGCATATTTTTAAAAGCAAACTAAACATTCAAGGCCAGGAAAAGGCAGAAATGTTAACCCTAAATTCTAAAGTGGTTTGGGACAACCCACACACACACACTTACACATGCACACACACACACACAACACTTCCCATACTTCTTTAAAATACTCAAGGAAAGTGCACACCCCACCAAACGTATTTAAATCCTGTTACCTATATCACATCAAACAATTAAAGAAAAAAAGTCATCCCAACTTAGAAGCAGTGAATCCGTTTGTTAAAACTGGAGATCTATGTAAGGCTCCAGAGAAACTGGGTCATGGAAACACTCTATCTTGTATCTAAATATCTCTTAAGTGTTTATCGGCTCCAGTATCTAGCTTCTGAGAATAACTACCCGTCAAGCATGCAATTCCCTGGGTAGGGAGGTTTGCATGAACTGCCACTAGCAGAAAATAATAATAAAAATTGAAAAGTTTTAAAATAATCATAATAATAGCAAACCTCAAAGAGCAGAGCAGACCAACAGTTTGAAGAGGGTTGGGTTGGCTCGGCTCAGAAACGGCATCATGGCAGTTTTCACACGAAGTCTGAGGCCGCAGAGAAAGCCAAATACTCAGGCTGTGCCCCGAAAGGTCGCCTGCACCTGTGTCTGTACACCACACCCCCGCCAGCGCCTACTCTGCCCCACCATTGCCCCAGCGATGGGCGAGCTGAGGACATCTGCCACAGGGGGTGGGGACCATTCCTTACGTTCCATGTTCTGGGGTCCACCAGGGTGGGGGGAGGACGCAGCCCCAAAATCCACTGCCTTCTGAGAGACACTTTGGGCGAGACAGGCCGGGGGCTGCAGGGCTCCCAAGCACCGTTGGGTCCGAAGGAAAAACAAGCCTCAACATCCTCTTTTGAGTGGACTAAACAACAGATGGCCACTGTTTCTAGTTTCTACCAGCGGGGAAGGAAATAAGAACGCTGCACTGTTATTTGTAGCCTCCCTAGAATTCTCACTTTCTAGGCAAAGGCCCAGAAAAAATAAAACTACCCAGGAGCCCTACCCTGGAGGTGAAAGCGAAGACCCTGTCATTATTTTTTTTTTTCACTTTCCAGAAGCCCTCGTGCTTCCTCTGGGATGTGACATTTCTGCATAAATGTGCCCTCACTCTCCTACTCTGTGTCACTCTCCCCTGACCCCTACAACGAGGCAAATAAGTGACATTTTCCCTCCATCACAGTCAGGTAGACTGCATTTCTCGAAAGTAAGAGGTGTGTCTTCCTCAGGGTCAGTTGTGTCTGGCACTCACGTGTAGATGTGCATTCATAAATGACTTCTGAGGCGGAGAGGAGGACGACAGCTGTAAAAATAGCTGGCATTTACTGGGCACTTACTAGATCCCATCTCAACTTCACAACAGCCCTTGGAGATCAGGTCCATTGTTGGCCCATTGTACAGATGAGGACACTGAGGCACAAAAAAGTTAAACAACTTGCTCCAAAGGAGCAAGCAAGGAAGTAGACGAGGTAGGATTCAACCTGAGGTTGTCTGGCTAGAAAGCCTGGAAAGGGAAGGGCAGTGAAAGTTGCAAAAAATGAAAGACGGGCCCTTTTTCTCACAGAACTTAAAATTAATTGAGAAGATGAGACCAGGAGATCCCAGGTGGCCGTCTGCCCACAATGCCACAGACGGGCATGAAGTTTTCTTCACTGGTCCATGGGGAAATGAGACTAAGAATAAGGAAATAGTTACCAAGTGAGCTGTGTTGATAGAGTAAGGACAGTCTGGGGTTTTTTTGTTTGTTTGCTTGTTTGTTTTTAATAGCCAATTCTATTTATTTACATAGTACAAAATTCAAAAGATACAAAAGGGAGCACAGTGGAACAGGTCTTTCTCTTACCTCTGTCCCTCAGTTACCCACTTCTTCTCCCTATTAGAAGATTCTTGTGTATCAGGATAGTTCTTTACATGACATTATATCTTTCCGACTATTTGGGTGTTAAAACATCCTTGCGTTTGTGGAATGATAAAGATGGTGAATGATGGCTTTGTCTGTTTTTAATGTCCTGCCTGGAAAAAGGAAGAAAGTAAAAAAAGAAAGAAGGAAGGAAGGCAGGCAGGGAGGGAGGGAGGGAAGGAAAGAGCAAAGTCGTATGCTCCATATTCCTTCTCTAAATATATTTTAACAAGATGATTAAATAGGCACTGTGTGAGGTTGGTCAGGTAGCTCTGCACTTGGCTCGCAGATCTGAGTTCTCTGCTCTGTCCCTTCCGAAATGGGCAGCTCCAGACAAGTCCCTGCCCTAGGCGGCCTCTGCAGCTGTCCAGGGAGAGATGAAATGGACAGACTGCATTTCAGGGGTAGGGAGGGTGCGAGGCAGGAGGCCTGGAAGAGCGGGCCTGTTGGAGAAGGGAGACCCAGCTTTGGAAGACGATGAAGGACAGACAACACCCTCGCGAGCAAAGGCACAGAGGTGGGAATGTCCAGTCACCCAGGGGCAGACTGGAGAGCAGGGGGGAACGGGACTGGGCAGGCCAGATCAGAGGTCTCTGAGCACCCCGCAGGAGAGAGAGAAAAGCTGACCCACAGGCACTGAGCAGGGCCCTTGAGAGAAGGGAACTTGCTTGGAAGGGAAACTTGTCCCCGGAAGTCCGCAAGGGACTGTGTCACTCCTGTGGACGCCTCCTGACAGCTCTTATCGAGGAGCTGCTGTTGTTGCCTGCCTGGCCCCCTCAGCTCCCACAGCCGTCCCTCCAGCAGCTGCTGTGGAGAGCTATCTAGGGGAAGCAGAAGAAACTGGTCAGAGTAAATTTAGTTACAATTTAAACAGCAAGTTCCCAGAACGCAGCATCAGGGGGCCGAGGGGATTACTCAACCCCAAGGGGGAAGTGACTCAGTTCACCCCGGAAGCTCCAGGAAATGGGCATCTGCCTAAGTTTCCAAAATTCCTAACAGGGAGGAAAGGAGACATCAGTTCAAATACAGTCAATGAAGGTAAATACAGCATCTTTGGCACCTCCACGCACTAGTCTACAGGCTGCCAATGGTGATGCTCAGAGATGTCACCACAGACTCAGCTGGCTGTGGCCTGACCACACCGGAATAAAAAGACACCCCTAGGCCCAGCCCTCCCACTATCTCTGTCCCTGCTCTTCTCTCCCTGAACCTGCAGGAGGGGGCCAGTGACATTCTGCAGGGAAAGTTTCCCCAGAGGCCAAGACACTCTGTGGCTGGATTGTTAAAACAAAGACATTAAATTGCTATGTCAACTGTCAGCTTTAAATAAAAACTTAAGCCCAGCAATAAATCTGAAACTGGTCCCAAAGGTTTAATGGGATAATGTATAACAGGCCCCAGAGGGAGGGCCCAGGCCTGGCTGGCAGGGTGGGAATTTCCCTGATAGTC
Source organism: Rhinolophus sinicus (assembly GCF_057876585.1). NCBI lineage: Eukaryota > Metazoa > Chordata > Mammalia > Chiroptera > Rhinolophidae > Rhinolophus > Rhinolophus sinicus. Next base: position 9,730,405 of record NC_142515.1, on the reverse strand, counting down.
ACAGCGGGTAGAGGGCTGTGGTTTTTCAACTAAGCAGCATTGCCGTTACCCTCAACGGTGCAGGCCGTCATGACAGGGGCAGGGTGGGTGGGCAGAATCCTTCAGGGGGTCCTTGCATTTCAGTGGGGCGCTGTGGAAATGCAGCCCACTCTCCCTTCCACCTCAGTCCCCAAGATTGAATGGAAGGGTCCCGGGCATGGCCCAGAAAGCTGCATTTTATCAAGTTCCTCCCTCCTTTACTCCAAGTGGTTGGTGAACACACTTTGAGAAACCTCAGAAAGGAGACTAAGGGAATCACACTTGGAACCTTGGAATTAGGGGTTGGGAACGCCAAACCCTCAGCGTAAAAACATTGTCTCCAATATGATTTTGCTGAAATGCAGGAAAAGTCTAGAGTACAAGGCACCAAAAGACAGGACTGCAGCCAGGTCCAAAACAGGTCCAGCAGGGGCGGGTCCTGCTTTTCTGGGGCCGGAAGCTTACACAATTTGGAGAGTTACTTTAGGAAAATTCATTTAAAATCACCCCCCCACACACAAAACAAAACAAAACAAAACAAAACAAACAGTACAGGTCCCATGGATCACTTGGCTGGCTTCTTAGTACCTCCGCCTCGCCTGGGGGCCCACATCCCCCCGGTTCTCACTCAGTTCCTTCTTTTCCTGTTGCTGAGTAGTGATCACCAAACTGGCAGAGGCTCATTGGTCCTTCCCCATCAGAGGGGTAGACTTTAAACCTAAAAATTGTAAGGAAATTGGGCTCTTGGATGCCAGGCATCCAATACAAACCCATGATTTTTACCTGCTGATCTATCAGTGCCCTAACCAGATTTCAGCAGTCTTAAAATTTGTTGCCCTGAAAAAGGTACATCCCACTGGTGTCCCTAAAACTGTCCCCAGTCTTTCTGAGGTACAACCTGCCCACATGCAACAGTACCCTAAAACCATGTCTGTACCATAATTCGGTTGCTTTGTTTGGAAGATTTCAACCCCAAAATGATGCAAAGCAATGAATAACCTGTACAGGGGTGTTCACAGCAGCTTTATGATAATAGAAAAAGGGGGAAAGAAAACAGCTAGCTAACCATTACTCACTTATTATGTGCCAGGCATTGTACTAGGGATGTCATATGTCTTAGTGTATGTAATCCTACAACTCTATGAAACCCAATTTACAGATGGGGAAACTGATGCAGATGTGTACTGGTAAAGCAGCTCTCCTAGGGGGGAAATAAAAAGCTTGACTTTTAGCATTTGCTGATTTCCATGGCATAAATATTCAATGATAGCCAATTTCAGGCTAGGGATGGTTTAGCACCAGCGCCAAATTTCCCGATAATTTAGCAGTTGGCTCAGAGGTCAAGTAACTTGCCCACGGTTGCTGAAGGATAGAGTGGAAACCAGGAGTTTAACTACACAGTACAGGCTCTGACCACCACTCCACAGGTCTGGGACTATCCAACAATGGGAAACGGCTGAAATGAACACCCATAAGAGACTGCTTTGACCTACAGGCAACAAAGTAAGGTTTACATGACAACTAACACTTACAATAACCCTATGAAGTTCTACTTTGTTGGGGTTGTCCTAAATATTAAATGCAATGATTTGCATAACTTGATAGATGGAAAACCAGCTCCCATTAAGTCCTCAAAGAAGGGTAGCTATGATTATTCCATTCTGGAGATCCGTATTCTGCACAGACAGACGGGTTCCCCTGCTCCTAAGTGGTGCAGATTCTGGACCCAGCCAGTCTGGTTCCAGGCCATCCTACTAACCACAATGCCCCTGATAAAATATGATATTAGATGAAAAGAGGGTCGGGACCAATGAGTACAGACCCTTGCTATGCAAAAGTGACTCTTGGAGTGCGAGGCCGCAGAAAAGCCTCTGAACTCCAGAGTCAGGCAAACCTGCGTTTGAAAGATTCCCCATCACATAAGCTACTGTGTGATCTGGGGCAAGTTACCTGACAAATCCCGCTCCCTCCCCTGTGAAGTGGCCATAGAAATACCTGTCCTATGAGGTTGTCCTAAGGGTGAAGGGAAAATTCACAGACCGGGGTGTGAACACAGACCTGGGCCACACTAAGCGCTCAAAAAGGTGTAGCTATCATTACGAACAAAAAGGTTGCAATTAAGGGTATGGTTTCAGCTCCACCGTGGGTTTGTTTTTGTCCTATCAGGTAGCCCCAAATTGTGGCTCAGGCTGGCTCAGAGTGACAGCCAAGCCGAATCCTGTGTAATGTCAGCGATTCCCTGCCGCAAACTACAGAGGTGCCCTTCTCCACCCTGGTGTTCACGTTCACTCGCGGCCCAACTCGGCTCCATGGTGCAGAACTGAGGGCGCCCGGCAGCCCAGGCCCTGATGCCCAGTCGAATGCGGGGGACCCAGCCGAGCCTCCTCCGCACGCCACGCACGCATCTTTCGCACCAACGCTCTCAGCGCAGGCAGAGAACTCCAGAACTGGGGGGACCCGCGCGCCGTTCTGCTTTCGAAATCTACAGTTCACGCTAACTGCAAAGTTTGGGGGTATTTTGGATCTCCTTTTTCTCCCAGACAATCACTAAAAATAAAACTGCGGTTGTTCCTCCTTTCAGCCAAACTTCCTCCCCCGTGCGCCTCTCAAGGCTCTGCGCTCCAGTCGCGGCTGGAACCGCAGTGATGCTGGACGGCGCAGGGAGAAGTGGCGCGGTCAGCCAAGGTTGTCGTCTGTCGTCGGGGCGACATCGCTGAGCCGCGCCCGAGCACAGGCGGGAGGGAAGGATGCCCGGACCGCTCCTCGCGGCGCCCGGGGCCCCAGCCCGCAAGTCCCCGGGGCCGCTTACCTGACGGCGGTCGCTTCCTGCTGAGTCGGCTCACCGCGCGGTTGAACATCGCGGCGGGCGCCCGGGGGAGGAAAGAGGCGCAGGCGGGCGGCGCTGCAGCGGAGCCGGAGGAAGGCGAGGAGGAGCAGGCCGAGGAGGGGAGGAGCCGGATCAGCGCCGCCCCGGCGCGCCCGGCCCCCGCCCTGCTGCCCTCCCCACCAGACGCCGCGTGGCGCGCTCAGCGAGCCCTGCCCGCCCACCCTGCGGGGGCCCCCGCGGTCCCGCCCCGGGTGCCCGGACGGGTCGGGATGGTCCCAAGAGACTTCCAAACGCCGCCGCGGTCCGGTGCGGGGGATGCATCGCGCTCTCCCAGAAAGAGCCCGCGCCGCCCAGGACTTAGGAACCTTGCCCGGGAGGTTCGCGCGTCTCGGGGCCCCTCGCCGCTCCAGGGAGAGCGGCAGATGCCGCTCTGGGCCCCGCCCGTCCGGCTCTGTCCCTCCCAGTCCCGCCCGCTCCCTGCAGCCCGAGAAACGGGCACGGCGCCGCGGGTGTACGGCGCTGCTGGGCTTCGCGCGCCTTCACCGAGCGCGGGGGCCGGGGGTCACCTCGGAGTTCACAGACCGGGAAGCCACGGGCTCGCGATTCTGCAAAACCCGGGCGCAGCCCAAGGCCTTCTCTTCCTTGCCCGGGGCATCCAGGATCCCAGCGCTCCCGGACCTGCCCGCCCCGCGACTCCGTGGGCGCTGGCCCTTCCCACCGCGGCGAACGCCAGTGGGGGCGTCGCCAGGGTCGTGAAGGCACTACCCGCGAGCGGAGCCGCCGCGGGTGGGCGCCCTCTGCCCTCGGCCTTGAGGCTCCAGAGGCGGACCTCGGGGGGATTCTGTAGGAACCTTATGGGTTCCAGCGAAGAGCGATGCCTCTGCCCCGCACACAGGCTGGCGGGGACACTTCTCTAACTTTGAGGACACGTGGCGTACCTTCCGGAAGGGCCTTTGCGCTCAGCGCTCGACAGCGCTACGGTTCTGATTTCTCCTCTCCCGCCGCCAGTCAGTCACCTGCTCAGCCCCGCCCGCCTCACTCCCCACTCTATTATCTCATTTTCTTCTGAAAAACAGCCCAAGAAGGGATGTCATTAGCCCCACTTTCTTGAGCATTTGCTTTGCGAGGAATTGTCTTTCTGGCGAGTCCTATTTTTTTCTCCTTGTGTATCTGGCTTTGTCTCTAAATTGGTCTTTATTTTTAGCTGTACTAATTGTTGTTTTTCTAAACCGATCCCCCGTCGTTGGCCCCCCTCCTCCCATCCTTTTGCAGTATTTTCACTAGTTGGCACTTTCTTTCATATCTTCTATTCTGAGCTTCCCGTTCCGCTAATTTTTCCTCCCTCCCGCTCCCCACGCTGTTAGTCCCAGTCCCACCCCATCTCTGGCCTGCGATCGCTTCTCATTGCTCTCCACACGCTGCTCCTCTCAGAGCCGTTCCTCGGAGTATTTCTAAATTCTTTACCCCTCTGCTGCGGGGAGAGGCTTTTCCGGATCATAAAGGTTACAGGGGTTTTCAGCTGCAACTCGAGGAGACCCCCGTGATTAGGAGCCGGGTCAGAACCCAGCCGAAAGCTCCATATAAAAAAAGTCTCCTGCTGTCGGCCCCCACGGGGAATCAAGCCTCCACTCCGTCGTAATGGGATCAAGATGTGATATTTCGGCTACAGGCAACAGTTTCACCTTCTGTAAGAGTCAGACTTTTAAACTCTGGCAGAGTCCTGGATCCAGACGAGGTCGCTGCATTCTTATAACAATGACAGGGGAATTTGTGCGGCACCCCTCCCCCCAAAATTGCAAGTAATCGTAACCCGGGGACTAAGGAGGAGGCACAATGGGCGAAGAGTTTGGCGTAGCTAATTGTTATGCGGGTTGCCAGGTCCACTCCTGCCGCCCTGGACAAAACCCTATGTGGCCTGCGACATCCTTATGAGTCTCACCTGAGCTAGATAGAAAGAGGCCAGGACTTTCTGAAATAAAGTGAAAACAGAACAGCCTCAAATCACTTTTACTGTCCCGTTAGCATATCAGATAGTAAGTATAAAAATAAAGGCCCATGGTGAAGGTTTAATGTATACGGTTTAAAAATTGTTTCAGGACAGGCAAAGACTGTCCTGAAATTGCTGTAAGTATCTGTTTTATTATGTCTAGAGATCTAAGAGCCAGTTTTCAGCGTGCACTGTCTAAAAGACCAAGTATAAAAGTATAGAATCTCACTGTTCCTCAGGCTTGCCAAAAGAAAACACACACACAGCACGATTCAGTTCAGCCTGTTTTTCACATGAGCTGAAGATGCCTGCCCTACAGAGCATCACTCACTCTGTAGCTCATCTCAAGCCTTCACAAACACCGCAGCCAGTCTGGGCAAGAAGAGAACAAGGACTTTGGCTCCTTCCTACCCCTGTTGGTCTCACCTTTGGTTGAACAACCGTCTTTCAGACCAGGCAAGGAACGAGAGACCAAGATGTCTTCTGGTAAAGCAGAATTTCAGAGACCATAGACTTTAGAGTTCAGTATTTCTTATTCTACTCAGAAACTTTTAAAAATGGGTAAGCTGGGAATAGATTATAGAGTCTCTTATAATAAAATATATTTTCAATTCTCTTGTAAAGACTCTTCTAATCCATTTGGGGGCAGGTGAGATATAATACAATAAGTAAATAAATCAATGTCTGACGTAAGAGATCTGGATACCCATCCTGGCTGTTGCAGACCAGCGGTCCCCAAACAGCCTCATAGCCTCATAGGATTGGACAAGGAGAGGTTGCCACCTACATTCTGAGGGTGTGGCATTCACTCTCAATAAACAAGAGAGCACCTGGCAAGGTGCCCAGCACATGTAGGCACACAAAATTTACTGGAATCTGAATTACTCTTCTTCTCCCTACAGTGCTGTTTTAACAAACAATAAACTTTAGCCTTAAGTGGCATTCTTAAAAGCAACTACAGAAAGTCGGCAGGGTTCGTAACAGTGATGTGACTGACACACGCAGTGAAGGATGGAAAGTAAATTGCTACTTCTCTGGAAGGCAAGCGAGGCAGATGTGTTAAGATGCATATTTGGCAACATGTATAAGAACCTTCAAAATGTTTATACCCATTGGACCAGTGAATAATTCTACAACTGGTAATTTATGCCAAAGAAAAAATAAGAGCTGCAAAGATTTATGTGCAAAGTTGAACATCATAATACTTCTTGTGTCAGTGCTATTTATGGTAACTATAAAAACCCATTGATGGAATTATTAAGTTATAGTAGTCTATTCTTATTTAGTTGTAAGAATTGTGTAAAGAATATTTGGTGATATGGGAACATGCTTACGATGAAGCTTTCATTGCAAAAACCAGGATACAAATACAGAGAAACATTTCTGTCAGGGAGGGGAGAAAATACAGTAGATTTATGTATAGAAAGCTTGCGAGAAACTATACCAAAATGTTACTAGTACAGGCATACATTTTATTGTGCTTTGCTTCACTGCGCATTATAGATGTATGTTTTTTAAGATTGAAGATAAGACTCTCCACCAGCAAAAAGATTATGATTCACTTTGTTGTAATATTCACGTTATTGTGGTGGTCTGAAACCGGACCCACAATAGCTCTGAGGTCTGTCTGTATTTATCTCCAGATGATGGGATAATGGTTGAGTTTAATTTTCATTATTATGTTTTCCTGTTTGGAAAAAGTTCTGTAGTGTATATACTTTTAAATCAGGAAGAGGAGAATCGGTAGTTGGAAACGAGTCAAAATTTCTGCTGGGTTTCATCTATAAATATTTAAACCCACATTTTCCAATATTAGTTTTGCTTTCTTTAAACTCTTAATTTCCCATGGAAGGAGCAAACAGACACGATTGCCTTTCCCATCTTTGATCTCCCTTGCAATTCAAGTCACACATTCATTCCATATCACAGCTGGAGGGGGCCTTGGAGATGAGCATATTATCCCGTAGATCAGGAAATTGAGGCCCAGACAGCTTTAGCCAGAATGTGACCTGAAGTGATATTTCCTCAGTCACAGGCAGTGGTCTTCCTGACATATGGCATTCTGTCTTGTGCCATGTTGCATCCACAGAGAGGCACCTAAAAAGGAAGACCTTTATGTGCATTTTAGATTATATTGGGATGCCTGCTAAGCAAGGCAGATCAGTTATATTGGTATGCAGCCAGACTTGTATTTCTCCAATCTCAAAACAAAAACAAAACTCCTCTATTGCCCTATCAGCACAGAACTTTTCAGCAGAGTGTCTCACATGCGTTGTCTGTACCCACTGTGTCCCATTCATCTCCTCCCACCTTCCTAAACTCTCTCTGGTCTGACTCCCATCCACATCACCCCAGTGAACTGCTCTTGCAAGGTCATGATGACTTCCGCCTTGGGAAACCTGACGGTCCCTTCTGACTCCGTCTTACTGGACCCACTGTCAGGAGTGACCCTGTCGATCCTCCCTCCCTCTTGAACCACTTTCTTCCTTTGATGTCTCCTGGTTTTCCCTCTGTCACATTTGCTTTTCCCACTGCCACCTCCCTTTCCTCTTCAATGCAATGTCCACACACTTAGTCTGTGGATCTCCTCTCTTCTCTTGTACATGTACTCCTTTGACCATCTTATCAAGCCATGTGGATTTTAATACCACTTCTTAAAAAACAGACATTATTTTTGTAGAGCAGTTTTAGGTTCACAGCAAGATTAAACAGAAAGTACAGAGGTCTCCCATATATGCCCCCGTATCAACCTTCCTCACCCGAGGCTACTTTTGTTACAACTGACGACCCCACGTGACACATCATTATCACCCAAAGTCCCATATCAAATACCGTTTTTATACCACAGAACTCCCACATTCATATCTTCAGCCTGGGCCTCCCTGCTCGACATCTCCTCTTGGTCACCTCGTAAGACATCTCAAACTGACTGTGTCCAAATGGGACCCTCCTCTTCCTGCCCTCACCTGCCCCACCTGCAGCCTTCCTGTCTCAATGAAAGGCAACTCTACCTTCCAGTTGCTCAGACCAGTTACGTTGGAATCATTCCTGATCATCCTTTTCCCCACAGCTCGCATCTAATCCACAAGTAATCCTGCAGCTTCTACTTTCAAACTGAACCCAGAAGCCCACGCTCCCACCATCTCCATCTCCACGCCCATCACCCTCATTCACGCTGCCTGGATGAGGGCAGCAGCCTGCGCCCAGGGCGCCCTGCCTCCACCTCACTGTCATCTGTTCTAAACACAGCAGCCAGAATGATCGTTTCGAAACAAGGGGAGTCTCACCATATCAACCCTCTGCTCTACACTCTGCACGGGGGCTCCCCATGTTGCCCCAAAACAAAGCCCAAGACCTTATAAAGACTGATGAGACCTGCATTTTCCCCTGACTGCCTTTCCCACTCCCCACCTTGCTTGTCTGTGCCTGCCAGCCTTGGCACTGGCTTTAATACTGCACCTGGGTGCGTGCATGCTGCATGCACACAGCCTCAGTTTCTTCAGGTCTTTTTATCCAAATGTCATCCCATCTGTGTTTAACTTGGCAACCCCCCCCCTCTTGCCCCGTTTTCCTCCATCCCTCCCATACGTTTCTGCATAGCACGTATCACCTCCTACCACAGTATATGTTGCTTTGTACGTGTGTCGTCTGTTTCTCCGTGCAGTCCCTACTTCCATCCTACCTTCCACTCTCCCTGGAATCTAAGCTTTGCTGTCCCAGCACCTAGAAGAGTGCCTGTCATACAGTAAGCACTCAACAAAAATGTATTAATGATCAAACGAAGAAATACGTGTCTCCTCTCTCCCAAAACTCCACTAGGATAACAGGAAAGACATTAAAAATAAGGTGTATTTTAAAAATAAGGTATAGACCCACCTGGGCAAAGTGTATGGGAAAAAGAAGCGATAACGGAGATTTCAACCAACAGTGGTTGGAAAGTGGTCTGTGTAAGGCCTCAGGCGACCTGCCACCCCACCCCAGAAAACCAGAAATCATTGTGGGAAATATCTGTAGGCACAGAGGGGTCTTGGGGACCCCTGGCTGAGCTGACGCGCAGATGAGGCCCTGGGCTTTACAAGGAGAGCTGAGTGAAGGTCTGCGTCTCGAACTGTGAGGCTTCTTCCCTTCCCTGCACCCAGAAGGCCAGCAGCCAGTTGTCCTAGAAAAATTTAATCTCTCTCTCCAAAGAAATAAACAAAACATGATAGATATTAACATTTAGGATTCCCCAAAGCTAGCACACCTAACTAAATACAGAGAAATACACTGTCCACAGGCCTCTTTCACACGTACAGCTTCCAAGAGCTTTTGACCCTCCCTCTCAAAGATGAGAGAGATTCAAGGATCACAGCCATTTCAGGAATGCCTCCAGCATGAGACAGAGACAGAGACAGAGAGAGAGAGAGAAATCACAACAAACGGAAGGTAAGAATTCAGGAGAAAGACAGGAGAGTAGAATAAATCTTTTTTAAAACTGTAATTATCTTAGAGAGAGAGAAGTTATTGCATCCATAAAACAAGAAAGACAGCGTGGAATATAAAAATAAAGTGGCAACAAAACATTTCAAAAAAGGGGTTGGAAGAAAAAGTTAGGAAAATCTCCTAAAAATTAGGATAATGAAGACATGTACAATAGGAGAGAGAGAAAAAAAATTGGAGAATCAGTCCAAGTAATGGGAGTTCCAGAAAGACATTACAGAGAAAACAGCGGGGAGGATATTAAAGCTATGATTCAAGAAAATTGCCCAGATTGAGGAAAACATCTCCAACTTGAAAGAGCCCATAGCGTGGGCCCAATGCCAGACCTACAACAATGTACACCAGCATGAAATTTCAAAATGTAGACAATCTCCAAAAAACTTACAAAGAGCACACTGCTGGTGGGAACATAAGATGGTGCAACCACTCTGGAAAACAGTTTGAAAGTTTCTTTAGAATTCACACACACACCTACCATATAATGCAAACGTTCCACTTCTAGGAATTTACCCAAGAAAAAATGAAAGCATAGGTCTATACAAAGACTAGTAAGTGAATGTTCATAGAATCTTTATTTGTAATATCCCTAAACTGGAAACAACCCAAATGTCCATCCACAGCTGAATGGATAAACAAATTGTGGTACGACAGAACCAATAAAAGAATAATGAGTTATTCATATATTCAACAATATGGATGAATCTCAACTATGCTCAGTGAAAAAGCCACACAAAAAGGGATACATACTGTATGATTCCATTTACATCGATTTCTAGAAAAGCAGACTAAATTATATCTGACAGAAAGTAGGTGAGTGTTGCTTGGGGATAATAGGGTGGGTTGGGGTGGTGGAAAGAATGGATTTCAAAGGGGCACAAGGAAAGTTTTGGGGTGATGGATAGGTTCATTATCTCGATTGTGGTGATGGTTAACAGGTATACGTAGGTCAAAACTTAAATTATTTTAAATCGTGGAGAAGATACCTTTATAGCATGAGCTCCCCCTTCTTCAATTCCTTCATCAAAGAGTAAAGTTTCTGCTCTGCTTTCCAAAAAAAAAAAGAAAAATCACTTTAAGTCACATACTTTATATATGTGCATTTCATTGTATGCCAATTATACCTGGAAAAAGCTGTTTGTAAAATCACCTATGAGTTGAGAATGTAAAATGCTGGAGCCCCTTTGGAAATAGTTGGGCAGTTCCTCAAAAAGTTAAACATGGAATTACCATATAACTCAGAAATTCCACTGCCACGTATCTACCCAAGCAAGAGAAATAAAAACAAATGTCCACACTAAAACTTCTACACAAATGTTCATAACTGCATTATTATTATTCTTTAAACTTTCATTTATTTTAAGTGTGTTTTTCCAGGACCCATCAGCCCCAAGTCAAGTAGTTGTTTCAATCTAGTTGTGGAGGGCGCAGCTCACAGTGGCCCATGCGGGGATCGAAATGGCAACCTTGTGGTTAAGAGCACCGTGCTCTAACCAACTGAGCTAACCGGCCGCCCCTAACTGCTTATTGATAACAGCCAAAAAGTGGAAACAACCCAAATGTCCATCAGCTGATGAACGGACAAAAAAGTGTGCTATATCCATACAACAGACTATCACTCGGCCATAAAAAGAACTGAGGTCCTGATGCCGCTACAACATGAACCTAAAAAGTATCACGTTAGATGAAAGAACACGATAGAGTATCATATATTGTACGATCACATTTATATAAAATCCAAAATAGGCAGATGTGTAGAGACACCAAGCAGATTCGTGGTTACGTAAGCCTTGAGGGCCGGGGAAAACAAGGAGTGACCGACTGTTCTATAGGTACAAGCTTTCTTTTGGGATGATGAAAAAGCCCTAAGATTATGGCAATGGTTGCACAACTCTGTAAATATACTGAAAACCATCTAACTGTGCACTTTAAATGGGTGAACTCAATGGTATACGAATTATATCTCAACAAAATTGTTTTAAAAAAGTTTAACTTACAGGATCAAAAACAGGTCACCTTCTAAGGTTCAGAAATCAGATTGTCACTGAACTTCTTGGAAAGCTACTGGAGGATACACTGCAACAAAATGAGAAAACACAAAAAGGGAGGAAAACACAGGCTCCTGGGGAAAGGGGACCCAATAAGGGAGAGAAGCAAAGCCCCCATTAGTAGGATGGGTGTGTGACAGGGTGAGGACAGCCGGTCCAGAGGGAAGCATGACAGAGAAGGTCCCAGGAGCCTTGTCTGATGAGTCAGAAGGTTTAGAAATTGTACTGAAAAGCATTTGATAAATCTGTTGCTGTTATTTGGTTAGAATTAGTGACAAGTATATAAAAAACTAAGCCACGAAAAATCAGACAATTGTTAACTCATAGAAAAAACCCAAACAGCACAAAAAAGAGAACCATAAAAATATACTACTTGTGATCAGTAATTATAGTCAATTAGTAAACACTGTCAGCCTTGATACATTTGCGGGAGGGGAATTGAGGAGAATGAAAGCAAGACAGCTAAATCCTCATCTACCATAATGGGAATTCAGCAGAAAAATTCTAAAATTGTTGCGTTAAGAAACAACCATATATATGTATATTGTTCATGATATAGGGTGGTAAACGTCTGAAGGAACAGCTGAAAATTTTCAATGGTGGCCTCTGAGGAATAAGCCTGGAAGAGGATGCTGAAAAGGAGTGTTATTTTTCATCGACTTTTACACTATTGTACACATATATATTATTCTAATGACAAAGTTTAATTTTAAAGCATTCTTACACTATTGTACACATATATATTATTCTAATGACAAAGTTTAATTTTAAAGCATTCTACTAATCACCATGTGCCTAGTGCACGACAAAAGAGGGTAAGACTTGGTGATATCACCAATAACAGTAACAGATTTCAGTGAGCACTTACTATGTGCTGGCACTGTTCTAGGAGCTGTGTTAAACACTGTTCTCATTTAACAAACCCTCAGGGGGTCTTAACTACTATTCTAGGCTACCTGTAATGGGGGCTGGAACACCAACTGCTAGTAAAGTTGTCGTCTGCATGGATTAAAAAGCACAGTCACACATATTTTCCTTTGCTCTTCACTGACCCTCGTGATAGAGGAATTTATAGATGTAGCATTTGAGTCTCAGAAGTCTGGAGAACTGCTCAGTGTCACAGGGACAAGTGACACAGTCTGGTTGGAATTCAGGCCTCTTGCCTCCTGGTGCTCTTTCCACAACTGCTTCATACCTTTCAAAAAATGATTTCAAAGGAAAGCCTTGTTCCAGGTGTCTACTTTGTGACACTGTACCCGCGTGTTATTTTTAAATGTTAGAGGAAAAAGGGTTTGGCATTTCCAAGAATCGTAACCAAGACCCTCCTTACAAAAATGTCCTCTGAAAAGAAAAAAAAAAGTGTATTTGTGTACACATACAAACTATGACCATAATACAATAACACTGTTCCTGGGCTTTTTGAATAATCGGACTGAAACACACATCTCCCACGAAGGGCGGGCCCACTCAGGGTGATCACACAGACACTCTGCCCAGGCACCAGGGCAGCCGCCACTGCTCAGACCTTGTGAAAACTTCTTTGTAATGTCACAGTCTCCTGGGTATTTCTAATAGTGAACGATAGCTTGTGGACCTAACTGATTTCTGGAAACTGCCAAAAGCTATTTGATGAAAATTGGCAGAATGAGGTGGGTGATACAGGGGTGAAACGCAGAGGTGAGGGGTATATGAGACACAGCTATAGAACCGGTGGGCCATTTTCTGGTATGGTTTATAAACCATGCCCCAAAATAACTTCAAAAAAATTGGCATTTGGGAAGAGGATTACAGATGACTACTTTTTAAGACAAACACACATTTTACATTTTTGATATGTAAAAACTGACATATTTAAAAGATTCATTTTGTAAAAGCAATAGGTTATGTTACTCAAGTTTATGGACATCATATAATACACCCACAAATGTTCATTACTGTTTAATGAAAACAATGGATATTTTGTGAACTAATCAGCCCCATAAGGCAGAATTCAATAAAAAACATTTTTTTAAATTATGTTTTTAATTGATATTTAAAAATATGGAAGTTTTAATGACTTTTATTAAAAGTCTCCTGGTTATTCATCAATGCTTACAAGCTGGTTTCTAAAACTCTTTAAAATGCTTTATAAAATCATAAAACCCAACTGAGAACTAGAAAGCAATATTCAAAAGAGAGAAGATTGATCAAAATGTTCCCATTTATGATTTCCACCTACATTTTGATCAGCCAAAAACCTCACCAAAAAGCTATTTTATACCTGTTTTACACGTAGTTGTAGAAAATAAGTCAAAAAAAAAAAGGTAGTAAACATATAAAAAATTCATCTGACAAAAATTCAGGGACAGCAAATCATTTCGTTCTTGCTTAAATTTTAGCCACATGGAAATTTTCCTGAATCACTACTTCCTAGATATATACTAACCAAGTTCTCAGAAAATGTACTTCAGCTCACAAGCTTGATATTTTTATCAGCTGTTAAAGGAATTAGTCATTATGTGAATTTTTGCACCCTAAAGGAAAAAACTCAGATTTTAAAGATACTTGGGGTGGAAAAATACATGTGTGCGTGTGTATGTATGTGTCTACACATACGAACATGTGTGTGTATATGCACATGTCTGCATGCATATCTATGCATATATACATACGTATGTTTAAATGAGTTTGCAAGCAGGCTGAACATTAGTGAGGGTCATTGGCACAGCAGCTGGATAAATGTATTTTAGAGACGGTCTCTACAGCTTACATCTCTCACAAGGAGGCATTAATTCCAGAAACTGAACCATCATCAGATCCACAGTTTGAAGCCCCAAGATGTTTTCCTAAACAGGAGTTAGGAAGCAAATAGCACAGATTTCTGGTTATCAGAATCATCAGATGATCTCCAGTGACAAACACAGGAGGACTGTTAACAGAGCTTTTCATATGCTCCCAGGCATAAATGCCACGGTACTTTCTTTAGTGACTGTCAATCCCACGCATTTACATAACAGGCTGTCAAATGCCACTTGGGATCCAGTCCATATTTTGAAGAGATTTATATGTGCAGGTAGAATGTGTTGCCAGGCACGCCTTACAGCTGCAAACACTCTTTCCTGCTGAGGCCGAGTCTGTGCTCAGCCACCACCACCCTCAACCTTTTTTAGTCAGGGTCACCAGAAAGCTCTTTCACCCTTAATATAAACAGCAGTAAATTCTCCAAGTGCAAACATACCGTTCTTGACTTTATAGGCTAAGTGGATATATGGCAGTTGAGGAATGAAGACTATATGACCTGCTCCATTTTGCAGGCACTTAGTACCCCCGCATATCACTGAGGTTGGTGATCCCCCTTATTTCTTCACGTCTAATATTTTTATGCCATTAGATTAAAAATGCCAGATTACCGTCGCCCTAAAGCAATGTGAATCAAGGGGGAATCCACTCATAAGCGATGACTGGCTGAGATTTAAACTCACTGAACATCTTAAATGCCTATGTTCTGCCATAGAAAATGGACATTTGATGGGGCAAAGAAAATGTGGAAGAGTACGGTTTCTCAAAAGGAAAAGTATTTGAGAACAGTCACCTGACAAACAGGACGCTGAGTAAATTTACACGGAGACTCATTTTCTCAGGGAGAAAATGAGAAGAATTTGAATAGTGTCAAACCTGGAAGGAAAATAGTATCTAGGCCCAAGCAGTAATGATTATCCTCTTTATTATTATTTTTGAATGTGACCCATAAGGTTAAAAAATTACATACATTATTGTGATGAAATACACAACATAAAATTGACTATCTTAGCCAATTTAAATGTCCAGTTCAGTAGGTTACATACGTTCACGTTGCTGTGAAACACATCTCCAGAACATTTTCATCTTGCAAATCTAAAACTGTACCCCTTAAAATAATTCCCACCCCTCCTCCCCCAGCCCCTGGCAACCAGTACTCTCTGTCTCTATGAGTTTGACTACATACCTCATAGATGTAGAATCACATGGTATTTGGCTTTTTGTGACTGGCTTATTCCACTTAACATGTCTTCAAGGTTCATCCAAGATGTTAGAATTTCCTCCCTTTTGAGGCTGAATATTCCCTTGTATGACTATATTTTATCTATTAATCTGCTGAGGGACATTTGGGTTGCTTCCACCTCTTGGCTATTGTGACTAGTGCTGCTATAAACATGGGTATACAAGCATCTCTCCGAGTATCTGTTTTCAGTTCTTTTGGATACAGACCCAGAAGTGCAATTGCTGGATCATACGGTAATTCTATTTTTCATTTTTGGAAGAACCTCCATATTGTTTTTCAAAACAAAAACACCATTTAACAATTCCACCCACAGTGCACAAGGGTTCTAATTTCTCCATATTAGAACCAATATGGTTCTAATACTTAATATTTTCTGGTTTTGCTTTTTATATCCACAGTAAAATTTTCAGTTTAAGGTTAAGTTACTGAAAATTGGAAATGATTGCCTAAAATTTTTCAAATACTTAAAAATGTTTATAGTTGACTAGATCATTGTTCCCAGAACCTAAAAATATTTTAATATCAAGATCTTTTTCTTAATTTTAGATTTCTACTTATTCTTTCTTTTGAACACCTGTCCTATTCTAGTCCATCAGGGAGCAGGAGATGAGTACGGGCCCATTCAACAGTAACACAGTGACAGCTGACAGTGGTAGGGAAGAGAAAGGGGACATGCACATTGTCTGTTATACTCACATGTGCCTGTACAGGAACACAATCCTGCTTTGCTGGTCACCCCTCTTCCTAAAATAATACCGCCCTCCCTGCCCCCGACCCCCAGCTATTCAGCACCTGGCCCAGTATCCCTCACTTTCTTGAAGATGGCAATGATTCCTACAGGGTACACCCAGGTACATTACCATTAGGAGTACAGCCTAGTCCTTTGAAA
This sequence comes from Rhinolophus sinicus, assembly GCF_057876585.1. NCBI lineage: Eukaryota > Metazoa > Chordata > Mammalia > Chiroptera > Rhinolophidae > Rhinolophus > Rhinolophus sinicus. The sequence goes on along the minus strand of NC_142515.1, from coordinate 9,714,139 downwards.
GATGCTTCACAAACTATATTGGGTAGCATTACAGAGATCAAGAACTCCAAAAAACCTGTTTTTCTGGAAAATGTGTGACCACGGCCAATATGGTTTTCTTCCTGACAAGAGCTAAGAGGAAAAAAGGAACCCATGCTAATTAATTTTATTTCAGATTATCTTCAACCACAACTGGGTAGCTTCAGAATCTGCATTTTAACAAGCACCCATTTGACTCTGATCAAATTATATTCAAGTAGACACCAAGTGGTGTTCTGGTTTTATGAGGGAGACTAAACTACACGTTTACCTTCATTTCCTCAAGCACATTCATACATTCAGCATTTACTGAACATCTATCACGAGCCAAGTATTGTTAATTAAGTCCTAGGGTTCATGTAGTTAGCAAAAGTCCCTGCCCCATGGAGCTTACACTCTAATGGAGACAGACTGACATAACCAAAGACACAAGAATAGCAAAGCAACCCAGGAGTGAGGGCACCCATTTTAAAAAATAAAATATGGACAGTCGGTTAGCTTAGTTGATTACAGTGCTCATGACACCAAGGTCACAGGTTCGATTCCCACATGGGTCGGTGAGCTGCGCCCTCCACCACTGGATTTAAAACAATGACTGGGGGTCCTGGAAAAACACACAGTTCCCCAATATTCCCCAATAAAAAAAATAAAAATAATTCCTGGACTTAAAAAACTATAGATTCGGAAGAATATCCTAATCCCATCATTTTACTAAAAATGCTCAAAAGCAGTATTTTAAAACAGCATTTGCCTGACATTCTAACACACAGGTAGATACATTAATAAAAACATGCCTTAAAGGAAACCCAAAAAAAAAATGATCAGAGCCAGTAAATAAGACAAAGATGTTGGTAATATTTTCAATAACCTGGTAAGTCTCCTAAGTCTTCTTGATGAAATATGCAGTATTAAACTAAATACCATATTAAATGTCAACACCCAATCTGATTGTCAGTATCACGCATGGTTTACTGCACCTGCCTAGGATTGTCTATTCCCACATCAACGCTCTTCTGAATCAATCCCCCTTCATTATCCTAGTCACACCACGCCTTTCCCAACCCAAATCCTCATTAAATAACCAAGTACGAGCCGGGCCATATGCTGACATACAACCCAGCCAAAGGAAATTAGCTAAAAATGTTTGGGCAAGTTTAGTCCTTTTCAAAAATAAGCAAACTAAAATGATTACATGGGCATTCTCCATTTGGTTAGCTATGTTAAGACTCATGAATTAGCTTCATTTTTGTGAGCAAAAGTAACCATAAATCACATTCAACTCGTACAAGTTGAACAATTCAATTTGTACCTCTTTAACCAATAAAATGAACTGTGAAAATCTGAAATTTATACACTATTAGTGTCAATTCTCAGAAGAGGCCCGGTTGCATATCGCTCCATATTTCATGCCCTCTTTGTCCAGATGGTTTTGGACATCTCTTTATATCAAAAACCCAAGGGAGAAAGATACACGAACAGAAAACAAAAAAAATCCCAATTGGACAAACGTGGTATATAGCAGAACCTGGTTTACTTCAAAAAAGCAGTTACCACCTGATAACCAGGCTCTCTGCAAGCTCCTGTCCATCCACCAGAACAAAGCGGAATCAAAACGGGAGGCTCACACGCAAGCTAAGCACAGCTGCGAAGTCGGCAACTGGACAGATTACTTTTCAACATACAATTACCCTGGCTTTCCTCTACCCCCCTACTCAATACACTTCAGTTTTGACTTCCAGATCTTAGATTTGGATCACTTTCCCAGAGGAACAGCTCAGACAAACAATGGTTAGTGAATTTCCAAAAAAAAAGCAACAATTTGGAAAAAAACTTTAGCTTATGTATTACAACTGAGTTGAAACATTAAGGAAATCATAGATTAGATAACATACCTTTTGCCAGCTGTTACTCTAATTGACATTCATTTAAAAACCAAACTATGAAATGTTATATGGATTAACCTCTATTCCTTCCAACAAAAGCCTAACTTGACAAAAGGGTCAATTACTATTAGTGTCTCCTCCCCTTTATTTGCCTAAGATTTTAAAAAACCCAAATGTATACTTCCCCCTCCTCTATTTCCTATACATAAATTGAACTTCCTTCACACTGAGACAATTCTGAAACCAAGTCATTCTTGCCCCTAAAAGAGATCTTTACACAAAGTACCTTGTTTGTGAATTACAGTTCCGAGCCTATCTGCATTAATTTTCAAAATAGATCCAATTTAAGTAGCCCAGGTTTCATATTAATATGGCATTTAAATACCACATTAAACACAACTTGGAATAACACATTATTTTAAAGTCATAATTATTCACATTATCTCCGTGTTTAAAAATGGCATAGATGGCAATCTAATTCATGGTAACCTATCTGAACACAATTAAGTATGACACTTTACTACTATACAATAGCAGAATTCATAGGTAACAAAACCCACTCATTTGAACCACTTACGAGGAGCCTTACATAAACTAGTAAAAGTGTAAGTCATTTTTGCATCTTTCCAATACATTCTAAAAATGCAAACTCAATGTTTATAGTATATTAAGTGGAAGCCCAAATGCTGACTTTTAATTAATAGGTTAAGATTTAATTTGGGCATACCTGCTAGAAAATTGTCTGGCTAGTTTACTAAATTCTTAGTTTCTATTTGTTGAATGCAATCTTTATTCACTACCAAAGATTAACCCAAACATGGTATAGTGATTTCCATTATTTGTGCTCTAAACGAGATTTTACTATAATATTTAACAGAGCATACATTTTTATAAGGATACAAATTTCTACTCCTCCATATCCAGAAATCGAAATTTAATTCAATAAAGCTAATGGACTTTTAACCCTTACATGGAACACAGAAATAGATCCTAAATATATGAATACTACACATACTTTAATAACTTAAAACAAAATTGCTTATTTCATGGCAGCCTGGAAGGAATAATTATGTAATAAACGACAATAAGTAAAGGCCACTTATCATAGTCTAGTCTTTATTGAAAGACTTACTTCAACTGTGGTTTACAGCTTTGGCTTTCGTTGGCCAGGCAATTTTAGCCCCTTACTGCTAGTAGACATAAAAATTCAGTGGGAACGGCATGGGCGGAAATACCAGATTATTAGGGCAAAGAAGATGGCAGTCAAAAAACACATCACCGAAATAAATCTCAAAATAATTATAAGAAACATGTGTTGCACGCCAAAGAATCTCTGCTGCTGTTTGTGATGAACATGGAAAAGGCAACAATTCTTAGGCTGAAATTGATCAAGATAGCACTGACTTCACTTTGCTACAAAATCATCTCCAGTCTGTGTTAGCTTGACAGTTGTACTCTAAAATGGTGCATTTCATTTGGATAAGTAGCTTCATATTTAAAAAACCATTTAATATGAAATGACTTCCACTAACTGACCTGATTGTGAAATCCTGTTCTTTCAGATTAGGAGGAAGGACACTTCAGTCATGTTTACTATGGCAATATAACCAGTCCTGATACTTCTATTAAGTCATAGAATACACAACTAGGAAACACTGCAGCTTTATTTAGCTGTTATCGCAATAAGCTACTTAATTTACTGGCGGACCAAAAAAAGGCAAACTGAGAATTTAATAGGCTTTTATCAATATATTAAAAAAGTCTTTAGTTGTTCAAGTTTCACATATATTCAAGAAATGTTTACCTAGGAGGCATAATTGATATAATTTGAGTGTTCTCCTTATAAAATATAATTTTTTTGTAATATCCCCAAAGACACTAACCATGAACAAAAGAAATAAGGGTAAATTTTGTAATAGAAGAGTCCTGTGGTTAAAATTAAAGTGCCATAAAAATTTGGCCCAAGGATAAAGAACTTCAGACCTTGTGAAATCTTCGTTTAGTAACATTTGGCTGTATTTCTAAATGGGGGAAGAAGGTAAATAATACCAAAATTATTGTGGTCACCAATTTATAAAACCATCATTATTTCAAAGCTAATTGTAAGACTTCAAAAGTTTAAAAAATAGTAATCTGTTGGTTAGTTGCAACTTACTAAACTGTAAAGGGTTTTCTCCTTTTGGTGCCCAGGCCTCAAAACATTTTAAATACACTGCCTGAACATTTGCACCCCCTAGCTGTCAGAACTCAAACACAGAGATTTTTATCTCCTCTGCATACCTGTTATGATAAAAATTTTATCCACATAGGCTGAAAAATACCTCAAAAGTAAACTTCAATTGATACATCTACCCAATTGATTCATTTTGTCTGCACTCACACAACTCAGCCTCTTCAGGCTGGTCATCCCATGCACAATACCCACACAAGAAAAACAAGTTAAAAATAAAAGTCACAACTCCATGTGCTATTTAAGCTGAATATCCAATTATAAATTGGTAGATTGAACTGTCTTAAATAAGATGTTTTAGCAATCTTGTTAAAAAAATTCTTGGGCAAAATATATCTGATTTTTAAAAACACCTCAAGATTTTAAAAAAACACCTGTATATACAACTTATAGGAACCTTGAAATAGGCTTACAAGGTTTTAATCAAGGTATTTACATACCAAGTGATATAAAGGAAAAAAAGGGGAAAAAATCTAATTTCCAGTGACATTTTAAAATGTACTAATGCATCAAATATTTGTACGAAATTAAAATTTAAGGCTTTTTCTGTATAATTTGTGTAGTTTTAATTTTACATAGTAGCCAACCTGGAAATGTCAGTCTTAAATATTCTTATCAATCCATTGCATTCAATGCAGTGGAGTGTGTTAAGTGTTACTTTAAATAATTACACTGTTGCTACTTCTATGTTGAAGCATGCTTTTGAAACACTGTAGTTACTTAATATTTACAAAGTATATCATCTAAACCATGTAAAAGCACAAGTATGACTGCCTGACTTTAATACAAACACCATACTTGGCATTTCCCCCCCAAATGAAATGTCATTTACTACAGTTTTAATAACACTTCTTAAAGTTTTAAAAATATGTCTTAATGTGGATCACCACTACCATTTGCTCAAAGTAACTCAGACAACACTGTTCCTTATTTAGTAGGTTGCAGCAGTCTGGTGTCAGTTTCTTTAGGCATAGATTGTAAATGTTTCCTCCAAAACGACTCCAAAACCATGCATTTCTTCTCCAAATCACACTTTTTTCTGCTGACTTCGAATGTGGTCCACCTCAGGGGAGGGGAGGGGAGTATCAAGGTTCAGGATGAACTTATATGTGATTCCCAGTTTTTCACGATCCTCCCTTTTTTTTGCTCTTTTAAAAACACAGTGAGTTAAAATACTGAACAGCAAGATAAAAATGGAATAGTATCTAAGAATCAAAATGTATTACCCATTTCTCCTATTATATCAAAATTGGTAGTCAGAATTGTCTTTATTGACTTTATTTTAGTTTTTGTACACAAAGAAAAATCATGTTCATATCCATCATGAACAAAAACTTAAAAAGGCAGAACTAGAAGACATGTGTCCTTCACCAAAGCAAAGCTGTGTTAAAGGTTCCAAACATTTCCATTTTTAAAATAAATATTTTCATTTTCCGATGTCTACTTCCATGTCTTCCGAGTGTCACAGGAAACCGAAGCATTCATGAATTACAATTTTGTTTCGAGTCCCAGCTCACTGTGTTTGGTAACTTGCCATACCATATCCAGCTTGGTTAGGAGGAGGTATTACAGGGGGAGGAGCTTGTCCTTGGGGAGGCTGAGCACCAAATCCACCCATCCAAGCAGCAGAAGGTGACTGACTGAAGAAATAAATGAAATGTTTAGCAACACAAAGGAAAAATTACCTATACGTTGCTACAAAAATCAAGCAGAGCCTAATCACAGAATAGACAATAAGAAATCAACAAACCTATAACAAAGAGCAAAGAAATAAATGATACATAGCTACATATGTAGAATATATATTCCAATATTAGTCTTAAGTTTTTGTGATAACGACAACTTAACACAATGACTCCTTGAAGAGCATCTCAAAACTAATTTCTAAAAAATGACAAATGATTCAACACATCATCTGCCTATCATATATTGCACATGGTATGCAAATTCACAAGAAATCTTAAAAACACAAGTTCATCTTAGAAAGAGAAAGAAGGAGTGAAAATAATAGTCTGCACTAGCCTAGGAGGAAAAAAGTACAAGGGACCAACCCGCTCCACCAACAAAGGAAAAAAAGCAAGCTACTGGGTATCAGATAAATCTGAGTCTTCTCACTTAAGCCAACAGACATAAATCATTGAATTTCTGAACATATCTAGACAAAGTTATCTTTTCCATGCAAAACTAAACAAGTAGATAATACATTAAGAAGGTAAATCAAAAGCTACCAACTGCTTACAGAGGTAGGACACACCAAAAGTTACCCCAACCTCCCTTTTCCCATAGGTAATAAAGAGCACATTTTTAGCATCATAAATCACTTTTTCTAAAATGCTTATAATTCCAAATAGTTCAAGGCATGTAATTTAAATAGATTCTCCCCAGGAAGACACACTCTTATTTCTTTTGTCAGAACCGTATCTGTTTCTGTACTAGAAAAAGACAAACTTACTCTACTCCAAATCCTTGTTGGTTCCATGGCTGCCCGTATACCCCGTAAGGCGGTACTTGCCACCCATTTGCCATGTATTGTCCGTACTGTTGTGGGTTCCCATAAACTTGGCTCCACTGGCCCCACTGACTATAGTCGACCTAGGAAAAAAGCAAGTTACTCTTTTAGGGAACAAGTAGGAAACACAGTATTTGAAGAAAGTGGGACACAAGGAAAAGAAAAACTAAGTAAGCACCCTTATGTGAATAGGACTCTGTTATTTATCATTGTCTAAGTTTATTGGGGTGGTGACACCTGTGAAAAGAAAGTATTAAGATTCAGTTAATACCGCAAAATAATCACTTTTGAAATAGCATTAATAAAATCAACTGAAAGCAGCTATCTGCTTTTTGTTGTTGTTTATTTTACAGTTTCTCAAGTTTTTATGTAGATAATGTAAGATGGAAACTTTAAAAAGTGCTATGAAAAATGGAATTACCTGTTGGAAATTTTTAGTCATATCAGGAGATTCTTTACCCCAATAGCATTTAACGACATGTCCTTCAATCGTAGTGCCATTCACCGAAACAATGGCATGGGCCGCACTTTCGTGGGTTGAAAATCTGAGAGGAAGATAATGAGTTTTTTCTTTTTTCTTTTTTTAAAGAAACTTAACACACTAGATAACACAGACACTCTTTAGTTTATAACTGTCAACTTGGTATTGGTATCCTAAGGTACACTCTATAGATAGTTGAAAGTTCTACATTGCAAAGAAGTACGAAAATAACAAACTCTGATACCTGAGCGGATCAAATAATATAACTGAAAGGAATGGATCAAATGTAAGGGTAATAATATCACAGGTAGAATTTTACCTGACAAATGAATAGCCCTTCTCTGGAAAAACTCTTATTTCCATGATTTGTCCAAATGGTGAGAATGTCTGTCTCATAAGCTGATCTGAAAAACAAAAACATATGGATAAAATATTTAAAGCTCACGTTTATCATGAAAGTGGTACTAACAGTGATGAAGCTCCACAGAGAAGGGGGTTAGAAAACCGAACACTGTACCTGTTAACCCAGAAGCAATTCCTCCACAGTACACAGTACAATTTTTTGGACTTGACTGGTTTACTACATCTTCAAATCTCAGTTGCTTAGTGTTATCTATATGCAGAAAGAAAACATGTTGACAGCTGTACAGTATTATAAAACTGATTACTATATATTACTTAACATACGCTTCATTTAGGGGAGAAAATGGAATTTTTTTTTCTTGACACTATGATTTGCTCTATAAAATCAGCTGATTCACAGCTCCAAATACACTTATATATCAAACCTCAATTATTTTCAGACAATTAAATTTAAGATGAAATGAGTCTTACAATGCTAATAAAATTTTAAGAAATTAAGACAATACTAGCACATGATTTTGTGAAGTACACTTAATTTTAACACATACAATAGACACATCTTACTTTCTTGTGTACTTTTAGGTGCAGGTGGTTTACGTGTGGCCCAATTGGTTCTGATTTGACGACCACCCAACCACTGACCTCCCATATGCACAATTGCATTTTCTGCATCCTGTGGAGAAAAAAGAGAAAGAAAGAGCAATTACAAACACAGAAAACAGTCGTATATAAAACCCAGTAAGATGAAACAAAATGCTGACACTGCTGGATTCAATAAATCTTATCAGTAAATGAACTCACTAAGCATCCTAAACAAACAAAACTGAACTAGCATCACAAGAAAATGATCTGAATTGAGTGGTTCATAAAAGCTATTATTATTTATAGATTTCAAAACACCAGCACAGCACTTAAGCATTATGGAAAATTTATCGTAATTCAAATATGCAAGGAAAAATCACAATCCCATTGATTGAAAACAACAAAAAACAAGCAGAAATCCTACAAGACGAAGTTGTTTTCAAACAATTTTATGAATGATTTGTAATACAACTTTTACTGAAGAATATGTAAAAATTCTAATGTTATAGTCTAAATCACCTACCCCCCCCCAGAAATCCACATTCTAGTAAAATGGATTATAACTATGATACAAGATTAAAGACTCATTTTAAGAAAGAAGACTTCAGCATTGCTATAGAATGCTTTTAAATGGCTGCCACCAATAAAAAATAAGTTGAGATTCTCACAATTAATGTGAATTTGCAATGAATCTAAGCAAAAAAAGAATACAACTCCTGCCTTTTGTTTTACTGCTTCAATAAAATGTAGGTAATTTAAGTGGCTGAAACTATTCTAAAATGCTAATACCAAAGCCCACTTTATTATATTATAGTTAATGCAAATCCTTAGATAGTTTGGTGCCTTTCTTAAAGAATACATGTGAAAATCAAGATGAATAGCTTTAATTTTCATTTACATAATTTGCTGTCGTCATTAATATCCCAGCTACAAAAGTATGAATAATAATTAAAAAGTTAAAACAGAGATTTTCATGGTTAAAACTAAATATAATTCAACTTCCCTCCAAATTCTGAGCTTGGTTCATTTGTCCTAGTCTTGAGCTTTACTTCTAACACATCTTACCCTCACCAATGCACAAATGCAACTTTAATACTATTCCTTAAATTGGCCTATCTTTCCCGTTATTTATTTCCAAGATTATGAAAAAAGAATGAATTATTCTCTATTATTAAAACACACAAAATTACATAAAAGCTGTGTTTGCAGTTAACATCTGAAAATGTTCAAGTTTGAAATTAATTTCTGACGAAATCTTTTAAACTGAGTTGAAAGAACGTACCAGTTTGTTATAAAAAGATACAAAACCATAGCCTTTGGATTTTCCAGTTGCCATGTCTTTAACTACTCGGGCATCCCTGTGAAAAGAAGCACAGCTAAATGAGGGAAGTAAGAGTCATCCTCAAAATAAAAACTAAAAGGAACCACACACACTGTATTGTGAGCATTTTTTTTTAAATAAAATTTCAGTTAGCCCTAATTAACTATAGCCATTCCTGTACTCTCCCTAACGCTTCTTTACCTGTTAGAAAAAAGCAGTAGGACAAAAACATGTAATAAACATGCAACCTAATCAAATAGCCTGTGCTTTCTAATATAAATGCTCAAATTTGAAGATTAATAGGAACAATAGTTTCCTTTTCTAATATTCTATTGGCTAGTGTCTGCTAAGGTTTACTGATTCTATAAATTACTGTCACAATGCTAACTACTTTACCATGCAAACTCTAAATAGTTAAATGTCTTCTGCCTAGTGATACAAAATATATGAAATATTAAAAAATTGAAAAAGAGGAAAAAATAGGAATTAAAAAGGCATACATGGCCTGTTAACAGATTTCTTTATTTTTCTTGGTCAATTCTCTACCATCATTTTGGAGTTTGGGCAGCTGTAAATTTTGAAAAATTGACATTTTCAGAAATTTAAGAAAGGAGAATAAAAAACTAACAACAATGCTAAGCACACCAGTACGAAAACAACAAATTTACACAGAAATTTTAGTGAGTAAGTTAAAATGATTGGAAATATAGAACTCCACTGAATATAGAATGTTAAAATGTAAATACTAAAATATGTATATATAAATAATGTATAATAAGAATAAATAGAAATGAGAAAAAAATCTACAACTGAGTTCCAGTGTGCACAGTTCCTTGCAGTTAGCCTTCAAGATCCTGTCCATTCTTATGAGCAATTCTGCAAAATAACCAGAATGCTATTACTTTTAATTGTGACTTGGACTTTAGAAAAATTGTAGGTCTCAGGTATAAATAAAGATTGAAAAACAGCAACCTGTATTATTTTTTTATACTGATTTTTAAGACAGTACTACTTACCACATTTAGAGATTAAAAAGCAAAGCAAATATCAAAATAGAAAATTAAGAATTAAACCTTTCTTTCAAATAAATTAAATCTATAGAACAACAAATTGTATACAGAAAAATACTGTTGTTCTTAGTTGAAACATACTCCTGTAAAGTAATACTAAAACATTTAACTTCTAAATTTTAGTAATAGTAAAACATTTCTATAGGAAATAAATACATAAAATAAACATCTTAATCAGAAAGATAAATTTTGATAAACATTTTATAGAACTTATAACCACTTTTAATTTCCCAACATATTTGATCAAAATACAGTGAAATTTGATCATAAACTTTGTTAAAAATCAAACCACATCTGGGCCCCAACTAGCAAATTAAAATAGCACTACCCACAAAAAGCTACTAATTAATCCCACATTTATGGCTCAGACACTGAAACATTTTAATATGATAATATACTACTTTTCAGCTAAAAAAATCAAAACACATTTATCATTATAATTAAACATACGCATTTCCAATTTAACCACAATACACCCACAAATTGATCTACTTGCCGCATTTATAAACTCTTATAAAAGTTTAATACACAGTATAAATCATTTATTTTTGGTTAATCCATTATCTTTAACCACCAAATGTTGAAAACATTTGACAAAGTTGGACTTTATAATAGGTTTTACTACCCAAACATCTGCTTCAAAGATAACAAACAATCACTTAAAAATTATTATACACAGGATTAGATGAAAACAAGACCCCAAAACATTAAAATGACATTAACATTTTTAACAACTACTAATCAAAACAACAAAACAAACAAACAAACAAAAAAATCACACTGGGGAAAGAAAAGCTTAATTCTGATACAAATTAATCAAATACAATTTTGCCTATCACTACTGAGTATAGTATTGATTATGATACTTACGATATTTTACCAAAGGGGGCAAATGCTGATTTGATATCTTCTGTTGTAATTTCTGGACTCAAGTCCCCAACAAACACATGGAAGTGATCTGAAATCAAAGCATTTGGTAATCAAATACTTAAGAAATCAGCTACTAAACCTTTTATAGGCAACACTAAGGGAAGAAAAACCCTATTTAAGCTGGTAATGCTGCCAGGATAATTTCAGAACTCTTCCACAGTAAAATGCAGCAGGCGTACTTACTGGAAGTATCTTTTTTCTGGCTACTTGGTGTTGTTGCCCAGTTTACTTTGACCTCCTAAAAATAAAGATTATATTTAATACAATTATTAGACATGTCATAATGAATCATAACACTTACCATTTATCAAATCACTTAATAAGCAGGATAATTTTTGTAAAAGCACTAGGCTGAATAAAGCAAACGATCACTCAGCAGAGCTGAATATTTGTTTAAAAACTTGCTAAGAAAGAATACAAACTAATTTGACATGCAAACACATACACTCATCAGGTGCCATCATTCTGTTATCTTACCTTCCCCAAAATTTTTCTCCCATTCATAGCAGCTAATGCAGCAGCTGCATCTCTGTGTTCATAAAATTCCACAAAGCAATATGGGTCATTGCTTGTATGCTGCAAAACAGAAAATCCAACAGAAGAGTTGACCCTTCTGCTATCGGGTTGCTGAGAAGAAAATCCAGGAGAAAACATTACTGATAGCTAGGAAAGTACAGGTGAGATTGCAAAAGCTTATGAAAGCCTAATACTTCAAAAATAAGATTTATAGCTACACCTCACTTTGTACCTCAGAATAGTGTTGTACTCCAACAGAACTATCAAAGCAGTGTAGAAGCATGACTCTCAGTATTAAATCAAAATATAAAAATAAAAAAAAATAAAAATACAGAATTCTGGTGAAGTGTGATAAATATAAAATAGAAGATTATATTAGACCAAACAAAACCTCAGGCTCAGTTTTGATAGATAAGGACCACTTCCTTACCACTGCTCTTCTCTCCCAACATTATTTTCAAAAGGATGAATTCTATTTATGCATCATAGTCCTTCATTAACTGTAGCCCACAACTATAAAAAATACAGAAATGAACCAACTTTAAAAACTTTACTCCTGATCAAAACTAGTATTAGCACTACATATGATGAAACAAGACCATGTATTTTTTTCTAGAAAAGTAAGAAATGAGAAAAATAGAAAAAGTGCAGATCTTTCAAAATAGTCTATTGTATTGGAGGAAATTGTATGTACTTTGAATTTGGTATTCAAAGATAGAAAAATACATTAGTTATAAAGAAAAATATTTCTGGAAATGTGTCTAAATAAAATATTCCAGGACAAAGCTACAATTTTATATCACAAACATACTGCTAAGAAATCTTTATTGAATATATTCTACAACATTATGCTTAACAGTAGTTGACAAATAGATACTTATAAAGACGGTGAGAAAGTAGTTCTACCTAAGTTATAGCAACTCGACCACCTAACCAAAATGGAAATAAAATTTATAAAACTGCAACCAATACTGGAGAGCTACACAACTGTACAAATGTATTTTTCACATAAGGTTAAAAACATTAATTACTTTTCAGTGTAAAATGCCCTAAAAAATAATATTTAAAATGTGGAATTCTAGTTGCACTTACAAGGGATAAAAATACCAGATAAAATAAAGATCTTTTCAACAACCACAGTTTTTCATTCCAGGAAAGTTTTAGAAGAAAAATCCAAAATAAGACGTCTAAAACAATAGTGGCGAAGCAACCAGAGGCATTTCCTTGAGGGGAAAAAAAGTGTGATCATTAATACTGACAAGAAAACTATGGGCTCCCATACAAAGTCCTACTGTCCCAGTCACATGAACGCTGTTTCTTATGAGGTAGAGAAAGAAAATGGGGGAAACGACTCCAAATAAAAATATGCACTTAAATCCCTCTTGTAAAAAAGTTAATATTTACAAGTAATGAAGAAAAGACTTTAAAGGTAAATAATAAGCTAAAACTGTGCTAGTTGATTTTTCCTTTTAGTCCTGCTCTTCTGCCCTGATGGCCTTTAAGGAAAACAACGATAATTGTAGGAAAACACACAGTAGCCCAGTGGTAGAGGTGTAACAGGCTCTAGTAACCTGGTCCGCTCCTGCACGCTGACTCCCGGTTTACCTAAGCAGTAGTACACAGCAGCGCGCAGATTCAATTCAACGTATGTATCTATACACACGCGCTCACACTCACATCACACTGCACTTCATCTCATTTAAGACACCAGGTTTCTGTCACATCCCAGCTGTCAGAGGAGTAAAACTCTTTTAACATTTTCCCCAGAATCGACAATATACATTTATTATAGCAAAAAGGAAAAGCTAGAAACTAAACCAAACGATACCTAAAGTAAAAAAATCGTAAAACTAAGGGCAAGGAAGCGTTTTCCATATACTGAAATGAAATTCAGGAAAGGAAAATTAAATGCCTGGACAGTCTGTACTAGACTCCATGCCCTTCGGAAGCTTCCCATTTACACCACCACCAAGGGACACTAAAATTCAACTGTGTCCTTACGTAAATTACTGTTGGCACCAATTTTTGTTGGATGACAGAAAGATCAAGACAAGAGAAATCTGAGATCTTACAACTATTTACAAGCCCAAGTGTGGGAGTTATAGAGTATGGATCATTACGAAAATTCATTTCAAGTCCCCCTTCCCTCAAATGGTTGTACACGCACAGGTTTTAAAAAAACACTAAATGTTTATCAAATGTTTCACAAAAATTTTCTAGTGACTCTTTCCACTTTCTCGTATCCCATTCTCTCCTAAACCCACTCCAGGCAGCTGCCACGCCAACCAGGCCACTGGCTTCGGGTTGAACTTACCAACCACCTCTCTGCCACCTCTGTGATCCCTTTTCTGTCCTCATCTTGACTTTCAAACAGAATTCAAAACAGCTGACAATTCTCCTCCTCCTCTAAGGAGTCGCCTGTAGATTCCGCCATGCTCTCTTGGTTTTTCTCCCTCCTCACTAGAGGGTCTTTCAGAAGGCAGTTCTTCCTCCTTAACGCAAACTCTACGCGTCACTAAGTGCTGAGACGCTCGCTCCGAGGCCCCTGCACTCTTCTCCATCAGACTCGCTAGATCTAAGAACTACGTCTCATCTAGTGCCACTGCTTCAGATGCTGTGCAAGCTGGCATCACCAGCCCCGGACTCTGCAGAGCTCCCAACGAGCTTATCCAAATGCCTACACATCATGTCCCCTTAGCTGTCTACTGCGCACCTCAAAACAGAGCTCTTGATTCCCACCACCCCCCTCCATCCATCCTATGCCTCCCTCTGCCACGCCCATTTTAGCAAATAAATAGAATTACCATCCACACAATTGACAAACAAGAATCTCAGGGTCATTCTTGATGTCGTCTTTTCCCTTCCGTCCCACAGCCAGTCCAGTCCTATTGATTCTACCTCCAAAATATACCCCAAGTTTATCCACCTCTATCTCTGTGGCTACCATTCTGGAGAACAAGTCCACGTCATCTCCTGCTGAGACGAGTGAAATAAACCCAGCTGGTTGTCCTCTGTCCACTCTTGTCCCCGACAATCCATTCTCCACACAACTGTCATTCCCCACATAAGAGTAACGTTAAAAATGCAAATTAGAGTACATTAACCTACTAAATACCCCACCGCCACCAGAGCAAAATCCAAACTCTGCCATGGCCTGTACGGCCCGACGTGATTGCAAACCCCACCTGCGCCCCTCCTACCTCGTTAGACTCACTTCCCCCCAGGTCCCTCCCCTGCTCAGGCTCCAGCTACCCTGCTCTTTAGTTCCACAAACACAGCGAGCTCATTACCAACTCCAGGCCTCTGCACTTGCACTGCCCTCTGCCTCCAGCTCTTCAGAGATGGCAGCATCTTGTTCCTCCTGTCTCAGCTCAAAGAGGCAACACCTTCCCTCACCACCGAGCCCACATAGCACCAACCCTCCAAGCATCATCAGAGAACCGTTTTCCTCTCTTCGTAGCTCCAGTGCTTTAAACAGTACCTACCACAAAGGAAATTCTGATTAATGAAAGAATAAATGAATGAATATTCAGAGACAGGAAGGAGAAAATATACCAGAACAGACTGATGTTTATCGTTAGTTAGGAAAAAAAGTCAAAGGCCAATTTGCTTTACAGATTTGTAACAGTTCCCCTCTGTCTCAGGATATAGCACAAACTCCTTAACACAGCTTCTGGCCCCTACCAAACACTCCTGCCTCATTTCCTGGCATCTCTGTGACTAATCCCATCCGAAACTCGAAGCTGCTATTTCTAACTTTCCCTCTCCTTCTCTCACAAGCACTCCCACTCTGTCTACCAGACTGGATCAACATTCCTTTCTCTACCTAGAATCCCTTCTTCAAATTCCTTTCTAGCAAGTTTCCATTACTATCCTTTTCAGTTTCAGCCTAGACACTGACCCCTCCAAGAAGCCCTTCTAGGCCTAAGACTGAACTAGGATCCAGGGGCGGCACCTGAAACTGCTTCCACAGCATTTATTATCCTGGATCCTTAGTGCCTGTTAACTCCTCTATCTCTCTCATTAGACTGTAAAATTCTATGGGGCCAGGAACTGTCTTATTCAGCACTGTACCCCTAGCACTTACCGTAATACCTGGTACACAGCAACTACCACCAAAAAATGTGTTGAATAAACAAAAAGGAAGAAGAGAACAAACTGAAACACAAGTCACTGGGCACTGCTACAGTCTTAACCAGAAAAGTATGAAAAGTAGTTTTCTTTGGGGGGGGGGGAAGGAAAACAGAATTATCACCCTAACAATTTAAATTCCTATCTACAAAAAAGCTGCTCAGTTATTAGTATTTACTAAAAACACGAGACGCAGGCGGCTGCACTATGCTCATGACCCGATCGATGTTCTTTTACGTAAACCAATCCCGGAACTTTCAATATTAATATACACGCTCTAAATCGGTAACATCCTTACTGGAATTGTAGGAAGTTATCGTCTGAGATAAGCTGTGACGACTTTGACGAGCAGATTCACCTGACGATAACTACATCATGAAGAACGACTGTTTGAGAATAACAGCACAGGAACTTTGTGCTCAAAAATAAAAGTCCATTCCAAACCCAGTTTGTCAGCCAGATCAAAGTAATACCCCGACACAACAGACACGAATCTCTCCATCAGAATAACTTGAGGCTTACAATACTATTTTAAAATGATACTAATTAACTTGTGTATCTCAGAATGTTAAACATGCTGCAGCACATGGAACTGGGAAGACCTTACCTCTGTTATCATTTTACAGCTTTTACAGGGTCCAATCTGACTGAATAATTGAAGTATAAGGACTTCTGTCACATCTCTGGAGAGGTTACCTACGTATCTGTACAAGAAGAAGAAAAAAACATCAGCAATTTTCTTTCATCTGTGGATCTAATGTGTTATCATTTAACTCATCACCTTTTAGTTCATTTTAACTTCCTGTCTTCAATAAAAATTTTCCAATAACCCTGATCCTATGAAAGTAAGAGTAATCCTTACCTAGGAAAGCAACAAATGTTCTTAGGCCACTAAAGTGCTACTTCAAAACACTTCATAAAGAACAAATCGAAGTGACTTTGCGTATTATTCTGTACCCTATATATCATTTTCTGATGTTTAGAATCAAAATAATAAAAAATTTAAACCCATCTCCAGATTACAATTTCTAGATGTGAAACAAAATTCAAAATAATGTATAACACAAACACACACACACACACCACAAATATTGATTCATTAAAGCACCTGATCACAAAGGGTATTAGATATAAAGTGAGTTTATCTTAGACCCCCAACTAAAGCAATTACATGAATGAAAAACAGAATTAAAGCTACAGCAAAACACACAGAGATTGGAGGGTTTTGTTTTGTCTTGCTAAGTTACTATTGATGCTGTCTTCAATTGTTTTGTTTTTGGAGCAGGGTAAAATAATAAAACTTTCTAGCCTAAATAAAGAGAAATTCAAAAAAGTAAAAAAAGACCACACTACCCACAGATGACCACCTTGGTTTCTCATGTACCATGGATTTATTTTAATTTAGCTTAAAAAATTGTCAAACTTTTATGTCTTTCTGGTACTCAGTGTATAATTCCTAAAATTTGCCCGTTACGAAACTCATCAAGCAAACAATTAAATATAAAAATTCACAGTTTCTTCAGGAAAGTAAATGGACAGAAGTTTTATTTTCCTAATACAGAACATCTGGAAACTAAGTACTGAGACCAAAATAAGCCTTGCATCTATTACCATACTAAATACATAACTGCTTTGAGATGGAACACTCTGAAAGGGAAAAACAGACTGAAAAAGGTAAGGTTACATGTAAAAAAGAAAATTATCTGATTAAGAATGAATAGCAATTTTCCAGTTCAGCTAAGAATTTCATTGCAATGGGCACTAATACCTTTCACTTACATGCTCTAAAACTGAAACACAAGCCCAATGTGACAAATTGGTTTAAGTCCACCTATGCCATCTTTTCCTTAGAATTAAAGTAGAACAGGCCCATCGGCAGGCCACGCAGTGACACACTTTTTCCAGCAAAAGTGAAAGGTTATAGGATTATGAGCTAGCCAGACAACTGCCTGTCCCTTTTTAACTCATAGGGGTTTGTGAGGATGCAAGCATGGAATAATTTCTTTTTGTACAAGGTAGACCTACCTATAGAGGAAATAAAACAAGCAAGTAACCCTGGTCTGCTAAGTGTTAAACTCATCTATAAGCTAAAGTGCTGGTTAGCTCATTTTTAAGAGAATGAGTGGATAAAACTGATTTTCACATATTGAAACTAACTAGTAACAAAATTAAAATAGAACGACATTTTAACATAACAAATTTTACATAGTTTTAAACTTGCATTACTGTTTGAAACTGATTTGTTCAGGAAAAACTACATAGGCATTAATTACCTTCCACACCTAACAGTCCAATGAAAGCTGTTACTATTGCATTGGATTTTTATTCCAAGTCAACTTACTTCCAATCTCTTATAGATTTTTAAAAATTTAGATATATTAACTTACATTTCCAGCACTGATGCCAAAGAGTAAACTGTTCATCGAAGTTTACAATGTCATGAAATACTTACAAAAAAACCTAATTTTAAGTTTTCCCATTTTGAAAAATATCCCACTGAAAGTTCAGTGGTAAAGCAGCAAACTAAATTCCAACTTATATAAAAAAGGCTTTCCACAACAACATCTTGTAGAACATCTTAATTTACCAGGGTAAAAAGGATATGTAATTCACTATCTAATCCCACCCAAATTTTACTCAAATCTCAGATTGCCTTTTCTTTACTAAGAGTTCTATAATTCATTCATTTACGTATACCTTCATCATAATGCACAGAGAATCATTTTAAAATACACTGACCCGGTAAGAATATCACCTCTTACTATAGTGAAGTGGTATCTTTTTTTCTTCCTAAATTATAGTTTCTACGCTTCACTTTCTTTCTGCTCTAGTTATGAAGCAGTGAACATATTCCAAAGTTCCAAGTGTTTAAATACAAAATTTCTACTTGAAGAATATATATATAAATAACAGAAAGAGACAAACAGCTCAAATTCTTGTACTGAAAGATCAAGTCAAAGAGTAAAAACATTTAGGAAATTCCAAAAAGATTTTTTAACTTAAGTGAAAAAAAAAAAAAAGGCATACCTTAGGTCTATTTTGTCTTCTAAGAACAGGAGCTGTAGAAACTAAAGCATTAAAAATGGAAAATGATGCCTTTATCCCTAAACATCAGGGTTAAAATCCAATTTGAGAGACTAGAAACTTGGCAGTTAAACAGTAAGCAAAAGTTCACATTGCCAAACTACTTCCCATGTCCAACTGGGCAGAATTTTAAGTTAAGAATATCATGCCTTTCAGAAGACTTAATCACACTTTTCCAAATCTGAATGTGCTCTCACTCTGAAAAGAGTAGCCCTACCAAGGCTGAAATTACCAGCACTTTTACACAAGGTACTGTAGCCAAATTTATATGAAAGTAACATTTTTGCTTTTGTTCTTGACAAGTTCCGGTATTAAGAGGGGAGACTGCAACAAGACCCTTCAATGGGCCTCTCAGGAATTAATCAGCTGGTCAATATTTCCTATTAGGAAGGAGGCAAGGTGGAAGAAAGGTGCAGGAGGTACAGGTAAACTGACCTACTACATAGGGATAGCGACACACTCACATACATTTTAAAGGAAAAAAGAATATGATTAAGTTGAACGAAGGGCTTAATTACAGCCACAATAAAGCCAAATCCACGGTATAGCTTGTCAATTTTATAATGGGATTTAATAGCATTTTCTTCTGCTATTGCCCTTAGCTGTTCAGATTATACTCTAAATCACTGGTTTATTTCCTCCTTTTGACTGAGTATCAGAAAGAACAGCCTTAAAGGGTGGCATTGCCTCACATGGTATAATCCCAGATCCACAATTCCTATTCTTTTTGGTGCACCGGATAGGTGAAGAAAATAAACTACAGTAGGACCCCGTTATAACTTAACGTCGTATTACAGATTCTGTGGATCTAATCACTGCACTCAAAGCTACCCGCAACACAAGTCTAAAGTGTGTCCTACAAGGTAGGTGTCAGGAAGCCCTGGTCCAACACCAGCATTACACAGCATGATCGCCTTTGTTTGTTTTGTTAGCTCACCAGTTACCCAATACATATTACCCCCAAATAAATGTCAAATGATAACAGAGAGCATCAGAAAACAGACCTTTAAAGCAACTACATGACAAATAAACTTTAGGCTCAATATCAAGGCAATTCTATACTACTTTAAATACCATCAAATAAATTAGTAATACTGTAGGTAATGAATATTTAAAGACCTACCTAGGCTATAAACACCATATTGTTTTCTGATGATAGAACCATATGTCTTAGCTTGTGTGTGTCTGCAGGAAAAAAACCTCACTAGTAACACACAGGCATTTTAAGAAAACAATTTAAGATAAGCTTTGTTAAGAGTACATTCTTTTAAAACATATTAGCCATTTGAAAACCTAATCCATAGATCACAATGTAAATTAAAAGGACCTCCATAAATAAACTAACAAAATAAAACACTACTAGCTATTAACCTTTAAAGTTGTATTCAAAGTTTTCATCATGTTACTTGTATCTAAAGAACCCTTTAAGGAGAAATATGTAAAATGAACACTTAAAAACACTACTATGCATTATTTTTATTAAATCTGACCAAAAATCCCAATTGTGAAACATCTGCTTTTATCTCAAAACTTTGCATTTGAAGGTTTTAAAAAATATTTAAAATCCACAGACTGCACCATGTTTGGCAGTCATGTCTGCCTATAATTTTAAATAAATCAAGACTTTAATTAAAAAAACGGACTTAATACTAATTTAATGAAAAGAAGTATAATCATTGTAAAATGTTTGAGTACCTCTTATGTTCCAGGCAGAACTAAGTGCTGCAGGGGTAAGACCTAGGAAGATGTACCACTCCTTGTCTAAAAAAAAAAAAAAAAAACACAACCCTTCCCATGAGAAGAGAGGGAGAAGGAAAAAGGAAGACAGAATAGTAAGCATGTACTGATATACAGGTACACCAAAGCTCAAGATGATTCCTCAGTCATATGCATACATGTCACATTTTTAGACAACTGTAAATATAGACAACTAAGTGTGTTTCAGAAAAAGAACAGGAGATTGGAGAAGATAGAGGTAAGAAGTAAGTGACAAAGAAGTCAGCTTATTAATCTATTGGAGAAAGTCTAAGACATGGAGATGAAGACTTGGCTGATATAAAGATAGTTACATGAATTAAAGGTACTGAAATAGCAAATTATTAGTACAGCAAAAACAGGAATTTCTCTTCATAAGCAACAGATAAATACAGTTAATGAGAAATATGCCATGGAAATTTATCAATTATTCAACTGCTATTATGATGCAATGATGACATTTCAGATTTTTAGATACAATGTAACTTTTATCTTCTTTTAACTACATGCTAGCCAGGCTCTAAAGCCACCTTTCCCACAGGATTCCACCAAAGTACACATGGCTAACTAAATACCAAGCCTTGGCTTCAACAGATGTTAAATGACAAATTTCAAGTTTGTCCCAACTCTCTTTTCTGGGAAAAGAAGGCCAAAATGGAAGACAGCACACAACAAACAAAAAAGTTTCACTAAGCAGGCTTTTCATGCAAGCATTGGATGCACACAAGGTGGCCTCCAATTCTCAAAACAGGATGGTAAATACTTTAGTGAGATATCAAAGAAACAGGAATAAAAAAGTGCAAGCCCTCCCCCCAAGACAAACTAAACAAAAACAAAAAACCAAACCTGTACCAATATGGAACAGATACCTACTTGCTTTACTGAACGGACTTTCCTTGGTAGGTCTGAAGAGATGGGCAGCTAGACAAACTTCCTGAGTACCCATCCACCTTCATTTATTCCCCAGAAAGTAATTTCCCCATCAGATAGCAGAGCCAAGTGAACTACGATCATATCAATACCAAGCAGAGGCAAGACAAAACAGAGCAGTGATTTAACTCCTTGTACTCGAGGTAGGTGTGTTGGGCTTCAAGAGATTAGGAAAACCGAAGGCTAAATGTAAACATTTAATTAGAAACTCCTCAGACTTTTTTTTTTTTAATGCAGGAAAAAGAAAGGAGTGCTACACTGTCCGGAAAGGAATGCAAATGCTGAGTCATCAGTCTTCATTAGGAAGGAAACTCGAATAAGCGGTTGGAAGATGAAATTCATTCATTAGATTGGGCATCAGGTGAAAAGCAACAGCAAGACAGAAGAAAGAGCGCTCACAAGACACACACCGAATAGCGGATACAGACATCATTTTATCCAACTCTGAAGGTCTCGACGCACAGATTAAAAAGAGGTAACACCAAAAGGACAAAAGCAGTTTAACAACTGGTTGTCACTTTAGCGTAGGCAGTGCTCAAAGTAAACTTCGTTATCCCAGAAGGGAAAGATGCTCCGGTGGCAAAAGACATCCCTTCTGCACTTCAAAAGTAGCAGGCGCTCGGCAAGTGTTTCTGACAGCGTGGGCGGGGGCACGTGGGGCAGAAAGAGAGTCGGGGCTCAAGTGGCAAGAGTGTTCGGCTTCCTCCGAGAGCTCAGCTTGGGAAGGTGGACGGAGTGAGTGCTAATTCCTCCGGGCCCGCAGGGGATGCGGCTGCGGTCCCACCCCCAGGCCCACCTCCACCAGGCCCTGCCCCCATGGGGACAGCTCCCGGCCCAGCCTAGGGCCCCAAAAGCAAAGGGAGAGCAGGAGCTCTCCCGGGCCTGACAGCCTCTGCTGTGCAGAAACCCGGCCTAAGAAAGGTGTGCAAAGAAAGGCGCGAGAGGAAAAGGTCGACACAAGACCCAGGCCCCAGGAAGTGACTGTGGGAGAAGGGAGGGCTTCCTTTCCAAGGAAAAGGGGACAGATGAGGAAAGCACTAGGCGTCCGCGCCACCTCGGCCAGGGAGCCGCCGAGAGTCCCGGCTTCGGCCCAGCTCTCCTGCTCCCTCCCACAGCGTCCCGCGGTGCCCGGGCCTCTCGGCGCCTGGCACCCCCATCTCGGGTACTCACAGAGTCCGGGGCTGCCCGTCGTCTTCCATCATGGTGGGTGCGACGGAGCGATCCCGGGACAAGGGGGAGGGCAGGGCTGGGGAGGGGAGGGGGTGGGGAGGAAGGGGAGGGGGCTCCGGGCACCAGCTGGGGACAGAGGAAAAGGCACCGAACCCTGCACTCGGGGTCTCTCCCCCCAGCCCGCTCCGGACACTGCGCTCCAACCAGGAGCAGGAGGAGGAGGAGGATGAACAAAATGGCCGCCGCCACCAGCCAGGCAGGAAACGGGGCAGAGCGCAGGCGCGGCCCGCCAGGTCACCGCTCAGGCCAGCCGCGACGGCCTGCAAAGGGAATAACTGAGTAGGGAGAAAAACTGAGGAAACCCTGTGCCCGGTCACGAGGGATCACGTCGTCACTGTGCGCCTGCTGGGCGGCTGAAACCCAGCCAGCTCAAGAAGACAGCGAGTAAAAAGACAACTGTCGTGAAGCTGAAGTCTCTGGGAATTGCGGTCCTGGAAACGAGAGAGAGAGAAGCAGTTCTCCAGAGGACTTCTGGGAACTGTAGTCCAAAGGAGACAGTCGGCGCCCGCGCCGCCCTGGGACGCGAAGAAGAGACTTCTGGGTAGTGTAGTCGTACGTGAGGAAGTGAGGCGACCAGGAAGTCGGCGTGCTGGGTGGGGAGAGGGAGAATGAAGGCGAGGTTAAAAGGCAAGGAAAGGAGGTGGGAGAAAAAAAAAAAAAAAAAAAACCACGCTGTCCGGGAAGTAGACTACAAACCCCAGAGTGCCTTTCGCTGGGGGCTGTCCGTGAATTGCTCCAGGCATTTTAAGGCTCTTCAGTTGGCTCAGCCTGAGCTGCTGCTCCGCCTCCGTTCAACCTGAGAGCGGTTTCTTCAACCGCGGCAGAAGCAGTGCCCTGGTTCCGCGTGGTGTCTGAGCCAACAGGTCTTCCATTCCCTTCTCTGTAAAGCAAAACGGCCGGCCCGCGGTTATCAACCGCTGCCCCACGCGGAGGATGTGGGGCGGGCCTCGGGCCGGGGCCGAGCTGGGAGCTGCGCTGCCAGCGCCCCTCGAGCCTCCCAAGAGCCGGCCGCGTCCTTGGGGCGCGTTTTTCTGCAAATAGGTATTCCTAGCTTAGGTATCCTGCTTGTAGGTTGCCTTACAAGTTACAGCGTTTTCCCCATCCATTATCTCATTGGATAAGAGGGTAAGCAAAGCAAGCCTCCATTAAGATGACTCATTGAGGCTGCGTAAGGTGCGGTGGTAATGCCCTCCTTCCCCTCTTATTTAATTCGTAGAGTGAAAAAAAATCTTTGGGCGGAGACATGCACAAACTTAAGGTTGTGTTGATAGATATCCGTCATGTAAACAGGGAATGAATTCTTGCATGAACATGTGTGAAGCCGTGTTCAGACTGGCTCAGTAGCCCTCTAGAATTTGGTTTTTCACCCAACAGTTCACGGTATGCTTTCTTCCCGGTATTCACCACCCCGAAGCATCTTTAGGAGAACGTTACTGAGTTCATTCCACTCCAGCAGCTTAGTGAAGGGTGGTGAAGACAGGTGTTATTTTTTTCTGCCCAAACTTAAGGGTCCTGGTTAATGCCTTAAGTGTTGGTTCTACAAACATGCTGAGGGCCGTACAGCTGTATCCCAATCCTGTAAGGAGAGTCCACTGTGCTGCAAAAGCGTGGTAATGTCAATATGGGGGAGGAGGGACCTCAACCTTCAAAAAGAATATGACAAGGGGGTTGAGCCCCATTAAGAGTCAGTGGGAACAGCAATGGGGCACAGAGGCCAAGACCTGTAGCTAACGTATGGTTGGAGGAGGGAGAAGTGGGGGAAGGCATGGAGTAGGAGGTCTTGAGAGCTAAGTTAGAGGGCAGGGGCTTTACAGAATCCACGTTAAGGATTTATATCAAGCTGGTGAGTTTGGGCTTTGTCTTCCAGGTAGTGAGGAGCTATTCAAAGGTTTTATTTTTTTAATTGGACCTTGGTATATAGCGCTGTACCTATAAGGCAATTCATCATTGGCCCATGCCTGCCCACTGCATTAGTTTCCTGTTGCTGCTGTAACCAACTTAGTGGCTCACAACTACAGGGATGTAGTATCTTTCAGGTCTGGAGGTCGATATTGGTTTCACTAGGCTAAAATTGAGGTATTGGCAGGGCTGGTGCCTTCTGAATTCTAGGGAAGAATGGGTTCCTTGCCTTTTCCGCTTCTGCAGGCTGCCTGCATTCCTTAGTGTTTGGCCCCTTCCTCTGTCTTCAAAAACAGTATTGCACCCTCTTTCCTGTCTGACCTCTGCTCTGTCCTTACATCTCATTCTGACTGATCCTCCTGCCTCCCTCTTTGACTTACAAGAACCCTTTGTGATCTCTGTGAGCCAGGATAATGTCTCCATCTCAAGACCACTAAGTTGATCACACCAGCAAAGACCCTTGTACCATATCGTAACATATTCACTGGTTCTGGAGATTAGGGCATAAACATCTTTCGTGGGCCATTATTCAGCCTACCACACCCACCTTTATTCATGTAGTTACTTTTAATAATGTAATAATAGCTGTGAACCATCCACCCTAAAAAAAGTTCTATGACAGCAATTACATCTAATTCTGTGGTTTGCCTCCCGCACACACTAACTGATCCTGCTGCCTCCCCTCACCTGGGGTAATCATCATTCTGAATCCTGTCATTACCATTTTTTGGTTTTTAAAGATTTTATTGGGGGAGGGGAACAGGACTTTATTGGGGAACAGTGTGTACTTCCAGGACTTTTTCCCAGTCAAGTTGTTGTCCTTTCAATCTTAGTTGCAGGGGGCGGAGCCCACTGTCCCTTGCGGGAGTCGAGGAGTCGAACCCGCAACTTTGTAGTTGAGAGCCCACTGGTCCTTGTGGGAATCGAACCCACAACTTTCAGTGTTAGGAGCACGGAGCTCCAACCGCCTGAGCCACCAGGCCGGCCCTTTTTTTTTTTTACAAAGTTTCTCTCTCTCTCTCTCTCTCTCTCTCTCTCTCTCTCTCTCTCTCTCTCTCTCTCTCTCTCTCTCTCTATATATATATATATATATATATATATATATATATATATATATACATACATATACATATATACATATATATATACACACACGTATATATACACATATATGTATTCCTAAAATGTATGTGTGTGTGTGTAACACATTTTTGAATCGTTTTTTGATGTAATAAAAAGAATATTCCCACTGCACACTTATTAGGATGGATGGCTAATAAACAACTGACATCCCCAAATGCTGGTGAGGCTGTGGAGCAACAGGCACCTAATTCGTTGTTGGTGGGAATGCAAAATAGTACGCCACTTTGGAAGACATTTTGACAGTTTCTTACAAAGCTAATCATAGCTTCTAGGTATTTACCCAAATGAGTTGAAAACTTACGTTCACACAAAAGCCTGCACGAGAATGTTTACCGCAGCTTTATTCATAATTTCCAAAAATTGGAAAGATGTCTTTCAGTAAGTGAATGGATAAAGTGTAATGCATCCAGACAACAGAATATTATTCAGTGACAGATAGAAATGAGCTATCAAGCCACAAAAAGACATGGAGGACTGTTAAATGCACATGGCTCAGTGAATGAAGCCACTCTGAAAAGGCTACACACTATGATTCCAACTATGTGACATTCTGGAAAAGGAAAAACTAGACAGTAAAAAGATGAATGGTTACCAAGAGAAGATGAATAGATGGAGCACAGGGCATGTTTTTACAGTGGGAAAACTATGACTTAACAGTGGACCCCACAGAGCTGTGTAACACAAAGAGTGAAACCTAATGTCAACTATGGACTCTAGTTAATAATTATGTATCAGTCTCGGTTCATCAATTGCAACAACTGTACCCCATAAATGAGATGATAATAATAGGGGAATCTGGATGCATGGTGGGGAGAGTGTATATTGAAACTTTGTACTTTCTGCACACTTTTTCTGTAAACCTAAAACTGCTCTAAAAAATAAAGCATTTCAAAGGCAAATATTCCTTTGTATCTTTTTGAGACTTTTTTCCACCTAATGTAACGTGGTTCAGATTCAGCTATATTTTCTGTATTTAGTTCATTCATTTTCACTATTGTATGATATTACAGTGTGTGAACATGCCACACTTTGTCTGATTTCTCCTTGGTGGACATTTGGGTTGTTTCCAGGTTTTTAGTATTGTGAGCAGTGCTGCTACCCTGTTTCCCCGAAAATAAGACCTAGCCAGACAATCAGCTCTAATGCATCTTTTGGAGCAATGCGTCTTTTGACTTTAAGGAATTCCTAAAGCTAGTCTTCTCAGTTATGTATATTGCAAATATCTTTTCCCAGTTTATAATTTGTCTTTCCTTTTAAATGCCTCTAATGAACAAAAGTTCTTCATTTGAAAGTGGTCGTGTGTGTGTGGTTTAAGAACTCTTTTCCTACCTCAAGGTCTAAATTATAGACTCTAAGAATACCCATAGAATCTACTAAGTTTTAAAAATTAATATAGGACCTGGTATTATATTATTTGTATTATATTATATTATATTATATTATATTATATTATATTATATTATATTATATTATTATATTACATATTATAAGACCTGGTCTTATATTAGAGTAAAATAAGACTGGGTCTTACATTAATTTTTGCTCCAAAAGACGCATTAGAGCTGATTGTCCAGCTAGGTAGGTCTTATTTTCGGGGAAATATGATAGGAATATTCTTGTATGTGTCTCCGGTTAGAGATGTGCAAGAGCTTTCTTTGGTCTGCTCAGGTCTGTACCTAAAAATAGAATTGTTGAGTCATGGGGTATGTGCTATTCAATTTTAGAAGATAATGTCAAGCATTTTTTCCAGAGTAGACACACGGACTTGCCCTCCCATTAGCACTGTGTGGAAGGGCTTATGGATGCGTCCACGTCCTCCTCAACACTTGCTTTTGTCAGACTTTTTACATTTTTATCAACCCAAGTGTTAGCTCAATGTGGCCTTGTTTGCATTTACTTAATACATAAGATTGAGCATCTCTTCATATTTTATTTATTTTATTATGTTTCCTCTTCTGAAAATGCCTGTTGATATCTTTTGCCTATTTTTCTGTTATCTGTGCTTTTCTCATTGACTTTAAGGAATTCCTAAAGCTAGTCTTCTCAGTTATGTATATTGCAAATATCTTTTCCCAGTTTATAATTTGTCTTTCCTTTTAAATGCCTCTAATGAACAAAAGTTCTTCATTTGAAAGTGGTCGTGTGTGTGTGGTTTAAGAACTCTTTTCCTACCTCAAGGTCTAAATTATAGACTCTAAGAATACTCACCCATAGAATCTACTAAGTTTTAAAAATTTGTATTTGAAATTTAAGTCATTAATCTACCTGTAGTTAAATTTTATAGACATGTGGGGTAGGGGTCCAATTTCATATTTTTCTATATGGAGAACCATTATTTTTTTTAAACTGCGTTTATTGAACAGCTCCACCCAACCTTTCCCAATGGACCTGACATGCCTGTCATTGTGCAGTTTGACTGCTAAGAAGACGGTGGAATTAGACGTGTAAGAGACGTATTAAGGACAACTCTTGTGAAGGATGAAAGGGGGAGGGAGTGGAATAGGCAAGGATGCCCACAATGGCGGTTGGACACTTGTGAAAAGAGAGAAGGGAGAAAGGAAGATTGGCTACGAATTGCCTCAGCCGTGGTGCAGCTCTAAGAAAGCCTTGGCGAGGCCACTGGGGAGCCCCAGAACAGAGATTGCCCCTTACAGGAGTCCCATGTCAGGCAGAAATGGCCCAGCTCCAGTACCCCCGCCATCTCTGACTGGCTGAAAGCAGCCCTGGGAGACAGCATGGTCTCTGCGTGAATTCTGCAATGGATGTAAACTTGCTGTTTGCTAACCTGGAGCAGACTTGGAGGCTGTCCCCTGACTAGACTTCTAACAGCAGGTTCCCATCTTGGAGGGAGGTCTGAGCAGGGCACTTCATGGCCACCAGAGTCCCATACCAGAGTTTCATACAGGCACAGCTTTGTTTCTGGGCTCTCCATTAAGTTTGAATCCTAATAGATTAGTCTCCTTCCTGCTCTTCAGAAGT
The DNA here is from genome assembly GCF_057876585.1 of Rhinolophus sinicus. Taxonomy (NCBI): domain Eukaryota; kingdom Metazoa; phylum Chordata; class Mammalia; order Chiroptera; family Rhinolophidae; genus Rhinolophus; species Rhinolophus sinicus. Next base: position 9,685,085 of record NC_142515.1, on the reverse strand, counting down.
GTCCTGGCTATTCTCGGTCCTTTACTCTTCCACATGTATTCAGAGGTTTTAAGCAGAGGAGTAATGTCAGATCTGTATTGTAGCAGGATAACTCAAGTAGGAATGAGAGATTTCGGGCGAGAGAGCTTCTGGGACATAATTTCAATAGTCCAGGCAAGAGACAAGGGGCATAGGTTGAGTTGATTCAGCCAGTAGCGATGAGAAAAGATAGAGAGTTATGGATACAAGATAACAGGGAGGCACAAAGGTGGGAGAGAGGGAAAACTGAGATAACTCCCCGTTTATGGCTCTACCCAGATGGTGGGGCTGTTCACAGGGGAAAGAACAGGTTCCAGGGAAATTTGGTTTGGCTTTGCACTTGCTGGCTGGGCAAGTATTTAAAGCTGCACAATGAACAAATGGACATAGGAGTCTAAAGCTCACGTGGGAGCCCAGACTTGCTTGGAGAGTAATAAATGTGTTGGTGTAATTGAAGTCTTAGCATGAGAGAATGTATTACCTGGGGAAGATATAGTAGGTAAGAGGGCTGAGAACATGTGAGGGCACTAATGGAGAAGGAGGCATCAGAGGAAGAGGGACTGCCTTAAAAAAACTGATGAGAAACAGCCACAAGGAAAGGCTGCTATCCAAAACCCTTTAGGATGGCAGCTATCAAAAAAATCCAAAAAAACTAAAAAACCCAATCCAAAACCAGAAAAATAAGTGATGGTGAGGATGTGGAAAAATTGGCACCCTTGGGCACTGTTGATGGGAATGTAAAATGGTACAGCTACTGTGGAAACAGCATAGCAGTTGCTCAAAATTAAAAATAGAATTACCATATGATCTAGCACAGGGGTGTCCAAACTTTTTTCAACGTTTTTTACCAAGGGCCATATGCGGTAAAATACACAAATAGCCGGGCCACTCACTCAAAGTGAAGTACGTACTGCCTCATGTGGTTTATTTAAGTAAACTAAATATATTTTTGGAATTTGCTGCGGGCCAATTAAAAATGCATTTGCGGGCCGCAGTTTGGACACCCCTGATCTAGCAATTGCACTTTTGAACATACATCCCAAAGAAGTGAAAGCAGGATCTCAAAGAGATATCTGTACTTCCATGTTCACAGCAGCGCTATTCACAATAGCCAAAATGTGGCAGCAACTCAAGTGTCCATCGATTGGATGAATGGATAAACAAAATGTGGTACATACACACAATGGAATGTTATTCAGCCTTAAAAAGGAAGGAGATTGTGACACCTGCTACAACAGGAATGAACCTTGAAGACGTCATGCTAAGTGGAATAAGCCCATCACAAAGGACAAATATTGTATAATTCCCCTTATCTGAGGTATGAAGAATAGTTAAATTCAGAGAGAAGGAAAGTAGAATGCTGGGAGCTAGGAGCGGGGGGAGGAAAGAATGGGGAGTTCTTGTTTAATGGGTAGAGTTTCAGTTTGGGATGAGGAAAAAATTCTGGAGACGGATCGTGGTAATGGTTGCACAATAATGTGAATGCCCGTAATGCCACCGAACTGTGCACTTAAAAATGGTTAAGGTGGTAAATTTTATATGCATTCTACCACAATCTTTTAAAAGGATCTGAGAGAGATTTCTTCAAGAAGATGAAATGTAATGAATACCTAAATTGTTTCATCTGATTGAAAGGAGAGCAAACAACTGAGGGAGAATTGGGGTATATGTTAATAATAAAACCATGGAAAACTGAGGGAAGAGAAAATAAGACATTTACCAATTCCTTTCAAAGAAAGTTGTACAGGAAAGGAAAAGTAATTATATTGTATGATTTGGCTCAGTTGTGCATAGCATTTGCATGGTCATACTAACAAAAACATTCAGTACTGATGTTTATTATAGTATAATTACGCCACATTATAGTATAGCACATATTGGTGGATGGGAGGTCACAAAATGTGAGAGTGCGTGGTAGATGAGGGGTGAAGGAAAGATAAATTCTTATCTTTCATAGTGTGAGGTCAACAGATAATACCTAAAACTGAGAAAGCAGGAAGTGGCAATATAGTCAAGCTATTTAAAGACAGGGAGGTAAACTAAAAATTCAGTTAAGAGTCGAAAATTGATGATTCTAGGGAACAGGACATTGGAAAGGTTAGGTTTGCTTTCCTAACAAACCCTATAGATCAATTTGATTCTTTATGTACACAGATCTGATAAAAATTAGAATTAATCTAAAAAGAAAAGTATCGACATGGCTGCACCAGGTGAAAAACTAACCCTCCCCTCCCCATTACTAGGTTTCAGCCCTGTAGATGATGAAAGGCCCTACTTTTCATAAAATCAGGCAACTAAAACATAAATGGTAAAAGGCCGATCTAAATGTGAAATTCGACAAATGAGAAACAAACATGTTGAAAACACAGCCCATAGCAATCTTAGCTTTTTCTGCTATCAGAAGCTTCGGTGTGTAAAGTCATTTAGAAAAATCGCAAACCTCTGATCTACATGAAAAGTAAAGGGTCCTCAAATCTGTGGTCTGTTACAGTTGGGTAGCAGGAAGCTGTTACGTCCTCCAGAGGTGTTGACGTTCTCTTTTCTGTAGTCCTCCAACTCCCTGGTCTCACAGTCTGTTAGACTAGGACCCAAACCTCGACAGTCATCAGTAAAGAGGCTCGACCTTAATTCCTCACCCCCTTAACCACTTTGGAAAAGAGTTTGGCATTTACCTGTAAAATTAAACATATACTTACCATATGATCCTGCTATCCTACTCCACATTGTTTACCCAAGTGAAATGAAAACTCATGTCCACACAAAACCCATACAGGAATGTTTATAGTTATTTTATTCATATTCACCAAAATCTGGAAATATCTTGTCATGGTTAATTTTGTGTGTCAACTTGGCTAGACTATGGTGTCCAGTTGTTTGGTCAAACATTAGTCCAGATACTGCTATGGGAGGATTTGGTAGATGTGATTCAAGTTTACAATCAGTTGACTTGAAGTGAGGGAGATTACACTCAATCATGTGAGTGGGCCTCATCAAATCAGCTGATGGTCTTAAGAGCAAAAACTGAGGCTTCCTGGAAAAGAAGGAATTCTGCTTTAAAAAGGTAACCAAAGTCCTACCTGGGTCTCCAGCCTGCTGACCTACCCCACAGTTTTGGACTTAACAGCCCCACAGTCACATGAACCAATTCATTAAAAAAATTATTTCTTCATAGATAAATACAGATAGTGCTACAGAAGATATAGACTTATAGCGATACAGATGTATGTACGCATGTACAAGTATGTGTGTTTATATGTATGTCCCATTGGATTTGTTTCTCTGGAGAACCATGACTGATAACATATCCAAAATGTCCTTAAACTTCTGAATGGATAAATGAACTGGTACATCATCCATACAATGCAATACACTTAGCAATGAAAAGGAATGAAACAGGCATGCAATAAGAATGAATCGCAAATGCATTACGCTAAATGCAAGAAGCCAGATTCAAAAGGCTATGTACTGTATGACTCCACTCATATGAAATTCCGAAAAAGGCAAAACTGTGGGGATGAAAAACAGATTACTGGTTGCAGGGGCTGAAGGCTGGAGGAGGAGCGACTATGGGATGGGGAGACTTTGGGGTGTGCTAAACTGTTTTATAGCTTGATTCTGTAATAGTTACATAACTATATGCAAATTACACTTTCATAAAAATATGCTAAAACGAATAGGAGGCAAACGTGTAAAGAAAATTATTCTATTGAAAAGAAACTGTGGTAACACAAAATTGCCTACTTAAATATATTAATGATACATAGAGATTGAGATTAATTCTGCAATAAGTTATTTTAAAAATGATGTCATGTCCATTACATTTAATTAAGACATGTAACCTACAGATAGTAAATATGCTTTGATTTTTAAAATTTAAATATTGTCATTTAAGGAATTTATATCGAAACCCACCAATATGTACTACAGGGCTACAATAATCAAAACAGCATAGTATTGGCAGAAAAACAGACACATAGACCAATGGAATAGAATTGAGAACCCAGAAATAAAACCACATAAATATGGACAGATAATTTTTGACAAAGAAGCAAAAAACATGCAATGGAGAAAAGACAGCCTCTTCAATAAATGGTGCTGGCAGAATTGGATAGTCACATGCAAAAGAATGAAACTGGACTGCTATCTGTCACCATGTACCAAAATTAATTCAAAATGATCAAAGACTTAAGCGTAAGACCTGACACAATAAACTACATGGAAGAAAACATAGGTACTAAACTTATGGACCTTGGGTTCAAAGAGCACTTTATGAATTTGACTCCAAAGGCAATGGAAGTAAAAGCTAAAATAAACGAATGGGGCTATAGGAAACTTAAAAGCTCCTGCACAGCAAAAGAAACCATTGACAAAATAAAGAGGCAACCAACTGAATGGGAGAAGATTTTTGCAAACAGTGCCTCCGATAAGGGGCTAATATCCAAAATATACAAGGAACTCATGAAACTCAACAACAAAAAAACAAACAACCCAATTGAAAAATGGGCAGAGGACCTGAAGAGACATTTCTCCAAAGAGGACATACAAATGGCAAATAGACATATGAAAAAATGCTCAACATCACTAATCATCAGAGAAATGCAAATAAAAACCACAATGAGATATCATCTCACCCCAGTCAGAATGGCTATCATCAACAAGACAAATAGTAACAAGTGTTGGAGAGGCTGTGGAGAAAAAGGAACCCTCATACACTGTTGGTGGGAATGCAGACTGGTGCAGCCGTTATGGAAGGCAGTGCGGAGGTTCCTCAAAAAATTACGAATAGAATTACCATATGACCCAGCAATCCCTCTCCTGGATATCTACCCAAAAAATCTGAAAACATTTATACATAAAGACACGTGTGCTCCAATGTTCATTGCAGCTTTGTTTACGGTGGCCAAGACATGGAAACAACCAAATGTCCTTCGATAGATGAATGGATAAAGAAGTTGTGGTATATAGACGCAATGGAATACTATTCAGCGGTAAGAAAAGATGATATAGGAACATTTGTGACAACATGGATGGATCTTGAGAGTATAATGCTAAGCGAAATAAGTCAGACAGAAAAAGCAGAGAACCATATGATTTCACTGATATGTGGTATATAAACCAAAAACAACAAAAGAACAAGACAAACAAATGAGAAACAAAAACTCATAGACTCAGACAATTGTTTAGTGGTTACCAGAGGGTAAGGGGGGAGGGGTGGTAGGTGAGGGTAAAGGGGATCAAATATATGGTGATGGAAGGAGAACTGACTCTGGGTGGTGAACACACAATGGGATTTATAGAGGATGTAATACAGAATTGTACACCTGAAATCTATGTAATTTTACTAACAATTGTCACCCCAATAAATTTTTTAAAAATCCACCAATAACTGAGACTGATAAAAACAAACAAAAAAAGTCCATATTGTTGCATGTGGCTGAAGTCGATTTCACTGCTGTATACTATTCCATTGTGTTACCATTGCAATTTATTCATTCTTCTCTAATGTGCATAATATTATGCTAATATTATGAATAGTGTTGCTATGAATAGTAAATAAAATATTATTTAATAAAGTGTTTATCCTTTTCCTGAAAATCTTCTATTATTCCCATTGCTGAAAGGATGAAACCCAAGGGGACCCTCGCGGCGGTCTCAGTAAATTTTCCTGGGCTCTGCTTCTGTCTGGATTTAGCTAACGGGGAATAATGGCCAAGCTTGCCAGAAAATATACAGGACACCCAGTTAAATTTGAATTTCACATAAACAACAGTGTTTTAGCATAAGTATTTCCCATGTAATCTGGCAACCCTGGTACCAGCAGGAAGGAAGAAAGAGAAAGAGGACAGTATTTATTCCCCCAACTCCCTGCCTGCTGAGTCGCCAATGGGCTGGCTGTGTCCCCCAAATCATAACTCTTGTCCGGCAGCCCTCAGCATACAGCTCACCAGGTTCTAGTAATTGGTCCTTCTTCTTGCTGCATCGGGCCTAAAAGTGGGACATAGCTCCCAGCTATTATTAGTACCAGGGTACGTACCAACTCCTGTTACTAAACCCTGACCACACTTTTGTAAATAGCTCCTTGATTCAATTCTTTTGGATTGGAGTGTGTTGTCTGTATCCTGCTGGACAGAGATGAGGCTGTCCCTGTCTCCTGGAGACAGAATACATAGACCTTTGCTTTCCTGGCACTCCCACGGCAATGTGTGTGCTTATAACTCCAGAAAAGGGCCAGAGTGTGGGGCTTCTGTCACGCCCAGTATATCAGATCCAGCTAAAGCACTCCTACCCCACCCCCATTTCTTTCTCTCCTACTTGTTGGTCACTATTACCTCCTTCGGGGTAAGAAAAAAACTGTCCCCAGGACCTCATCGCTTCCTTTCCACTCTGCACCTTTGGTATCAGCTCTGTACTCGGAGCCCTCCAGGCCCTTGGTCTCTGAGACCTCAGGAAATCTTTCCTCGCGCAATAAGCCCAGCTGTTGCAATTGAAAGGTGTAGTTGTCAAGACCACTATCTTAAGTAATGTTTGAAAAATCCACTCAAAAGCTCTGTGGGCTTCTAGGACAGGCCTAGCCCCTGACACATTCTCCCCTGACACGATAAATGTTACTGTCTCAATGGATGAGGACTGAGGGAGGTAAGAAAACACTGGGATAGAATAAAACCTCAGGTGTCTCCAAATTGTATTCCACCGCGTGGCACCTAGTATAATGAGAGCTCAGTGCAATTATGCTTCAAAACAATTAAAGAGTTAATAATAATAAAATTAGGTATTCCTCACCGAACATTTCCTCTGAATTGAGCACTGTGCAAACAGCACCGGTCTTCCACAAGCCTGCAAGCCAGTGAGGGTGCGTTTCAGCTCCCACCATCTGCCAAGAGCTGGGGGTCTGCAAGCGACATTTCTTCTTCGTCAGCTGGCCAATAAGGGGCCACTAGGGGGAGTTTGGAAGACAGGAGAAGAGAAGGGATTCATTTCTTCCTATTTGCTTGCTGATTCCCCCAGAGCAGCAAACAGTTCCAGTTTCCAACTTCTTTTCACATTTCCAGCAGAGCAGGTAGTGGCCACTCCTCAGATGTCTGAGCCCCAGGAGACCCCCTTCCTCTAAGCTCCCCTCCTCTAAATTTGTAGGTTCTGCTGATTGTTACACCAACGACCCTTGATGAATCAGGCTGCCTGAAATCCATTCCCTCCTGTTGTCGCCCTCCGCTGTGACTCAGGCTAAGCCAGGTGACCTTCTTTGGCCAATGGGACATCAGCAAACAGGCAAGCAGAGGCTGGATGAGCCCTTGAGCACTGGGACTTGTTCTCTTGGACGGTTGCTGTCACCATCACGTGAGGGAGCCCAATTTAGCTTGCTTGAGGATGAAAGAGGCATAGAGAGGGAGGCCAAACCATCCAGAAGGCCCAGCCAACCTTCCAGCTGAAGACTGCGGCATGAATGAGCCCAGGTGAAACCAGAAGAGCTGCCTGGCCAACCCAGAGAATGTTAAGCCTCTAAGCGTTGGAGCGATTTGTAATGCAGCAATGGATGACTGAAACAGTTCTTATCATCCCAGCCTCTTCCTCCACCAGTGGGGTGGTAGCTCCCCGTTTTGTTTGTTCCGTCCTCCAACACATGTTTAACTAGTGTAATTTCTATTTTCCTTACTGGACCCTGACTGGTACAGAATTATTATATCCATTTTACAGATGAGAAGACTGAGCTCACCGAGATTAACATTATTAATCTACAGCAATAGATAATTGTACTATATAATAAACAGCCTCTTGTAGATTATGATGATGACAATTATTTGAAGTTGATGTCACCCATAGGAGGGGTTGTGTTCAACATCCTGAAGGCTCCAGCTCTGAGCCAGCAGAGGGAGCTCTGTCCCTAAGGGCCCAGTCAGTAGCTCCCACTCAGGAGCCAATAAGGCTGACAATACCTGTCCCACCTAAAGGTCTGGGCAAGCACTTCATCGGAGGAGACTGTAGGCTCCTTGAGGGGAAAGGAAAGCAAGCAAGCAAGGTAACATTTGTTAAGACTCAAGAACTGTGTCAATTTAAATGTTTTTAAACTGGAGCTGCCCTGTTTGAAGCAGATTGTCCTCTGGGAGAAGGAATCCCGAGTCCCTTCCTGCCCTCCTCCTACCTCCCACCTGATTCCACCCCAGTGTTAACAGCAGTTTCTCTGGAGTGGGCCACATTTGCCCACTCAGTGGACAGTCACTGAGTAAAAGGCAGCACAGGGTACAGTGTGGTTCTCTTTCCTAAGTCCCTTCCTGTCAAATAGTAACAGGAGTCAAAAAGGGCAGGCCTGCTCCCTCCCCAGACAATGCTGACCATCCTGCCTCTCCTCCCTCCTCTCCCACTCTCCAATCTGCAGCAACCCTGCACTTGGCTCTGAGGGACTCCCTTGATCTTGCCCTCTGGGTACATTCTCCCTATGATACTGAATCTGTGTGAAACTGACTTTTCCTCCCAAACAGCAGCAAAATCTGAGACTCAAGTCTGAGCTCTGGGGTATAAATACTAGACCTCAGAACCTGTAAGCAGGTCTCACAGTTCAACCAACTTGGGAAAAAGGAGCAGTGTTTGTCCAGCCCAGCTTACCTCTTCTCCCTGCACTGGAGTTTGGCGTGAACCATCAATGATCCCCTAACCTCCCAGTTACCTGTCATTGCCTCCTTTATACAAATACCTGCTTTGGAACTAGGTCTAGGGAGAAGTGGTAGGCCAAAGGTAGAATCTGGGCATTCCTGGCTTCCCCTAGCCAAAATGCCATTTTAAAACATGATGCAATATGTAACACATACTAAAGAACACATCTAACGTATGCTGTTGTTAAGGAGAAGAAAATGAATCCTTAAGAACCCACCATCCATCCTAAGAACGAGTACATTACCTTCGCCCTGTCTCCCCTCCATTCCCTTCTTATTTCTAATACTAATGTGTCACAGTTATATTTGTTCTTTAATTACAGTAACACTTTCTAGAAGTTTAGGCCTGGATTTGGATTAGTCTTATTGTTTGCTCACAATTAGATTCAGGCTAAATATTTTTGGTAGGAATCCTGTATAGGTGATGCTGTGTCCTCAATACATCCCATCAGAAGCTACTTCCTGTTGGTTTGTCCCCTGAGTGGTCATGTGGCGTTTGATCACTTGGTGAAGATGATATCCTCCAGATTTCTGTTTTGAAAAGATAACTTTTAGCCTTTGTAATTAATAAGTAACCTGTGAGATAATAATTTGAGTCCATGTAAATATCCTTTTCCCCAACGTTGTTTTACCAATGGTTTTGGCATCTATTGACGATTCTTTCCTGAATCAGTTACTACTATAGTGGTTCCAAAATTTTCTAGTAACCAACCCTCTTGCCCCCCTTATTTGATTTGAAGTAATATCCTTTTATTCCCAGTTAATAACCAGAAGGCAACCAAAAAGCTTGTTCTCTTATTTCATTTTCATTCTTCAGTTTACTTTCTCGCAGAATTTTAAAGATATTGTCCACTCTTTTCTGGCTTCTATTATTGGTAGAGAGAAGTCTCCTAGCAGTCTTATTGTCATTCCTTTGTAAGTGATCTGATTCTTATCAAGAAGTGAAAGCCCAGATGTGAAAAAGAAATGAAACTTTTAGAAATGAAAAAAAACATAACTGTTTAAACAAACTTAATGGACAGATTAAACACCAAATTTGACACAGATATTAAGAAAAATGAATGAACTGGGACATAATATGGAGTGATTACCCAACACACACAGAAAGAGATGGAAAATATGAAAGAGGTTATGGAGTATGAATGAAAGAGTAGAAAGTCTGCACACATTAAATTGAAGTCCAGAAGAGGACAAAGAGAAAGAACGAGAGGCAATACAGCTGAAAAGAAGTAGCTGAGAATTTTCTAGAATTTGAAAGACACAAACCCTTAGCGATAGGTGTATTCGTTTCCTAGGGCTGCCCTAACAAAGTACTGCAGACTGGGTGGCTTAGACAACAGACATTTATCCTCTCACAATTCTGGAGGCTGGAGGTCTGAGGTCAAAATGTAGGCAGGGTTGGTTTCTTCTGAACTTTTCTCCATGGCTTGCAGACGGCCATCTTCTCCTTGTTTTCATATGGTCTTTCCTCTGTGCGTATCTGTGTCCTCATCTCTCGTATAAGGACATCAGGGCCCACCCTAAAGACCTTATTTCACTTAATCACCTCTTTCAAGACCCTCTCTCCAAACACAGACACATTCTACGGTACTGGGACTTAGGACTTCAACACACTTCTTTGAGAGAGGAATGATTCAGCCCTAACAACGGGAATCACAGTATTATACATCAGGTATGATAAATTAAAAAGCCGCAGCCCAACACGATGTAATGAAACTGCTAACACTGAAGTCAAAGAGAAGGTCTTAAAAGCCACCAGAGAGAAGTGCCACAGGCTGCCTGACTGTAGAATGTCTCCCTACCGGGCACCCTCAAATCCAGCTTCTAAAAGCTGTCAAAGCTCAGCCCCGGCCTGTCTCCCCAAGAGGTCTTGCACTGAGGTTTGTCTTCTCTAAACGTATGTAACGTTCGTTTAATCCCAAGCCTGTGATATGGGCTTTCTGTTCACCCACAGAAAAGGGGTGCTGGCAAAGTCAGCAGGTAGAGGCAGACCTTAAATCTCTCCCCTACACAGACCAAAAATGAAAAATCCACTTGGGTTACAGCACTGCTATAAAAAGCAGAGTGTGTTGAGGTAGCTAAAGCTGGCAGGTAGGGACTGAGTAGAGCATTAGTGTGGGATGGAGTCAACATGTATTCCTGGCTGGGAAAACGAAACATGTCATAGAGAGTATATAGTTGACAGGTTTGCCAAGGGTCCCGTGGTGTTGAATAAATCATTCCTGCTGCCGTGGCTCTTGTGCCCATGGTCCCCAGTGCCTGAGGCATGGCAACTTACAATATAATTTATCATGTGGGGGTGTTTGGGCTACCCAGAGAGACAGGGGTCTGTCCAGAGGCGTCCTATAACCTCTATCGCACCAACCATATTTCTCTGTGCTAGGCAAGCGCTCAATAGGTGAGTGGGTTGACTGGGAATCCCTGGAGAATCTTTGTATCCTGGAGCCTACCGTGGGCTCTGACCAGCTGGAAGGGATTTATAACTAAGCTGGACATCTGCTGCTATAGCCGCTGCCTCCATCACCATCACCTCTTGCATAGAAAACAGCTGCCACCTTCTCCACTGGTCTCCTTCCGTTCAATGCATTCACCACATACCGTGTTTCCCTGAAAATAAGACCTAGCGGGACAATCAGCTCTAATGCATCTTTTGGAGCAAAAATTAATGTAAGACGTGGTATTATATTGTATTATATTATGTTATATTATAAAGACCTGGTCTTATAGTAAAGTAAGACTGGGTCTTATATTAATTTTTGCTCCAAAAGACGGATTAAAGCTGGTTGTCCGGCTGGGTCTTATTTTTGGGGAATCACAGTAGCAGTCCAGTGATCTTTTTGAAAAGATGGTAATCAGATTACATCACTGTTTTGCTTATTAAAATCTTCTGTGGCTTCCCATAGCATTGAGAACAAAATCCAAGTTCCTTGATTAGGTCTATATGACCCTGCAAGATATGGGCCCCTTTGGTATAGTTTCTCCCCTCCTCTTCCTCACTATGATCCAGCCACCCAGGCTTTTTTTTTCAGTTCACCAAACAAACTGAGCTCTTCCCACCCCAGGGCCTCACCCTTGTTCTTCCTTTTACCTAGAAAGGTCTTTCTCAGCTCTTCCTGGAGTTGGGCCCTTCTCATCTATCAAGACTCAGCTCATGTGTCCCCTTCCTAACCAAACATGGAAAGTGGCTTCCTGCAGTTTCTCTCTATTTCAGTACCGTCCATTTCCTTATTGGTATAATCACAAGCTCTATTTAGTTTGTTTGCTTGTTTCTGTCAGTCTCTCCAACTAGAATCTTACAGGACAGGGACCCTGTCTCATCCTGTGGTCCTCTGTATCTCCAGCTCCCAGCACAGTGCGTGGTGCATTCAGTAAGCGTCACATGCCAGGGGCTACCCAATCAGAGTCACTGGACCCTACACTCCAAGGCAACCCAAAGCTCAGCAGAATCAGGGGAGCTTCTGCTCTGGCCTAATCCAGCTCCTAACCACCCAGCCTACCATCAGAATTGAAATGGACCCCAGGAGCCAAAAGTTGTTGAAATGCAGAGCTAGCAACAGTTTACCTCCATAAATTTGACTCCCTGTTGCTCATGGTATTAACTCTGGTTTCAGGGACTTCCATTTCAATTAAGACTCTGCACGCTTCAAAATCCTCTGAACAGCAGGACACTGATTGAATTTGAGGTGCCAGGAAGCCAAGTGGAAAAATTAATCGTAAAACCACTGGTCCTTTTACGGTGTAGTTAAAAACTTGAACAAACAACTTTTACACCTCCTTTAACATTCTATTCTGTTCCAAATTAACCTGGAATATGTATAGTAACATACACTGTTTTTAACCGGCCTATTAGGCATGTCCAGTCTGGTCCACAGAGCTCTTGATTTGAGATTCCGGTTTGCCTCTCAGCAGCACGATTGGTATACAATGTGGGTCAAGTTTATAAGACTTGTAAATGTCGAAAAAGGATATCTGAATTATTCAAATGGTTGCATATATTTTTGAATATAAGACCTCCAGACAAATATGTAATTATATATTTCAAATGCTCTCCTTTGGTCATATAAATTATGGCATACCCATCCAATGAAATACTGCGCCATTATTCTAAAAGAATATGGGCAACCAATATGCATTAATATGGAAACATGCAAGATTATTAAGTGAGAACAGTAAGTTACAGAGCATTAATTATAACAGCCCTCTGTGTGCATGTGTATGTACATACATTTTTTTGTAAGCATGGACTATTTCTGGAAAAAGACCCTATGTCATCTCTGGAAGTAGAATGGCTCCGATGATAATCTCTAATATATATCCGGTGCTTGCTGTCTACCAGGCATTGCTCCAAGCATTTCTCAAATGCCTTCGTTTAATCTCCACAATGGCCCTCGGAGGAAGGTATTACTATTTTCTCTCATTTACAGATGAGGAAGGTGAGGCCAGGAGAACATAACTCAACTTTAGTGACCTGGTTATTTGAGGTGTTTTTTTGTTTGTTTTTTAAACCCTGAATCTGCATTTCTTCTATCATGAAAAAACAACCTTGTTAATAGTTTAAAATCATTCTGTCTGGGATTTTGAAACCGAGAGGGGCAGTGGAAGGGTTTAGTCTCAACAGGTTCTATGATGACAGTGAATGAAAACCCAGGTTGAGTCACTTCCAGCTGGGCGCCCTTTTTCCGGCAGCCTTGTTTGGAGAGGGTGGTCAGAAGCTGCTGGAATCAAAAGCAGAGCTCAGTAGAAGCAGGAGAGCAGGAAGGAGGAAAAGCCCATTGGAGGCCCTTCGGAACAACCAACTCTGGTTTCCCAAGTGTGTGATTACCCACAAGCTGACCTCGCTGCCTACCACGGTGACATCAGGTAACGCTGTCCCCAAGTAGCCTGAACAATTCAAGATTAGCCCCTGGCTGGAACCTTTTATGCAGTGGCATCTGGATAAAATCCACTATTATTCAACTCTCATTGTGACACTGGACCTCATGCTAACACTTCCTTCGACACCCACAACAGCCCACGAGCTGCATTATCCCCATTTTGACAGCAAAGAATCTGGCACTTTGCGAAATTCAGTCATTTAACTCTCACAGCCAAGTGCAAGGTTAGGACTTGAACTGGGGTCTGTCTGGCTCCCTGTTCACTCCCGCACTGGGGTTGCCAGGGGTGAGCTGATGGCAGCCAGACGTCGCAGCTTATATGTTCAGCCCTCCCTTACTCTGCACCCTTCACCGAAATCGAGTAGGATACAAAAAAAAAAAACACCGAATTGGTGCAAGGCTCCTGCCTCGTGAGCCAGGATCTGTCTGCTTCTGCACTGGCGGAACGCTGAGCAAAGTGGCCACCTGCCTAATGACCTCTGAAACTGCCCTGAATCTTGTTCCTGGGATCTACAGCCTGCGGTGTCCTGGAGTTTCCCTCCAGGCTCTGGTGCCTCAGTCTCCATTGCCTGGCTGAACCTGCCACCCATTGAACTCTAATTGTAATCCTTAGGTCCCATTGCCCTCTAAAGGTAGAGCCTAGAAATGTGAATGGTTGGCCTGGGAGCATCTTGGGAGGGCTCATCACACTGAATCTCACGCCCTAGAAATCTGGTGTCTTGAAGGTATCTTAGGGCAGTTCCTAGAGGACTTGCTGATGCTAAAAACGATGGTGATGGACAAGGTATACTCAGCTGGTCTCCTGCTACTCCCTTCCTTGCACTTGAATACACTCCTGGCTTTACACACACACACACACACACACACACACACACACAGCTTCAGACCTTTGGGTCTTAGCTTGCTCTTCCTTCTGCCTGAAATGCCCTTCCCATCTTTCTTCACACGACTGATTGTTACGTAGTCTGGAGATTCAGCTCAGATATCAATCACATCCCCAACCCCAAGCTGGGCTAATACTTTCGTAGCACCAGGGTTTACCGCCGATTACAAGGCTCCTGTTACATTGAAATGTGCCTCCCCCCTTGGACTGTAAGTCTTTAAGGACGGGGCTCAGGTTTGGGTCCCTTACAGTTGCTCAGAGTCTCACCTGATGTCTGGCACGTTGCAGGTGCTTGGAGCAGGTATGTCGCTCTGTCCAGCAGGTATGTTCTCAGCCTCCAGGTGGTCTCTTCATTGTGTTACATAAGTGCCAGAGCTTGTAAGATTGCTGCTTATCCGAGGTTCATCTGCAAGAAGCTGTAATTGAAACAGCTTCCAGGATGGAAAATCACTTCTAGAATTTAATTTCCAAGCTTGCGGCCTGGATTACAGGAAATGCTTGGAGCACGAATGCTCCCTGTGCCGAATCCAGATGGGTGTGTTTCCTAGGCTGAGAAATGCGAATCCAGTCTTTGGCCCCAGAAATGTCTGACATTAACTTCGGAGGAAACTAGAAAAATAGGGTAGGATAGCCAGCTAGGCTCAATTATACTTCTCTTAAAGAATGTCTTTTCAAAACAAAGGTGGTGGTGTGTCCGGGGGGTGGTGCCTGCCAATTTTAACCTGGAATTGTTGGGGGACTGTTGCTGTTCAGGAGACAAGTGTGTAATTGTCATTGATTTTAAAAGTTCAGGGAAAGAATTTCGGGTAGTCAGTCTTGAGCCATCACAAGGTGGGCCAAATGTCGAGAGGGCCTGAAAGCTGCCAGAAGGAGCACGCCAGGGGGAGGGAACAGAGATCTGAATCTATTCTCCTCTGATGATATAAGTAAGCCTGTGCCTGTGGTCAGATGACAGCAAGAAGAAGAATAGCTCACATTTACGGAGTCTTGGCTTCTGGCCAAACATTATGCTAAAACCTTTATACCCTTTACATCATTTGATCCAATAACTCTTTGAGGTGGACACCAATATTATCCCCACTTACAGCTGAGGAGACCAAGGTTCGAAAGGTGACTTGTCCAAGGTGGCAGGCCTCCTACTGCTTTGCAAACCCTTTTACAATTTTAAACAAAACCCCTGTCCTATGTGCTGGGAATTTAAGATCCTCTGGCTGGGAGATCCACAGGGCTCCCCAGGCTGTAGGGCAGAGGTGCCCTTTTGCTGCTAGTAAACATTCTTCTACACAGTGCTGAAGACAACAAAGGCATTAACCACCTGCCGGCCCCCTGCCTGCCCCCTCCCAGCTCTCCGAGCTTCCTCTTTGGTTATAAGTGCACTGAGCAACCAGGGAGAGGTGTGGAGCTTTCTGAAGCCCTGTAGGTGGCCCTGCCATGGAAGTATTTCTGAGCCTCCCGTAGCACATTCCCTCGGGTGCTAGGGAGACAGCAAGGAGCGACAGAGTCCCTCTTTGTCAATCAAGAATGCCACCTCCTGATGCTGGTGCCACAAGAGCGCTGAACCCCTCTGGCCCCTGAGCTCAGCTCTGTGACTCATCCCCACAGCCCTCCAGGCATGCGCTGTTTTGTGGAGGTCTGTAATTACTTAATGAATGATCTGAATGATATTCCTCCAGTCATCCCCGTCCTCAGGGTGGTAATTGTATTTGAGGTTATTTAAAAACATTATTGTATCCAAATAGAGTTTACAGCAGCAGACAGTGTGATTACTACTCCTGCTATCCTGGATGTAGCTAAATGGTGCTATAAATGCCCTATGAGTCCTGCGTTGTGCAAAACTGGCTGCTCCAACAGGGAGCCCCTCTGGCCACCCCCTCAGTGGGGCTTCCTGCCAGTAACACCCAACCCTGACAGGGGAAGTAGTGAGAGCAATTTGTGGCCAGACTCTAGTTGACCTTGGTTTAGAACAGACTGTTTTCAGAGGAGGTTCTCTACTCATTTGATCTTCATCGTCAGATGTGACCAACTCTTCCTTATCTCTATAAGAACATATACTGACACGAATCTTGGTCTGCCTTCCTTTACCACCTTTTTGGGAAATACATGAGTGATACAGTTAAAAGCATGGGTACGGCTCACTTAAACATCTCCAAGACTCTATTTCTTTGTCTGTAAAATGGGAATCATCATAGTGACAGTAATGAGAGTTGACATTTCAGTGCTTACGTGTCAGGCACTGTTCCAAGTATTCTACATGAATTGGTTTATATGGTCCTCAGGATAATTCTGTGACGTACCACTGTTAGGTCCTGTAACCAGGTACTATTATCATCCTCACTTTTCATGTCAGGAAACCAAGTTACAGAGTGGTTAGTGACTTTTCCAAGATCACTTGCCGGCAAGTAATGAGGACAGGCTCCAAATCCAGAAGACTAATTCTAGAACCTACTCTTCAACCACTTAACTACTCTGCTTTTTTCATAAGGCTGTGAGTATTCAGTGAGATTCACTAAACAGATACTTCCTATATGCCAAGTACTGTTCCAGGTGTCAGAGTTATGGACAAATCCCTGTCCTCATAGATGTCACGTTCTAGCCAGGAAGATTATCCATTTAAAGCTTTTAGTGTGACACTTAGGACAAGGCCAGGACTCATTTCTGGGTCTTAAGACTTTAGAAGTTTCTGCATGATATTTTAGTTATTTATGTACACATTTTAATGCTCCTACTAGATTATAAACTTCCCGAAGGCAAGATTAATTTATCCTTCCTTTCTGTATCTTCTAATTCCTTACACATAGCAGGAAGTCAGTAAATATTTGTTGAAAAAGCAAACCTGTTGATCCTGTATGTATGTGGAGGAAAAGCAAAAGTGCTTTATCCGTGTATTAATGCAGAAGTTCTCATCTATAGCTGTAAGTATACCTGAGATGTAGAATTACATCACGAGATATGAAAAACTCTTCAAAAACTGTAACACATAAAATATATGTAATGTGTTATTGATATGTATAATAGAGAGAGAGAGATAATGAGAGAGAGAGAGAGAGAGAGAGAGAGAGAGAGAGAGAGAGAGAGAACGAATGACATTACTCCTTTTCTCTGGGTCCAGCAGAGCAGATGCTAACCCCAGGACATAAGCTGCCCTCTATGCAGACGGGAACCCACCACCCACACAAGGCAGCATAGAGTGAAGAGCAAGTATTTCCACAGAGACAACATGAGGAATTTTTATTGTAAAGAAACAGACAGATGCATTAGTTGTATCTATTGCTGCATAACATATTATCCCCAAATTTAGTGGCTTAAAACAATAGGAAACATTTACTATCTCACGGTCAGGAATTTGGGAGCAGCTTAGCTGGGTGGTTTTGGCTCAGTGTTTCATGCAGTCAAGATGTTAGCCAGAAAAAAAAAAAAAATCAAATATGTGGTGATGGAAGGAGAACTGACTCTGGATGGTGAACACACAATGTGATATACAGATGATATGTTACAGAATTGTACACCTGAAACCTATGTAACTTTACTAACAATAGTCACCATAATAAACTTTAATTAAAAAAAAAAAAAGATGTTAGCTAGGTCCTCAGTCATCCGAAGGTTCGACTGGGGCAGGAGGAACCACTGCCAAGGTGACTCACTCACAGCTTCGGTTGGTGCTGGTTGTTGGTGGGAGGTCTCAGCTCCTCCTGGTGTGGGCCTCTCCACATGGCTGCGTGAGTGTCTTCACAACATGATGACGGGCTTCCCACCGTAGGAACCATTCAGGAGACAAAGGCAGAATCTGCAGTATCTTTCTATCTCTGCTCTAACTTGGAAGCCATGCGCTATCTCTTCTGCAGGCCCCATTAGTCACACAGGTCCGCCTTATTCAGGGTGGCAGGCGAGTACCAGGAGGCTGTGGCCATCTCGGGGGCTGGCTACCACAAAGGGGAACTGGGGCTCACAAATCAAGAACAGTGGCCACAGCCCAGCCAGGCCTCCTAGAGACAACCGCTGGAGGGTACCCTGGAGCCAAGGCCACTCTGGGCACGTTAGTGTCAGGTGTCCTTAAGTCTTCACTCCTGTGTTCTCCCTTTCATGTGACTCAGCCCCACCCCTCCTATCTCCTCCTGCCAGTTATTTCCACGTTTCTTACTGTATATCCCTAAAAGCACACTAAGATGGCTCAGTTCATCTTTTTTCCCAGGTCATCACAGCCTGTGGGTTGGCTTGCTGAGATCCACTCCTAGCCCAGACATGTGGGGGAGGCAAGGTTCACGTGGTCCAAAACATGGATATCTTGGCACAGGGCTGTGGTCAGGACAGTCTTGCTAAGGTGACATAATGGGTGGGACAGAACTGAGGGAGCGTAGCCTGCCTGAGACAGCTGTTGCTCACCAGGCACTGTGCTGGATGGAGGGGCCACAGGTAGACAGAAGGAAGAAAAATGAAAACAGGTTGGTCCCTGGCCGCTCTGTTCAGACATGAAGACACCCATAACCAAACAATTATAATCTGCGTATGATAAGGCTATACTAGAAGTATCTGGGCAGATGGGGAAGACTCCCTAAGGAGACTTCTGCCAGGATCTGGAAAGGTGAGACGGAGAGGACCCGGACGAAGAGAAGGGAGAATGGCATCTCCAGCAGGAAGCAGCCTGCACTGGTTAGTGTGGGGGAAAGTGAGATGCTGTAGTGGGACTGAGGACAGGCTGAGTGGGAGAAACGCTGGCAAGTCGGCTGAGGTGACACTGTGACGGGCCTGGCGGGTTCAGTGACGCACTTGGGCTCTTCCAGAGAGCAGTGGGAAGTTTTTAAAGGATCTGAAACAGGAATGAGGATTGGGGGCAGCTCCAGGGGCCTACACAACAGCAACCCTGGAAGGGAGGCCAGGTCTGAAGCTTCCTTTGAAGACTTGTTTAAACATACAAGCATCCGTCCCTCTTCAGGTTCTCGTTCACAAGGGGCCATGTATGATTTGAGGAAAATGGTAGTCTCCATTACAAAAAGACATCCATGCTTATGAGGAACTAATGACTGCTCCTTCACTGGTTTCCTTTAATAGCAATCCCTCTGAATATAATTCCACAGGCATCCAAATTAAGCAAAAAGCTTTGTTCAGCACCAAGACGGCCACATCTGCCTAATGAAAGGTTTAATCAGAAGCCTAAGAAATGTCTCCCTGTGGACTCCTCATCAAATAACTTACTCTCCTACAAACAACCTCCCAACCAATTCAGAAAATAATGTCTGGAAAAGAAATCCTTTTTAGTAGTTCAGGCCCTACTAATAAGCAGCTTGCAGCAGACTCAAGTTTCCCACATTAGTGAGTGAAGTTCAAGTATGCCAGTTGCAGGTTTTGTTATTTAAATTCCTAGGACCAATTTCATGTCTCAGACTACATTTGTAGAGTGACTTAAAGGGAAAAAACAAAGAAATGGGTTGCTTTGGTGAAGTCTGGCTTTGGATAGGGGAACCATTATGTTGCAGAAGCCTCTGGAAGTTGCATGGCCTGTTTAAGAGCCCACCCTCTGTAGCCAGCTCCCCTGGGTTTATATCCAGGCTCTGACATTTCCAACTGTATGACCTTAGGTAAGTTACTTGGGCTCTCTGTACCTCTGTTTCTCATCTGTGAAATAGGGATTGTCTTAGTCTGTTCAATCTGTTATATAACACAACAGTACAGGCTAAGGAGCTTATAATCAACAGAACTTTATTTCTCACAGTTCTGGAGGCCAGAAGTCCAAGATCAAAGTGCCGGCATGGTCACGTTCTGGTGGACGTCCTCTTCCCAGTTCATCGCTGGCATCTTCTTGCTGTGTCCTCATACAGTGGAAGAGTTAGGGATTTCTCCAGAGCCTTTTGTATGAGGGCACTAATCCTATTCACGGGGGCTCCACCCTCTTGATTTAAGCACCTCCCAAAGGCCCCACCTCCTAATATCATCACCTGGTGGGGTGAGGATTTCATCATATGAATTTGGGGGGGACACAAACAGTCAGACCATTGTAGGGATAACACTAACACTTCCTTCTTAGGGTTCTTGGGAGGGTTAAGTGAATTAAGAGTATGGTGCTTGACACATAGAAAACTCCATATAAGTGTTTGCTGTTATTATTATTACTTTAGTGTAAATTAATTGACTTGCAACTTTTCTCCCATTAAGCTGTACCTGCAACAGATTTTCACTTTGAGAATCATAAACGGCACTAATAATAAATGGCACCAATTATCTGCTGGTGCATGCTTTTCCCGACTTTCAAATGGGGGTGCTCTGGGCCTGGAACACTGTATGGGCTCCCAGGGGGGCACCAAGCCTGTCCCAGAGGGTACAGGCTGCCTCAGAAGGTCATAAACACCATGAAGGCAAATGCCACCTGCTCTGATTCACCAGTCAACAGCATGGCATAGTTGGATGGATAATCCATAGGTTTTGAATGAAATTAATCTGGGAAACAGAGGAATTCTGGGAAATCATAACAGGTTTTTCTCAGGTGCAAGTAGATTAAACTCTAGCCTACACCTCGTAAGAACAACTCCAAAGAATGTGAGGAAAGGCCAGATACGTCTTGTGGGATGAAATGCTTGATTTACACGTGAGTGTAAAATTTAAAACACACTTTCACACAAAGATATATTTTATATATTATTTACGTACTTAAAAAGTATTAACATTTGAAAATCCAAACATGAACAAAGAAAATGGTGCTAATTACTCCTCTCTATTTACTGAGAATAATGTTTCTTTTTTCTTAGTGAAAAGTGAAAAAAACTAAACTGGTTTGGCCTGTCAGGATGAATAGCTCCTGTTCAGTAGAAAAATGTGATCTTTAAACATAAATAACAACCCCCCAAAAAATCATTAAACTACGGAGGCTGTTTCCAGAGGGATCTAAGGAAAGAAATGAAAAAGCCCTTCAAATTTAACAACCCGTTTTGTAAAGAATGGAAATGTCTCCAGAGAAATGCTCTGAGAAGTTTGTTCCCCACAGCCTTGGAAGGGCAAAGAAAAACGCGTATTTAAGCGCAGTAACAAGAGACTGTCTGTCCAGCAGCCAAGCAATGGCACAGAAATATCAAAGCTGGGAACAGCTTTGGTTCTAGAAGACTTTCCTTAATCAGCTAGACACTCCCAGAAGGCAGGGAAACCCCATGTCTATTCACTTTACCTTTACATTTCAGTCTCTAATACACAGCAGTATGTGCTCAATAAATATGATGGTCTTGGCTCAAGAGCAAGGAAAAAAATCTGATAATGTGGCCATGATAACGTATCACACTTTACAGTTAATGGTGATTTGTTTTTTCATTCACATCTCGTTTCTGGTTCATGGAACTACAGATGCTCTATTTTCTATTTTTGTGCATAGTCTAAATTATTTACGAGTATGTTTTTTCAAATGAGATGTAGTAACATTATTTCCCCATCATGAAAAAAGTAATCCTCGTAACCATCATCGCCAATTTCTTGACCCCTTTTGAAACAAGGTAGGGAATTAATTCTGCCATAGATTACAATTCAATAGGAGGACAAAGTAGATTCATTCATTCCAGAAATATTTATTCAACACTGACTTGTTGATCAGTGTCAGCATGGGGGATACATATGCTCGAAAAACACCAGTTTATAGCCTAAGAGGGAGATAGGCATTAAATATATACTCCCACTAACAAGTGTCCAGTTGCAATTGCGACAACTACCATGGGGAAGTCACCTAGTGCTAGGAGAACCAGTGTCTCTGGAATGAGTCCCCTGCTGGGGCCTAGCGCCACACATTTCCTCTTGCTGTTTTCCCTCCCAGAAAGCCCTTTCTCCCACCACCTATTCAAACTTGACCTTGCTTCAGAATCCTGCTCAAGGCCTCCCTTACGGCTGGGACTCTCACTTCCTCCCTCCTTTCAGCATCTCTTTCATCCTGTGGTATGTCAGGTACTCTCTGAGGATCACGTAGCTATAGTAGTTGTATCGGTCAGCGGGGAAGAGAGAAAGCGAGCGAGCGAAAGAGAGAGAGAGAGAGAGAGAGAGAGAGAGAGAGAGAGAGAGAGATTAAGGAATTGGCTCATGGGATTGTAGAGAGGCAAGTCCAAAATCTGCAGGGTAGGCCAGCAGGCCGGGGACCCAAGGAAGAGTTATAGTCCAAGTTCAAAAGCAGTCTACTTGAATGAGGCTCACCCACATTAAGGAGCGTAAGCTGCTTTACTCAAAGCTCACCAACTTAAACCTTAATCTCATCCAAAAAACATCTCTACAGAAACATCCAGAATAATATTTGACCAAATATATGGACACTATGGCCAAGTTGACATATAAAATGAAACCCCACAGGAGTCTTATTTCCCTAACTAGAGTCTATCATCTTGAAAGGCACAGGTCAGTGCTTTCACGTCTGAATCCTCCCCACCACCAAATTTAGGGAGTATTGTCCGGAGGTATTCAATAAATCCCCAAAGAGTGGAAGAATACAACAGTGAGACTGGACAGACCCTCTGGAAGCAACCTCGTGTACCTACTGGAAATAACATAGGACGTATGACCAATATCTGCTAATCCCCAGAGTGCAAACCACATGGTGGCCGAGAAACCAACAGTGTAACTTTTATCCTTTCTCTGTTGGGCAAACAACTCTTCAACCATACTCAGTCATATCTTTGAAGACAAGAATAGGTTTAGACAGAAATGTCTGTTTATTTGACTTTGAACTCTGTACCCTAGCCAGTAAAAACAAAACAACAACACAGAAGCATGTTGTGGCCTTGGGAGAAATTTCTTACCCTGGTCTCTGACCATATTTTTATGATATATATATATGTATATATATACATATATACACATATATACATATATACACACACAAGATATATATCTGTTTCAAGCTTTATCTTTCTCTGAAGCCTATTATTAATTTGTGCAACAAGCTCTCACCTCTTCTCCCCCCCAACCCCCAGTCAAGCTTAAATCAGCTTAAATCAGCCCCCTAGATCTAAACCAGACTGGCGGGGGGGGGGGGGGGGGGGGGGGGGGGGGGGGGGACGGGGGGACTAGTGCTTTCTCAGCCAAATTTTCAGTCCCAGCTCAAATTTGCAATTCTAAACCCAGAATCTAATTTCCAGGCTTCCCCTGGTTCCGGAGCAGGCTGTTGCTTAGGCAGAGGAGGAGGAAGGCCTGGGCCAGAAATCTCAAACAGCTGGAGAGGTGGTAGGTCCTGAAGCCGTTTCCAATGCCAGTCTCTATCTTCGAGTGCCCCACAATTATTGGGTGCCCTTTTTGATTCCCTTTTCTGCAACCGTAAAAATCCTTTTATTTCTTCCTCAGTCCCAGCAGAAAATGGGGCAAAGAAAAGTTACAGCCTTTTCAAAGACAAGGAATTCCAAATGTCTCTTAAACATGAAACAGATGAAAACGTGCTCAATTATGCTCATAATAATAGAAATGCAAATTAAAAGTACAAAGGGAATATACAAGGTTAGGGAAGATTGGAATGTTAGTTAACACAGCTGGTAAGATTTTGGGGAAATGTGTGCTGTGAACACTGCTGGTACGAGGCCATCCTTCTCTGACCTTCTTGGAGAGCACTTTGGCAAAACATCTCAAATTTTAAAATGCCCTCATCCGTTGATCAAGCACTTCCACTTCCAGGTATTAATAGACCTACTTGTACATTCATGCAAAATGACACATGCCTAAGAATATACATTGTGGCATTGTCTGTAATAGCTGAAGATTGGGTACTATCTAGATGTCTATTAATAGGGGGCCAGTTAAATAAATAATGGACTCTTTCCTACCCAGCCACTTAAAGGAAAAAGGAAGGTCAGTATGGACTGATGTGGAAAATTTTGCAGGGGTATTGTTAAGAGAAAAGAGTAAGGAGAACGCCAGAGCACGTGGTGTGCTAACATTTGTGTGTGGGAAGAATGTGCACATATATGTTGGTAAATGCATAGAGGACCCTGGAAGAATACCTAGTATGCTGGGGATGCTGGGTGCCTCAGGGGAGGGACCTGGGAGGCTTGGGGACATCAGAGGAAAGGAGATTTATTTTTCACTGAGTACCTATTATGGATTGAATTGTGGCCCACAAAATTCATATACTGAAGGCCTAACCCTCAATATCTCAAAATGTGACTTTATTTGGAAATAGAGTTATTGCAGATGGAATTAGTTAAGAGGAAGTTGTAGAGGAGTAGTGTGGGCCCTTAATCCCATATATGTCTCCTTATACAAAGGGGAAATTTGGACACAGGAAGAACACTGTGTGAAGATGAAGGCAGAGGTTGAACTGATTCTCAGGAAGCCACTAGAAGCCAGGAGACAGGTTCGGAACACATTTTTTCCTTGCAGTCCTTACAAGGTACCAACCCTGCAGACACCTTGATCTTGGACTTCTAGTTTCCAGAACTGTAAGACAATAAATTTCTATTGTTCTAAACCACCCAACTAATACAGTATCCTTTGGTGCCTTTTGAGTTCTGTATCATGTACCTCTATTACTAATTAAAAATTTTTTCAATGCAAATGCCCATTCACCCCCAAAGCCTTCCCAGATTCACCAGACTGGGTTGATTGCACTATCTTTTAGACTCTGAAAATATTTTATCTTTGCAACAGTGTTTACCAGGTTGTAATGTAATTTAACTCTTCATGGGGCTCATGCTGGCCACCAGCTGCTCATGGCAGCCCAGCTCCAGGGAAAGCTGTTGTTCACAATCTTAGCTGTAGAGGGTACAGCTCACTGGCCCATGTGGGAATCACACAGGCGACCTCCGTTTGAGGAGCATGGTGCTCCAGCCTCCTGAGGCACCGGGCCGGCCATAGTACTTTTCAGGGGAGATAGTTTTTCAAACAGGAAGAGGGTTGATTTTTGCTTGGTGGGGAGATGAGGAATCAAGAAAGGCTCCCTGCGTGCTGCTGTGCTTGATGAGGGACAAATGAAATAATCTATCAATCATGTTCCAAAGGATGGTTCTTGCTATGGATTAAGGTGATATTTGCGATGGGAGATAAAGAAGGATGGTCTGGCTGCATATCTGTTTCCTTAACAAAGTACCACAAACTGGGTGCTTAAAACAACTTATTGTCTCACAGCTCTGGAGGCCAGGAAATTGGAAATCAAGGTGTCAGCAGGGCCATGCCCCCTGGGAGACTCAAGGTGAGAATTCTCCCTTGCCTCTTCCATCTTCTGGTGTTTGCTGGCAATCCTTGGCTTACAGACGCATCCCTCCGATCTCTGCCTCCACCATCACATGACATTCTCCATGTGTGGGACTCTGTGTCCAAATTTTCCTTTTCATATAAGGACACCAGTCATGGGATTAGGGTCCGCCCTAATCCAATATGTTCTCATCTTAACTTTGATTACATCTGCAAAATAAGGTCACCTTCTGCAGTTCCAGGTAGACACAAATTTGAGGGGAATAGTATTCAACCCAGTACAGCTGCTGAGCTAAGACTCACTGAGGACAGAGAAGCAAGCAGCAAAAGATAAAGGAGTGTTAAAGTTGACAGTTAAGCACAGGCTGTGGAATCAGACAGACTTGGTTTCCAATCCTGGTTCTCCCTGCTGGTCAGCCCTGTGAACTTGTGCAAGTTACTCAACATCTCAAAGCCAGTTTTTTCATCTGTGCAATGGGCTTAATGTCTCCTAGGGTTGCTGGATGAAATAAAAATAAGATCAGGTCCTGACATGCTTAGCACAAGGCCTGATATTTTTTAAAAATTAGCTTTTAAAGCTAGAGTCCCCATTTTTATGGCTCCTGCTGTCCTTTCAGGGAAGAATGTGGACAGTTAAATAGCAAAACAGGATAGTTTATGATTAAAGGCCCAGAGGCCTGGTACAGGATGTACCTGTCACAGGAGGTCAGAGCACAGGGAGGGTGGAGTTTAACTTTTAATAATAAACAGATGCAAAGATAATGCTGAAATTTGAAACTCTGCAGCTGAGCCATATTGATTTTCCCCCTCCCCTTCCACCAGGGTGTGTTTCTAGAGCTTATCGTCGAGGTCTTCAGGGCATAATCTGAACACACATTGCCTATTCCCCTCTCTGCTCTAACACTCACTGCCATGACCTCTATCTCCCGACTCACTTGACCATCAGGATGTTAGAAAGAGGCCACAGTGTCCATCTAAGTGGCTCTGGCCTCCCCTTGTCTAGGCTGCCCATAGTGGAAGGGTCTCCTTGGGAGGGGTTTGCTGGTGAAACTGTGCATGGCTGTGTGTGTTAATCTCTGAGACAAACCAAAATGACTTGGGCTGATCAGCATTTTGCACAGATCGGGGAGAACTGGCTGTTCTCCTATATCAGCTCATATGTTCCGTTAGAAATAGATAAAATCGCGCAGGGACTGAAATCGTTTGGGTGACATTTTCATTGAGAACGCCTCACCGTAGCAGGGCTTGAGTGTCCTGTCTATGACCTGTGCTGGAATCAGCCAGGTCCGTCCACATCATTGACAGGGCTGAGTGGTGATCTTTCACCCACCTGCCAACACCCTTATTTTCTTGGCACTGAGGAAAATTATGTGCACGAAACTTTGTTTCTGAATTGTAGCTTTTTAAATGTTTTACTTGGTGATTAGTGGGATATAGCCCATCAATTCACTTGTTATAGGTATTGAGTGCCTGGTTAATAGCACGGGCTCTAGAACCAGTTGCCTAAATTCAAATCCCACCTCTACAAATCATGAGCTTTGTGACACTGAGGAAGTTACTTAGTGTCTCTAAACCTTTATTGCTTCATCTGTAAATTGAGAATCATAATAATATCTACCCATAAGGCTGCTTGCTCAGGGGATTGTTCCAGATTTGGGTCCTCGGGAAGGAGATTGTGAGACAGAAGTAAGCAAGCAGGACTCTTAACAGCAACACCAGCGAAAGGGAGAGCAGGAAGCCCCAATGGGTGTGTGTGTGTGGTGGGGGAGTTGAGCTGCCATGCAGTCCCAAAGAAAGTAGCAGCCAACCCCAGAGGGCACTCTGGAGCTGGAAGAGCAAGGGAGTCCTGTGTGATGGGCCAGCCGCCACGAGTCGATCAGTACCTGAATGGGGGAGTGGGAATGAAATAAAAGACACACACAAATGCTAATGCGGCCGGTCTTCAGTCATGCTGAAGCCCTGAGTTTATTATCTCTAACCAATATATACAATTTGAGTACGTGCAGTTAAACGAAGAAGATATGCATTATCTCAGTGAAAGTAAATCTTTCCAGCTTCAACCTTACTTTGACATAGAAGATACAAGGTCACTGAAACTCACAAAAGTAAATATTTCAAGGAGACAGAATCTACTAATTGTCTAGAAAGCCCTTAGTTTTCTGTGTCTGGGAACTGGCCGTTTTCACCACATTCCTCAGCAGCCGTTAGGCGCTTTTCAGATAAGGCAGAGACAATGTTATGGGGGCAGAAACCGAGCCAGTCTGCAAGGTTCAGGGTTGCAAGAAACCATGGCTCCCCACAGTCCTGTCCTGAGTTGGACCAAAAGCGCGGGGCCCTTATGCCCCTTGGTAGGTCAGTCACTGGACGCAGGTTCCCCTAGAACTAGGAGGTGTGACCTTGGCCAAAACAGTTTTTCTCAGCTAAGCCAATCCCTAACGGACAGCTGAGATTGGTCTTCCTGCAGTGTTGCCAGCATCTGGGAGGATAAATCCTTCAATCCTGAAAGGGGATCCCAGCCACCACCACAAAGATTAAACGAGATAATCCAAATAAAGCCCACAAGGCAGTACCTAGCATGCAGTAAATGCCTAATAAGTGGCAGCCATTATGATTGTTGTTGTTTTTATAACTGTTAGTTACCAGGCACTGTGACAGAGGCTAGGGACACAGTGGCATCAAGATTCTTCTCCTGTCCTCAAGAAACTCAATGTATAAGCAAATGAGACCACCAAACAAGCCATTGCAATGCTATGCCCTTGATGGGGGGGCCCAGGGTTTGTATGGGAGCATCTAGAAGGGATACATGACCTAGACTAGGAAGGTGAAGGAGAGTGATGCGAAAAGTGATCCTTGGAGATGAAGAGGA